>NC_091456.1:116253860-116853860 GCF_027789765.1 Dendropsophus ebraccatus | reverse complement strand
CTAAGATACATCATACCTCTTATTTCCGCCCCCGCCCCCACCCCAGCAGAGGCAGGACACGCCGCCACCCACTCACTCCCTCATTCATCCATATACTAAAAACTACTAAAGGCGCCCTGAAGAGTACCTCACAAATGACAATTCTTCCTTAAACATGTTATTCCACTTTACTTCCTGTTGACTTCTACTAATCCATTAACCTCTTTACCCTCCCCACCATCCCCCCTCAGCTGGAAAAAGAAAAAAACCTTAAATAAAATTCTCCCTCCAATATTCCTCCCATTTATTTACATGATTCTTCAACCCATGATCTTTACTTTTCTTTATGTACTTACAATAACAGAGTTCATTCCTTAACATCATAGTTCCCAATTCTCTCTATTCTCCAATCGTTGGGCTTTAGACGAAACCCAGTTACGTAAAATAGTCAGGCGCGCTGCCAAAAACTGTTTATAAACCACCATCTTCGTACTCCTCAGCAATTGCTGATCCTCAAATACCCCTAGCAGTGCACATATATATTCATCATCTATCACCAAATCAAACAACCGAATCATAACTAAAAAAAACTTCACCCCAAAACTTACTCACTCCTTTACATTCCCACCAGTGATGTTCTAAGGTTGCATTTTCATAACCACATCTACAACATCCCACAGGTTTCCCCTTGTTCCATTTATTAATATCTACCGCCGTATAATACAACCTGTGCGTACAAAAAAACTGTGTGACCATGTGTTTTTTATCTGTGATATAATTGCTCGCATTTTCATAGACCTTTTCCCAAAAATCTTGTTCTTTGTCTCCGATTATGTCTCCCCACTTCCTCTGTGAAATAATTTTTACTCTTTTATCTTGAAAATCTCCCAAAATCTTATAAATCTTAGCAATCTTTCCTTTTACCCTTAGCCCCAACCCAACAATTTGTGTAACACACTCTATTTGTTTAGTATTCCAACACACCTCTTTACTCGTGACTCTTATAGCATTTTTAATCTGTAAAAATCTTAAAAAACATATTGGCGCACTGGCACTACCATTTAGCTCTTCATAAGTTTTCAGTACTCCCTCTTTAAAAAATTGGTACACATATTTTAAACCTTTTCTTATCCAGTATTCTGGCTCAGGTATCTTATCTAATTCCAAAAACTGGGTATTTTGCCATACCGGCGTAAACTTATATATACCCTCTGCACAGGGCCGCCATCAGGAATTTCGGGGCCCCATACAACCAAAGTGTCTGGGCCCCCCACATTAATAAAAAAAAAATTGTGTCTTCGACCCACGCCTTGCTGAGAGGTATAATTTGGTTCAGATCAATTCTAGAGAACTGGCTCATATACTGTACCCCATTTTCCCCAGTGGCTTAAAGGACACCTGTCACCCCCCGTGCCGGGGTGACAGGCTCCCGACCCCCTGTTAGATCCCCCTATACTTACGTGATCCCGCCGGGTCCCGCTTCCTGAGCCGGTCAGGTCCCGGAGATATCAGCTCCCGGAGCCCGGTGCGCGCGCTGACAGCAGAGTCAGACGCCCATAGAGAATGAATGGGGAGTCCGATGCTCCGTCATTCTCTATGGGCATCGGACTCATCTCTCAGCGCGCGCCGGGCTTCGGGCGCTGATATCTCCGGGACCCGACCGCATCAGGAAGCGGGACCCGGCGGGATCACGTAAGTATAGGGGGATTTAACAGGTGGTCGGGAGCCTGTCACCCCGGCACGGGGGGTGACAGGTCCTCTTTAAAATGTAACCTCTGTTATACAGTTATAAAATTGTAGAAACTAAATGTGAACAAGGTGCAATTTAAATGTCACCATACAGACACTTACTTGTATAGCTGTCTCTTGTGCTCTGTATGCAGTGCATTATATTCACCCTTGCAACGTACAATTTATAGCGTGTCTACAAGCCCAGCGGGGCTCATTATGATGGAGACTAAAACTTATACAAGTATTCCTGCATGGGGTAGGGGTTCCCCTGTATTCAGAATGCTGTTGAGTGCTAGGCAATGCCCCGTTTGGGGTTATTGAATTTCGAGGGTCTGGGGGGGCTGTTAGTGAGCATACCCCCCGGGTATGCTCACTAACATAGAATATGTTGATAAGGCTAATATAATGAGGCTGTTCCATGTTAGTGAGCATATACAAATCACACACCTCCCCAGGAAGACTAGTTTAGCTCACCCAAGCCAGTGATAGCGAATACATGGCGGTGAGAACGCTTTCTAGGAGATCCTGTTTGTGCAGCAGAGGTGTCTTTATCCTGCTCTGCATAGACCCTCAAAATTCAATAATCCCAGACGGGGCATTGCCTAGCACTCAACAGCATTCTGAATACAGGGGAACCCCTACCCCACTCTTGTATAAGTTTTAGTCTCCATCATAATGAGCCCCGCTGGGCTTGTAGACACGCTATAAATTGTACGTTGCAAGGGTGAATATAATGCACTGCATACAGAGCACAAGAGACAGCTATACAAGTAAGCACACATGTATACAGACATACAGACACCAGCACACATGTATACAGACATACAGACACCAGCACACATGTATACAGACATACAGACACCAGCACACATGTATACACACATACAGACACCAGCACACATGTATACAGACACCAGCACACATGTATACAGACATACAGACACCAGCACACATGTATACAGACATACAGACACCAGCACACATGTATACAGACACCAGCACACATGTTTACAGACATACAGACACCAGCACACATGTATACAGACACCAGCACACATAGTTACATAGTTACATAGTTACATAGTTAATACGGTTGAAAAAAGACACATGTCCATCAAGTTCAACCAAGGAGGGGATGGATACAGGGAAGGGGGAGGGGCGATAGGTTCTATACATATGCATTTATATTATTTTGGTCTAAGAACTTGTCTAGCCCTGTTTTGAAGCCCTCTAATGTTTTTGCTGTGACCAGATCCTGTGGTAGACTGTTCCACAGATTCACTGTTCTCATGGTAAAGAAGGCTTGTCGCCTCCGGAGATTGAACCTTTTTTTCTCCAGGCGGAGGCAGTGCCCTCTTGTCCTTTGAGGGGGTTTTACCTGGAACATCTTTTCCCCATATTTCTTGTAGGGGCCATTTATATATTTAAATAAGTTAATCATATCTCCCCTTAAACGTCTCTTCTCCAGACTAAACAAATGTAACTCCCCTAATCTCTCCTCATAACTAAGATGTTCCATTCCCCTTATTAGTTTAGTTGCCCGTCTTTGTACCCTCTCCAGCTCTAGAACATCCTTTTTATGAATCGGGTTCCAAAACTGCACAGCATACTCCAGATGAGGCCGCACCAAAGCTTTATAAAGCGGTAATATTATATCCCTGTCCCGAGAGTCCATGCCTGTTTTAATGCATGACAATATCCTGCTGGCCTTAGAAGCAGCTGACTGACATTGTGTGCTGTTCTGTAGTCTATTATCTACAAGTATACCCAGATCCTCTCTATCAGTGACTCTCCCAGAGTAACTCCCCCCAGGACATATGATGCATGTGGGTTATTAGTACCCAGGTGCATAACTTTACATTTATCCACATTGAACCTCATTTGCCAAGTGGACGCCCAAACATGAATACAGACACCAGCACACATGTATACAGACACCAGCACACATGTATACACACATACAGACACCAACACACATGTATACACACATACATACACCAGCACACATGTATACAGACACCAGCACACATGTATACAAACACTAGCACACATGTATACACACATACAGACACCTGCACACACGAATACAGACACCAGCACACATGTATACAGACACGAGCACACATGTATACACACATACAGACACCAGCACACATGTATACACACATACAGACACCAGCACACATGTATACAGACACCAGCACACATGTATACACACATACAGACACCAGCACACATGTATACAGACACCAGCACACATGTATACAGACATACAGACACCAGCACACATGTATACAGACATACAGACACCAGCACACATGTATACAGACACCAGCACACATGTATACACACACACAGACACCAGCACACATGAATACAGACACCAGCACACATGTATACAGACACCAGCACACATGTATACACACATACAGACACCAACACACATGTATACACACATACAGACACCAGCACACATGTATACACACATACAGACACCAGCACACATGTATACAGACACCAGCACACATGTATATATAAACACACAGACACCAGCACACATGTATATATAAACACACAGACACACACTTACTCTGACCAGGGAAGCTCCAGGTCCCAGGTGCTGCTCCCCCTCCTTCTCCGACATCCCAGCACAAGTGAAAGCAGGAAGAGGAGATAGTGAGGGGTGGGGAAGGGGGCCCTGTGTCTCTACTGCTTCCTGCCTGTGCGGTACAGCTGTCAGGAGCCTGTATGCAGGGAGGCTGGATGGCCGGGCCCCCCTGGATTCTTGTTTGAGCTCGGGCCCCTGACAGCTGTACCCAGGGGCGTAGCTAAAGGCTGATGGGCCCTGGTGCAAAATGGTCCCGATCAGGCAAAGTCATATCTAACGTTATATCCAATTACTCTAATGTGCCACCATGTTCTAATGCACTGCCACTGCCTCCACCTCATGTACTGCACTACTGCTACCTATAATTAATGGACTGTACTGTGTCATTGTCTAATCATTGTATTCCAATCTTTGACTCTCCAGCTGAAAAACTACAACTCTCATCATAAACTGCCAGTTATAAACGATGGGGGTTGTAGTGCTGCAACCTGAAGAGCCACATGCTGCAAAACTACAACTCCCATAATAAACTGTCAGCAAAGCACGATGAAGTTTGAACTTTTGCAACCTGGAGAAATCACCTGTTATCACCTGCAGTCCTATGTAACACCACATAACACAGTGGTATCTCTGAGTACAGATAATGTAGTAGATTTCACCTGCAGTCCTATGTAACAGCACAGATAACACAGTGATATCTCTGAGTATAGATCATGTAGTAGATGTCACCTGCAGTCCTATGTAACAGCACAGATAACACAGTGATATCCCTCTGAGTACAGATAATGTAGATGTCACCTGCAGTCCTATGTGACACCACAGATAACACAGTGATATCTCTGAGTACAGATAATGTAGTAGCTGTCACCTCGGGGCACCCCTACTAAATGATGTTCTACAAAATAAGAAAAGTGTCATACAGGGACTCACAGGTGACATCTTCTTTGATCTGAGGCGTCACTTTCTTTTTTCCTCTCCATCTGGCCCAGACCTCCATGATGATTCCTTCCAGATATGTTTCATCTTTTCAGAACCTGCGAGACAAACAATTTAGGCTCCGCACATTTCTAGCAACTTCCTTTCCTTTCTCCCTCCTGTAGGCTCCCATAGTAACTGCGCTGTTTGGTGTTATGTGCAGTAAAGCGAGTAGGAATGTGGGATGTGGGATTTGGGATGTGGGATTAGTTCATGGGGGCCACCTCTGGGGGCATTATTAGCTCATGGGGGCACAGCAGGGAATCCTACATACAGGGGGCACAGCAGGGGATCCTACATACAGGGGGTATGTAGGATCCCCTGCTGTGCCCCCTGTATGTAGGATTCCCTGCTGTGCCCCCATGAGCTAATAATGCCCCCAGAGGTGGCCCCCATGAACTAATAATGCCCCCAGAGCTACCCCCATGAACTAATAATGCCCCCAGAGGTGGCCCCCATGAACTAATAATGCCCCCAGAGGTGGCCCCCATGAACTAATAATGCCCCCAGAGGTACCCCCATACACTAATAATGCCCCCAGAGATGCCCCCATGAGTTAATAATGCCCCCAGAGGTGCCCCTATGAACTAATAATGCCCCCAGAGGTGCCCCCATATACTAATAATGCCCCCAGAGGTGCCCCCATGAGCTAATAATTTCCCCAGAGGTGCCCCCATATACTAATAATGCCCCAGAGGTGCCCCCATATACTAATAATGCCCCCAGAGGTGCCCCCATGATCTAATAATGCCCCCAGAGGTGCCCCCATATACTAATAATGCCCCCAGAGGTGCCCCCATGAACTAATAATGCCCCAGAGGTGCCCCCATATACTAATAATGCCCCCAGAGGTACCCCCATGAGCTAATAATGCCCCCAGAGGTGCCCCCATGAACTAATAATGCCCCCAGAGGTGGCCCCCATGAACTAATAATGCCCCCAGAGGTACCCCCATACACTAATAATGCCCCCAGAGGTGCCCCCATATACTAATAATGCCCCCAGAGGTGCCCTCATGAACTAATAATGCCCCCAGAGGTGCCCCCATACACTAATAATGCCCCCAGAGGTGCCTCCATGAACTAATAATGCCCCCAGAGGTGGCCCCCATGAACTAATAATGCCCCCAGAGGTACCCCCATACACTAATAATGCCCCCAGAGATGCCCCTATGAGTTAATAATGCCCCTAGAGGTGCCCCCATGAACTAATAATGCCCCCAGAGGTGCCCCCATATACTAATAATTCCCCCAGAGGTGCCCCCATGAGCTAATAATGCCCCCAGAGGTGCCCTCATATACTAATAATGCCCCCAAAGGTGCCCCCATATACTAATAATGCCCCCAGAGGTGCCCCCATGAGCTAATAATGCACCCAGAGGTGCCCCCATATACTAATAATGCCCCCAGAGGTGCCCCCATGAACTAATAATGCCCCCAGAGGTGCCCCCATGAACTAATAATGCCCCCAGAGGTGCCCCCATATACTAATAATGCCCCCAGAGGTGCCCCCATGAACTAATAATGCCCCAAGAGGTGCCCCCATACACTAATAATGCCCCCAGAGGTGCCCCCATATACTAATAATGCCCCCAGAGGTGCCCCCATACACTAATAATGCCCCCAGAGGTGCCCCCATACACTCATAATGCCCCCAGAGGTTTCCCCATATACTAATAATGCCCCCAGAGGTGCCCCCATATACCAATAATGCCCCCAGAGGTGCCCCCATATACTTATAATGCCCCCAGAGGTGCCCCCATACACTCATAATGCCCCCAGAGGTGCCTTCATATACTAATAATGCCCCCAAAGGTGCCCCCATATACTAATAATGCCACCAGAGGTGCCCCCCATGAGCTAATAATGCCCCCAGAGGTGCCCCTAAAAAAACAAACATCATACTCACCTAATTGGTGCTGTGTGGCTGCAGGCAGCAGCTCTCCTCCTCCTCTTCGGCCGCGGCCGCAGCTTCTCGGGATGCTCAAAAATAAGTGGCAAGGGGGGCCGTGTGGGCCCCCCCTAGCGTAGCGGCCGGCGCCCCCCCCATGTCTCTTAGGGTCCGGGCCCCATATGGCAGTACCACTTGTACTGCCCTATCGGCGGCCCTGCCTCTGCATCACCCTTATTTCTCACTATGGACCATACTTTAGTCAGCAACCTATATGTTGAATTTTTAGGATACTTTGCTCCTAATTTTGTCTCCAATAACGCAAAAATATCGTCCGCACACCCCTGTTGTTCATTTATCCAGTTTACCATAAACTTTGTCTCTCTCCAGTTTATCATCCATGCTAAGTTGGCCGCTAAGAAATACTTAAAGCGTAACTGTCATTTCAGGGCCATTTTTCTGAAAACATTAAATATCAACAGTACAAGCGATTTTAAGAAACTCTGTAATAGGTTTTATGTACTAAAAGAGTTTCCTTCTGTAGTGAAAAAGCAATCTCCCAGCCTCCCCCCTCACATCAAATAAAGCAGGATTTCTGTCTCCATTATGTGGCTATGGAGAGGGGAGGGGCTGTTGGGAGTGACTGAGCACGGAGGATTTCTGCAAAGCACAACACCCTGCAATCTTCTCTCAGTAAGTTCATAGATAAGCACTGACCTTTCTGACACCTGAATTTAGCGTTTTAGGTGCCCGGAGAGTCTACAAACAGCTGACCTTGTCACCTCTCCCTGCTCCCTCATCTCCATCAGCCCCTTCCCCCTTCATAGGCTTACAATGGAGAGAGCAGAACCCGTCTTCACTGGCTTCTCTGTAATGAAGACGTGTTTGCCTGATAATGCACAGATAAGAAGTCAGGGGGGGAGGCTGGGAGATTGCTTCTTGAGTACAGAAAGAGGCTTTTTTGGCTGATGAAACCTATTACAGAGTTTCTTAAAATCGCTTATACTACTGATTTCTGCAATAAAAAAAAACATGACAGTTACGCTTTAACCCCTTAAGGACCGGGCCTGAAATGGCCTTAAGGACCGGAGCAAATTTTATGAATTTGACCAGTGTCACTTTATTCATTAATAACTTCGGGATGCTTTTACCTATCCGGCTGATTCTGAGATTGTTTTCTCGTGACATATTGTACTTCACATTTCTTGTAAATTGGAGTCGATACTTATAACGAATCTTTATGAAAAAACTCAAAATAGCGTGAAAAATTGTGAAAAAATGCATTTTTCCAACTTTAAAACTTTTCTGCTTATACAGAAAATGGTTATACCACATAAATTATATATTAAATAGCATTAGCAACATGTCTACTTTATGTTGGCGGCATTTATTAAACTATATTTCATTATTTTTAGACAATAGGAAGCTTAAAACATTAGCAGCAAATTTCCAAATTTTCAGTAAAATTTCAAAATCAGATATTTTTAGGGAACTGTTCAGGTTTAAAGTGTATTTGAGGGGACTGTGTGTTAGAAAGCCTCACGAAGCACCCCATTTCAGAAACTGCACCCCCTAAACTCTGCAAAAGCACATCCAGAAAGTTTTTTAACCCTTTAGGGGAGTCACAGAAATAAAAGCTAAGTGTGTAAGAAATTTGAAAATTTTAATTTTCTGTGCAGAGATTTTATTGTAATCCAATATTTTTCATAATTATAAACCTATTACCAGAGAAATGCACCCCAATATTGATTGCCCCGTTTCTGCAGTTTATAGAAATACCCCATATGTGGCCCTATTGCGCTATTTGACGCAACCACAAGCCTCAGATATAAGGGAGCGCCTAGTGAATTTCAATGGCTCCGTTATATTTGGTCATTTTTGACTGTACCACTTCAGGTTGGCAGAGGCTCTGGGGTGCCAAAACCTAAAAAACACCCCTAAAGGGACACCATTTAGAAAACTACACCCCTCAAGGAATGTAACAAGGGGTGCGGTGAGCATCTGGACCCCACAGGTGCTTCACAGATTTTCCAAACAATATGGCTTGAAAAAAGACTAAAGTATTTTTTACACTAAAATGTTGTTCTAGCCTTCAATTTTTCATTTTCACAAAGGGATAAAAGGAAAAAAAAAACACAAAACATGTAGTGCAGTTTCTCCCGAGTACGGAAATACCCCACATGTGGACATAAAGTGCCAAGCGGGCGCAGGACGAGCCTCCAAAGGGAAGGAGCGCCAATTGGCTTTTGGAAGCTGAATTTCACTGAAAAGGATTTCAAGGGCCATGTCGCATTTACAGAGCCCTCGTGCTGCCAAGACACTGGAAACCCCCCACAAGTGACCCCATTCTGGAAACTACACCCCTCAAGGAATCTAACAAGGGGTGCAGTGAGCATATGGACCCCACTGGTGACGGGCAGAAATGTGGAAAAATGTGACGTGAAAGTGAAAATTTTCATTTTTTCACTTTCATGGCACAAATGTGCCCGTCATCCAGGGGTCCATATCCTCACTGCACCCCTTGTTAGATTCCTTGAGGGGTGTAGTTTCCAGAATGGGGTCACTTGTGGGGGGTTTCCACTGTCTTGGCAGCACGAGGGCTCTGTAAATGCGACATGGCGTTCATCATCCATTCTAGCCAAATCCAACCTCTAAAATCCAAATGGCGCTCCTTCCCTTCGGAGGCTTGCCCTGCACCCACATGGCGCTTTATGTCCACATGTGGGGTATATACGGACTCGGGGGAAATTGCTCTACACATTTTGTGTTTTTTTTTCTCTTTTAACCCCTTGTGAAAATGATAAATTCAAGGCTAGACCAACATTATAGTGTAAAAAATTTAATATTTCATTTTCACGCCACATTGTTCCACATTTGTGCCCGTCACCAGTGGGGTCCATATGCTGACTACACCCCTTGTTACATTCCTTGAGGGGTGTAGTTTCCATAATAGGGTCACTTGTGGGGGGTTTAACTGTCTTGGCAACACAGGGGCCTTTTGAATGCAACATGGCCCCTCGAAATCCATTCCATCCAAATCCAGCCTTCAAAAACCAAATGGCGCACCTTCCCTTTGGAGGCTTACCCTGCACCCGCATGGCGCTTTATGTCCACATGTGGGGTATTTCCGTACTCAGGGGAAATTGCTCTACACATTGTGTTTTTTTTTATCTTTTAACCCCTTGTGAAAATGAAAAAATCAAGACAAGATCAATGATTTAGAGTAAAAATAAAAAAAAAATTACACTAAATGTTGGTCTAGCCTTGATTTTTTTCCATTTCCACAAGGGGTTAAAAAAGAAAATGAACACAAAACGTGTAGGGTAGTTTCCCCTGAGTACGAAAATACCCCACATGTGGACATAATTTGCCATATGGGCACAGGGCAAGTCACCAAAAGGACAGAGCGCCATTTAGAGGCTGGAATGGGGGATGGAGGCCATGTCGCAATTACAAAGCTCCTGTGCTGCCAGAACAGTAGAAACCCCCGACAAGTGACCCAATTCTGGAAACTACACCCCATAAGGAATCTAACAAGGGGTGCAGTGAGCATATGGACCCCACTAGTGATGGGCACATGTGTAGAACATGTGCCGTGAAAATAAAAAATACCATTTTTTTCATTTTCACGTCCCAAATGTGGCCGTCACCAGGGGGCCATATACCCGCTGCCCCACTTGTTAGATTCCTTATGGGGTGTAGTTTCCAGAATGGGGTCACTTGTGGGGGGTTTCTACTGTCCTGGCCGCACAGAGGCTTTGTAATTGCATCATGGCATCCTCTAATGGGAATGGCGGCCATACCTACTTAGCTGGGGAAAAGGGACAATTCTAATTTATTTGGGGGTATTAGGCCAATTATTAGTTTATAAGGTTGGAAATGACAGGTGTCCATCAAACTCAACCTGTGTTGATCCAGAGGAAGGCAAAAAACCCTCGTGAGGCAGACGACAGTAGCCTCATCACAGGGGAAAATTCCTTCCCGACTCCATATTGGCGATCAGAATAATCCCTGGATCAACGTGACCCCTGAAATAGGAATAAGGGACAGAATTTAGATAATGAAGAACCCCAGTGACGTGTAGTGCGCCTTGGAGCGATCCAGTATGCAGAGGACGGGGGGATCAGGACAGGTGTCACACTGGAAAATGGCGTCCTTCCTGATCCCCCTGTTACGCCACACTCTGTACTTCTTCTGGGGTCTCCCTTTCTCCAGTGTGGGGGACGTCACCTGGAAAATGTTGTCCTGGTGCGATACGGGGTCCCTCATATCCAGAAGCGCTGGGTCCGCTCCATGGCTGCTAAATATTAGGGCGCTATTACTACTTCTGATATGTTCGGATCGTGCCGCAAGCTACAGTAGCTCGGGCAGCGAGGGACCGGAAGAGGGGGGTGCTGGTATAAAAGTTATCCCCGTACAGGTGGTAACCTTTATCCAGCAGTGGGAAGATCAGTTCCCGGACGATGTCCCCACTAACTCCGAGGATGGGGGGGGGAGTGGGCATCTGGGGGCTGGATTCGGGTGTCCCTTCCTTCATACACTCTAAGGGTACGTGCACACTGCGGAATGGCGAAGGATAACCCTTTGTGCATTCCGCAGTTGGCACTCGCCGGCGGACTGATGCAGGCGCACGTCTCCGTCCGTGTCGTAGACTCCATTCTATGCACGGGCGGATTCCGCTCTGCGTCCAACGTGTTGATGGAATGACGGATGATGGAATCCGCCCATGCATAGGATAGAGTCTATGACACGGGCGGAGACGCGCCCCTGCATCAGTCCGCCGGCGGGTGCCAGCTGCGGAATGCACGAAGGGTTATCCTTCGCCATTCCGCAGTGTGCACGTACCCTAAATCTGTAAGTGTACCCTGAGGTACTCTCACAGAGTTTGTAGAATTTCACACCATACCGTCATCTCTTATTGGGACGGTACTGGCGGAAAAGACGTGTCTGGGGGGCAGCGTACGCTACGCTACCCCCACACACGTCACTGGATGATGAGGATGATGAGGATGAATGGAGGAACAAAGGACCCCCCCATTCATCCTCACTGGCTGTTTCGGTGTCGGAGGCAATAATAATGTATGCGTCCGATACCGAAAACACCCTGGGGGCCATCTTTATATGGGGATTGGTATATGGGGTATGTAGTGGTGTAGTGTCAAACTTTATTCAATGTAGTGTGGTGTAATGTAGTGTTTTTTTACGTGTTTTTTACAGTAAGTATACAAAAAAAACCTACGCCAAAAATGGTGTTGCTGATGAATGCCGCACTTATGTTCGGCACTTATCAGCAGACCGTGGCAGTAGGATATAAAAAAAAACCACCCTACGCCAAAAAGGAGGAGTTGCTGATTAGCAGCGCACTTTCGTGCGATGCTGATCAACACTCAGCGGCGATAGGGTGCGGAAAATAGAAAAAAAAAAAATTGGGAAAATTTTTTTTTTTTTTTACTACATTCTGAACATCCCTGTAGTGGCTGATACGTGTATTACACTTATCAGCCGCTAGGGGGCAGCAGAGCGCAAGATCCGAAAATAGACGACGCTGGAGCCGGAAAAATACGAAAATAGACGACGCTGGAGCCGGAAAAAGCCGATCGGGACTCACGGAAGAAGCCGAAGTCCCGACAAGAGGAAGAGGACGCCGGGAACCCGGAAGACGCCGATCAGGACCCCGGGACAGGTGAGTAATGTACAAATACCTGCTCCTGACCCCTCAGCTACCTAGCTGAGGGGTCCGGAGCAGGTATTTATTACTTGTGGTGACTTTGATCGCCGTGAACGGCCGGCCGGCTGGCCGGCCGTTCACGGCGATCGGGACGGTGGTACCGTGACCACCATTACTTTTTACAGTAATGGCGGTCGGTGCCGTCCTCGGACAGCACCGACCGCCATTTTTTTCCGGGTCATCAGGCCACCGATGGCCCGGAAAGGTTCCGATCGCCGCTATGGGCTTATCAGCCAATAGCGGCGATCGTCGGCATGGGGGGGGTTGACAACCCTCCATGCCGACAGGGAGAGATGGCCTGCTATGTATTATAGCAGGCTATCTCCCCCGATCGGGACCCGGCCGGCCGCGGCGCCTGTTTAAAGGGCTGACGTACCGGTACGTCATGGGTCCTTAAGTGACAGTGATCCATGACGTGCCGGTACGTCATGGGTCCTTAAGAGGTTAAATAAATCCGGTACTGCCAACAAGGGGGGCTTCTTTTCAGCCAACTTGAGTATTTCCAATTTTAAACAAACTCTCTTCCTGTTCCATATGAGCTCGTTCAGTAAACCGTCAATCTTTCTAAAGATGCTCATACCAATCCATATAGGAGATCCTGCCAAAACATAATTTAATTGAGGTAACCATATCATTTTAGTAAGGCTCACTCTATCTGCCCTGGATAATAAAAGTCTGTTCCAAACCATCAGCTGCTGCTTCATTCTCTTCAACCTCGGGGTAATATTGAGCTGTTTGTATCTTCCTAAATCTGCTGTAATCCACACCCCTAGATATTTAAACTTCCCCTCAGGACCTAAAATCTTAAGTTCTCCATAGTTGTTCACTCTAATACTAGGATCCAGAAGAAGCAACACTGATTTTCCCCAGTTAATATTTATACCAGAGAAACGGCCGTATTTCAGTACTTCTTCCATTACAGCATTCAAGCCTTTTTCAGTATTTCCCAAAAATAACAACATGTCATCTGCGTACAGGGCTATTTTGTCCTCTCTCCCCCGGCTCCAAAACCCTCTATCTCTTTACTTCTATTTACAGCTCTAGCCAATGGCTCTATAACAAGGGCAAAGAGCAGAGGGGAGAGAGGACATCCCTGGTGTGTTCCCCGTTTAAGCGCAAAATACTAAGATGATTGACCATTAACCGACTCCCTAGCTCTCGGACTACAATAAATAATCTGCATCCATCTCATAAATACCTCACCAAATCCGAACTCCTCTAATACTCTCCATAAAAAGGGCCACTCCACACTGTCAAACGCTTTAGCAGCATCCAATGACAGTATGGAGTGACCCCCTTCCCCCCTACCCACTTGGATGTTCGTATATACCCGTCTGATGTTGTCATGGGTAGATCTTCCTGGGACAAACCCACATTGATCACTACCAATAAGGGAGGAAAACACCTTCACCAACCTATTGGCCAACAATTTTGATAGTAGCTTCATATCAACATTAATTAAGGATATGGGTCTAAAAGACTCAGGCTCTAGTGGATCCTTATCAGGCTTGGGGATCAAAACTATATCAGCATCGTACATTGATTACGGAAGATATCCTCTTGTATATGAATTAGACAAAACTTCCTGAAATTGGGATAACACAGCTGCTTCAATTACTCCAAAAATTTCTACTGGAAGACCGTCCGGTCCTGGAGATTTCCCTTTTGACATGCTTCTAAGGGTCCGTACGAGCTCCTCCAATTCAATAGGGCGATCTAACCATTGCCTCTGCTCGGCCAACAACCTGGGTAACTCCAACGAGGACAAATAAACATCCAGATCTCCTCCGTTCTGCCACCTTGATCTATACACCTCCTCGTAGAACCCAGCAAATACCCCCAGTATCTCTTCGGAGTCCCTAACAACTTTCCCTTGATGGTTTTTAATCTCAGTTATGATCTTCTTTGACTCTTTCCCTTTTACAAGACTAGCCAGAACTTTCCCAGGCCTCCCACCCTCCAAGTATTGATATCTACCCCTAAACCTGAGTTGGTTAAGAACCTTCTCCCTTAGACAATGGGTAAGCTCTTCAGTAGCACTATACCACCTGGCTTTAGCCTCCTCAGACCTTTCTATAATGACCGTTTTTCAGTTCGCACTACTTCCTTTCTAAAGGTATCTTCTTGCTGTTTAAGCTTTTTCCTAGCTCCACTCACTTGTCCTATCAGAAGTCCTCTCAGGTATGCCTTAGAGGCATCCCATACAATATGTATATCTGCTGAGCCAGCATTTACTTCATAAATTTTTTTCATTTCCTCCTCAAACACTCGTGTATCGATCAATTTCAACCAGTGAGGATTGCATCTGAAAGAGCGTCGCCCGCTACGTTCGGCCTCTCCTACCTTGATATCAATCCTCACTGGGACATGATCTGACACACTCCATCATCAAGGCTTTGTCATTAACCAAGATCAGGTCCAATCTAGAAAATAACCCATGCAATGCATTATAACATGTATACTCTTTTTTATCTGGGTATAGATTACGCCAAACGTCAGTCCAACCAAATTCCCCTCTTCCATCCACCCGATTCCGATCCATTTCCTCATCTGGAACAGCATTAAAGTCACCCATCATAAATGTTGGCCAACCATTATAATTAAAAGAAAACTTAAAAAATTTAACACAGATCTCCATAGAGAATGGAGGAGGGATATATACAAATGCAAACACTACCGGACATTGATCCACTTTACATGCCATAAAAATATATCTACCCTCCGGGTCCACTTCCACTTGAGTTTGAACCTTCTCCTGCACTAAATGTGTCTCTGTAATACAAATTATAGCCGGAAGGTGTCTCAGGAGCTCCCTCAGAACCGCATATCTTTTAAGTTTTTCATTAATGCCTCTGGCATTCCAAAACACAATCCTTACCATTTACAGAGAGCAAAAAAAAAAAAAAAAAAACCCTTCCAGCTGAGCCCTCCACCCTTGCACAACCCCCCACTCCCCCCCCCCTCCAAAAAAAAAAAACCCCACCTGGTATCCAAAACATTTTCCAGATACCACTACACTTAGTGTCCGCAGTGCACAATGCCGGGCCGCCTGCCTCCAAAGAACTACCTAGTATCAGCGCTTACATTCCATTTGCTTCTAACCAAGTCACCGCTTCATCTGGTGCTTCAAAAAAATGAGTCTTCTGCTCAAAGATCACCCTTAGCTTTGCTGGATACAAAACTGCAAATCTGATGTTATTTTGCCTAAGCCTGCGTTTGATATCGATAAATTTCTCTCCTTTTTTCTGAGTGGCTGCTGAATAATCAGAATACAAAAACACTTTTGAACCATTTAATTCTCTCAGAAGATGTTCTCTCATCTTCCTAAGTATTAGATCTTTGTCCCTTGCACAGTGGATTTTTGCTATCACCGGTCTCGGACTATCTCCAGGAATTCTGCGTTTAAACGTTAATCTATGTGCTCTCTCCACACAAAAATGGCTACCACCCTCACCACCCTCACCCAAACACCACCCTCCTCCATCCGTGCCTCAAGCCATTCCTGTATAAATTTTGTACGATCTGAGCCTTCCGTTCCTTCTGGAATACCCACGATCCTCAAATTAGCCCTTCTGCTTCTGTCCTCCAAATCAGTTACTTTTGTTACCAACTCTGCATTTACTTTTTTAATCTCGGTCGCTTCAGTAGCCATCTGTTTCACTTTATTCTCCAGATAATCTATCCTTTGTTCTGCTGCTGTAACCCTCTCTCTTATAGTATTTATGTCACACCGTATGATTGAGATTTCCAACTTAATCTCTGCGACTTGCCCCATCAGGCCATGCAATGTTTCATTAGATTTATTAATCGCCCGCGATGGTTCACTACTCTGGTTAGACTGCATATCAGAAGTCACTGAGGTTTCCATAACGGAATGTTCTCCATCACCTTTATTACTGCCTCCGTCACCTTTGTTACTGCCCCCCAAACTCAACCTTGATACAGCACCTTGTACTGAGGGACTTAGGAATGTATCCATTTTCTCTGTCTTATCTGGGGGGTTTTTCACTGCAGGTGGGAGAGTCCCTGCCTTTGGCTGATTTTGGTTTGTCTTAGTTCTCATTTCGTCCAAAAGCGAGTCACAAACTTCTCGTGCCTCACAAATAACTACAAATTTGCGGATAACACAAGATCCCAGAAGTAATCTCCCAATCCGTATATAGAAAACAGCTTCCCAATCAATCAAAAAACAGTTTCCCAAACAATATGTTGTTAAACAGAGGAATCCTAAAAACTGTTTCCCAATCAATTTGTTGTTAGCCAGAGGAATCCCAAAATCCCAGAAAACAGTTTCCCAATCACTATGTTGTTAGACAGAAGACTCCCAGAGTCCCCAAAAACTGTTTCCCAATCAGTATGTTGTTAGACCGAGGAATCCCACCAGAAAACAGTTTCCCAATCAATATATTGTTAGACAGAGGAATCACAGAATCCCAAAAAACAGTTTCCCAATCAGTATGTTATTAGACAAAGGAATCCCAGAATCCCAGAAAAGTTTCCCAATCAGTATGTTGTTAGACAAGGAATCCCAGAGTCCCCACAAACAGTTTCCCAGACAATATATTGTTAGACAGAGAAGTCCCAAAATCCCAGAGAGCTGTTTCCCCCTCAGTACGTTGTAAGACAGAGGAATCCCAGAATCCCTAAAAAACAGTTTCCCAGTCAATATGTTATAAGACGGAGGAGTCTCAGAATCCCAAAAAAAAACAGTTTCCCAATCAATATGTTGTTAGACAAAGGAATCCCGGGATCACAGTAAACAATGTCCCAATCAGTATATTGTTAGACAGAGGAGTCCCAAAAACCCAAAAAGCTGTTTCCCAATCAGTATGTTTTTAGACAAAGGAATCCCACCAGAAAGCAATTTCCCAATCAATATGTTGTTAGACAGAGGAATCCCAGGAGCACAGTAAACAATATCCCAATCAGTATGTTGTTAGACAGAGGAGTCCCAAAATCCCAAAAAGCAGTTTCCCAATCAGTATGTTGTTAGACAAAGGAGTCCCACCAGAAAACAATTTCCCAATCAATATGTTGTTAGACAGAGGAATCTCAGAATCCCAAAAAACAGTTTCCCAATCAGTATATTGTTAGACAAAGGAATCCCCGACTCCCAGAAAATAGTTTCCCAATCAGTATGTTGTTAAACAAAGGAATCCCCGAATCCCAGAAAACAGTTTCCCAATCAGTATGTTGTTAGACAAAGGAATCCCCGAATCCCAGAAAACAGTTTCCCAATCAGTATGTTGTTAGACAAAGGAATCCCCGAATCCCAGAAAACAGTTTCCCAATCAGTATGTTGTTTGCCAAAGGAATCCCCGAATCCCAGAGAACAGTTTCCCAGTCAGTATGTTGCTAAACAGAGGAATCCCAAGATCCCAGAAAACAATTTCCCAATCAGTATGTTGTTAGACAGAGGAATCCCAAAATCCCAAAGAGCAGTTTCCCAATCAGTATGTTGTTAGACATAGAAGTCACAAAATCCCAATAGGCAATTTTCCAAACCGTACACAATTATTAACAATTTATCAGGAGCGGATTCTTAACCAAAATATAGAGAAAAAGGAGAGGATCAGTCCTTAATATCCAATCATATAGTTAGTGTCCCCAATGTGTCCTCTTTCAAAGTATCCTCAGCCCACTTGTATTACCGTCCAAGAACCTTAGCCCATAACAATCCAGAAGCCTCACTTTATCCTGCCCCTCGACACCCCCCTCTTATATCTCTCACAGTTCTTACACCCCCTCGTAATTGTCTTCAGCTCCTCCAACGGATCCCAATGTCTCTCTTCACCACCCCGTTCCTCCTCCGGAGCTCACCAGCACCACGCCACAGTCAGGGGGGGCCGCTCCTCACTCCTCGTTCTCAGCACTTACAGCGCCTGCCTCTCGACCCGCTCTCAACGGCTCCTTCAGCTCTCACCAACCCACGTGGTCTCTCTTCGGCGCCTCCGCTCCTCCGTCCAGACACAACACCGCCAGGACACCGCACCGGGACCCGCTCCTCACTCCTCCGGGACTCCTCACCATTAACCCTGACAGCAATCCGCTCAGAGACTTCTCTGGAAGCCTCAGCACATCACGCGGCCAAGAGGACGTCCACAGCACTCTCCGACTCCTCACTCCTTCACAACCCGTCTGGCACAAATCATCTGCGGTAACTGCTAGTCCCTTCCTCCTTCTTTTGCCAAGCGGCCCAACATCGCACACCGCCTGGCGCGATGCACGTGCTACGTCATCACGCTAGCACCTCCCCCCCCATCCAGCAGCTTGATGACTTGAGATTTTTAAATAGAAATAAATTACAAATCTATATATGTTTTTGACACCACTTGATTTGAAAGAAAAAGATTTTCACTGGACAACCCCTTTAACTATAAAGACTGGAGCACAGCTGTACTTATGATGCGGTGGAAGCTTGCCCACAAAAGATGTGACAGCTGCAGCCTCATGGCTGGTAAAAAGGATATTCTAATGTTACCTAGAAGGAATACAAAAACATTGGTCAGCACATCCAACAGAACTTTTAGAACTACGAAGGTACACACTGTCATGACTGAAATACAGATGAAAACACAAGATGTACAGCAGCTTACAGCAAATGATAAGATGTACGAATAATATAGATACAGCAGAATTACGATTTAAAGCGACTCACTATCTGCCCCCCCCCCCCCATTCGGGTCCATTTGGCAGTTAATGCAGTTATTGTCCTAAAAAAACAACTTTTAAACTGGCTGCCCTGTGCGCAACAGCCGGGGCTTGTGTATGCATTAGGCTGGCACCACCTCTCTGTCCCTCCTCCCAGCCCTCTTCATCATTTGAAATGCTCCAGGCAGATTGTCTCCTGTGTGAACATTGCACAGGTGCCTTAACGATCCAGCCCATGTTCAGTATTCACACAGCATTCCTAACTATGAGGAGGGACGGAGAGGTGGTGCCAGCCTAATGCATACACAATGTAAGCCATGGCCGTTGGGCACGGGGCTGCAAGTTTAAAAGTAGTTTTTTATGACAATAAATGCATCACCTGCGGAACGGACTGCAGGACAGATCTTGGATTAAAAGCAGCTATCGGAAGGTACAAGCAGTTTGGGGGGTCAGATTGTTATGCATATATCTTAGCATTTGCAGTGATTTGTTGTACTTTTTGTATTTGCATCTGTATTTCAGCTATGACAGCGTGTGCTTATGTAGCTATAATAGTTCTTTTGCATGTGCTGACCAATTTTCTGTATTTCTATACTATATGTGAAGTGAGTGGCTGCTTCCGTTTTGGATTATGCACTCCACCCATCCCCCTGGTTGATTTAGGATACTATTACACAAAGCGATTATCAGCCATAGTTGATCGATTACTGGCCATTAGAGATGAGCGAACTTTTCATAAGTTCGTTCCGACCGGACTTCCGGATTTTTTTGAAAAGTTTGGTTCGACCGAATTTTGGATTTCTTCGGATTTCATAGTTTATCTTTTCAATATCTCAATGTCAATTTTTCTTTTTTTTTTAGTTTTTAATATTTACCATTACAGGGTCTATGAAGGAAATTCATCATTACAGGGATGTACATCTATGCAGGAAAAAGGTCACAAATGCAGTGAAGGAGCAGTCTCTCCACTACACTCTTGCAAGGGTCCAACTATAGTACTTGTATATCTGTATAGCACTTTTTTTTAGAGTTTTATTCTACACACATGCACAAGGTATATATTTGTGCATCATAAAAAACACATATGTCATATACACTCTTCCAAGGGTCCAACTATAGTACTTCTATATAGTATAGTATATTTGTATAGCACGTTTTTGTTCTGTGCACCCTTTGCTCTCCTATGCCTAATCTATCTACCTATCTATCTTTCGCCTTCTCTATTTTTCTCTCTTAATCACTATATGTTTCTCCTCTCCTCTTTCCTAGTAATCTTTTTGTCTTTGCTTTTGTACAATATCAGTGCAGCCGCAGCAGCAGCGTTTTGTCACTGACAAGCTCTGTGCACTGCTAACAGTCTCCTTCCTCTCTCTCTGCAGACTGCGTCATGTGGTCATGTGACCGCTCCTCTAAAAGCAATATCGACGTCACACAGGGGGTGGGCTAGTGCAACATCCCTGCTGATTGCATGTGTTCCGGACATCATGGGAAAAAGCTTTTACCGCCAAGAACACTTCCTGCTTTCTAAAATGGCGGCTGCCATTTTAAAAAAGTAAGAAAAAAAAAATTCGGAGCGGACTTCCAAAAATCCGAATCTGACCGGACTCGGACTTTTGGAAAAATCCGAACCGGATCCCATACCGGCCGAACCGTTTCGCTCATCTCTACCAGCCATTTCAGCCGATAATTGTTTCGTGTAATTTCTCAAGTTGAAAGGCAACCACAGCCGACATGTCCAATGACGGCTAATCTCTGTTTTAAAACAAGAACTAAAATCACGGTCTACTGGCTGTCGCTCTGTGTATTAAGAGCTCTTCTATGGGCTACTCCTCCTGTTTCTCCCCATGCCCCCTTCCTGCTCAATTTCTGTGCTTGTAACAGCACAGACAGAGAGCAGGGAACAAGGAATATGCGAGTGCTGACATGACAGATCGGCGCTCGTTTGCTCCCACATATTGGGCCGTGCAGAGCCGGCTCCAGGTTTTTGTGGGCCCTTGGGCGACAGAGCCTCGGCGGGGCCCCTTTGAGGAGCAAATCATGGAGATACAGGTGAGGAAAGATTTGCAGCAGAAGAAACATGCGGCTGCTGCATATCTTTCTCCTCCTGTATCTCCTGATCTCTGCGGTAGTCAGGACTCTGGAGGAGTCAGACACAGTGACAGGATGAGGGGTAACAATCACTGCTGAGTAAGGGTAAATTCACAAGGGCGGATCCGCAGCGGATTTAACGCTACGAATTCACCGCTGAAACCGCTGCGGATCCTTCCCCTGTGAATTCCAATGTGATGACATACTCGCAGCGGGATTCTCATCTCGCTGCCAGTATGTAAGTCCCGGCCCTATTAACCCCCACCGCCCGGGATAATACATTACCGGCAGCGAGATCCGGCCGTGTCTGAGGCTCCCAGCTCCCGGAGGTCCCGCGCAGCCAATCAGTGCACGGCCCCGCCACAGTCACTGATTTGCTGCGCGGGACCTCCGGGAGTTTCAAATGCGGCCGAAAGCGATGCAGGTAATTTATCATCCTGGGCGGCAGGGGTTAATGGGGCCGGGACTTACATACTGGCAGCGAGATGAGAATCCCGCTGCGAGTATGTAATCACATTGGAATTCACAGGGGAAGGATCCACAGCGGTTTCAGCGGTGAATTTGCATCGTTAAATCTGCTGCGGAACCGCCCTTGTGAATTTACCCTAAGGTCCAGCTTGCACAATGCTAAAAATGGCCCTGGATCTACAAGCCCCAACTGTTCATATTATATACAAATATAACACATGAACATGCTGAGACCTCTAGTTCTCCTTAATACAGGTCCTGCAGTGATTATATATATATATATATATATATATATATATATATATATATATATATATATATAAAATCTCTATATCTCTCACTGCAGGACCTGTATACCCAAAACAACTAGAACACTATTAGGTTACATAGCCTACCTTTCTGCCCTCTATCAGGTGTCCGATCACATGACCTGTGACATCATCACAGGTCCTTCTCCTTGCCCCATCGATCTCCCAGACCTCATCAAAGGTCCTTTACACCTCCAGCCGGCCCTGGAAGGAAGACATGATGTGCCCGGGGACCCCAGTATAAATCGGTGGGCCCCAAACTGTCACATGCGGCATCTAGGGGCCCAGTCCCCTCTGTTACTACACTTTTTTTTTTACTAACAGAAAAAAAAATGTAGCAACAGACGGGACTGGGCCCCTAGAGGAGCTATGGGCCCGGCACTTGCCCTAGTCAGCCGGGAGCTGACGCCGGCCCTGGGGCCGTGTAATAGTACCCAAATTTGCATCAAAATCTGCTGCGGATACCTCTTCTGTCAGTCTCAATATGATTACATACTCGCAGCGGTCGCATAACCCCCCTGCCGCTAGAAAGATACTTTACCTGCTCCACGATCCGGCCGCATCTAAGGTTCCCGGCTCCTTGAGGTCCCGCACAGCCAGTCAGAGACTGCAGCGGGGCTGTGCGAGGCCGGGAGCCTGAGATGTGGTAGGATCGTGGAGCAGGTAAAGTATCTTCCCAGCGACGGGGGGTTAATGGGATCGGCACTGACATACTCGCAGTAGGATGACAAACCAGCTGCGAGTATGTAATTACATTGGAAATGACAGGAGAGGTAGTCTAAATGTTAGCCCAGTAGAGACATATCTATAGTTAACAATCTGTCCCATTGAGCTCACCTTACCCGGGTGAAAACTCAGTTTGCAAGAATCTATGACCTGCAAACGGCCTTTGTTCTAGGGGAGAAGGCAGCCAACTAGCAACAGTTGATAAGTATAGGCAGCTGCCTCCCGATAGTGCCTGGGAAAGAGTGAACGCCACGCGGCAGAGCCGCGTTTGTGGTCATGTGACTCCCCTGTGAGGTAGCTCCCGCGCTAAGCGCGGAAGCTGCCTCAGAATTTTTCGGAAGGCATGGTAGCTAGCCTGAATCCCTAAGATGTATGTTACTTATGTGAACAAATAAAGAAAATCTGAATTATTTGTCACAATGAAACTTTATAGGAAACGTTACTGATCCCATGAAGAATAATGGATAACGTTTATAGAACAAAAGTAAATAATGTAGACTCTGCCGATGAGGTCTAAACGTTTCTCTACTGGAAAACAAATCTAATCCATAGAACTGATAGATTACATTCTCTATTCAATATGGACTATTGTTAAACATGCTGAAATATTTTTTTTTTTTTTGTGAACCCAGTGAAGTCTGAACACCAGTAAGTAAAGATAAAAGTCCTATCCTAAGGAGGATGGTTCGTTGACTGAAGAAATATTAGGTTCCGGAAATTCAGCTATTTCTTTTGTTCCGCAGGGGCTTGTTTCCCTTGTTTTTGAGTCTTTGTTTGACTTAAGAGAAGACAAAACATGTTAGTATGCTACCAGCAGGATTAGTACATGGGTGGGTGTATTTGGGTGAGCGCTGTTGCTAGGTGGCTGCCTTTTTCCCTAGAACAAAGGCCGTTTGCAGGTCATAGATTCCTGCAAACTGAGTTTTGTTCGTCGGGGAGGCAGCCACCTATCAACAGCTGATGGGTAGAGTAACACACCGGGGGCGTGGCCTGGCACTGAACTGAATGGCTGCACTGTAATGTAGCTCCATCTCCTCATCTCACTAAAAGCTGCCACACACCGGCTCAGAGCCTATAACAACAACCAAAAGCACCCTAAATATCTCTAAACCTTCTCTGGACAGAAGGGAAAGTAAAGGAGACTCAAGGAGCAGAGAAAAAGAGACACTCTGAGCCACAACAGCTGCAGCTGCATCTGAGGTACAGGAGAGGGAATCGGCGGAAGGATCTGCAGCACCCAGATAGTGCCATTCATCACTGCTCTCCCTGACAGGTTTTAACACCAACTGGACCCCTGCAGGAGTCCTCCTGCCCTCCAAGAGACACCCTCATTTGCTTGTGAGTGCGTTTTGCTGGCATTTTCACCCTGAAAAGCTCCAGTAACACCATTGTAGCTAAGCGGAGGGATATGTAACAACCTCATGGTTATAACACATAGCTCCATTCTGGAAAAGCAGTCATTTTACTTTCTTTAAACTGGTACTTGCAGCCCTCTGTGCCTCAAAGGATAATATACCAAGCTGCTTTGTGTCACCCAGCAGGGAATTACTTACTTCAGCACAGCTTTCATATTCTTGTCTGAGTTATACAGGGAAAAATAGTCCTCTCCTTCATAATAACAGACTTACCTAAACTGAATTGTCCGAAGCACAAAGACAGATCTCAAAGACAAATCAAGACGAAATAATATCAGATTCAGAGGAATCCCCGAAACTCTTTCAAATGCTGATATCAAGGAATTTCTTACTGACTACAGTATTTTGCTGTACTACTACCTAATGCGGATGAGAAAGACTTAGTCATTGACCGTGCTCATAGAATTCCTAAGCCTAAACAACTACCATCATCAGTTCAAAGGGATATCCTAGCAAGGATTTATTTCTATCCTATAAAAGAAGAAATACTCAAAGTGGCTCGCAATAACAGTAACATTCCTGACAAATATTCAAAAATCAGTATGTTTGCTGATCTCTCTGCCACCACTCTTAATAGACGAAGAGAATTTACAGATACTACTCAACATCTTAGAGAGAATAATGTTCCTTACAGATGGGGATATCCAGTAAAACTTTTGGTCTACTGGAAAGGCAACTCGTATGTTTTCTCAACTCCGAAAGCCGAAAAATTTGCAGATTCCAATCTAGCACTTAGTTCAACCAGACCTAAATCTCCAACTGTTAAAAAACCAAAGACCCTAGATAAAGAATGGTTCAAGGGTCCTTTTTCCAAACAAAGAGGATCGCCGAAATGTTAATAGATGAACTTTCACATTACTTCCTATGACATATTGAAGATTCTGAGTTTCTCGTTCAATTATTACTTTGAGCATCAGTTTTTGCATTGTTTTCTGTTTCGTTTCTCTTCACAGGGATTGGAAGTTTTGACCATCAGATAATCCACTTTCGTCATGACATGATGTTCTCTTATTCATGGACTAAAACATCTAATTCCAAGTGTCTTGATATATGTTCATGTCGATTATTTTATTTAAATCCTGGTGGGAATTGGTTAATGCATTTATGTTTTATTTCATTTGGTTACTGATTGCTATTTGCTCTTTTACTTTTCAATAAGCCAATACAGGGTGCTTCCTTAGCTACACATCCGTAACTATAACTAGTGAGAAAGGAAATATGTTTTTTAATCCTGTGAGTACCCTCCCCTACTTGATTAGTCAAGTACCAGATTATTATTAATGTTCACTTTGAACACAATCCTTAATGTATCTTTTTGTACTTAGTCTGTTCTGTTCTATGTTACATTCGTTATCCTCACTCCTTTTCCTCTCCACAATGTCTAGTTGTCTGTGGACTAAATATACCCCACAAGATCTCAAGATCACAATAGATTGTAATCGATGCCAAACATTCTTTCTAAACCCCCATAATGGTTATAATACTTACCTCACTAAATGTAAAAGGTTTAAATTCTCCTTTTAAAAGGTCACTATTTTGGAAGGAAGCGAAATTATCCAAATGTGATATTATTTGTGCCCAGGAAACACACTTGTTGACCAATGATACGGTGAGAATGAAACATAAAAATTTCCCACATATTTTCTATACTCCTAATGTAAAAAAGAAAAAAGGAGTCCTTATTGCTTTCAAAGATTCTCTAGCCTTTCAGGAAGTAAAAACTATATATAACAAATATGCCAGATACATCATAATTCAGTGCATTATTAATAATTCTCACTATACCATTGCCTCAATCTATGCCCCTTATAGACGACAAAACAAGTTTTTATCACATGTCTTCAAAACTATCAGCAATAATAGGTTTGGTTCCATTATTGTTTGTGGCGACTTTAACCAGGTTATGTCCCCAATTCTAGACAAATCCCCATCTGTCTCTACTAAAACATCTTCCCTATGTTTAATTGCATTAATAAGGAAGACCTTTTTGACTCCTGGAGAGTCTTTCATCCTGATGAGAAAGACTTTACCTTCTTTTCTCACCCCCATAAGTTATACTCTAGAATAGACCTCATATTGGTAGACAAGTGGTTACTGCAGAAAATATCAAATGCTACCATAGGTCTTATTACATGGTCTGACCATGCCCCTACCTCCATATCTATTTCTGAACAATATAACACTGCTCCCTCGTCTTCTTGGAGAATGAATCATTTCCTTCTTAATAATCCCGAGACTTTTAAAATAATTCAACAAGATCTAATTGAGTTTTTCAATTTCAACAAACCTGAGGACACTAATCCCATGAATTATTGGGAAACCCACAAAGTGTTCATAAGAGGTACTTTCATAAAGCTCTCCTCTTCATTACAAAAGAAGAGACAAAAGATATTACTTACCACACTGTTAGACCAGATTAAAATACTTGAAAACACAAATAAACAACACTTATACTAATGCTAAAGAACTGAAACAGAAAAGATTCCAGTTACACCAATTGCTCGAACCATAACTATGACAAAATACTAACCAAGCTTAAAACAAATAACTATTGGCAGGGCAATAAAGCCTCAAAACAACAACAAGATATAGCTAACCAATTTGCTGACTATTATAGTAACCTGTACAATTTTAAAGATGACCCCAATACTCCACAACCCACGCCCAATTTAATTGTGGAATTTCTAAAAAATTTAGATCTGCCATCAATCGATTCTACTACACTGAATCAGTTAAACTCCCCAATAACTGAACTTGAAATCAGAAAAGTAATCTCCAAATCCAAAATAGGTAAATCCCCTGGTCCAGATGGGCAAACAAATAAGTACTATAAAAAATTCACTTCCATATTACTCCCACATATGCTGAATCTTTACAACTCCTTTTTTCTATCTGGCCAAATCCCTAAAAGTTATCTTCAAGCTCTAATAACAACACTTCCCAAGCCTGGAAAAACACAAGATAGGCCTGAAAACTTCAGGCCAATCTCCCTATTAAATAATGAACTAAAAAACATTTAAAAAATCTTAGCAAATCGCCTAAACGATATTCTTCCGAATTGGATAAAACCACATCAGGTTGGATTTGTGAAAAATAGACAGACAATTGATGGAACGAGGAGGCTCATCAATCTGGTATATGCCTCTGAGGTGCTAAGGAAGCCTTCTCTGCTTCTATCTTTGGAAGCGGAGAAGGCTTTCGACAGAGTGCATTGGCAATATTTAAAGGAAACTCTCATTAAGTTCGGGTTTTCTGGGAATATATTATATTCAATCATGGCCTTGTATTCCAATCCCATGGCTGCTGTTTATTCCTCTGGTTTCCTATCTAAATCATTTTCTGTAACAAATGGGACCCGTCAAGGCTGTCCCCTATCTCCCTTAATTTTTGCCTTGTCAATAGAGCCGCTAGCAGAAAAAATAAGGACAGATCCTACAATTCTTGGTTTCAACCATTGGCAACACTGATCACCGTATTGGGCTATTTGCAGATGATATTATTATTGCTTGCTCTAATCCAAAGGATTCATTTCCTTCCTTAATGAATATCCTTAATGAATTTGGTCGAATCTCATATTATAAAATTAATAAAGATAAATCACAAATACTTAATATGGGTCTCCCTCATAGTACGGTTAAAATGTTGAAGGATAAATACCCATTTCAATGGGTAATTCGTCTCTTCCCTATCTAGGAATCCATTTATCATACCCCTCATCTACACTATATGAACATAACTATCCAAATTTAATGAAAGATATCATTGCTTCCATAAAAATCTACAATACTTACGGTACTTCTTGGCTTGGAAGGTTAACGGCAGCAAAAATGTTAATCGTTGCTAAAATTATGTACATATTTCGAAATGTACCCATATTTTTACCCACCCAATTTATAAAGAAAATGCAATCTGTTCTAACCCGTTTCATATGGGGGAAAATTAAACCTAGAACCAAATCTGACCTTCTATTTCAGGATTACCCTAATGGAGGAATAAAATATCCTTCACTTCTACAGAATTATAGAGCCACCATTTTAGACCAATTAAAAACTTTATGGCATGATAAATCTGTAAAGCTTTGGGTCAAGATAGAAAACTACTTTCTTAAACACAAACCAATCTCTTCACATCATCACTTTTAATTATAAAAACACATCATCTCATCCTACATTCAAACCAATATTTGACATATGGTATAACTATATTACTAAGACTGGTCAAGCAACTATAAAAGAAGACCATTATTCTCTTAAAATACTGGAAACTTTCATACCAGATCTAAAACTAGAGGACTGGCACAATAAAGGGTTACAGCAATTAACTCAATTTTGGAAAAGGGACATATTTGTCACTTATGCCTACCTACAACAAAAATTTGATGTCCCCTCACGAGACTTCTTTAAATATTTAAAAATTAGACATGCCTTATCTAATATTGTTATACCTTCCCCTTCTAGAGTATCTGATTTATATAAATGGTTATCTTCCCCACTTCCTAACACGAAAGGAATTTCTAAAAGTTACAAGCTTTTACTCCAATCGTATAAAGTACACAATTTGTAAGTATACAAGATACTTACAAATTAAAGTGGGAGCAGGATTTAAACCGAACTTTCACATCTGAACAATGGAAAGAAGCTCATTCTATTATACCAATTTCTAGATGTACTAACCATCTTGAGGTCTCTAAGAAACTATTGTACAGATGGTACATGGTCCCGTCTACATTATCCAAATTTTTAGATCTATCTGACAAATGTTGGAGATGCCCAGGGGTAGGTTCATATCTCCATATTTGGTGGGAATGCCCCTTAATCAAACGTTTTTGGCTGCGCATAGGCATATTCCTGTCCACTTTATGTTCTTATCCTATCATAATGTATACCTAGAGATTTTCTCACCATTGTCCTACAAACAATTACTATTGCGAGGACCAAGATTGCTTCCAGCTGGACCTCTACCAGAATCCCTTCTATTAAAGAAATTATAGATACTTTGAATTCCAATGGATGGCACGAATACAAAATCTCTGTTGCTACTAATACTGTACCACGCATAAATATCGGGATAAATGGAATACATGGCTAAATAGTACTTATAATAACATTATAACCTATCAGTAAGCTTCCTTAATAAACTCTATGTAACAGATAGCTGACTTTTATCAGTACACTCTCACATATGATAATCCGAATGAGTGTGGATACCAATTATTTGCCTGTTTTCTGATTTCTCTTGTTCATACTTTAGTTAAATTTAAGACCAACATGACATGTTACTGAATATAATTACTTCTTATATTTGTAAAACTACTCATGTCATTAACTTTGTATTGTTTTACAGTTATAATTTTATAAAAAATCAATAACAAAATATTGTTAAAAAAAAAAAAACACACACACCTGATGGTAGCTTTCATGAATTGTAACCTCTCAGTTTCAGAAAGGCACCAATAGTCTTTAACAAAGGTTCTCCCGGAAGTCCACCTTGCTGATTTTAGTATTGTGGTCAAGGGGATTCCTTTTGCTGCTGCTTTTGAAGCTGCAGCGCCTCTTATGGAATGGGCTTTAACCCCTTAAGGTCCAAGCCAATTTTCGTTTTTGCGCTTTTGCTTTTTCCATTTTATGTTTAAAAATCCATAGCGCTTGCATTTTTTCACCTAGAGACTTATATGAGTGCTTATTTTTTGCGAAACCAATTGTACTTTGCAATTACAGGCATAATTTTTCCATAAAATATGTTGTGAAACCGGAAAAAAAATCATTTGCGCTGTCAAATTGAAAAAAAAAACGAATTTGTTTTGATTTCGGGGAGATTTGCATTTACGCCGTTCGCCCTATGGTAAAACTGACTTGTTATGCATGTTCCTCAAGTCGTTACGATTACTATGATATATAACATGTATAACTTATATTGTATCGGATGGCCTGTAAAAAATTCAAACCATTGTTAACAAATATATGTCACTTAAAATCGCTCCATTCCCAGGCTTATAGCGCTTTTATCCTTTGGTCTATGGGGCTGTGTGAGGTGTCAGTTTTTGCGCCATGATGCGTTCTTTCTACCGGTACCTTGATTGCGCATATACGACTTTTTGATCGCTTTTTATTAAATTTTTTCTGGATTTTTTTGCGCTTACGCCGTTTACCGTGCGAGATCAGGAATGTGATTAATTAATAGTTCGGGCGATTACGCGCGCGGCGATACTAAATATGTTTATTTATTTATTTATTTATTAATTTATATTTATAAAATGGGAAAAGGGGGGTGATTTGGACTTTTATTAGGGGAGGGGATTTTTTATTAATAAAAACACTTTTTTACTTTTTTTTTTACATGGACTAGAAGCCCCCCTGGGGGGCTTGTATATACATAGCACTGATCTCTCATAGAGATCAATGCTGTGTATATACACAGCAAAGATCCATGAGATCGGTCATAGATTGCTATGGCCTGCTGCAGGCCATAGCAATCTATTGCCGAGCCGGGATCAGCGTCATTCCGACGCTGAGGCCCGGCACGGCCAGAAGAACGGATCTCCCCCCCCGCGATCGCATCGTGGGGGGGAGATCCGACCCACTAGACACCAGGGATGTGATGTCTGAAGCCCTTCAATGCAGCTGTCAGGTTTGACAGCTGCATTGAAGTGCTTAATTAGCCGGCGCGGCAACGGGACCCGCGCCGGCTAACAGGGGCACTGCCCGGCTGCACGTGTCAGCCGGGATCAGCGCAGTTCAGAGCGGGGTCCCGGCGGGACCCCGCTCTGAACACCCCCCGCGGCGCCATGACGTATTAGATACGTCATGGGTCGCTAAGGGGTTAAAAATGTCTGTATTTATCCCAGCGTCTGTCATAGCGCTTAGTATCCAACCTCTAATAGTGTTAGCTGAGGCTTTACGGAAAGGGGTCCTAGAAGTGATAAATAAGTGTGTAATGCCTCTTCTGTGTGGTTCTGAGAGATCAAGATATTTTGTAAAGCCTCTACCAAACATAAAGATGGATCATCTGGATCTCTTACAAGATCCAACTCGATGGGAGCTTCATTAAAGCAAGCCGTTTTAGTTCTTCCTTTTAATGTTAGTGAAAACTGGCTGGTGTTCTAACTAGCCAAGGTTCAACAATGTGAAAGAGAGTCAGTTCTGCTGTCCTAGCTGCTATAGAGTGCTAAAAGGCATGCAAGCTTTTTTCCTAACTCTCTGAGTTGAGTCGTATCATACTTTAGCGAACTCAGGCAGCGTAACAAGGATTCTACATCCCAAGTGTTAGAATACATAGGGGTGAAAGGAAGCTGCACCTTTGAGCAATCTCAAGTAGTTCCTATCCATGGTAAGGTTAGGAATGATGAGATTTAATGCTGAAACAATTGATTTTATAGTAGTGGAAGCCATACCACTGTAAAATTTATAGGTTAAGTACTCTAAAGCTGTGTCTAGGCCACAGATGTGAGTATTACCTGAATATCTATCTCTGCATCATTGATGGAATTCTGCTATGAGAGTCTTGTATCTATGACGGTTTTAGGATTCAGAGATTGGTTTAACTCCCCAATAACTGAACTTGAAATCAGAAAAGTAATCTCCAAATCCAAAATAGGTAAATCCCCTGGTCCAGATGGGCAAACAAATAAGTACTATAAAAAATTCACTTCCATATTACTCCCACATATGCTGAATCTTTACAACTCCTTTTTTCTATCTGGCCAAATCCCTAAAAGTTATCTTCAAGCTCTAATAACAACACTTCCCAAGCCTGGAAAAACACAAGATAGGCCTGAAAACTTCAGGCCAATCTCCCTATTAAATAATGAACTAAAAAACATTTAAAAAATCTTAGCAAATCGCCTAAACGATATTCTTCCGAATTGGATAAAACCACATCAGGTTGGATTTGTGAAAAATAGACAGACAATTGATGGAACGAGGAGGCTCATCAATCTGGTATATGCCTCTGAGGTGCTAAGGAAGCCTTCTCTGCTTCTATCTTTGGAAGCGGAGAAGGCTTTCGACAGAGTGCATTGGCAATATTTAAAGGAAACTCTCATTAAGTTCGGGTTTTCTGGGAATATATTATATTCAATCATGGCCTTGTATTCCAATCCCATGGCTGCTGTTTATTCCTCTGGTTTCCTATCTAAATCATTTTCTGTAACAAATGGGACCCGTCAAGGCTGTCCCCTATCTCCCTTAATTTTTGCCTTGTCAATAGAGCCGCTAGCAGAAAAAATAAGGACAGATCCTACAATTCTTGGTTTCAACCATTGGCAACACTGATCACCGTATTGGGCTATTTGCAGATGATATTATTATTGCTTGCTCTAATCCAAAGGATTCATTTCCTTCCTTAATGAATATCCTTAATGAATTTGGTCGAATCTCATATTATAAAATTAATAAAGATAAATCACAAATACTTAATATGGGTCTCCCTCATAGTACGGTTAAAATGTTGAAGGATAAATACCCATTTCAATGGGTAATTCGTCTCTTCCCTATCTAGGAATCCATTTATCATACCCCTCATCTACACTATATGAACATAACTATCCAAATTTAATGAAAGATATCATTGCTTCCATAAAAATCTACAATACTTACGGTACTTCTTGGCTTGGAAGGTTAACGGCAGCAAAAATGTTAATCGTTGCTAAAATTATGTACATATTTCGAAATGTACCCATATTTTTACCCACCCAATTTATAAAGAAAATGCAATCTGTTCTAACCCGTTTCATATGGGGGAAAATTAAACCTAGAACCAAATCTGACCTTCTATTTCAGGATTACCCTAATGGAGGAATAAAATATCCTTCACTTCTACAGAATTATAGAGCCACCATTTTAGACCAATTAAAAACTTTATGGCATGATAAATCTGTAAAGCTTTGGGTCAAGATAGAAAACTACTTTCTTAAACACAAACCAATCTCTTCACATCATCACTTTTAATTATAAAAACACATCATCTCATCCTACATTCAAACCAATATTTGACATATGGTATAACTATATTACTAAGACTGGTCAAGCAACTATAAAAGAAGACCATTATTCTCTTAAAATACTGGAAACTTTCATACCAGATCTAAAACTAGAGGACTGGCACAATAAAGGGTTACAGCAATTAACTCAATTTTGGAAAAGGGACATATTTGTCACTTATGCCTACCTACAACAAAAATTTGATGTCCCCTCACGAGACTTCTTTAAATATTTAAAAATTAGACATGCCTTATCTAATATTGTTATACCTTCCCCTTCTAGAGTATCTGATTTATATAAATGGTTATCTTCCCCACTTCCTAACACGAAAGGAATTTCTAAAAGTTACAAGCTTTTACTCCAATCGTATAAAGTACACAATTTGTAAGTATACAAGATACTTACAAATTAAAGTGGGAGCAGGATTTAAACCGAACTTTCACATCTGAACAATGGAAAGAAGCTCATTCTATTATACCAATTTCTAGATGTACTAACCATCTTGAGGTCTCTAAGAAACTATTGTACAGATGGTACATGGTCCCGTCTACATTATCCAAATTTTTAGATCTATCTGACAAATGTTGGAGATGCCCAGGGGTAGGTTCATATCTCCATATTTGGTGGGAATGCCCCTTAATCAAACGTTTTTGGCTGCGCATAGGCATATTCCTGTCCACTTTATGTTCTTATCCTATCATAATGTATACCTAGAGATTTTCTCACCATTGTCCTACAAACAATTACTATTGCGAGGACCAAGATTGCTTCCAGCTGGACCTCTACCAGAATCCCTTCTATTAAAGAAATTATAGATACTTTGAATTCCAATGGATGGCACGAATACAAAATCTCTGTTGCTACTAATACTGTACCACGCATAAATATCGGGATAAATGGAATACATGGCTAAATAGTACTTATAATAACATTATAACCTATCAGTAAGCTTCCTTAATAAACTCTATGTAACAGATAGCTGACTTTTATCAGTACACTCTCACATATGATAATCCGAATGAGTGTGGATACCAATTATTTGCCTGTTTTCGGATTTCTCTTGTTCATACTTTAGTTAAATTTAAGACCAACATGACATGTTACTGAATATAATTACTTCTTATATTTGTAAAACTACTCATGTCATTAACTTTGTATTGTTTTACAGTTATAATTTTATAAAAAATCAATAACAAAATATTGTTAAAAAAAAAAAACACACACACCTGATGGTAGCTTTCATGAATTGTAACCTCTCAGTTTCAGAAAGGCACCAATAGTCTTTAACAAAGGTTCTCCCGGAAGTCCACCTTGCTGATTTTAGTATTGTGGTCAAGGGGATTCCTTTTGCTGCTGCTTTTGAAGCTGCAGCGCCTCTTATGGAATGGGCTTTAACCCCTTAAGGTCCAAGCCAATTTTCGTTTTTGCGCTTTTGCTTTTTCCATTTTATGTTTAAAAATCCATAGCGCTTGCATTTTTTCACCTAGAGACTTATATGAGTGCTTATTTTTTGCGAAACCAATTGTACTTTGCAATTACAGGCATAATTTTTCCATAAAATATGTTGTGAAACCGGAAAAAAATCATTTGCGCTGTCAAATTGAAAAAAAAACGAATTTGTTTTGATTTCGGGGAGATTTGCATTTACGCCGTTCGCCCTATGGTAAAACTGACTTGTTATGCATGTTCCTCAAGTCGTTACGATTACTATGATATATAACATGTATAACTTATATTGTATCGGATGGCCTGTAAAAAATTCAAACCATTGTTAACAAATATATGTCACTTAAAATCGCTCCATTCCCAGGCTTATAGCGCTTTTATCCTTTGGTCTATGGGGCTGTGTGAGGTGTCAGTTTTTGCGCCATGATGCGTTCTTTCTACCGGTACCTTGATTGCGCATATACGACTTTTTGATCGCTTTTTATTAAATTTTTTCTGGATTTTTTTGCGCTTACGCCGTTTACCGTGCGAGATCAGGAATGTGATTAATTAATAGTTCGGGCGATTACGCGCGCGGCGATACTAAATATGTTTATTTATTTATTTATTTATTAATTTATAAAATGGGAAAAGGGGGGTGATTTGGACTTTTATTAGGGGAGGGGATTTTTTATTAATAAAAACACTTTTTTACTTTTTTTTTTACATGGACTAGAAGCCCCCCTGGGGGGCTTGTATATACATAGCACTGATCTCTCATAGAGATCAATGCTGTGTATATACACAGCAAAGATCCATGAGATCGGTCATAGATTGCTATGGCCTGCTGCAGGCCATAGCAATCTATTGCCGAGCCGGGATCAGCGTCATTCCGACGCTGAGGCCCGGCACGGCCAGAAGAACGGATCTCCCCCCCGCGATCGCATCGTGGGGGGGAGATCCGACCCACTAGACACCAGGGATGTGATGTCTGAAGCCCTTCAATGCAGCTGTCAGGTTTGACAGCTGCATTGAAGTGCTTAATTAGCCGGCGCGGCAACGGGACCCGCGCCGGCTAACAGGGGCACTGCCCGGCTGCACGTGTCAGCCGGGATCAGCGCAGTTCAGAGCGGGGTCCCGGCGGGACCCCGCTCTGAACACCCCCCGCGGCGCCATGACGTATTAGATACGTCATGGGTCGCTAAGGGGTTAAAAATGTCTGTATTTATCCCAGCGTCTGTCATAGCGCTTAGTATCCAACCTCTAATAGTGTTAGCTGAGGCTTTACGGAAAGGGGTCCTAGAAGTGATAAATAAGTGTGTAATGCCTCTTCTGTGTGGTTCTGAGAGATCAAGATATTTTGTAAAGCCTCTACCAAACATAAAGATGGATCATCTGGATCTCTTACAAGATCCAACTCGATGGGAGCTTCATTAAAGCAAGCCGTTTTAGTTCTTCCTTTTAATGTTAGTGAAAACTGGCTGGTGTTCTAACTAGCCAAGGTTCAACAATGTGAAAGAGAGTCAGTTCTGCTGTCCTAGCTGCTATAGAGTGCTAAAAGGCATGCAAGCTTTTTTCCTAACTCTCTGAGTTGAGTCGTATCATACTTTAGCGAACTCAGGCAGCGTAACAAGGATTCTACATCCCAAGTGTTAGAATACATAGGGGTGAAAGGAAGCTGCACCTTTGAGCAATCTCAAGTAGTTCCTATCCATGGTAAGGTTAGGAATGATGAGATTTAATGCTGAAACAATTGATTTTATAGTAGTGGAAGCCATACCACTGTAAAATTTATAGGTTAAGTACTCTAAAGCTGTGTCTAGGCCACAGATGTGAGTATTACCTGAATATCTATCTCTGCATCATTGATGGAATTCTGCTATGAGAGTCTTGTATCTATGACGGTTTTAGGATTCAGAGATTGGTTTAAAAGATTATTTACTTGGTCAGATAGTCCTGGAAATGAGAACAACGTATCTGAGCTGTGATCTATATTGATTGTGGAAGCCGTAGGAGGAGATCTTGGGGACCCCGAAAAAAATCTACTGTGAAATCCAGGGGAAGTTTCTGTGTTCCGATCATGGTGTGCAGCAGCGGGTACCAAGGTTTCGCTAGCTAAACCGGATATACAAGTACCATGTTGTCCACCTGATCCTGTTTGACTTTGTGCAGGACTTGCGACATTAGCAATGGCAGAGGAAACGCATACAACCCTTTCAGGGGTGTCCATCAAAAGGAGAGGGCATCTGCTTTCCACGCTCCCTGTGACCAAGACCTCGCTACAAAACTTTGCGTATGTGTGGTCGTGTCCGAGGCAAAGAGATCTATTTGTCTCTTCCCGAACATGTGTTCTATTCGAGTGAACAGATGCTGGTGAAGAGAAACAGTCGCTATCTTGTTGGAGTGGCCGGGTACATATTGGGCTCGTAAGTCTAGATGGTGAGCTTGAGCCCAGGACAAGAGGTCTAGGGCCTCCGTACAAAGGGTCCTAGACCTCATGCCCCCCATCCTGTTGACGTATGAGACAGCAGTCATGTTGTCCATTTGAAGTAATACCGTTTGTAGATGATCCATTGGTTGAACCAACTTCTGAAGACCTAACTGGGCTGCTCTCAATTCTAGAACATTTATGTGAAGTTCTAGATCTGGGGCTTGCCATTTTCCCCTTGCTGCCCCTGATTGTGAGAATGCGCCCCAGCCTATTTTGGATGCATCGGAAATGATGGTTATCTGCGGGGGTAACTGCGGTATGGGACATGGCTGCGGTATGTTCAGATGTACTAATGTTGACATCTCTGACTTCACCTGCGGTGGTATTACCACTAATGCGTCCCAATGAACTCCTTTCCATAATAGGGAATTGAGCCAAAACTGCATTTGGCGACATTTGGTCGGAGCTGTGTGGAAGCCTGGACGCATGGCTATTATCTTCCCTATAAGGCTTGCTAGGAGTCTTATCAATACGTTTTAGGACTGAAAAGCTTTTTGGATTTGAGCCAGTACGTTTGACCATTTCTCCTCTGTAACTCTTAGGGACAGGTCTGCTGTGTTTAGAGTGAAGCCCAGAAACTCTAGGGTCTTTGTTGGAGAGAGAATAGATGTTTCTATATTCAGAGTGAAACCTGTTTCTGTGAGAAGAGATAACAGGTTGTCTCTCTGGATCAAAAGTGTCTCGGCATTTAGATTGAAAATAAGAAGGTCGTCTAGATAAACAAGACATGTTGTTCCTGAGGACCTTATGTGGGACACTAATACCTTCATGAGAGAATGTATAAGGGGCATTTGAGAGGCCAAACACCATCACATTCCAATGAAAAAGTGTTCCTTATCACTGAAACTGTAACAGGCGACGATGTTTTGGTGTGATAAAGATAGTGTGGAAGGTATCTTTTAAATCCACCTTTATTAGGAACATGTCCTTTTCCAACAGAAAACCTAAGTCTGTAATGTTTTCCATACGGAACCGTTTGGGTTTTAGGAAGGCATTTAGAGGACAGACATTTAGAATTGGACGCACTCAGCCGTCTGATTTTCCCCTTCTGGTACAGGGCCAAAGCCCTTTCTAGTACAATGTCTAACAACTGTTTTGTGTGGAATGTGGGTGTTTTCCTTAAAGGGAACTTTATGAGGGGTAGAGCTAGAGCATTTTTCATGATATTTAGTACCCAGTGGTCTGAGCAAATCTTCTCCCATGCTGGTAAGTACTGTCGGGATGGGACAATGCACTGAGCTCTCACCTGTGGATTGCCTTTTGAATTCATGGCAGAAACCTGAGGATCCTCTGGAGGAATTGAAGGTCCCAGAGAAGTTTCTTTTCTGTCTATAGGAATCTCGAATAAATTGCATGTTTAAAGGTTAGGAAACTTGTGCCATTTTGGGACTAGATCTGCCATGCCAGCTGAAGTGAGCCATCTAGCTCTTCTAATGTTTGATACCTAATTAAAGGATTGACCCATCATGACCACTGCTCTACTGGATGCCTTTAACAAAGCTAGTTTAGAGGATAATAAGGTGGTATTGTCTTGAGTGGAGGACAACTCTCCCTCTTGCTCTGCTTTTGTCAGCATTAACAGTAGCAGACCTACGGCATCCGCAATTTTAGGCTACGTTCACACTGTGTATGTTTCCGTCCGTAGTGCGAACCGCGAATATAGGCACGTAGTTTTAAAGTTGATGCGTTTGCTTGAAAGTATACAATATACGCTCGCACAATGCACACTACGTATGAGCTTACGGCCTACGTATGATCGTATACGGCGCCGTGAAAAATGAACAAGACCATTGTTTGAGGACGGAAATGTTGAAACTCACGCCCGTGGATTTCAGTGCGGTCCCGTACGAAGTACTTATTTCAGCCAAATTGAACTTGTTTTTTCGATCCAAAAGGTTCTGTGAGTTTTATTGGGCTGGGCGAAGATTTCCAAGTAAATGACCTGTTTCAGATCGCTACGAAACAAACTAGGGAAGCATAACTGTACTACGGGCGTATGTTCGCGGTTCGTACGCATCTGGCCGCATGTCTTCTTTTCCCACGCCCATAGTTTCAGCCGCACATGTACGGCGGCGTATGAACTACGGACGGACTTATACGCAGTGTGAACATAGCCTTAAACTGTACATTTTTAAGTGTCTGGTCGACTAAATCCTTATGAACTGAGTGTCAGGGCTGCGGCGGCGTCCCGTGCTCTGGGCCGCCACCGCAACTCCTCCCCCTGTCAGGCAGTCGCCGGTGTCCGAGTGCAGGGAGCGGTCGCTGCGGCTAGTTCGGCCCCCGGGGCGCCTTACCTCGCCCCGCTCCTGTCTCCGTCTGTCCTGGCCAGCGCGCGCCTCTAATTGGTAGTTGCACATAATCACTCCCTATAAATCCCAGCATGCCCTGTCCCTCGTGTTGGAGCCTCTACATGCTTCCCATAGCGTTTTGGCCCAGCTCCCCATTGTTCCTGTCCGCTGCTTTTGTCCGTTGTTCTTGTCCGTTGCCCTTGTCCGTAGTTCCTGTCCATTGTCTCTGCCACCTGCGGTTACGCCTAAGACCACTGTCTGCTCCTTCTACTGCCTACTGCTCCTGCTCACCTTGCCCGCAGTCACTAGCCCCTTAGACTCCGCTCCCTGGTGCGGTTTATGCCATCGCTGGTGACGGTACAAAGGATCCACGACTCCAGTCGTTACACTGAGGTTCCAGCAATAGAGAGTAGGGATGGGTCTATCTCTGGAGCGATAAGGGCTTGGATATCTGGAATTCCTATAAAATTCTTTAGTTCCTTAAAGTTCCTTAATTAGGGTAGAACGGAAGGCCAGCTGAGCAAATTCCCTCACTTCGAAGGAGTCAGAGATGGCCCATCTCTGAGTAAATAATTTATTTGGAGGAGTATGGCCAGCTAAAGATACCCTGTGCATCTGCAGCTCGCTCCAGTGACCCCTCTCAGAGGACGCCAAGGAGAGTGTTACTGTGTCTGATTCCCAGTCCACCTCACAGAAATTATCTAGAGGGTCACCACCAAAAGTATGTGCAGATGAAAGACCTGCATGAGACTTTGTAAAAAGTGCTGACATTGTATGAGATGCAGGTGTCATGTCTCTATAAGAAACTGTGTCATTCCTTGAGTGACAGGCTACTGCCTCCTCATAAGCATTTGAGGCAAACGCCTTTTTATCTCTTTGCTTCCCTTGAAGATGAGGCAAACGCCTGTTTTGTGTGGTGTTGAGGTGTACCCAAGCGGGTATTTGAGGAGTGTTTTTTTTTTTTGTTTTGTTTTTTATTAATCCTTTGAGAACCAGGGCCAAAATGACCCAGAAGTGAGAAGTGTGTAGCACGATGGTGTATTATGTCCTAAATTTTAAAGAATTCCAATAAAGCGCAAGTACTGATTTTACTGAATTGAGCTGGATCATTTTTCCTTTTTATTGAATATCATTTTTTCCGCCATGATCTCTAGTTTTTATTAATACCATATTTGTTAAGATTGGACGTTTTGATCACTTTTTATTAATTTTTTTTATATATAATGTAACATAAAATCGGTAATCCGCACACTTTTTTCCCTCTTTTTGTGTACGCCATTCACAATGACGCTTGTTATATTTTAATAGATCAGACAATTACGCACGCTACGGTATATTATATGTTTATTTCTTTATTTCTTTATTTATTTTAGAATTTTATTTTTTTTCTTAGATTTATTCATTACAAAAAAAGAAACATATTCTAAAACAACAATTCCACCAATTGGAAATAATACAGTACCATTACTAATTATCTTAACAGCAACTACTTAACCCCCCAAACCTCCCCCCTTCCCTCCCCGGCCACTGCTGGAGGAAGACCAAACACAAAAAAAAAAAAAAAAACACATCATTTAACCTTTTCAAAAACTTTGCAACAGTTTTCCCAATTTTTAAGACTTGGAGGGACAGGGGAAATCCAATTCCGTATTATCAACAGCCTTTCATAAAATAGTAATCGTAATAATTCATTTAAATTAGAGCGTGTGGTTTTAATGTCAGTGGAATCCCCCAATATTAGCAGCTTATGGGACCAAGGTATTTGTACCCCCAACTTAAGTGCAATCTTGTTTCTAATCTGCATCCAAAAGTCTCCCAGTTCTACACAGTCTAATAACATATGTCCAAATCCTGCGCCCTCCTCCCCACATCTTGGACATTTGTTATGGCCCCACTTTCCAATTTTATGAAGGAACACTGGAGTATAGTAAAGTCGGTGGATAATGTTAAATTGTATCATTCTATACCTCTCCGATACCGAAACTAATTTCACATTTCTATATATTTGCTGCCACTCCTTATCATTAATTGCTACAACCTCTTCTTCCCATTTTCCCTGACTATTATAAATTACTTCTTTCATATTTACAAGAAACTTATATATTTTAGAAACTGGGTTTTTTTTTATATTTACTTTCTGGTATATTATCAATAAGTAGGTTCCTATTGCTAAAATTTAGTTTCGTTTCTTTAGATTCGGCCTTTATCGCACTGCTTAGTCTCATATAATCCATCCAATTCTTATCCAACACTCCATACTCCAGTCTAAACTCATCCCAACTCTTCAGAGTCCCTCGTGTCAAAACCTCTCTTACTGTAAGGATTCCTCTTTCCTGGAAACTCTTCACTACCCCTAATGTTTTAACTGCCGGCAGATTACTATTAAGCCAAATCGGTGCAAAATAAAAAAAAAAACCTCCATCTCTATTTTCCTTTTCAGCTTATTCCATGTTTTGATCAGTGATTTTACCATTACCCACTCTCCCCATTCTCCAGTCTCTAAAACCCCTCCCTCTAATTTTTGAAAAATATCTAACATTGGAAGCTCCTGATTATATCCTATATATTCAAAGAAGGGGTTTTCTCTCCAGTTAACTAACCATGACATTTTAGCAGCCAGGCAATATGTCTCTACCTCCGGTAGCCCCAAACCTCGTTTTCTTTTGGGGACGCAAAACCCTGCAAGCTTCATCCGGACCCTTTTCCTTCCCCATATTAATGAATTAAAAATAGTTCTTATCCTTTTTAGCTCTTTCTCACTTATCCAAATGGGGGCAGCAGCAATTACATATAACAACTTGGGGAGCAGCACTGCACTCAGTAGAACTATACGATCCACCCTTGAAACAAAAAATTTTTGCCAAATATCCACCTTTTTCCCTATTTCTCTAATCACTCTCTTTACATTAACCTCATTATATTCTGCCACCTTCCTTGTTACTTCAATACCCAAATATTTAAAACTTCCTCCCGCTGGGAGAACATTTAAGTGTCCAAAATAAAAATGTATCCCTTCCCGTAATGGCATTAATATAGATTTGCTCCAATTAATTCTCAATCCTGAGAACTCACCAAATTTATTTATTTTTTTCCATAAGTTTGGGAATCCCTACCACTGGGTTTTTTAACCCCTTCAAGACCAAGCCTATTTGCACCTAAAAGACCAGGCTCATTTTTCAAAATCTGACCTGTCTCACTTTATGCGCTTATAGCTCAGTGATGCTTTAACGTATGCTAGCGATTCTGAGATAGTTTTTTCGTCACATATGGCACTTTATATTAGTGGCAAAATTTGGTCACTACTTTGTGTGTTTTTTGTGAAAAACATCAAAATATCATGAAAAATTGAAAAAAATTGCATTTTATGAACTTTGAAATTCTCTGCTTCTAAAAAAAGAAAGTTGTATTACATAAATTAGTTACTAAGTCACATTACCAATATGTCCTCTTTGTTCTGGCTTCATTTCATAAACATATTTTACTTTTTTAGGGTGTTACGGGGGTTAGTAATGTATCAGCAAATTACCACATTTTCGTGAAAGTTTCCAAAACTGATGTTTTTTAGGGACCAGTTCTTATTTTAAGTTGATTTAGGAGGTTTGTATACTGGAAACCCCCATAAGTGACCCCATTTTGGAAACTAGACACCTTAAAGAATTAATCTAGGGGTATAATGAGCATTTTAACCCTACAGGGGCTGGAGGAAAGTATTCACCATTAGGCTGTAAAAAAATGAAAAATTAAAATTTTCCAATAATATATACATTTAGATTAAAGTTTCTCATTTTCAAAAGGAACATGAGAGAAAAAGCACCCCAAAATTTGTAACACATGTTCTCTTGAGTACTACGGTACCCCATATGTGGGCGTAAACCACTGCATGGGCACACAGCGGGGCTCAGAAGGGAAGGAGCGCCAATTAGCTTTTCCATTGCAGATTTTGCTGAAGAAGTTTCCGAGCGCCAGGTGCATTTGCAGTGCCCCTGTAGTGTCAGCAGAGAGAAAAAAAAACATAAGTCACCCCATTTTGGAAAGTACACCCCTCAAAGAATTCATCTTGGGGTAGGATGAGCAATTTGACCCCACAGGTGTTAGAGGAAAGTATTCAAAATTAGACAGTAAAAATGAAAAACTCAAATTTTTTCCAATAATATGTTCCTTTAGTTTGAAATTTTTCAATTTCACGAGGAAAAAGAGAAAAAAAGTACCCCAAAATTTGTAACGCAGGTTCTCATGAGTACAACGGTACCTCATATGTGAGCATAAACCACTGCATGGGCACACAGCGGGGCTCAGAAGGGAAGGAGCGCCAATTAGCTTTTTCAATGCAGATTTTGCTGAAGAAGTTTCTGAGCGCCAGGTGTGTTTGCAGAGCCCCTGTAGTGCCAGCGGAGTAAAATCTCGCCATAAGTCACCCCATTTTGGAAAGTGCACCCCTCAAAGAATTCATTTTGGGGTGTGGTGAGCATTTTGACCCCACAGGTATTAGAGGAAAGTATTCAAAAGTAGACAGTAAAAATGAAAAACTCAAATTTTCCCAATAATATGTTCGTTTAGTTTGAAATTTCTCAATTTCACGAGGAACAAGAGAAAAAAAAGTACCCCAAAATTTGTAACGCAGGTTCTCCCGAGTAAAAAGGTACCTCATATGTCAGTATAAACCACTGTATGGGCACACATCAGGGCTCAGAAGGGAAGGAGCGCCAATTAGCTTTTTCAATGCAGATTTTGCTGAAGAAGTTTCTGAGCGCCAGGTGGGTTTGCAGTGCCCCTGTAGTGCCAGCGGAGTAAAATCTCGCCATAAGTCACCCCATTTTGGAAAGTGCACCCCTCAAAGAATTCATCTTGGTGTGTGGTGAGCATTTTGACCCCACAGGTATTAGAGGAAAGTATTCAAAAGTAGACAGTAAAAATGAAAAACTCGAATTTTTCCAATAATATGTTCCTTTAGTTGGAAATTTCTCAATTTCACGAGGAACAGGAGAGAAAATTCACCCCAAAATCTGTAACGCAGGGTCTCCTGAGTAGAACGGTACCCCATATGTGGGCATAAACCACTGTATGGGCACACAGCCGGGCTCAGAAGGGAAGGAGCGCCAATTAGCATTTTCTCTGCAGATTTTTCTGAAGAAGTTTCTGAGCACCAGGTGCATTTGTAGTGCCCCTGTAGTGTCTACAGAATAGAATCCCCCCAAAAGTCACCCAATTTCGGAAAGTACACCCCTCAAAGAATTCATCTTGGGGTAGGATGAGCATTTTGGCCCCACAGGTATTAGAGGAAAGTATTCAAAATTGGCCAGTAAAAATGAAAAACTTGAATTTTTCCAATAATATGTTGGTTTAGTTTAAAATTTCTAAATTTCACAAGGAACAGGATAAAAAATGTACCCCAAAATCTGTAAAGCAGGTTCTCCTGAGTACAACGGTACCCCATATGTGGGCATAAACCACTGTATGGGCACACAGCAGGGCTCAGAAGGGAAGGAGCGCCAATTTGCTGGAGCAAAACCGCAGCTAGTTACAGTTATTATAATAGCGCAGTTACTAAAATACAATAAAAAAAATTAGATTACAGGTAATGTGGGGTGGTTACGGACAGTCTGGGGTGGTTCCGGGTAATCTAGAGGTGGTTACGGGCAGTCTGAGGTGGTTACGGGCAGTCTGGGGTGGTTACGGGCAGTCTGGGGTGGTTACGGGCAGTCTGGGGTGGTTACGGGTAGTCTGGAGTGGATACGGTCAACATGGGGTGGTCACAGGCAACCTGCTGTGGTTACGGCAACCTGGGGTGGTTACAGGCAACCTGGTGTGGTTAGAGGCAACCTGGGGTGGTTAGAGGCAACCTGGGGTGGTTATGGGCAACGTGGGGTGAATACGGACAACCTGCTGTGGTTACAGACATTCTGGTATGGTTACAGGCAACCTGCTGTGGTTACGGACAATCTGGGGTGGTTGCGGACAATCTGGGGTGGTTACAGGCAACCTGCTGTGGTTACGGATAAACTGAAGTGCTAATAGGTAATCTGAGGTGGGTACCTGTAATCTGGCGTGGTTACGGGCAATCTGGAGGGGGTCACTGGCAATTTGGGGTGGTTAGAGGCAAGGTGCAGTGTTCAGAGGCAAGGTGCGGTGGTCAGATGCAAGGTGCGGTGGTCATAGGCGATGTGCGGTGGTCATAGGCGACGTGCGGTGGTCAGAGGCAAGGTGCGGTGGTCATAGGCGACGTGCGGTGGTCATAGGTGACGTGCGGTGGTCAGAGGCGACGTGCGGTGGTCAGAGGCAAGGTGCGGTGGTCAGAGGCAACCTGCGGTGGTTGCGTGCAATCTGGGGGGTTACATGTAATCTGGCATGATTACGGGCAATCTGGGGTGGTTATGCCCAACCTGCGGTGGTTATGCCCAACCTGCGGTGTTAGGGGAAACCTGGAGGGGTTACAGACAATCTAGAATTGTTACGGATAGAGTGAAGTGCTTATAGCTAATTTAGGGTGGTTACATGTAATTTGGGGTGGTTACAGGCAATCTGGGGTGATTAAGGACAATCTGGAGGGGGTCACTGGCAATGTGTGGTGGTTACGGGCAATGTGCGGTGGTTACGGGCAACGTGCGGTGGTTATGGGCAACGTGCGGTGGTTACGGGTAATCTGGGGGGTTACGTGCAATCTGACGTGATTACGGACAACCTGGGGTGGTTACGGGCAACGTGCGGTGGTTACGGGCAACCTGCGGTGGTTACGGGTAATCTGGGGGGGGTTAGGGGTAATTTGGGAGTAAACTGTAATTATTACTATAATAAAAAGTGTGTGTTTTATTTTTTTGTATGTTTGTCACTTTTTGTACTTTATACATTCATTTTCACTGTATTACTATGATTACTGTGATATTTTCTATCACAGTAATCATAGTTCAGTGACAGAGACCAAATTGGTCTCTGTCACTTTAAATTTTCAGAGCTTGGCTGGTTGTGGAGCGCATGCGCACTTCATAACCAGCCAGGACACCGAAGAGGAAGGAGCTCCATGGATCCGGTGAGTATATGGGGAAGGGGGGGTGACTGGGGGACGGGGGTGACAGGGGGGGTGGGGGGCGACTTGGGGGGTGGGGGGACATCACTTTTTATCCCCTGTCACCAATCATTCATGGTGACAGGGGATAAAAAGTGCCTGGAGCACATGGCACAAGCGATCAGCGGTATATAGTATATACCGCTGATTGCTTGTACCGGGACCCCACAGGGGGGGTCCCGATGACTGCCCCATGCTCTCCGCTACCTCCGGTGGCGGAGAGCATGGGGCTTTCATTCATTTTTCTTTTTTGATCACTGTGAACAGACATTAGTCTGTTCACAGTGATCGCGGCGGCCATCTTGGATCCGATGGCCGCCACGGGAGGGGGGGTTAGTGACTGGGGCACTAGGGGCTGATCTGGGGTCTGATTTTTACTTATTTCATCTCCCCCCACCGTGGATTCACGGTGGGGGGAGATGAAATACAGCGGCGGCACCGGCCCATTAGTGACCGCCGTTTCGGCGGTCACTAAGGGGTTAATGGGGGTCAGCTGCGGGATCGCAGCTGATCCTCATTATCTTCGGTGCTGTACACAGATGAGAGCGGGATCGCTGTCCCTGCAGCGATCCCGTTCTCATCACAAAGCCCCGTCAAAGCCGGAACGTATATGTACATTCCTACTGCACGGGGCATGTGCAATAGGAACGTATATATACAGATGGCTGACGTGAAGGGGTTAAAAACAATAACAAATCATCGGCGTAGAGTGACACCCTGTCCCCTTCGCCCCTCGCCCCAAAACCATGCAGATCAGGATCTGCTCGAATCATACAAGCTAATGGTTCAATACTTAGGGCGAAGAGCAAAGGGGAGAGGGGAAACTCCTGCCTTGTACCTCTTTAGAGATAAACATACCCAGAATAATTGTCAATTGTCAATTGTCACCACGGCACTAGCTCCATCATAAAGTAACTTAACCATATTTATACATCTTTCCCCTATCCCAAATTTATCCCACAGATATTCCCACTGTCAAACGCTTTTGCAGCATCTAGTGACAGGATGGAGTGGGCCTCCGGGTCCCCAGTCATTTGGATATTCTCATGCAATCTACGAATGTTCTGTTTTGCCATTCTACCTCCTATAAATCCTGTTTGATCTTCATGGATAATTTCCTCAATAACCCCCCCAAGTCTTGCAGCTAGAATTTTTGCCAATAACTTAATATCTGAGTTTATAAGGGAGATGGGTCTGTATGACTCTTTCTCTAATAACTTTTTACCGGGTTTGGGGATTAAAATTATAGCGGCTTCCTTCATTGATTCTGGGAGTGTCCTCAATAGCCTTAGTCAACACTCGGTAGAGTACCGGGATCAATACTTTCCTATGTTTTTTATATAATTCATAAGGTAACCATATCTACCTGGTGCCGACCCATTTCCCGTAGAGTCTAAATTTCTCTAATTCCTCTAATTTCTCTAATTCCATAACTGATATCGGGGCATCTAACATCTCTCTTTGACTCTGACCAATATTGGGGAGTACGCAGTCTTTAAAATAATCTTCCATATTTGCCTTATTTTGTGAACCATCAGAAGTATACATCCCTTCAAAAAACAACTTAAACTCATCCAATATGGCTTTATTGCTATTAACTATTTTTCCATCTGTTCTATAAATCGCTTCAACTCCCCTTTTCCCTTCTTGATTTCTAATTAGGGCCATCCACCCCTTACTAGGGGTTCCTGCTTCCTCAAACCTTTTCCTCCTCATAAACTCTAACTGTTTTTCCGCTTTTCTAAGCAGGTATCCATCTAGTTCTTCTTGACTGGCTTTTAACTTATTTTGTGTCTCTTGTGATGGTGAATTAATAAATTCTACCTCAAATTTCTTCACTTTCTCTCTGTGTTCTATTTCTTTTATCCTAAATTTTTTTTTTTTAAATTAGTGATTTTAGAAAAATATTGCCCCCTAATGATTGCTTTTATTGTATCCCAAACTACGTGTGACTGTGCTGTGCCCCAATTTATTTCTATTATTTCCTCCAACTCCTTCTCTATTTCCTCACTATCCTCCACCAAATTTAACCAAAACGGGTTAAGTTTAAATATTTTCCCTTTACACCTTTTGGCTAGGTTCACACTATGTAACTGTGCGGCTGTATTTGCGGCTGTAATTGTGCGGCGGTATTTTTGGTGGTTCATGCGTACGCTGGAAAGTATACGATATACGGCTGCACAGTGCACACTATGTATGAATCTACGGCCCTATCGTAAACGGACCCGTAAAAAATGAACAAGACCATTGTTTGCGGCTGGACATGCGGCCGTGGATTGACAGGCGGTCCGTACGGAGTACTTCAAAAATAGCCGGCAATGATGCCGAATGCCGATGCCTCTAATAGTTAATATATTAAATTAATAAAACACATTTTCTTTGTAATAGAGTCCCTTTCGTTGTTCAATAATTTAATTCTAACGAATCCATCATTATGCAATTAAATATACTGTTAAAATAAATATATATATAAATAAATGTATATTTATATATATATATTTATTTTTTGACAGTATATTTAATTGCACAATGATGGATTCCTTAGAATTAAATTATTGAACAACGAAACTGATTTTATTTCAACAAAAATGTGTTTTATTAATTAAATATTAATTAGTACAGGAAGCTCCAGTAAGCCGTTAATTCATATTGCCGGCAATAGAGCATTCTGTACTAATCATCACTTTACTGTAATTAAAACATCAAATGTTTCTTCTAATTATGTTATCACAATAGCATTATTAGAAGAAACATTTAGAATTATATGTGCGCTCAGCTGATTGGCTGATTGGCTCAGCGCACATATAATTAGCGGGTCCGCAGCACAGTGACTTCATTGTGCTGCGGACCAGCGAAGAGGACACATCGAGGTGAGTATACAGATCTTCCCACCCCCTCCCCTGCACTGCACCCCTCCCAGCAAGGAAGGGGGGTCACTTAACCCCTTCCTTGCTGGGATGGGTGCAGTCTGACATCAGTCTGGCCCCCAAGGGGTTAAGGGGGATTCAATACATCCTCCCTTAACCCCTTGGGGGCCAGACTGTAAGCAGCGATCTGTAAAGATGCTGCATACTGTAAGGAGCACAACACCGCTCACAATGATGGGTGTTGTGCTCCTGTTTGTGTGTTTTTTGTGTGTTTCTCCCTTTTTGTTTTTCAGATATCGGTATCCTGGGGATTACGTCGGATTCCGTGGACTACGTCGATGACCAGCGGTTGTTTGTTGTTGTTTTTTTAATAAAATGGTCAATGAGGGGTGTGGGGGTGTTTTTATTTGAATAAAAAAATTTTTTAACTTGTGTCTTGTCTTTATTTCTTTACTTTATAGACTTAGTAGTGGAAGCCGTCTAATAGACGGAATCCATTACTAAGTTGGGGCCTAGTGTTAGCCGGTATAAAATGGCTAACACTAACCCCCTATTATTACCCCAGTACCCAATGCCACCAGGGGTACTGGGAAGAGCCGGGTGCCAATGGCTCTTCCCAGCCTGGTGTTACCAGGCTGCTGTCATTTGGTTTTTAACCCGGCTGGTTATAAAAATAGGGGGGACCCTATGCATTTTTTTTTATTATTTATTTATTTAAAAAAAAAAAAACGCATAGGGTCCCCCCTATTTTATAACCAGCCGGGTTAAAAACTAAACGACAGCAGCCTGGTAACACCAGGTTGGGAAGAGCCATTGGTTTAGGCCCTCCCCAGCCTAAATCTTACCAGCCTGCTGCCGCCCGGTCCAGGAGCGCCAATTTTGATGCTCCGGGACCACTGGCACCCGACTCTTCCCAGTACCCCTGGTGGCATTGGGTACTGGGGTAATAATAGGGGGTTAGTGTTAGCCATTTTATACCGGCTAACACTAGGCCCCAACTTAGTAATGGATTCCGTCTATTAGACGGCTTCCACTACTAAGTCTATAAAATAAAGAAATAAAGACAAGACACAAGTTAAAAAAATTTTTTATTCAAATAAAAACACCCCCACACCCCTCATTGACCATTTTATTAAAAAAAAAACCGCTGGTCATCGACGTAGTCCACGGAATCCGACGTAATCCCCAGGATACCGATATCTGAAAAACAAAAAGGGAGAAACACACAAAAAACACACAAACAGGAGCACAACACCCATCATTGTGAGCGGTGTTGTGCTCCTTACAGTATGCAGCATCTTTACAGATCGCTGCTTACAGTCTGGCCCCCAAGGGGTTAAGGGAGGATGTATTGTATCCCCCTTAACCCCTTGGGGGCCAGACTGATGTCAGACTGCACCCATCCCAGCAAGGAAGGGGTTAAGTGCCCCCCCTTCCTTGCTGGGAGGGGTGCAGTGCTGGGGAGGGGGTGGGGAGAATTCTATACTCACCCCGATGTGTCCTCTTTGCTGGTCCGCAGCACAATGAAGTCACTGTGCTGCGGACCCGCTAATTATATGTGCGCTCAGCCGATCAGCCAATCAGCTGAGCGCACATATAATTCTAAATGTTTCTTCTAATAATGCTATTGTGATAACATAATTAGAAGAAACATTTGATGTTTTCATTAAAGTAAAGTGATGATTAGTACAGAATGCTCTTTTGCCGGCAATATGAATTAACGGCTTATGGAGCTTCCTGAACTAATTAATATTTAATTAATAAAACACTTTTTCGATGAAATAAATTCAGTTTCGTTGTTCAATAATTTAATTCTAACGAATCCATCATTGTGCAATTAAATATACTGTCAAAAAATAAATATATATATAAATATACATTTATTTATATATATATTTATTTTAACAGTATATTTAATTGCAAAATGATGGATTCGTTAGAATTAAATTGTTGAACAACAAAAGGGACTTTATTACAAAGAAAATGTGTTTTATTAATTCAATATATTAAACATGAGAGGCATCGGCATCGGCATACTGCAGAGGATCGCAAACCCCGGTAATAGCAATTCATGTAAACTGTTTCCCTGCTTTCCCAGATGCATCCAGAGGTGTTTGCATCACTTTCTTAAGATTTTATTTGTTATTTTTAGTTGAACCAGATTTCCAAGTAAATGACCGTATGTTTTGAGCCGCATGTCTATTTTTTCCCACGGCCGTAGTTTCATCCGCACATTTACAGCCGCATAAAAAATACAGCCGCACAGTTACATAGTGTGAACCTAGCCTAAATACGTCAGCATGCGCTGATAGTATACAATATAACAATACAAAATGTGAAAAATAATAACACACATAGTTATAAATGTTAAAATCAGAACAAACAATCAAGAGGAATTTACAAAAAAGCAGACATTTCATTTCTATCATTTAATCCTAGTGCGCCCATGGCCCCTGTCCGGATGATCCATGTCGCCTCTTTTTTAGCTAGGATTTTTTGGCGATCCCCTCCATCTGGATTATTACGGACCAATTCTAGACCTGAAAATTTAAGCACAGTGGGGTCACTATCATGTTTTTCCCTAACATGTGCAATCAGTCTAGCTGCACCTACACCTGTAGTTACTGATCTCATATGTTCTCTGAAGCGGACCTGTAAGCTATGAATAGTTCTCCCTATATAGAACATGCCGCAAGGACATACTATCGAGTATACTATGTAACCAGACCGACATGTGATGAACTGTCTCACCTCCCAACTCACGCCCCCTATACAAATAAACTTTGATTTTGCATTATATCTGCAATGGGGACAGTGACCGCATTTAAAATTACCCTTAGGTAAATCTCTCTCGAGCCAGGTGTATTTTTTCTTTTCATCTGTGTGTATAGGTCTTGATAACTGATCACCTATTGTACGTGTGCTCCTATACGCAAACAGGGGTTGTCTGTGTGCCACCTCCCCAATTCATTATCTTGCTCTACTATGTGCCAGTGTCTCCTAATAGCTGATTGTATCATTCTGTAAATTGGGGTGTGTGTAAATGTAAACACAAACCGTTTCTCTTTTTTACTTCTCTTTTTATTCCTAAGTACTCTGTCCCTTTTCTGTGTCTTGGCTCTCTCAAAAGCTTCCAATACTATCTTCGTCGGGTAACCTCTTTCTCTGAGTCGGTCTACTAGCTCTTGAGACTGTTTAAGGAAGTTCTCCTCCGTAGAGTTAAGCCTCCTTAAACAGGAGGGATTTCTTGACATGAGGGGGACTGCTGAATTGTAATAAAGAATTAGTCGCTGTCTCTTTACGGAAACCTGACGTGACCAATTTGCCATCGACTATCTCAACCCTCACGTCAAGAAAATCCAGTTGTTTTTCCCCAAACACTGACGTGAATTTCATATTCATTTTGGATCCCTCATTAAGATATTCCACAAATTGTTCGAACTGGGCTCTAGTCCCTGACCATACTATAAAAATGTCGTCCATAAAACGCAAAAATATTACAATGTAGCGTATGAACTGATTGTTAAGTGTAAAAATATATTTTTTCTCAAAGACAGCCAGAAACAGATTAGCTAAAGAACAGGCTACTGGGGTCCCCATGGCCACTCCTGACACTTGTTGGAACCATTGGTCCCCAAACTTAAATGCATTATGTGATAACACAAAAGATAAAGCCTCCCCCACAAAATGTGCAAATGAGTCTGGTTTGTCCGTACTGGACAGCACCTCCTGGACAGCCTGCACACCCGAATCCTGAGAAATGCGGGTGTACAGGCTCTCCACATCCACGGAGGCCAGGGAAAATCCCTTCTGACAGACAATGTCCTGGATAGCTTCGAGGAATTCACCCGTATCTTTTAGGTACGTGGGGATCGTGCACAATAGTGGGCGTAATAGCCAATCTAGGTACTTAGACAGGTACTCAGTCACCGAGCCGATCCCCGCTCAGTGACTTGTGCACCTTCGGAAGAAAGTACCAGGATGGCTTCCTGGGGTGAAGTGGAAGCAATTTCTCAGCTGTCTTTTTTAGTATGGTACCTTGTTCTACATGTTTGCGTAACAACGACTGCAATTGGTTAGGAATTTATTGGTAGGGTCTTGTTTTAGTCGTAAATAGACCTCAGTGTCCCCAAGGAGTCTATCAGCCTCTTCTAGGTAATATTTTTTAGACATGACAACAATGTTGCCACCTTTATCCGCTTTTTTGCAGACAATTTGAGAGTGGTGACTAAACCATTTAAGGGCTGATAGCTCTGTTGGGGACAAATTAGGTCTATCATTTGGATAGATGAGGGCTTGGACATCCTTGGTCACTAATCTAGAAAAGACGTCTAGCGTATCTCCAATTTGCTCCAATTTAACCCCTGCTGGGCGTCTCAAAAAACAGAAGTCAGAAGGGTTAATTAGAGAGTCTCAGAATTCACGTTTCCACTCTGTTAATATCTGGAAAACAAAGATGTTAGTTACACCACTCTCCCATAAAGGGTAACCCGGACACCTATTTCTTCTTATTATTGATAGTGTAACATATACCGGCCTAAAAGGCTTAATAAAGGCGACCAGTTCATCTCAGGTCCCTTTTCTTTTCATCAGTTAATGATATTAGTTACCCTTTCCCAGTTGAAATTTGGCGCTGTTCCAAAAAAAAAAAAACCCGAGAAAGTTTCCTCAGTTATAGCTACTCAGATGATATTGTTAGTAATCACAGTCACACATTCCTTGTGTATCACTTATATCTGCTCTTAGGGGCAGCATTCATCAGAGGATACGTTGGCACTATAACCCCTATAGTCCCCTGGCAGAGTCCTTGCAGTCCACCAGAGTCAATCAGCCATTCCCTTGTTAGTAGGGTTAGTCCGGTCCTTTCCAATGGGTGCACTGCCACTGCACCCCTAGAGTGATCACAAAGTCTCTTACAGGTTGTTTCAATACACTCAGGAGCGTAGAGGAACCCTCCGCCACAGGGTCCCACCTCACCCCTATGCAATTTCCACCTGCAGCTTGTAGATTCAACACTGCTCTACTCTGAGTCCATTTTGTCCCTCTTACCCGGGCCTAGCAATTGCCCTTCCACCAGGGTATTTCAAGCTGGTTGAAAAAAAAAATGCACCTCACTCTCTGCGGAGTCGTTACCCCACCAGCTTACTCTGAGCTGTTCACCTTCATGTCCCCAGGAGTTCGTGTCGATGCCTGCTCTCACCAGGCTCCGGAGCTCCCGACCTCCCTTGTTACAGCTCACCAGCCGAGCATGAACTCTATGCCCAGGGAAAATCTCTTGTTCTCTGCAAGCACAGGCACTGCAGCGCGGGCACGCCGGAGCTCTCTCTCACCGGGCTCCAGGGTATCCCAGCACTGCTTCCCTATCTGATGACGTCTTCTCACGAGACTTCCCACGGACTCAGAGAGAGCTACCACTTACACCCGCTATTGTACGGGTACTACAGCTCATCACCTCAAAGCTCAAGACCTCTTCACTAGAACACTTGGACTCGGCTGGCCACCACCATCTGGGCTATCCGCCTCCAGATATCCCCAGGTTAACAGCTGATAGGGTCCACCGATTATAACACATGGCTGGTCCCGGACCCACGAGGTACGCTAGGGAGAGGCGGGTCCTAGCTCTGCCTCATACTCCTCCCTCCAATCAACGCGAATGAGGTTATTTATTTATTTTTATATGTTTTATTTATACAATGGGGAGGTGCTTTGGGGTAGTGTAATAGTGTTTTTAACTTTTTTTTTTACACATTTGAAGTCCCTTTGGGGGACTTTTACATACACTTTTTTGATTGCAGACATTGATCACTGCTATGCCATAGGCATAGCATTGATCAGTGTTATCGGCAATCTGCTCATTGAGCCTGCCTGTGCAGGCTCAGTGAAGCAGATCGCCGATCGGACGGCACAGAGGCAGATGAGAGACCTCCGGCGGTCCGTTTCAACGATTGGGACCCCACAGTTACACTGCGGGGGTCCCGATCGGTAAGTGACAGGGTACTCCCGGCGTTTAAAGAGTTAATGACACGCTGCAGCGCGATCGTTGCAGCCTGTCATTAACGGTGAGGTGCCAGCTGCTAATTGCAGCCGGCCCCCACCTGCTATGAAGCGCGCTCCGCTCCGGGTCGTCTGGTGAAAGACTTCCATGACGTAACTGTACGTCCAGGGTCGTCTAGGGGTTAAATTTGGAAAAACACCAGAAGAGTGTTTGTTTAACCTAAGGGTGTATCTGACATGGCTGACTGCTTCCTATGTTCAGGGCCCCCCAGCCCTGTCATTGACAGAAGTTTTCCTCCTTTTTACAGAAATATCCTCCTCAGAGGATAAGGAGGAAGTGGGTGAGGGTTTCCTAATCCTCTTGAAAGGAGGACGCTTTACTTCTGGAGATGCCATCTTCACCTCACAGAGTGTGTGTGAGGCTGCTATGGAGCAAGCGTCCTCCTCCATGCCGCCTAGAAAAATTCTGAGGCAGTTCCAGCGCTTTAGCGTAAGAGCTACCTCACAGGGAAGTCACGTGACCGTCGACTCTTTCCCCGGCACTATCGGGAGGCAGCCGCCTATACCCATCAGCTGTTGATAGGTTACTGCCTCCCCAATGAACAAATGGTACGCACTATTTGATCAAATGGTATGCTAAGAACCTTATTTTTTCTATAGCTGTATTTCATTTTAAAAATATCTATATTATGGATATATCTTAACAAAAGTCCCACTCAGTTGCGAGTATTAGGACACAAATAGGGAACTACCAGGGTGGCCCCTTTAGTGTCTAAGTCTAACTCAGTTGTGAGTATTGCGACATGACAAGAGAAAACCAAAGCCAGGTATCTGTCCAAAGACAGCTATTTCAGGGTATTGCCCCTCATCATTGTGGAGTAGGATTTTGGCTATCAGGGGCAATGAACAGTATACCAGCAAAACCCAACAATCACTGAGTTCAAACAAACTACTCAATTAGGAGTCTCCATTGATATATTGAATATGCAAAAACAGGGTCCATGGAGCCATGTAGGTCTAACCTAAAAGATTTTTAATGTCAGTCAATATACAGTATATAGGAGTACTCCAAGGGCAAAAGCTCCCCATATTCAATCCCCAGTAACATTATTGTGACAGAGAATAGTGTTAATGTAATTAACTTACTTGGTTTATTGCTTGTTACATTGTACATTGTGATACTGATTAGTGACTGTTATGACCCTCTGTTCAGAAGTGTCAGATCCTCAGGGCTAGGGATGGTCCGAACCCACCGAGGTTCGGGTTCGGATGAACTCGGTTCGTACCATCCCTAGTCAGGGCTATCAGAACATATAAGGAACTGTGGTGCTGAACGGCACAGTTCAGGCAGTAAATCCAAGGGTAAAGCAGGATTTATTGGTCTCATAGAAACAACACATTTTAACTTTTGTCAAGTTAAAAGAGACATGTCCAGAGAAGCACTGGTATATGGTTATAAAGGTGCCAAGGGATGTTTGGTGGGAGAGAGGAGCATGTGTACAAACAATAATTATGATTGCTTAAAATAATTAAAAATCATTACATTTGCTTCCTAGAAAAGGTCTATTTAATGTCACATAATGGGGGATAACAGAAAGAACGCTAGTAAGAATGCCCCCAGACAGGACTTCTAGTCATCGCCCGTCCAAACAGTGCACCTGTGTGTCTATGGCACATGTGCACTGTTTAGAGAGGTGATGAATAAGAGAATTCCTGCCTGATGAGGAGGGCAGGGAGGAAGAAAAGAGAGGCATCGCAGACCTGGAGCACAGACAATATAGGCCACGCCAGTGTGACACAGCGCAGCAAGTTTAAAAGATCATTTTAAAAGACGCGACTGGTAAGGATTTACTCTCATCAAACGGAAGATACTAGCAATATGGTGGGGTGGGTTGGTGGATACATAGTCGCTTCAAGTGTGAGTTGCGAATAAAGGTCAGGACAACCATTCAAGCAGGGGCGGAACTATCGCCGGGCCCCGCCGTATCAGGGGCCCGTGGCGCGGGCTCCCGGAGCTGACATGGCCTGTAGCACCCGGCGGTCGAGCAGGCCTTCCGGGTGCTGCAGCTGTTTGGGGTCCAGGGGTGCCCTGGTACCTGGGGGTAGCACTGGTACCGGACTCAGCATCCGCCCGGGCTAGTACTTCCGGCGCACGGAGCGTCTGTGCCGGAAGTACAGGCCGGGGGCAGACTCTGAGCTCTCTGGTACCTGTGCTGCCGGGGATAGGATGGGATGCGCAAGGGGCCCCCCCTTGCCATCCCGTCCTATCCCCGGCAACACAGGTACCAGAGAGTTCAGAGTCCGCCCCCAGCCTGTACTTCCGGCACAGTCCACAGACGCTCCGTGCGCTGGACGTACTAGCCCGGGCAGACACTGACTTTGGTACCAGTGCTGCCCGGGAATCCCCGGGACACCCCCCAGGAAGCCCCCTGGGGAGAAGCAGAGAAGACAGCCAACGGGGGAGTTAGGTGAGTTGTGTTTTTTTTTTAATCTGCTTTGCAAAGGGGGATGATACAGGGGGCATCTATGGGGATATACAGGGGGGGCATCTATGGGGGATATACAGGGGGGGCATCTATGGGGGATAATACAGGGGGTGCATCTATGGGGGAAATACAGGGGGGGCATCTATGGGGGATAATACAGGGGGTGCATCTATGGGGGATAATACAGGGGGTGCATCTATGGGGGATAATACAGGGGGCCATCTATGGGAGATATACAGGAGGCATCTATGGGGGATAATACAGGGGGGCATCTATGGGGGATAATACAGGGGGGCATCTATGGGGGATAATACAGAGGGGCATCTATGCATCGATGGGGGATTATACAGGGGGGGCATCTATGGGGGATATACAGGGGGGCATCTATGAGGAATAATACAGGGGGCCATCTATGGGGGATAATAATGGGGGGCATCTATGGGTGATAATACGGGGGGGTGGCATCTATGGGAGATAATACAGGGGGGTGGCATCTATGGGGGATAATACAGGGGGGGGCATCTATGGGGGATAATACAGGGGGCCATCTATAGTGGGATTATACAGGGGGCCATCTCTAGGGAGACAACATAAGAGGCATTTATAGGGGGACCAAATGAGAGGGCATCTATAGGGGCACAACACAAGGGGGCCATCTATAAAGGGACAACATGAGGGGCATCTATAAGGGGGGGGCAACATGGGGGACCATCTATGAGGGGGATGGAAAACACAGGGGGGGGTCATTTATAAGGGGCTAACACGGGGGCATCTGTAAGGGGGAATACACAGAGGGGCATATACTATAAGGGGGTCACAAAGTGTTAGGGCTACCAACTAAATGAGGGTGTAAAGGGGCCAATACAGATGTTCAGTGTGTATAGAGATGAGGATGATGCCAGTATAAGGAGCCTAATATGTTTGTCTGGCAGATTCTGTGAATTCGTGGCTCGGAGAAGTTCTCATAATGGCCCAGGGCAGATGGAGAAGAAAATGAAAAGGAAACAACTCTGATCAGAGAAGACATCCCCTGTGAATAACTGCACTGTAATGTATTTGGTGTACAGAACCTGTGTAGAGCTGAGTGTGTTGATGGCGTAGTGGTCGATCAAGGGAGGGGGGGTGGGGCCCAATCAAAAGTTTGCTATGGGGCCCAGACATTTCTAGTTACGCCCCTGCATTCAAGCTTTATTAAAGCGAATCTGTTCCCACAATCTGACCCCCCCAAACCACTTATACCTTTTAATCCATGATCTGTCCTGGGGTCCGTTCGGGCAGAGGATGCAGTTATTGTCATAAAAACAACTTTTATTCCGGCAGCGCTGTGTCTAACGGCCGGGGCTTACATTTGTTATTGCATTAGGCTGGCACCACCTCTCCGTCCTTCCTCCCCACCCTCCTCATCATTAGGAATGCTCCAGGCAGATTGCTTCCTATTCCCCAGCTGTGTGTATAATGAACATGGATTGTGTATAATAAGCTGGATCGTTAATACACCTGTGCAAAGCTCAAACAGCAGTAAATGTTCCTGGATCATTCCTAATGATGAGGAGGGTGGGGAAGAAGGACCGAGAGGTGGTGCCAGCCTAATGCATATACAAATGTAAGCCCCGGCCGTTAGACACAGCGCTGCCGGATTAAAAGTTGTTTTTATGACAATAACTGCATCCCCTGCCGAACGGACCCCAGGACAGATCTTGGAATATAAGCAGCTATCTGAAGGTACAAGTGGTTTGGGGGGGGGGGGGGTTAGATTGTGGGTACAGAGTCGCTTTAAAGCCAAGTATTTTCGAACAAAATGGTAATATTGTATATTTCAAAGAATTAATTAGAATATTATGTATATAAAATAAGGCATGCAAAAAGTAAAATACACATTTACAGGCTGGGTTCAAACAAAGTATATTTCAGGCAGTATTTGGTCCTCATTGCAACTAAAACCAGGAGTGGATTGAAAACACAGAAAGGCTCTGTTCACACAATGTTGAAATTGAGTGGATGGCCGCCATATAACAGTAAATAACTGCCATTATTTCAATACAACAGCCGTTGTTTTAAAATAACAGCAAATATTTGCCATTAAATGACAGCCATCCACTCAATTTCAACATTATGTGATCATAGCCTTTCTGTGTTTTCAATCCACTCCTGGTTTTAGTTGCAATCAGGACCTGACATGAGGACCAAATACTGCCTGAAATAGACTGTGTGTGAACCCAGACATTTTAAGTAATCGCATCTTTGAATTTGAAAAAGATAATATTTTCTTATTTTATATAGCTACAGTATAGTAACTATGGACAGTCCAGGTCATAGCTGAACTGTCCATATTTTTTTGCAGTAAAAAAATATTTTCTTATTTTATATGGCTACAGTTTAGTAACTATGGACAGTCCACCTATGATCTGGACTGTCCATAGTTACTTTTTTTACTGCAAAAAACTATGGACAGTTTACTGCAGTAAATAAAAAGGAATAATTTTTATATCATAATGCCTAAATAAACAGACACCTATATGTGTTTTGTAGGTAAGTCTATATTTTTCTTACCTCCTGTTTTCCTTTCATTCGACACACATGTATGTCTTGATGGTTTGGTTTCCAGATGAATTTCTGTATATAGATAAAAAGTTTTAAAACAATAAAAAAAAGTTAAAAATAATTTCTGTATATAGATAAAAAGTTAAAGGGGTTATCCAGCGCTACAAAAACATGGCCACTTTTTCCCCTACTGTTGTTTCCAGTTCAGGTGCAGTTTTCAATTAAGCTCCATTTACTTCAATGGAACTGAGTTTCAAAGCCCCACCCAAACTGGAGACAACAGTAGGGGGAAAGTGGCCATGTTTTTGTAGCGCTGGATAACCCCTTTAAAGATAAACAGTTTAAAAAAAAAAAAAAGCAAAATTGTCATAAAAACAAGGAATATTAAATAAACTACAGATGAGTACTAAAACATTTAAAGTCAGACACAGATCTATAAGGGGTTAAACTATTCAGTGCTAAGTGCTTCCAGTACACCACTTTTAAAATAAGGCTGGGTCAACACAGTGTTTCCAAAGGACACCAGGTTACTCCAAAAGTGTGGTGAGTAGCAGCTGGTTTCCAAGATCCAGACATAGTAAGTGCCTGGCACCAGTGATGAGACAGGTATCATAGTCAGATAGGCGAAGGATCAGGGCAGGCAGCTTCAGAGGCAGGTCAGCAACAGGAGAGGTACACAGTACAGGAATGCAGGGGCGTAGCGAGGGGGGGTAGGGGGGGCAGCTGCCCCGGGCGCCGAGACCAGGGGGGGGCGCCATCACAGGGAGCAGAGAAGGATCAGGATCAGGGAGCAGGAGTGGATGAGGCAGCCTCAAAGCAGTCCTGCCCTCTGTCAGTGTGGGGAGGCAGGGGACGATTTTTACTTGATCAAAAGAGGTATTTCCTATACTGTGCTGTCTCCTTGCTGCTGTTTAGCTATAATTTGCGCAAAATGACTGCGTTTTTACCAAGATTTTGTGCAAATTAGGGCTAAACAGCAGCCAGGAGACAGTACAGCAAAGTTACTGTGTAGATGGTGAAGGACCTGGACATGTGACTATGATGTCACCGCAGGTCCTGTATGTACACTGCACTATGGAGGAGGTAGAGAGAAAATACAGGTGTGTGGAAAGTTTAAGACAATCAGGGGTTCCCAGTCTGGGGGGGAGGGTGAAGGGTGCCCAGTGTGAGGAGGAGGGTGAAGGGTGCCCAGTTAGGGGAGGAGGGTGAAGGGTGCCCAGAGTGGGGAGTAGGACAGGAGGGTACAGGGTGACACCAGTCTGGGATGGGGGGAGACACACAAGAGAGTGTCCAGTGTCTATTTAGGGGTCTGGTTGTACAGTATTCTAGACTTAACCCTTTACTAACTGCCCTCTCCAAATATATATATCACATTTATATAAACCTTACCTACTATCTGCAGGGGTAGGGAACCTTGGCTCTCCAGCTCTTGCAGAACTAAAACTCCCATCATGTCTGGACAGCCAAAGTTTTAGCTTTGACTGACCATGTATGATGGGAGTTGTAGTTTTGCAACAGCTGGAGAGCCAAGGTTCCCTACGCCAATCTATAAAGCACCTGTATCTCACCTGTTTCTCTATATACAGTCAGGGCCGTTTCTGTGGTCTCTGCCCCCTGAGGCAAACCTCAGACGGCCGCCCCACACTAGCAACCCCCCCCCCCCAAGCCAGAGCTGCATTCCCACGTGTAACGGAGTCTCCCCCGTCCGGACAGCATCTGATAAGATGCTGAGAGCGGGGGAGAACTGTATTGATATGTGCCGCGCTGTAATGACAGCACCGTGCGCGGCTGATTCATTACAGCATCGCACATATCAGTACAGTTCTCCCCCGCTCTCAGCATCTTATCAGATGCTGTCCAGGCGGGGAAGACTCCGGTTACAGGCATTCCTCGACATGGGAATGCAGCCCTAATAGGAATACCCCCACCCCACCCCCGGCGCTCTTGCGCGCTCCGATCTGACCGCAGCCCCCTCTGACACTCACCACAGGCTGGAGGGCAAAGGGAGATGCTGGCTGACGGGGCGGGAGCCCGGCGGGGTAAAGTGGTGAGCGCTGGTGACAGGACAGGCAAGCAACTGCAGGGCTGCTGTCTGCCGCCCCCTGCGGGAGCGCAGATTCTGCCGCCTGAGGTGGAATACTCATTCCACCTCATGGCAGAAGCGGGCCTGTATACAGTGACTATGATACAAGAGTCATTTTTCTAAATTATTTCTATTTTGAATTTGGTGATGGAGTACCTTACAGGAGGTATTGCTGCTGTTGTCTCCGCTGCTGAGTGGAGTTGATCGAACTTTGCGAAATCCTAGGTTCGATCTCGAACATTCACAAACCTGCCGCATTTGATTGCTAATGGCTTCCTGGTCCGTGCAAAAGGAGGAGAGTGCCCAGGGACCGCCTGGAATTCCGGGATTCAGCCTAGGTATTAGGTAATAGGCTGAATCACAGAATTTCAGGCGTTACCCAGGCACTCTCCTCCTTCTCCATGGACCGGTAAGGCATCAGCAATCTAATGCGGCAGGTTCGTGAATGTTCGAGTTCGATCAAACCTAGGATTTCCTGAGGTTCAATCAACTCTACTGCTGAGCGTACCTGTGCATTAGGAGACGGCACCATAGAATCACATTCCACTGGGTGTCACACTGGAGATAGATCAGGAAGCTTCGCCCCCTAATTCACAGACAGCAGGGAGCGGAGACAACGGCGCCTCCTTTAAAGTACTTAGGGACCAAATTTTAAATGGGAAAAATGGAAGTACTTTAAAAAATGCTGATTGAGCCCAGAGCTGCTTGATAATCATTCTTCATAAAAACATTCCAGGTACACAGTAAATATGACATTATGTATCCCATATTGTGAACACCACACTAGTGCTGCCAGTAGAGATGAGCAAATCGCTCATCTAAACTTCATTAAAAAAAAGAAATGTAATATACCAGCAGTGAAGGGAAAACATGGGCCCCCCTGTGCTTACTGCGCACACAAGGGGGGGGGGGGGTGTTGCCGAATTGAATCTTTGCCCCGGGTGCAGGAGAGCCTAGCTACACTTCTGCAGGAATGGGTCAGGCAGTAATCATAATCCAAAGAACAGGCACAGGTCAGAGTAAGCAGAATAGCAGAACACACTTTCACTTGGAATCCAAGAGTCCAATAATGCTCAGGAGAACCTGGTGAAGCCGGATTTTAAATAGGTGCAGGTGGCTCTGCATTGGCAGGCGACAGTAGCAGGTGGAGACAAGCTGCCTCTATAAACCCAGATATGAGAGAGACAAAAAAGGCCAGGAGGACGGCGCCTTGTGTAACCCTGTTATATATGAGGTGTATTAATAAACAAAAGTGTAGATGGACTCTCACCTTTTAGCCCCTTGGGCTTTGTGCATATCGCCCCGCTGTGGGGTAGCTTGAAGTGTCCGATTATGGCTGCCAAAGTATCCAGGGAATGGGGCTTTCCCAATGTCGGGGCCTGTAGGGGCATGGCTGTGATTGGAAAGGCGGGACATGTGACCCTGGTATATAATAACGATGGTGATGCATCCTGCTGCCATTCTGCTGTAGGGAGAGGTTGGTGCTGCATGCAGGCAGAGATAGGATAGGCCCAAACACTTAACTAACTGCTAAAGATGAACGAGTAGTACTCAATCGAGGAGCTATTTGATCGAATACTACACTACACACGCAGTAAACATTTGTTTCCCCTTTCTACCTCCCCTGGAACTTTTTTGGACCAGTAACTATGCAGGGGTGTGTGACAGGCCCTAGGAGCATGCTGGCTTTGCAAGAACAGCGTCTACATTTATTGGCTGGCTTACACATGTGATCTCCAGAGTATAAAAACTAGTCAGGGAGAGAGGCTGGAGGTAATGGGCCAGTAGTAATGGCTAGCCCATTACTTGAGTGCTACCCTCTGCAGTATATCCTACAGCCTCCTCCTGCTTTTCCCACAATTGCCGCTGAGAAAAAAGAGTGCAAGAGGAGCCCTGCAGCATGAATAGGTAATGTATACAGTTTAAGCAAGGGCTGCAAGGACATCGGTAACGATGTCCATGCAGCTCTTGTTAAATGAATATCGGGCCGTCTAATAGGCCCAGTAAACAAGCGCCAATCTAGCAGATCGGCGCTGGTTTACAGTTATTATCAGGCCTCCATCAGCCTGTGTAATAGGACCCTAAGCGATGCTGCAGTTTCCTGAGGCTAGCAGTGGCTACAGTTGACTTACTAAAGTGCACAAACAGGAGGTGCACTGGCAGATTCATGGAAGTTTTTCAAAACACAGTTTAACAAGTTAAAAACGTGAGCCAGGCATTGTACGCGAGGGAGTTCTCTAAGCATGAGAGCTGCTACCGGGTTATGGACATTATCACACACGACCATTGCCTGGTCCTAGCAGCAGCGCCAAGAGCCACAGTTCGTTCTGCTGCATTATGGTGTGCAGCACCTCTAAGTTGCTATTTTCAGAGCCCCAACTTGGAATGGCACAGTGTGCAAACCACGCTCAATTTGGCATCTACAAACACATTAAAACATCTCCACACCAAAGAAGAACGAGCCCTCAATGGGGGAACTTTATGCTGAGGCCTGCTACGAGGAAGAGCTGCGGCCCTGCTGGCTCTAGCCTGCCTTCTCCGTATAGACTGTCCTTTGCCTCTGGCCACCCCACTGCCTCTTCCTGCCTTTTGCGGTGCTACGCATGCCTCCACATCCCCACTGCTTTACCCGCTGGACATGACACTGGGCCAGGTCGGGTCACTTACTTCGTCGTCCACAACCTCCTCTCACACTTCCTCACTCTGCTCCTCCATCTGCCTACTGGACATACCAACAGCCTTCATTGCTGAAAACTGTGTGTCGCCATCATCGCACATCATTTCACACTCAAGTTTCCCTGCTCCAGTGTTTGGGCATCAGTACATACAGGAGGTAGCTCCTGCGATTCTTGCAGAACTTGAGAGAACTAAAATTCAGGAAAGGACCTGAGAAGAGCTCCTGGGAGTGGGCAAGGGTGGGATCACTTGGTTCGTAACATTGGGCGGGGGGAGGAAGGAGGGTTAGGCTCCTGCAGTCCAGACTCTTGGCCATTGATGAGAATTGACTGAGTGGATGACTAGGTGGTGGACATATTAAACAAAAATCAAAAAGGAGAAGGCGGGATTCTACAAGCTGTCAAAAAGGATAACTGTCGTAGAAACAAGGCCAGCAATCTTGGAGGGTGCGACCCGGTCCACGCCTCCACAACGTTGATCCAGTGTGCCATCAAGGAGACGTAGCGTCCCTGGTCACAAGCGCTTGTCCACATGTCGGTGGTCAAGTGGACCTTTGCGGCCCTGCCCCCACCCCACTAGCCATGCCCCAACTAAGGAAAAATGGCATCACAATGTTCTCTGCAGTGGATTATTGATATTATGCTCTCTATTATGCATTTATTACATTTTAATTATCTATGTCCTATCTATCTATCATCTATCCTATATCTATTATTATCTATTATTATATCTTGTGGCTGGAAGTATAATGCTGCCTCCAGCCACAAGATGGCCAATGGCTCTTCTTTCTGCCTGTCAGGGTGCCGTGGCCGCATTGCTTAACTGTGAGCGCTCACTGGGAACACTCACAGTTAAAGGCCTGGAGCACATCGCAGCAGCGGGTGACCATGCCACTGTTATGCAGCAGGACAAGGGGGGTCATAATGTAGGCCATCTCCTTCGGCTGCCCTAGAGCTCAGGGCCCCAGGCGGTAGCTCAGATTGCCCTCATTATAATCCGCCTATGTGTGCTGTTCCAAGGCAGGGTTGGCAAAGCAGGAAAAATAGTGATAGCTAGGGATAGTTAAGAGGCTGTGATAGTGACGTAATACTACAACTTCGCATGCTTCCCCTGCTGTCCCAGTTGCATTCCAGAGGTGTTTACAGAAATTTCTGAGGTGTCATTATGGACTTGTGGAAACCTAAATTCAACCACTTGGAGGTCACCAATAAACAAGCATTTTTCTCCCATAGAATTTAATGGGGTCTGTTCAAATCGAATTTCAAGCTTTTGAATATTTCACTACTGGATCATCTCTACAAACTACCCTTTTCAGGGCACAACATTGGAATCATTTGTGCTGAGGAGCTGGTGGCTGTTAGAATGTCATTGAGACAGGAGGAGAGCGTTAATGTGTCCGCAGATTTAGACCTCTGTTCACAGTAGGGAAAGGTTGCTGACTGCAGGCAGGGATAGAAAGGCCATAAAAAAAGTGTCCTAAAACAGTGGGATTATCTGTGCTGAGGAGGTGGTGGCCAAAGTCAAAGTTTTCTAAAGTTTATGCTACATGAGAAAAAGAAAAACTGTATGCTAATTCTTTAACCCCTTAAGGACTGGGCCTGAAATGGCCTAAAGGACCAAGGCAAATTTTATGAATATGATCTGTGTCACTTTGACATATTGTACATTACATTTTCGGTAAATTGGAGTCAATAGTTAACAAATCTTTATGAAAAACCCCAAAATAATGAGAAAAATTTAGAAAAATTGCATTTTCCAACTTTGAAACTTTCCTGCTTGTAAAGAATGTTGGCAGCATTTATTAAACTTTCAATTTTTTTTAGACAATAGGAAGCTCAAAACTTTAGCATCAATTTTCCAAATTTTCACAAAAATTTCAAAATCAGATTTTTTTAAGGACCTGTTCAGGTTTAAAGTGTATTTGAGGGGACTATATGTTAGAAAGCCCCGCAAGGCACCCCATTTCAGAATCTGCATCCCACAAACTGTGCAACTGTACCCCGTTTCTGCAGTTTATAGAAATATCCCATATGTGTCCCTATTGCGCTATTTGACGCAACCCTAAGCCTCAAATATAAAGGAGCGCCTAGTGAATTTCAACACCTCCATTTAGGGATGAGCGAACCGAACCATTACGAACCAGATTAGTTACGAACTTTGCAAAAAGTTCGGTTCGGTACCAAACTGAACTTTCAAAAAGTTTGTTACGAAGTTTGTTAAAATCGCAACGGCGTCGCAAAACTGTACTTTAATCAGAGAATAGAACAGGATACAAGGGATTATTACTACTATAATCCTTTGTATCCTGTTTTTATGTGAATATCAAGGTGTGTGACGTCACTTCAGGAACAGGAAGTGCTTGAGCCTGGCTGCAGTTCCTCATTGTTTCCAGACGGCAGAGAGAAAGGAGGTGTACGTTAGGCAGAGAGGGAAAACACATAGATTACATATCCAAACAACTGGATAAGTACAGGGAGAGATAGAGAAGGAGTATATATTGTTTGTGAGAGAAGCAGGAGAGAGGAAGATTAAAAAAAAAATCACAAGATCCAGTGAAAGAGGCTCAGAAATCAAGAGTTAGGTAGAGAGAGGGAGAGATAGGCATCTAACTCAAAAATTGTGATATCTAGGGAGAGATAGGGAGATAAAAAAAGAAATAGGGAGCATTGAACCAGCTACCGTGACAGAGAGGAGACGCTAGACGTTGCTGCTCTGCTGGGTGCCGTTAACCGCGTATAGCCGCAAGCAAAAAAGTTTAAAAAAAAACTTTAAAAAAAAAAGTTTGTTTGTTTGTTTGTGATCAGCTGTTCTAGGTGACGCTAAGTCAGCGCCCCACAAAAGCTGTCCGTTTGTGCTCTGCTGGTTGCCGTCAACCTCGTCTAGCTGCCCGCAACCAAAAAAGTTTAAAAAAACTTCAAAAAAATAAAAAAGTTTGTTTGTTTGTTTGTGATCAGCTGTTCTAGGTGACGCTAAGTCAGTGCCCCACAAAAGCTGTCTGTTTGTGCTCTGCTGGTTGCTGTCAACCCTGTCTAGCTGCCCGCAACCAAAAAAGTTTAAAAAAACATCAAAAAAATAAAAAAGTTTGTTTGTGATAAGCTGTTCTAGGTGACGCTAAGTCAGCGCCCCACAAAAGCTGTCCATTTTTTCTCTGCTGGTTGCCGTCAAACCCGTTTAGCCACCCGCAACCAAAAAAGTAAAAAAAAACTTTAAAAAAAATTAAAAAATTTGTTTGTTTGTTTGTTTGTTTGTGATCAGCTGTTCTAGGTGACGCTAAGTCAGCGACCCACAAAAGCTGTCCGTTAGTGCTCTGCTGGTTGCCATCAACCCCGTCTAGCTGCTCGCAACCAAAAAAGTTTAAAAAAACATAAAAAAAAAATAAAAAAAAAGTTTTGTTTGTTTATTTGTTTGTGATAAGCTGGTTTAGGTGACGCTAAGTCAACGCCCCACAAAAGCTGTCCGTTTGTGCTCTGCTGGTTGCCATTAACCCCGTTTAGCCACCCGCAACCAAAAAAGTTTAGAAAAAGTTCAAAAAAATAAAAAGTTTTGTTTGTTTGTTTGTGATCAGCTGTTCTAGGTGACGCTAAGTCAGCGCCCCACAAAAGCTATCCTTTTGTGCTCTGCTGGTTGCCGTCAACCCCGTCTAGCTGCCCGCAACCAAAAGAGTTTAAAAAAACATCAAAAAATAAAAAAAAGTTTGTTTGTTTGTGATAAGCTGTTCTAGGTGACGCTAGGTTAGCGCCCCACAAAAGCTGTCTGTTTGTGCTCTGCTGGTTACAGTCAACCCCGTCTAGCTACCCGCAACCAAAAAAGTTTAGAAAAAGTTCAAAAAAATAAAAAGTTTTGTTTGTTTGTTTGTGATCAGCTGTTCTAGGTGACGCTAAGTCAGCGCCCCACAAAAGCTATCCGTTTGTGCTCTGCTGGTTGCCGTCAACCCCGTCTAGCTGCCCGCAACCAAAAGAGTTTTTAAAAACTTTTAAATTTTTTTTTAAAAAGTTTGTTTGTTTGTAATCAGCTGTTCTAGGTGACGTTAAGTCAGCGCCCCGCAAAAGCTGTTTGTGCTCTGCTGGTTGCCGTCAAACCCGTTTAGCCACCCGCAACCAAAAAAGTTTAAAAAAAACTTTAAAAAAAAATAAAAAAGTTTGTTTGTGATCAGCTGTTCTAGGTGACGCTAAGTCAGCGTCTAACAAAAGCTGTCCATTTGTGCTCTGCTGGTTGCCGTCAACCCAGTCTAGCTGCCGTTAACCAAAAAAGTTAAAAAATAAAAATATTTTTTTGTGATAACCTGTACATTTCTGCTTTGCTGGGTGCCTCCAACCCACAAAGCAATAGTCACTGAAACTTTGTGCTTTCTGGCCAATAGATTATTTCTTTTTTAAAATTTACACCAACCAAAGAACTATGTCCAAGCGTCCTACTTCCAGCACTTCCCAGGCAGGGACTGCAACGGCAGGCAGTGAGGGTAGGAGAAGTGGCAGCACCAGGCCCGGTGGCAGCCGGGGCAACAGGCATGGCAGCAGGGTGCAGCAACCCAGATGCCCACAGGTCATGTAAGAACCACACAGCCAGCGGTTCTAGATTGGCTTACCCAATCCTCCAGTTCCACTGCCCAAAGCTCCCAAACGAGGTCGGCTGGATCATCAGACACCATCCTTACATGGGACAGTCAGCGACAGTCCTCTGCCCCGTCCCCTGTTATTAATATGCCACTCACCTTTGGGGCACCTTCTGCCAGGGAACTCTTGGCAAACCTTGATTTGCCCTTGGAGTCTCTACCACTTTTTAGTGAGGAGGAGGAGGAGGTAGTAGTCCACCAAAGGCAGCAGATGGAACGTGCAGAGACTGCAGCGGAGGTGTTGGCTCTAAGCAGTCAACAGAGTCAGGGAGGGGCATCCAGTGCCACACCTGAGATCCTGTCCCAGCCCCTGGAGGAAATTAGCAGTGGTGGTGATGATGATATCGCTGATCGGACGTGGCGCCCTCAAGCAGCATTATCCTCGGCGTCATCAGGGGAGGGAAGTGAGGTGCTACCGAAGCAGCAACATCCCACTGGTGCAAGGAAGCGAGGCACACGAGGGAGGGGTAGAAGACAACCTACCAGGCAGACTTCATCAATACCTTTAAGCCTTGGTCCTGAGAGGGGACCCTCAGGCAGCGGTGGCAGTGAACAACCAGCAAGACCCCCTGTGACTGGCAGCAAACCCCGGTCCTCTGTCGTCTGGCAGTTCTTTTGCCTGGGGACAGATAAGCACATTGCTCCGTGCCTGCTGTGCAATGAGAGGGTCAGTCGTGGCAGGGGTGATAATCTTGGGACAACATCCATAAGGAAGCACATGGAAAGGCAACACCAACAGGCCTGGAAAAACCGTGACCCAAATACCACCTCCTGTCAGGATGCACCATACACTGCAGATCCCATCATGCAGCATCTTCTCACTGGAACTCAGGGCTCGTCAGCCTCAGTTGCCAGCAGCAGCACAGTCTCACTGCCATGTACACCCCTAATGAGGCAGCAATCCCTGACCAAGTCCATGGCCAAACGTCATGGCCATCCCATGGCACAGAAACTGACCGGACACCTGGTTAAGCTGCTGGTGCTTCAGTCCCTGCCATTTAATCTTGTGGACTCCCAGCCTTTCAGGGATTTCATGGCGTGTGCGAACCCCAGATGGCGAGTCCCCAGCCGCCACTACTTCTCTAGCAAAGCTGTCCCATCACTGCAAAGCTATGTGAAGAGAAAGGTTGGCGACTCATTGGGACTCTCGGTGTCCAAGACAGTGCACCTGAGTGCTGATGTCTGGTCCTCTAATTATGGGCAAGGCCAGTACATGTCCGTTACTGCCCATTGGGTCAACATCCTCCCAGGAGACCATCAGGAAGTTAGCCCATTCTTGCCACTGTCACCTCCACAGTGCTTTAGGGGGCCAGCAGCTGGTAGCACAAGTTCTGCCTCCACCACCACTGCAGTCTAACCTGACCCAGTGTCTTACCACCGATGTCAGGCCAGCCGCTCTCAGGCTGTCCTCCATTTGGTGAGCCTCGGTCAATGAAGCCACAGTGGGCAGGAGCTCCTCCGGACCATCAGGGAGGTGATAGCTGAATGGCTGACCCCACGTCGACTAACGATGGGAAGTGTCGTAGCGGACAACGGGAGGAACATTGTCTCTGCAGTTCAGCGGAGAGGGCTGACTCATACACCTTGTATGGCACATGTGATCAACCTCATAATGCAGAGGTTTCTCCAATTTCATGCACTACACGACCTTATGAGGATGTCACGTAGAGTGTGCAAACATTTCAGCCACTCCTACGCTGCAAGGAACACCCTGCTCAGAATCCAGAGACAGCGCGGTATGCCCCAACATCGGCTAATCTGCAACGTGCCAACCCACTGGAATTCTGCCCTCCATATGCTCGACCGCCTGTACGAGCAAAGGTCAGCCGTAACAGACTACCTCATGGGGCAATCAGGCAGCTTCACGCCACACTGCGACTTCAAAGTAACACACTGGCAATGCGGGAAGTCTGCCAATTGTTGATCCCTTTTGAGGACGCGACTCTCTTTGTGAGCAGGCAGGACTATGGGATCAATGACATCATCCCACTCCTCCATGTTCTGGAAAGTGCGCTGACCAACATCATCAGCGAGGATTCCCAGGCCACAACTCCAAGGCTGAACATCGCCTTGAGCCCAGAGCTGGATGAAGTACAGATGGAGGTTGAGGAGGAGGAAGATGTCTATGCCCAGCCATTCCGCACACCGCCACCTGGCTTCTCTGCCTCTCCATCACAGGAGGAGATGGAGGATGAGGTGGTAGAGGAAGAGGAGGAAGACCCCAGCAGACCCTGGAACTATACCGAGGAGAGTGGAGAGGAGAGGCGCTCATTGTCCTTGGTGTAGATGGCAAGGAGTCTGCGGGAGTGTCTGCGGAATGATAGCCGGATTGTGGACATCCGCCAGAGGGACCAATACTGGCTGGCCACCCTGTTGGACCCTCGCTTCCACCGCAGAATTCTTCCCGCCATTACAGAGGGAGGCTAAACTGGTGTACTACAGGGACATGCTCACCAGTCAGTTGGTCTCAACTTACCTGCGAGACCAGCCAGGTTACCAGACAACATCCTCTGGGGGGGAACCAGCGCGCTCCACTACCACCACCACTAGTGGAGGCGTCAGAAGTCGCTACAGCCTGCAAGGCCTCATGAGCGATTTCATGCAGCCAGCTGGTGAAGAAAGGACACAGCACTGGACTCATGGCGTGGACCAGCATGAGCTCAGCCACCATGTCACTGCCTACCTTAATTCCACCCTGCCCCAAAGTGTCACCGACCCCGTTCAGTACTGGGCAGAAAAACTGGAGATTTGGCCTCAACTGGCTGAGTTTGCCTTGGCTCTGCTGTCCTGCCCAGCCAGTAGTGTGGTGTCAGAGAGGGTATTTAGTGCTGCGGGTAACATCATAACACCGCAAAGAACGAGGCTCTCTTGCCACAGTGTGGAGATGCTCACTTTTGTTATGATGAATTGTGCCTGGATAACATCGGATTATACCACCCCCCTGCCTGATGTGAATGACTAAGTCATCAGTCACCCGTCTTGCATGGCAATCCGTGTGTCCAAGAAATTGACCTTAATATCCTAAATATGTGCCCAATGTAAAAATCCGTAATTTAACTTATTAAGTAATGTTCCCCCCTTAGACCACAAATTTTTTTTAAAATCACCTTAAAAATTCCCAACTTAATTCGGCTACATTTGAAAAAACAGATCCCCATTTCCAAATGTGATGCCCATGGTGTGTTGGCCATTTAACATCTCCTCACCAGATTAATGCCTCACACCAGTGCACCGTCCAACCCATACCCAAAGAACAGTAGCAAACCTAAAATAATCCCCACGACTATGCTTCAAAAAGTGTATATTTCACCTTTTGTGAACTATAGCCGTGGGGTTCTATCCCTGGCACCCATGCCAAGGAACACTACTCACCGTTTTGTGAGCGGGTACTAACTGTTCTTGAGGTATTTTGTGGATATCATGAGAGTAGTGAAATCTTGCACCGCAAATCCTGATGGGGTTCTTCTGTATGCAAATTATTTCACGCCTCTCATGCAGTCACGCGTGGAATAAGGCTGTCTATGGGGTATATATCACAGAGGCTGCTGTCCTTCAACTGTGATATAAAAAACCACCACAGTTAGTTAGAGTAACAAACAGTTGCTGAAAGGCAGGTTAACTTGCCTTATTTACGAGTGCCTTTACAATGGGAGGCTTTTTTTGTGGTTCCCTGCTGGCTAAAATCCACAGCGCATCGTTGTCTGATTTTATGCCACCTTCAGTACTATGGGGCTGGGCGCAAATACCCAGTTCAGCGCAGAACTGCTTATGTCCGGCCCGCACCCTAGTACTGAATGCCATTTGGTGAACGGTATAAAAATGCCCTGTGGATTTTACTCAGCAGACCCGCAGCCACATGTGAAGGTACCCATAGGGTGAAGTTTTTTGGGAGTGACAAAAACGAGGGTGGGAGGTCACTCCCATACCCCATCAGGGGTTTTTCCCCTACCCACTTTAAAAGAAAAGTCCAGGCAATCAATAACTTTCTGTACCCTTACTTGTCCCAGAAACTTAAATTGACCGGACTTATCCTTTAAGCCAGCTGTTGACAGCACTGAAAAAACACAAAAGCATACATCCATTGGATTGGACGCTATACTCGGTTAGGACATCAAACTGGTGTTAAGATAAAAAAATAAATAAATATATATATATATATATATATATATATATATATATTTATTTATATGTGTGTGTATCGCCAACAGCCATAGGCCCAGATTCAACAGGTTTGACACCAGGGTAGTTGTGTCAATTTGTAAAGCAAGTGCCAGTGAGGTGTCAATTTAATGAAAATTGGACACGTATTTTTGGATAATGGAACTGGGGTAAAGCCTTCTTGAATCTGTGCCTTTTTAAATGTCCTTTCTTCACCTCATGGATTCTGTGGGTGAGGTTCTCAGTCTATTTTACCGTATCCGTATCCTGCTAGACTAGATGTAATGTTAGAGGGTTTTTTTTTAACGTTGACTGTCCTGTGCTGAACTCTACATCAACATGTTGTCATGTTTAAAGAATGATTTTTACAAACGTGCATATCCTTAGCTTCAAACTTCAGTTGTCTGTACTAGGTCCTTCTGGGTCCAAAAGAATACTAATCCTACTAATGCCCCCACCGTCAATTGTCTATTTGGAAACATACTAGGTGGAATCAAGAGCTGCGGAAGCTGCCATCTTAACTTTTTAACAATACTGGCCTGAGAGCCATCAACTGCTGCCTTCTTCTGCTCCTCAACTAGTCTGTTTTTAATAATACTGACATTGAATCAATCAACTGCTGCCTCCTCCTCCTCAAGTAGCCTCTCCTCGATAATACTGGCCTGGAATCGATCAACTGCTGCCTCCTCCTCAAGTAGCCTCTCCTCGATAATACTGGCCTGGAATCAATCAACTGCTGCCTCCTCCTGCTCTTCAAGTAGTCTGTTTTTAATTATACTGGCCTGGAATCGATCAACTGCTGCCTCCTCCTCCTCAAGTAGCCTCTCCTCGATAATACTGGCCTGGAATCAATCAACTGCTGCCTCCTCCTGCTCTTTAAGTAGTCTCTTTTTAATTATACTGGCCTGGAATCGATCAACTGCTGCCTCATTCTCCTCAATTAGCCTCTCCTCCATAATACTGGCCTGGAATTGATCAACTGCTGCCTCCTCCTCCTCAAGTAGCCTCTCTTCAATAATACTGGCCTGGAATCAATCAACTGCTGTCTCCTCCTCCTCAAGTAGTCTGTTTTTAATTATAGTGGCCTGGAATCGATCAACTGCTGCCTCCTCCTCCTCAAGTAGCCTCTCCTCGATAATACTGGCCTGGAATCGATCAACTGCTGCCTCCTCCTCCTGAAGTAGCCTCTCCTCGATAATACTGGCCTGGAATCGATCAACTGCTGCCTCCTCCTGCTCTTCAAGTAGTCTGTTTTTAATTATACTGGCTTGGAATCAATCAACTGCTGCCTCCTCCTGCTGCTCAAGTAGTCTGTTTTTAATTATACTGGCCTGGAATCAATCAACTGCTGCCTCCTCCTCAAGTATCCTCTCCTCAATAATACTGGCCTGAAATCGATCAACTGCTGGCTCCTGCTCCTGAAGTAGTCTGTTTTTAATAATACTGGCCTGGAATCAATCAACTGCTGCCTCTTCCTCAAGTAGCTTCTCCTCAATAATACTGGACTGGAATCAATCAACTGCTGCCTCCTCCTGCTGCTCAACTTGTCTCTTCTCAACAATACTGGCCTGAGAGGCGAGCAATCTACTGCTGCCTCCTCCTGTTCCTCGACTTGTCTCTTCTCAACAATACTGGCCTGAGAGGCAAGCAATCAACTGCTGCCTCCTCCTGCTGCTCAACTTGTCTCTTCTTAACAATACTGGCCTGAGAGGCGAGCAATCTACTGCTGCCTTCTCCTGCTGCTCAACTTGTCTCTTCTCAACAATACTGGCCTGAGAGGCGAGCAATAAACTGCTGCCTCCTTCTGCTGCTCAACTTGTCTCTTCTCAACAATACTAGCCTGAGAGGCGAGCAATCTACTGCTGCCTCCTCCTGTTCCTCGACTTGTCTCTTCTAAACAATACTGGCCTGAGAGGCGAGCAATCAACTGCTGCCTCCTCCTGCTGCTCAACTTGTCTCTTCTCAACAATACTGGCCTGAGAGGCGAGCAATCTACTGCTGCCTCCTCCTGTTCCTTGACTTGTCTCTTCTCAACAATACTGGCCTCATAGGCGAGCAATCAACTGCTGCCTCCTCCTGGTGCTCAACTTGTCTCTTCTCAACAATACTGGCCTGAGAGGCGAGCAATCTACTGCTGCCTCCTCCTGTTCCTTGACTTGTCTCTTCTCAACAATACTGGCCTGAAAGGCGAGCAATCAACTGCTGCCTCCTCCTGCTGCTCAACATGTCTATTCTCAACAATACTGGCCTGAGAGGCGAGGAATCTACTGCTGCCTATTCCTGTTCCTCGACTTGTCTCTTCTCAACAATACTGGCCTGAGAGGCAAGCAATCAACTGCTGCCTCCTCCTGCTGCTCAACTTGTCTTTTCTCAACAATACTGCCCCGAGAGGCGAGCAATCTACTGCTGCCTTCTCCTGCTGCTCAACTTGTCTTTTCTCAACAATACTGGCCTGAGAGGCGAGCAATCAACTGCTGCCTCCTCCTGGTGCTCAACTTGTCTCTTCTCAACAATACTAGCCTGAGAGGCAAGCAATCTACTGCTGCCTCCTCCTGTTCCTCGACTTGTCTCTTCTCAACAATACTGGCCTGAGAGGTGAGCAATAAACTGCTGCCTCCTCCTGCTGCTCAACTTGTCTCTTCTCAACAATACTGGCCTGAGAGGCGAGCAATCTACTGCTGCCTCCTCCTGTTCCTCGACTTGTCTCTTCTAAACAATACTGGCCTGAGAGGCGAGCAATCAACTGCTGCCTTCTCCTGCTGCTCAACGTGTCTCTTCTCAACAATACTGGCCTGAGAGCCGAGCAATCTACTGCTGCCTCCTCCTGTTTCTCGACTTGTCTCTTCTCAACAATACTGTACAGTAGAAACAACGGCACTCGTTTTGCGTGCAAGAATAGGTGAAGGTTTTATTGAATAGTGTGATACAAGGTATATACTCCGACCATAGACAGAAAGCACATGAGATGAGACCAGTAATGTATTGTGCAACGTTTCGGTCCAACCTGGACCTTCCTCAGGCCATAGGGTCTCTACAAAGAATAAATATGAAATAAATACATATGGTACTTGGTAACAATGGGAGTAAAACCACAGTATCATGAGTGCAGAGTTATAAAGAGAACAAAAAGAATTCATAAACAAATATACATCTTAAGCTAAGGAACTATGTACATTTATACAGATGCAGAGATGGCAGACCCATTGTGGCATCCACAGACTCTATATTGGCCCCACTTTCCATCACACTCGAAAAAATCCTGACCCCTCTAGTCAGGGAGACCCGTTCCTGTCTTCTTGACACTTCTCAATTCCTATCTAACATCAGACACATCTCTCCTATCCCAGCAAATGGTATCCTGTTGACATGGGATATAGCCAGCCTCTACACCTCCATCCAACATGAGAAAGGCATCACAGCCGTAGCTAAATGCCTCCAGGAACACAATTTCTCGCATAACCAAGAAGAATACTGTGTTGATCTCTTACACAACTTCTTCCTATTTGGTGACCAACTATACTTACAGATCCAAGGCACTGCGATGGGGTCTAATGTTGCCCCGCCATATGCAAACATCTTCATGGACCGATTTGAGAACAATCACATCTACAATTCCTCTTTATTCTTAGAACACGCCCACGTCTGGTACCGCTACATTGACTATATTTTCTGCATATGGCGGGGCGACACAGATTCACTCCTCGCATTCCACTCATACATTAACTCCATTTTACCAGAATTACAATTCAACATTTACTACGACCCATCTACCATGCATTTCTTAGACACCACAATACAGAAGGACCATCTGGGCAACCTTAGCATCGATCTATACCGCAAATCAACAGATAGGAACAACTTACTTCATTTTTCAAGTAACCATCCACCAAGTGTTAAGAAATCACTCCCTATCTCACAATTCAGCTGGGTCAATCGGATAGTGAGCGATTGTCACGGCCGCGGTGGCGTCCCGTGTTCCGGGCCGCCGCCGCGACCTCCTCCTGCCCTATGCAGCCGCCGGGGTCCTTGTGCAGGGGTCGGCGCTGCTGCTAGTTCAGCCCCTGGGGGCGCCTCACCTCTCCTCCGCTCCTGTCTCTCACGCGCGCGCCGGCCGTCTCAGATTTAAAGGGGCAGTGCGCTCCTAATTGGTCCACATGTCAATCACTCCCCTATAAGTTCCAGCTCTGCCCCCTTCCAGGTGTTGGAGCCTCTACATGCTTCCCATAGCGTTTGGCCCAGCTCCCTGTTGTTCCTGATTCCTATCCGCTACCTGGTCTCTAGTCCTTGTTCCTGGTTCCTGCTCCTCTGTCACACCATTGCTCCTGTGTTCAGCCTGACTCCTGCGGTTACGCCTACAGGCCTCTGCCAGCACCATCTCCTGTCTACTGCTCCTGCCACGCCTCGCCCGCCGTCACTAGCAACCAAGCCAGGGGTAGCGACCTGGGGGTCGCCTGCCGCAGCAAGTCCATCCCGCCTTGCGGCGGGCTCTGGTGAAAACCAGCGGCCCCTTAGACTTCGCTCCCTGGTGAGGTTAGTGCCATCGCTGGTGACGGTCCAGTGGATCCACTACTCCAGGCGTTACAGTAGGCTCCAACCATGGATCCCGGCGAGGTACCTGATATCCGCGAAGTAGCCTGAGTGGTCGCCCTATAGGCTCCAACCATGGATCCCGGCGAGGTGCCTGACATCCGTGACGTAGCCAGAGTGGTCGCTCAACAGGCCCTACAGATCCAGCAACAGTCGCAGCAGATCCAGCAACTCACTGCCGCCTTACAGCAGCATACTACTGCTCAGCGTTCACCACCTACTGCTGTCTCTTCGAAACTACAACTGGCTCTCCCGAGCAAATACGGTGGTGACCCCAAGTTGTGCAGGGGATTCCTGACTCAGTGCACCATGCATATTGAACTTTTAAGTAGTCAGTTTCCCACCGAGCGCTCTAAAGTGGCTTTCATCATCAGCCTATTGGAGGGTAGAGCTCTGGCTTGGGCCACGCCTCTCTGGGATCGAGATGACCCTACTGCTGCCAATCTCCGAACCTTTCTGGCCGAGTTTCGCTCCGTCTTTGAGGAACCTGCCCGTGCGTCTTCGGCTGAGACTGCTCTACTTAATCTCTCACAAGGGAATTCCTCCGTTGGCGACTATGCCATCCAATTTCGCACCCTGGCAGCAGAGCTAGACTGGAATGAGGCCGCTCTAATTGCCACCTTTAAAAAGGGCCTGTCCAGTCGGGTGAGAGACGTGCTTTCCGCCCGAGACCTACCTACCTCCTTGAACGAACTCATCCTACTGGCCACCAGAGTTGATACTCGTTTTTCGGAGAGGGAGGAGGAGGTTCGGCATGAACAATGACTAAGCCTGTCTCGTCACCATCACCAGCTGGCGCCGGTCTTCCAGAATCCTGACATTCCGGTGTCCCAGCCGTCTCCTGAGGTTCCTATGCAGGTGGAACGAGCTCGCCTGACGCCTGATGAGAGAATTCGTCGTCTGGAGCTGAATCTCTGCCTCTACTGCGGTGGCCCTGATCACTTTCGGCAGAGATGTCCCCAACGTCCTCAAGCGTCCGGGAAATGCTCGCACCTAGGTCCGGTGGGACAGGTGTCCCTAGGTGTGAATGCCACCTCTCCAAGTTTGTCTATGCCGGTTTCCATCCAGACACCCTCAGGACAAAATCACCAGACTACTGCCTTTCTCGATTCTGGGTCAGCAGGCAGTTTTATTGCGGCAACATTGGTCCAAAGATGGCGGCTACCCGTGACCCAACTAGCCAGGCCCCTGACTATCTCCTCGGTCACGGGCGAGATTCTTACCGACCATGTGTACTACCAGACCGCACCTCTAGTCCTCCAGGTGGGTCCTTTACATCAGGAAAAGATATCCTTCTACGTCCTGCCCCATTATTCTCCCGCCATCCTCCTGGGACTCCCTTGGCTGCAATTACATGCCCCTAAGCTGGACTGGAGAACCGGGGAGATTCTCAGTTGGGGTCAGGACTGTCCCAACCAGTGTCTCAAGTCACCTCAGACCAAGTACTCTATGTCGTCACCTGACCCCGCCAAGCCTCTATCCGGCCTACCGGCGGAAGACCAAGACTTGGCGGATGCCTTCTCTGCCGAGGAGGCGGACTCTCTACCATCTCACTGGGCGTACGATTGTCCCATAGACCTCCTTCCTGGTACTCCTTCTCCACGAGGTCGGGTGTACCCTCTCTCCGTACCCGAGACTGAGGCCATGTCCTCCTACATCCGGGAGAACTTACAGAAGGATTTCATCCACAAATCCACATCCCCTCGCCACATTATACCTCCCGATCGCCTAGTGCCAGTCGCCACCTCTACTCTTCAGAGAATATCCCCCGGAAAGACCCATGTTCACCCTGCGCTTCGAAGAAGGATTTTGAAGTGGGGACATTCCTCATTGGAGGCCGGGCACCTGGAGTCCAAAAGACCGGGTAACGGATCTCCCGCCACTACTGGTGGTCCAGTCTATTCCAAGATGTCAAGGACTTTGTGGCTTCCTGTACCATCTGTGCCAAAAACAAGTCCTCCCGACTAAGGCCTGCCGGCCTATTACAGCCCTTGCCAGTTCCAGACCTTCCCTGGCACCACATAGGGATGGACTTCATCACTGATTTGCCTCCATCTGCAGGCAAGAAAGAGGGGGAGGCAAAAGGGGGGGGTACTGTCACGGCCGCGGCGGCGTCCCGTGTTCCGGGCCGCCGCCGCGACCTCCTCCTGCCCCATGCAGCCGCAGGGGGTCCTTGTGTAGGGACCCGGCGCTGCTGGTAGTTCGGCCCCTGGGGGCGCCTCACCTCTCCTCCGCTCCCGTCTCTCACTGTGCCGGCCGGCGCGCGCGCCGGCTGTCTCAGATTTAAAGGGGCAGTGCGCTCCTAATTGGTCCACATGTCAATCACTCCCCTCTAAGTTCCAGCTCTGCCCCCTTCCAGGTGTTGGAGCCTCTACATGCTTCCTATAGCGTTTGGCCCAGCTCCCTGTTGTTCCTGATTCCTATCCGCTACCTGGTCCCTAGTCCTTGTTCCTGGTTCCTGCTCCCCTGTCACACCATTGCTCCTGTGTTCAGCCTGACTCCTGCGGTTACGCCTACAGGCCTCTGCCAGCACCATCTCCTGCCTACTGCTCCTGCCACGCCTCGCCCGCCGTCACTAGCAACCAAGCCAGGGGTAGCGACCTGGGGGTCGCCTGCCGCAGCAAGTCCATCCCGCCTTGCGGCGGGCTCTGGTGAAAACCAGCGGCCCCTTAGACTCCGCTCCCTGGTGAGGTTAGTGCCATCGCTGGTGACGGTCCAGTGGATCCACTACTCCAGGCGTTACAGCGATCCCACAACATGCCAGGAACGCCTGGACGAAATGTCCCATAAGTTTAGACAACGTGGCTACCCTGAAAGGATTCTGACACCTCAACCCAACACTGCTAGAGCCAACACAGTCTCTCCACCGAGAATACCCTTTGTACACAAATACCATCCTACCAGCAGAAGTATAGTGAATATCATACACAAACACTGGCCCATCCTTAGACGCACCCTACCATAAGTAGCGGAGTTTCAAACACCACCCATGACATGTTATAGCGGGAAAAAAATCTGAGGGATCATCTGGTTCATGCAGACATAGGGAGCCTTGCCAGAACACACCAACGCTTCCTAGGTCCGCCCAAAAAGGGCACTTTTCCCTGCCTCAGATGTGGGCAATGCTCTTCCATTACTAAAGGCGAATATTTCACGCATCCACAATCAGGCAAACGCTTCCCCATCACTGAGTACCATACATGTGATTCCAACTTCGTGGTGTACCTCATCAAATGTCCATGTGGTCTCGGGTACGTGGGGGAGACTACCCAACGTATCCGAGGCCGAATCTCCAAGCACAAATCCACGATCAGGTATAAAAACCTTCTACTTCCCATCCCAGCCCATTTCCATAACATGGGCCACACCATTGCACAGCTCCGCTTCCAGGTACTAGAACACATCAAACAACCTAGGAGAGGAGGCAACAGGTTGGAACTCCTCAAAAGAAGGGAAGCCTACTGGATTCATAGACTCCAAACCATTGAACCCCAGGGCCTCAATAGAGCATATGATAGAGTATACAGTATATAACTATTCCTGACTTACACCACAGACCCTGTATGCATGCGACGCAACTGTTACCCTTTCCTCATACCATGTGTATATGTTTCTTAACCCTACTGTAACTTTTCTCCTGGGGGTCTATATGCTCTATGTGTACCTAGTACTTTATGTCTTATGTTTCTTAATGACTATTTTTCTTCCCCTTAGGGCTAAGTCACCCCAAGGAGCATGAACAGTTAGACATCATGGTAACTATGGTAACCTGCGTCATGCATGTCCTTCCCTCATCATTTTCTCTTTTTTTCTCTCCCTACCTTCCCTCCGCTCACTCTCCCCTTCTTAATAATTTATTTTCCCTGTTCTTCCCTTCCTTCCTTGCCTCCCGTGCACCACATGACCCGCTCCGGCGTGACCATGTGACCCCGTCCGCTCCCTATTTAAAGAGAACCAATCACCTAAAATTAACTGTCCCTATAATAAAAGATTCTCTCTCCCTAAATCTATTCCTGAAGATACAGACTGCCTGTGCAGTCTGTATCTTATGCTTTTACCTAATCCTGTAAAGCGGAGCAGTAAGGACGGGGGCGGCCATCTTGATGACGTCACAGTGGTGCGTTCCAGCGCTGGAACGCAAGGGACGTAATCAAGATGGTGCCCGGCTTTACTGCACCGCTACAGAGGACTGGGTAAAGTATAAGATACAGACTGCAAAGGCAGTCTGTATCTTCATGTAGTTTATTTCTGAAGATACAGACTGCCTGTGCAGTCTGTATCTTATACTTTACCCAGTCCTCTGTAGCGGTGCAGCTAAGCCGGACGCCATCTTGATTACGTCCCTTGCGTTCCAGCGCTGGAACGCACCAGTGACGTCATCAAGATGGCCGCCGCCGCCCTTACTGCTCCGCTATACAGGATTAGGTAAACGCATAAGATGCAGACTGCACAGGCAGTCTGTATCTTCAGGGACATACTAATAGGCCCAGTTAGAATAGACATACACAGTGATCTCGCGCTGTATAGCGCGGGATCACTGTGTATTTACAGAGCGGCGGCAAAGGCTCATGGGAGCCCTTCCCGCCGCTCGGCATGCCGGGAGCTTCCTGTCTCGCGCCGGCTCTTTTGAAAAGAGCCGGCGCGAGACAGGAAAAGAAAATGTGTATATTGTAAAATCACGGGCATAAAAGTAAATAATTCCAATTACAAATATTAATAAAATATTAATTTACAGCTAATTAGCAAAAAAATAAAATTAAAATTTCGGCCATGATTGGTTCCCTTTAAGCACGGCCGGCAGCACCCATCACACACTCCACCGACCTCTCTCCTTCATACATGTAGCACACGAGGTAAGCACGATTACTTAGGCAGCATTATACCATAACTCTGCTTTTCTCTCCAGACATTGCCCCGTTGTTATCCTCCTCTAGCCTACTATGTTTCTGATATTTCCATTGCTCTCTCTCCCCCTGATGCCTCCCTTCTTCATCCACCCCCCTTTTTTCCCTCCTATACTCCACTCTATTGCTGCCCTATGGACTGCATGTCCTTGATTTGGCCACTAGATGGCACCATATGACCATTGTGTACAGCCAGCCCATCAGCTCCATATTCAGCTGTCCCCACCAGCATATTTAGGTCACAGCTTTCCCTTCTCTGCATTTGTATATATGTACATAGTTCCTTAGCTTAAGATGTATATTTGTTTATGAATTCTTTTTGTTCTCTTTATAACTCTGCACTCATGATACTGTGGTTTTACTCCCATTGTTACCATGTACCATATGTATGTATTTCATATTTATTCTTTGTAGAGACCCTATGGCCTGAGGAAGGTCCAGGTTGGACCGAAACGTTGCACAATACATTACTGGTCTCATCTCATGTGCTTTCTGTCTATGGTCGGAGTATATACCTTGTATCACACTATTTAATAAAACCTTCACCTATTCTTGCACGCAAAACGAGTGCCGTGGTTTCTACTGTACAGTATCAGAGGTTGAAGAACCCATTTACCACTGAGCACCGACTCTAAAATCTAAGGCAGAAGTGTGCAGCACTGATCCAATACATCTTCTCAACAATACTGGCCTGAGAGGGGAGCAATCTACTGCTGCCTCCTCCTGTTTCTCGACTTGTCTCTTCTCAACAATACTGGCCTCAGAGGCGAGCAATCAACTGCTGCCTCCTCCTGCTGCTCAACATCCTGCTGCCGCATCCTCCTTGTGAACTTCTTTTTTCAATATTTTTTGTCACTATTTTGGCACTTTTATTCACTATTTTATTAATATTATTCCTATTATTTAAAAAAAAAATCTCATTTTTTTCGCACTTTTTCCCCATTTTTTTCATTGTAATATCAACTACAACTAAACGAATCTATAGCCTATCACACTCCCACTATTGTAGCTGCAATTATTCAGCCGTTAGAGCAAGGTTCGTGTTCGGTTCGGACCAATCCGAACTTCACGAAAGTTCGCCGGATCGAACCGAACCAAACTTTTCAAAAGTTTGCTCATCCCTACCTCCATTATATTTGGTCATTTTTGACTGTAGTTATGGTTTGCAGAGGCTCTGGGGGGCCAAAACATTAAAAAAAAAAACACCCCTAAGAAGACACAATTTAGAAAACTACACCCCTCGAGGAATGTAACAAGTTGTGCGGTAAGCATATGGACCCCACAGGTTTTTCACAGATTTTCAGAACAATATGGCATGAAATTTTTTTTTCATTTTTACAAGGGGATAAAAGAATAAAAAACACAAAAGGTGTAACAGTTTCTCCTGAGTGTGCCTGTCACCAGTGGGGTCCATATGCTCACTGCACACCTTGTTAAATTTCTTTAGGGGTGTAGTTTCCAGAATGGGGTCACATGTGGGGGGGTTTCACTGTCTTGGTAGCACAGGAGATTTGTAAATGCAACATGGCATTTATCATCCATTCTAGCCAAATCCAGCCTCCAAAATCCAAATGGTGCTCCTTCCCTTCGTAGGCTTCCTTTGTGCCCACATCGTGCTTTATGTCCACGTGTGGGGTATTTACGAACTGAGGGGAAATTGCTCTACACATTTTGTGTGTTTCTCTTGTGAAAATGAAAAATTCAAGACTAGACCAACATTATATTGTAAGAAATTTCATTTTCACGCCACATTGTTCCACATATGTGCCAGTCACCAGTGAGGTCTATAGACTCACTACAGCCCTTGTTACATTCCTTGTGGGGTGTAGTTTCCATAATGGGGCCACTTGTGGGGGGTTTCAACTGTCTTGGTAACAAAGGGGCCAAATCTAGCCTCCAAAAGCCAAATGCCGCTCGTTGCCTTTGGAGGCTCGTCTTGTGGCCGCATGGCACCTTAAGTCCACGAGTGGGGTAATTCCTTACTTAGGAGAAATTACTCTACACGTTTTTTTTTTTCTCTATTAACCACTTGCGCAAATGAAAAATGTCAAGACTAGATCAATGATATTGTGTAAAATTAACATTTTTCAAACTTAACCCCTTAAGGACAGAGACAAATTTTATGAATATGACCAGTGTCACTTTATTCATTAATAACTTCAGGATGCTTTTACCTATCCGGCTGATTCTGAGACTGTTTTCTCGTGACATATTGTACTTTACATTTCTGGTAAAATGGAGTCGATACTTATAACAAATCTTTATGAAAAAAAAACAAATAACATGAAAAATTGTGAAAAAATGCATTTTTACAACTTTAAAACTTTTTTGCTTATACAGAAAGTGGTTATACCACATAAATTATATATTAAATAGCATTAGCAACATGTCTACTTTATGTTGGTGGCATTTATTAAACGATCTTTCATTTTTTTTTTATTTTTTTTTTAGACAATAGAAAGCTTAAAACATAAGCAGCAAATTTCCAAATTTTCAGTAAAATTTCTAAATCAGATATTTTTAGGGACCTGTTCAGGTTTGGGCTGGGTTCACACTATGTATATTTGAGGCTGTATTTGGTCCTCATGTCAGGTCCTCATAGCAACCAAAACCAGGAGTGGATTGAAAACACAGAAAGGATCTGTTCACACAATGTTGAAATTGAGTGGAGGGCCGCCATATAACAGTAAATAACGGCCATTATTTCAATACCACAGCCGTTGTTTTAAAATAACAGCAAATATTTGCCATTAAATGACGGCCATCCACTCAATTACAACATTATGTGAACAGAGCCTTTCTGTGTTTTCAATCCACTCCTGGTTTTGGTTGCTATACAGCCTCACAAATACAGCCTCAAATATACATAGTGTGAACCCAGCCTTAAAGTGTATTTGAGGGGCCTGTATGTTAGCCCCACAAAGCACCCCATTTCAGAAACTGCACCCCCCAAACTCTGCAAAAGCACATCCAGAAAGTTTTTTAACCCTTTAGAGTCACAGACATAAAAGCTAAGTGTGTAAGAAATTTAAAAATTTTAATTTTCTGTGCACAGATTTTATTGTAATCCAATATCTTTCATAATGATCAACCTATTAGCAGAGAAATGCACCCCAATATTGATTTCCCCGTTTCTGCAGTTTATAGAAATACCCCACATGTGGCCCTATTGCGCTATTTGTCGCAACCGCAAGCCTCAGATATAAGGGAGCACCTAGTGAATTTCAACGCCTCCGTTATATTTGGTCATTTTTGACTGTACCACTTCAGATTGGCAGAGGCTCTGAAGTGCCAAAACCTAAAAAATATACAACTTGGCAACACAGAGGGCCATGGGCCCAAACAAGCCAGTATATCCCCGAATAACAGATAAAACGTAACTTTTATTAAATCATAAATAGAAATATTGACGTGAAAATGAGAGTGCCTATGTTCACTAACAAGTGATACACGTAATGCTCAAATTAGCTGTAGTTTTCATAATGGGGTCACTTGTGGGGGGTTTCCAGTGTTTTGGCAGCACAGGGGCTCTGTAAATGCGACATGGCGTTCATCATCCATTCTGGCCAAATCCAACCTTCAAAATCCAAATGGCGCTCCTTACCTTCGGAGGCTTGCCCTGCGCCCAGATGGTGCTTTATGTCCACATGTGGGGTATTTACGGACTCGGGGGAAATTGCTCTACACATTTTGTGGATTTTTTTCTCTTTTAACCCCTTGTGAAAATGAAAAATTCAAGGCTAGACCAACATTATAGTGTAAAAAATGTAATATTTCATTTTCACGCCACATTGTTCCACATTTGTACCCGTCACCAGTGGGGTCCATATGCTCACTACACCCCTTGTTACATTCCCTGAGGGGTGTCGTTTCCATAATGGGGTCACTTGTGGGGGGGTTCAACTGTCTTGGCAACACAGGGGCCTTTTAAATGCAACAAGGCCCTCAAAATCCATTCCAGCCTCCAAAAGCCAAATGGCGCTCCTTCCCTTTGGAGGCTTACCCTGCACCCGCATGGCGCTTTATGTCCACGTGGGGTATTTCCGTACTCAGGGGAAATCGCTCTACACATTTATTTATTTTTTTTTTTTTTTATCTTTTAACCCCTTGTGAAAATTAAAAAAATTTTTACACTAAATGTTGGTCTAGCCTTGATTTTTTCCATTTCCACAAGGGGTTAAAAAATAAAATGAACGCAAAACGTAGGGTACGAAGGAGTAGGAGTACGAAAATACCCCACATGTGGACATAATGTGCCATATGGGCACAGGGCAAGCCACCAAAGGGACAGAGCGCCATTTAGAGGCTGGAACGGAGGATGGAGGCCATGTCGCAATTGCAAAGCTCCTGTGCTGCCAGGACAGTAGAAACCCCCCACAAGTGACCCCATTCTGGAAACTACACCCCATAAGGAATCTAACAAGGGGTGCAGTGAGCATATGGACCCCACTGGTGATGGGCACATGTGTAGAACATGTGCAGTAAAAATAAAAACAATTTTTTTCAATTTCACGGCACAAATGTGCCCGTCAACAGGGGGCCATATCCCCGCTGCCCCCCTCGTTAGATTCCTTATGGGGTGTAGTTTCCAGAATGGGGTCACTTGTGGGGGGTTTCTACTGTCCTGGCCACAAAGAGGGTTTGTAATTGCGTCATGGCCTCCTCTAATGGGAATGGCGGCCATACCTATTTAGCTGGGGAAAAGGGACAATTCTAATTTATTTGGGGGTATTAGGCCAATTATTAGTTTATAAGGTTGAAAATGACAGGTGTCCATCAAATTCAACCTGTGTTGATCCAGAGGAAGGCAAAAAACCCTCGTAAGGCAGACGACAGTAGCCTCATCACAGGGGAAAAATTCCTTCCTGACTCCATAATGGCGATCAGAATAATCCCTGGATCAACGTGACCCCTGAAATAGGAATAAGGGACAGAATTTAGACAATGTAGAACTCCGATGACGTGTGGTACGCCTTGAAGCGATCCAGTATGTAGAGGCCAGGGGGATCAGGACAGGTGGCACACTGGAAAATGGTGTCCTTCCTGATCCCCCTGTGACGCCACACTCTGCACTTCTTCTGGGGTCTCCCTTTCTCCAGTGTGGGGGACGTCACCTGGAAAATGTTGCCCTGGTGCGATACGGGGTCCTTCATATCCAGAAGCGCTGGGTCCACTCCATGGCTGCTAAATATTAGGGCTCTGTTACTGCTTCTGATATTTTCGGATCGTGACGCAAGCTACAGTAGCTCGGACAGCGAGGGACCGGAAGAGGGGGTGCTGGTATAAAAGTTATCCCCGTACAGGTGGTAACCTTTATCCAGCAGTGGGAAGATCACTTCCTGAACGATCTTCCCACTAACTCCGAGGATTGGGGGGGGGCATCTGGGGGCTGGATTCGGGTGTCCCTTCCATCACACACTCTAAGGGTACGTGCACACTGCGGAATGGCGAAGGATAACCCTTTGTGCATTCCGCAGCTCGCATCCGCCGTCAGACTGATGCAGGCGTGCGTCTCCGCCTGTGTCACACTCCATTCTATGCACGGGCGGATTCCGCCCTCCGTCCAAAGAATGAACGTGTTCATTCTTTGGACGGACAACGGAATCCGCCCGTGTATAGAATGGAGTCTATGACCAACGCGCCGACATCAGCTGCGGAATGCTGAAAGGGTTATCCTTCGCCATTCCGCAGTGTGCACGTACCCTAAATCTGTAAGTGTACCCTGAGGTACTCTCACAGAGTTTGTAGAATTTCACGCCATACCGTCATCTCTTATTGGGACGGTACTGGCGGAAAAGACGTGTCTGGGGGCCAGCGTACGCTACGCTACCCCCAGACATGTCACTGGATGATGAGGATGAATGGAGGAAAGAAGGATTCCCCCCCATTCATCCTCACTGGCTGTTTCAGTGTCGGAGGCAATAATAACGTATGCGTCCGAAGCCGAAAACACCCTGGGGGCCATCTTTATACGGGGATTGGTATATGTGTAGTGTAAAACTTTATTCCATGTAGTGTAGTGTTTTTTACGCCAAGAAAGGAGCTGCTGATAAATGCCGCACTTATGTGCGGCACTTATCAGCAGACTGTGGCGGTAGGATATAGGGGGGAAAAAACGCCCCTACGCCAAAAAGGAGGAGTTGCTGATCAGTGGCGCACATACGTGCGATGCTGATCAGCACCCAGCGGCGTTAGGGAGCAAAAAAAAAAATAAATTGGAGAAAAAAAAAAAATCTTTTTAACCCAAAGCAACTGATCAGTTAATGATATTCACTGATCAGCCGCTAGGAGGCAGTAGAACGACGCTGCCGGAGATTGCCAAGGCCCGCCGAACCCGAGCGTTTCCGAAGATTTCCGACGCTGGACGACTGAACCCGGAGAAGACGCGAGGACGGTGCGGACCGCAGATCGTCGCTCCGGACGGCCAGATCAGGTGAGTATGGTACACCTGCACCACACACACCTGTTCTGCACCCCTCAGCTACCGAGCTGAGGGGTGCAGAACCCGGCAAAACAGTTTTTTTACGGTAAGATTGGTACTGGCCGGCCTATCACGGCGATCGTGGGGGTGGCATCGGCGCCATCTTCCCGTAGCACACTAATGGCGATTGGTGCTATCTCAGACAGCACCAATCGCCATTGCTTTCCGGGTCACCGATGACCCGGAAAGCTGTATTCAACTACTATATGCTGATCTGTATTGATCAGCATATAGCAGCGATCGTCGGCACGGGGGGGGGGTTAAGCACCCCCTGTGCCGACGAGCAGAGATGGCCTGCTATACATTATAGCAGGCCATCTTCCCCGATCGCGGTGTGTGAACACACAGCCATCGGGGAAACATCGGGCGTAAATTTACGTCCATTTGCGCTAAGTACCAGGGCGCGGGGGCGTAAATTTACGCCCGATGTCGTTAAAACATTGGTCTAGCCATTAATTTTTCATTTTCACAAGGGTTAAAAAAAACAAAAAAAACGTGTAGAGCAGTTTGTTCTGAGTACAGAAATACCCCACATGTGGACATAAAGCACCATGCAGCCGCAAGAGGAGCCTCCAAATGGAAGGAACGCCATTTGGCTTTTGGAGGCTGAATTTGGCTACAATTAATTTCAAGGGCCATGTCGTGTTTACAAAGCCCCTGTACTACACCCCTCAAGAAATTTAACAAGGGGTGCAGTGAGCATATGGACCCCACTGGTGACAGGCACAAAGGTGGAACAATGAAAGTGAAAAATTTCCTTTAGGGGTGTAGTTTTCATAATGGGGTCACCTTTGGGGGGTTTCTACTGTCTTGGCCACCCAGGGGCTTTGTAAACATCCATTCTAGCCAAATGGCGCTCCTTCCCTTTGGAGGCTTACCCTGCACCCGCTTGGCACATGTCCACATGTGGGGTATTTCCCTACTAAGGGAAAATTGCTCTACACATTTTGCGTTTCTTTTTATCTTTAAACCCCTAGATGACCCTGTCCGTACCCGTACGTCCAGCGGTCGCCCAGGGGAGTTCAGGGCGGGACCGAGTTCCCGGGTGCTGCGTGTAGCGCGGGACCGCGGCTATTAGCAGGCACTGTTCAATTGCTGTGCCCGCTAATTAACTATTCAGATGAAGCTGTCAAAGTTGACAGCTGCATCTGATTACTTACTGCAGCCTATTCCCTAGTGTCTAGTGGGTTGTTATTAATAAAAAGCCCCCTCCCCTAATAAAAGTTTGAATCACCCCCCTTTTCCCATGTTATAAATAAAAACAAATAAATAAACATGTTTGGTATCGCCCAAACTATTAATTTATCACATTACTGATTTCATACGGTTAACAGAGTAAGCGCAAAAAAATCCCAAAGTGCAAAACACATCATGGCGCAAAAAATGACACCTCACACAGCCCCATAGGCCAAAGGATAAAAGAGCTATAAGCATGGTAATAGAGTGATTTTAAGGAACATATATTTGTTAACAATGGTTTAAATTCTTTACAAGCCATCAAATAAAATAAAAGTTATACATGTTACATATCGTTGTAATTGTCACGACTTGAGGAACATATATAACAAGCCAGTCTTACCCCAGGGCAAATGGCGTAAAAACAAATACCCCCCAAATAAAATTATATATATATATATATATATATATATATATATATATATTATTTATTTTTTTCAATTTCACCACACATTAAATTTTTTCCTGGTTATGCAGTGTACTTTATGCAAACATTCAGCCTGGTCATTGCAAAGTACAATTAGTGGCGCAAAAAATAAGGGCTCATGTGGGTTTCTAGGTGAAGAAATGCAAGTGCTATGGCCTTTTAAGCCCAAGGAGGGAAAAAAATGGAAGTGCAAAAATGCCAATTGGCCCGGTCCTCTAAGGGTTAACCTCTTGTGAAAATGAAAAATCAAGACTAGATCAATGATTTAGTGTACAAATTTTAAAAAAATTTGTACACTTAATGTTGGTCTAGCCTTGATTATTTTCATTTCCACAAGGGGTTACAGAGAAAAAAAATGCAAAACATGTAGGGTAATTTCCCCTGAGTATGAAAATTCCCCACATGTGGACATAATGTGCCATATGGGCACAGGGCAAGCCACCGAAGAGACAGAGCGCCATTTAGAGGCTGGAATGGAGGATGGAGGCCATGTCGCATTTACAAAGCCCCTGTGCTGCCAGGACAGTGGAAACCCCCACAAAAAAAACCATTTTGGAAAATACACCCCTCATTGAATCTAACAGTGAGCATATGGACCCCACTGGTAACGGGCACATAGGTAGAACATGTGCAGTGAAAATTACAAATACCTTTTTTTCATTTTCACAACACAAATGTGCCTATTACCAAGGGGTCCATATCCCTGCTGCACCCCTTGTTAGATTCCTTAAGGGGTGTAGTTTCCAGAATGGGGTCACTTGTGGGGGTCACTTGTGTCTCCTGCCTCAAAAGTCCTAGGTGGAGACTTAAATCTGCCTCTCTCTGAAATATGGGACAGGCACTCTACAACAGGTCACCCACCATCAAATGATTTGCATAAACTCTATATAGAATTCATATTCAGGGATTCTATGACCTTTGGCGCATTAAGTACCCGGTGCAGGAACATACTTTTTTTTTTTATTCCTATCCACATAAAACACATACCAGAATTGACTATTTATTTGGTAATATGCCAATGGTTTGGCTCCTTAAAGGAGTGGAGATAGAATTTCCTGGTCAGATCATGGCCCAGTACTGATATTCTTGTCAATGGCTACCCCTACTCGTCAATGTCATTGGTGTTTGAATAAGTCCCTGCTGAAATCCCAAGTAACATGAGACTCTATCAAGTTGTGTATATCCACATATTAGAGAAAGATGGGTCTGTAGAGTCCCAGTGTCTGTAGAGTCTTAGTGGGAGGCTCATGAAGCGGTGACTCAAGGCCATTGTATAGCTTTGGAAACAAAAAAGTGAAGAAAAAAAAAGATTTTGGAAGTTAAAGGTGCCACCCACAAGCTAGAGCTCTCGCTAGCATCCCTTTCCTCCTTAACCATGCTGTGCAGATTGTTTTCAGCCCAAGCGCTCCTCAACATTCTCCATTCCCCCACTGTAAGGTATATGAGTGGTCTTAGGGTGGAGTCCATAGAATGGGTTGGGACAATTCCTAGAGGATATAACTTATGTATACTCTGGGTCTCTCGCTCTATTTCCTGTGGCCCTGGATGAACAAGCACTTAGGAACAGGTATAATATATGTGGGCCTTCTGTGTGTATATAGCAATATAAGTATAATAACATCACAGTAGACTGTATACGTGTACATATAGATATTCTAGGTATAAGTGTGTGTTGCTATAGATACATATGCTGTCTATGCATGGGTCTCTATATGTACATGTACTAGTGGTCGGCTGCTCGATGTGGCTTTGATAATAACTATAGATCCAGGATACAGTGTGGGATCTGGATATATGTTATACTGTATATACATACACAGTATTGGTCACATTGTGCTTGGTATCCAGGGGGGTAGGAAAGGAGGCAGCTGTGTGTAGTTGTGATCTCTATGTAATGTATTGTATCTGGATATAATGTATAATGTCCTTGTCATCTTTGTTATTAGTAAAGTAGTTTTATATATATCTGCAAAGGGTTGTATGTTACTCCTGTAGTGAGAAAAGGACAGGTGGGCGTGTACTGTATACTAATACAGAGTAAGCGGCCTGTACAGGAAACAAAGGTACCAGACTAGGAGCGGACCAAAGGGACTAATATGCACAAACCAGAATTATCCTTTGTCAATGGCGAGCCCAGCCCAACTGTTTTAATGAATCTCTATTAGGTTATAGTGTTGAAATTGTTGTTATACTGTAAACCTAGGTTTGTAGACTGGTGAGTTTCGGACAGGTAGCACAGTTCCATCTGAGGCCTAGTGTGAGTGCCATTAATAACAGATAACCTATGTAGTGAGGCTCCTAGGATATTGGTGGTTTCTTTGTTTTCTGGCTGTATTGTTGTGCACTTTGTATTGTCCTTCAGTAGTATCCTGCTGGTTGGGGAAAGGATCAAAGAATCTTTCCCAAATAACAAAAGGCTCCACCACTTACTGTATTGGAGTAGCACAAATCACAGGGATAACAATGAGTGACAAGGCAGGATGTGTAACTTTTGATAAGTTAAAGAGGATGTACCACCAGGTACATCCTCTTAAAGCGACTCTGTACCCACAATCTGACCCCCAAACCTCTTGTACCTTCGGATAGCTGCTTTTAATCCAAGATCTGTCCTGGGGTCCATTCGGCAGGTGATGCAGTTATTGTTTTAAAAACCACTTTTAGGCTATGTTCACACTACGTAAGTCTCCGGACGTAGCGCGTTCTGTGAATAAGCGTCCGGAGACTTACGTAGTTTGCGTACAAAGGAAAGTATACGATGTACGGCTGCACAGTTCACACTACGTACGAACTTACGCCCGGATCGTACGCGGCGCCGTAACAAATGAACCAGACCATTGTTTGACTGTTTGCCGTAACTTACACCCGTAGCGTAACATGCGGTCCCGTACGTAGTGGTGATTTCTTCATTTTGCAAGCTTTTTGTGCCGATCCAAAAGGTTCTGTGGGGTGTCCGGGGCTAGGCAAAGATTTCCAAGTAAAAGACCGCTGTCAGATCGCTACGTAGGGCGCTCGGGAAGCGTAAGTAGACTACGGCCGCAACTTGCGTAAATTCCCGGCCGGAGTTTAACACGTATATGTCCGGCCGCGAAAATATGCGGCTGGACATATACGTAGTGTGAACATAGCCTAAGGCTGCATTCACACTACGTATATTTCAGTCAGTATATGTATATTTCAGTCAATATATTTCAGTCAGTATTGCAACCAAAACCAGGAGTGGATTAAAAACACAGAAAGGATCTGTTCACACAATGTTGAAATTGAGTGGCTGGCCGCCATTTAATGGCAAATATTTGCTGTTATTTTAGAACGGCTGTTATATTGAAATAATGGCCGTTATTTACTGTTATATGGCGGCCATCCACTCAATTTCAACATTGTGTGAACAGATCCTTTCTGTGTTTTTAATCCACTCCTGGTTTTGGTTGCAATACTGACTAAAATATATGTAGTGTGAACGCAGCCTTAATCCTGCAGTGCGGTCTAACAGCCAGGGCTTACATTTGTATATGCATTAGGCTGGCACACCTCTCCTTCCCTCCTTCCCACCCTCCTCAGCATTAGGAATGATCCAGGAACATTTACTGCTGTTTCAGCTTTGCACAGGTGTCTTAACGATCCAGCCCATGTTCATTATGCACACAGAAGGGGAATAGGAAGCAATCTGCCTGGATCATTCCTAATCATGGGGAGGTGATGAGGGTGGGGTGGGGAGGTGAGGAGGGTGGGGAGGAGAGGTTGTGCCAGCCTAATGCATATACTAATGTAAGCCCCGGCCGTTAGACACAGCGCTGCAAGTTTAAAAGTCGTTTTTAAAACAATAACTGCATCACCTGCCGAACGGACCCCAGGACAGATCTTGGATTAAAAGCAGCTATCCGAAGGTACAAGTAGTTTGGGGGGGGTCAGATTGTGGGTACAGAGTCGCTTTAAATCTGACACAGGGATAGAACGGCACCGTCACAGGATCCCTTTTTTGATCTGCGGCCCGGTTCCCGTGTACGGCGCCATTGCATCCATGGGTCCCGGTCCAGTGCTCAAGCACTGGAGGCGGGCAGGCCCACCCCCAGTGGGAGGGAATTCCCTCCTTTGTATGATGCGGCTGTTAGAATCAATACCCGTGACTGTGCCGTTCTTTCCCTATGTCAGATTAAAGAGGATTACCTGGTGGTACATCCTCTTTAAGTAAATGTAGTACGTTTAACCCTGTAATGTTGAGCACTTGTGGATCTGCTAAGAGTTTATGGGAATCCCTGTTAGAGCAGGCTCTCTCCTATGATAAACTACATATTTCTAAGTGCAGTGTGATTAACCAGTCCTCTAAGCGGTTACACATGCTGGCTAAGCTGGTGTGCATTTATGAGGATGCCCTGTGTAAGATGGAGATGGTGAAGGCAGACACAAATGTCTCTGAGACGGTACATTGCAAGTGTTGTAAGGAACAGGTTAAACAGGTTTGTTATTTAGAGATATAGCTGAAAGAAAGTAATGAGCAAATTGTAGAAAAAGATCAGCATGCTACAACCTCACATTGCTGATAAAGAAAGATACTACACAGATGTGGATAAGGTGTTTATACAGCTGTATATGGACATTACTGGCTATAAGGAAAGATTGGCATCTACTGATGCAACAATTGCTAACTTAAAGGAGACCTGTCACCCCCAGAGGTGACAGGCTCCCGTACCCCAGCTAGATCCCCTTATACTGACCTCACCTAACCGAGTCCCGCTCCCAGAGCCAGTCCTGGGACGGAGATATCCTGGTCAGAAGCCAGCGTGCGCGCTGTGGATATAGGTCCGGCGTCCATAGAGGATGAGTCCAACTCCATTGATTCTCTATGAAAGCTGGACCTATATCCACAGCGCGTGCACCGGCTTCTGGCCAGGATATCTCCGTCCTGGGAACGGCTCCGGGAGCAGGACTTGGCGATTTGAGGTCAGTATAAGGGGATCTAGCTGGGGGTTGGGAGCCTGTCACCCCGGCACCCCCCGGGGTGACAGGTCCTCTTTAAAAAGCAAAGTATAAAATAAAATAAATCTGCAGAGGTACCTTGATGTAAGAGTAACTTGGATTAAGAGCATTTTGCAAGAAGAGCGCACAGTTTTTCAAAATTTTTACTTGGTTTAAGAGCATTGCTTTGGTTTAAGAGCTCCCTGTACTGGGTGGGAGGGAAAGTCGGGGAGGGGCATGGTCTGCATAGAATGGTCTACAGCACTGTACTCTGTCTGACCCAGGAAGTCTTCCTCATCTTCCAAATCATAGCAGATCAACTTCAGGCTGGGGCTTGCATCAGGGGACAGGACTGTAGAGGTAATCTCTCCATAACTGTAACCCGTCTCTGCCCGGACAGAGAGTGCTGCTATACTGTACTGTGCTATACCAACAGTATGTCCTGCTAATTCCTTTATGCTTCCTGCAGTCTTTGTCAGCCCTTGTGTTTCCCATCCTCTCCATTCCTGCTATACTGTGCCTGCACTCACACTCCGCTATACACACTGCTGCTATAATTTGTCTGCACTTACACTCAGCTACTCACACTGCTGTATAGAAAGGTTTCTGTCTCTGTCCTTCCGACACAGCTCTGTGATTGTCATTTCCTGATTGGTCCATGGTGAACACACACCCCTTCCCCATTGTGGTCATGTGACTACACAGACCTCTGACAGAAGCCCTGCTTCTCTATTCTAGCCTGTTGTACTATGCTCCTGCATAAGGGGATCTGCAGTCCCATCCTGTATTTAAAAAAACTGCTGCTGTTTTTCATCCTTATGCACTTACTATACATTTTACTCCACATGCTGATTGCTATACTGTACAGTAACTTATAATATGACATATCCAGCTTTCTACATGTTTGTTTTATTTGTTTTACCTGTTATTCGGATGTGGAACCAATTGTCTGCATTTCAATGATTCCTTATGGAAAAATTTGCTTCTGTTTTAGAGTGATTTGGATTACAAGCATGGTCCCTGAACGAGTTATGCTCATAATCCAAGGCACCATAGTATATATTTTTGATTTAACCACTGATGCCATCCTGTGAAAGATCTGCATTAAAAAAAATTCTGAAACTATTGGAATCTGCCTATTGTGGTCTATTCAGTCCAAGCACCTAGTGCAGCCCTAATGTGCAGGGCTACTGCAACCGAATCTTTGTTCTAAATAGAAAGGATGAATAAAACGGCAAAGTGTGCATGTATATAAACTAAACCCCTCCCCCCACACACACTTACACACATAAAAAAACATAAGGAAAGGTCTGGGGCATCAAACATTACCAGAAAAATTACCTTTAAACAGAATCTTGATAGGTAGGCGCTGCCAGTAGGTAGATAGGTACCCTACCGGGAGTTATCCCCAGTAGGTAGAGCTGCCACCTAATAGGTAGAGAGTTGTCCCCAATTAGGTACAGTTGCCCCCCCCCCTCCCCAGTATATAAAGCTGCCCTTAATTAGGAATAGTTGCAATCTAGTGTTTGACCGCGTTTTTTTGTACGTTGAAAGTGACCATTTAAAAACGTATCCGTTAAAAGCAGTGTGGATCCAGCCTTACAGGAACGCAGAAATAAATACCAAAAACAAAAAAATTTTTTAGATAGAGATATTTATATTACAGACATATTAGTTTATTATGCAGTCAGTTATAACTGTTGAGTTTTTGCTTACCTTTTGATACTTTAAATCTAAAGAATTGGAGTCCAGCAGGATTTGATAGAGAGCATCCCTACAAGTAGAGAAAATTAGATTAGTATGACAATAATCTATATCATAAAAATCAAAGTCTGTCTGTCTGTCCTTCTGTCTGTCTGTCCTCTATAGACTTCCAAACGCCTGAACCGTTTGACCCCAAATTTGGCACACAGATACATTGGGTGCCCGGGAAGGTTATTGCAAAGGTCCCGTCCCCGCCAGATGTACAGGAGGGGAGGGGGAGGGGAAAGAGAGGCGCCCCATAGAGATGAATGGGAAAATCTCCTCACTGCAAACACAGGTGATATAATTAGCTGCAGCAGACACGGCAGTTGGAGCCTTAGCAACCAATAGGATTACTGCTTTCATTTTCACAGGGAGCAATGGTTGCTGGGGAAGCTGCCTCACAACATCCACAGTAATAACTGGTAGACCCCCTACTCCATCTATACAGTACATGTATATACAGAGCCCCCTACTCCATCTATACAGTACATGTATATACAGAGCCCCCTACTCCATCTATACAGTACATGTATATACAGGACCCCCTACTCCATCTATACAGTACATGTATATACAGGACCCCCTACTCCATCCATACAGTACATGTATATACAGGACCCCCTACTCCATCCATACAGTACATGTATATACAGGACCCCCTACTCCATCCATACAGTACATGTATATACAGGGCACAACAGGTATACCAAACTGTGACTGGGTAACACTGCTACACCAGACCTGACCAATACCGCCATACTGTGACTGGATAACACTGTCATACCAGACCTGACCAATACCGCCATACTGTGACTGGATAACACTGCCAGACCTGACCAATACCGCCATACTGTGACTGGATAACACCTCCATACCAGACCTGACCAATACCGCTATACTGTGCTGGATAACACTGCCATACCAGACCTGACCAATACCGCCATACTGTGCTGGATAACACTGTCATACCAGACCTGACCAATACCGCCATACTGTGACTGGATAACACTGCCATACCAGACCTGACCAATACCGGCAAACTGTGACTGGGTAACACCGCCACACCAGTCCTGACCAATACCACCATACTGTGACTGGATAACACCATCATATCAGACCTGACCAATACTGCCATACTGTGACTGGATAACACCGCTATACCAGACCTGACCAATACCACCATACCGTGACTGGATAACACTGCCACACCAGACCTGACCAATACCGCCATACTGTGACTGGATAACACCCACATACCAGACATGACCAATACCGACACACTGTGACGGAATAACACTGCCATACGGGTAAATACATCCCTGCAGGTATACAGGACACTACAGGTATACAGGACCCCAAAACTATACACTACAAGTGCACGGGACCTCCACAAAACTATATACTACAGGTATACAGGACCCCAAAACTATATACTACAGGTATACAGGACCTCCACCAACTATATACTTCAGGTATACAGGACCTCCACCAACTATATACTACAGGTATACAGGACCCCAAAACTATACACTACAGGTATACAGGAACTCCACCAACTATATACTACAGGTATATAGGACCCCAAACTATACACTACAGGTATACAGGACCTCAAAACTATACACTACAGGTATAAAGGACCTACACCAACTCTATAATACTGGTATACAGCACCTTCACCAACTCTATACTACAAGTATACAAAACCCCAAATATACTACAGGTATACAGGGACTCCACCAGCTATATACTACAGGTATATAGGACCACAAACTATACACTACAGGTATACAGGACCTCCACCAACTCTATACTATAGTTATACAGGACCCTCAAACTATTTACTACAGGTATACAGGACCCCCGCACTATATACTACAGGTATACAAGACCTCCACCAATTACTCCACCAATTATACACTACAGGTATCCAGGACCCTCAAACTATAAACTACAGGTATACAAGACCTCCACCAACTATACATTACAGGTATACAGCACCAACTATATACTACAGGTATACAGGACCCCCAAACTATACAGTACAGGTATACAGGACCTTCACTAACTGTACACTGCAGGTATACAGGACCTCCCTCAACTATACACTATAGGTATACAGCCCCCCCAACTATACACTACAGATATGCGAGACCCCTAAAAAACTATACATTGTGGGTATACAGAACCCCTCCAACTATGCACTACAGGTATACACTAATTCCACTGATTAACTCAGATGAAACAATACCTTTTAACTTGGCCTCCTGGGCACCTTAGAACAAATCTAATTAACACACTGACACTTTATACCCGGGCAGCGCCGGGTACATTTTCTAGTATCTAATAAAAACAAAAATCACTGACCAGTAAGAGCAATCTAATGATTGATTACAAAGGTCCCATAGGTAAACTTAAAGAGGATGTACCATCAGGTACACTCTCTTTAAACTTACACATGAATCGAATGGTAAGGGGAAGCCGGTGCAGCGGGCCCTTTTTCAAACCGCGGCCTGGTTCCCGCCTATGGTGCTGTTCTTTTCATGGTTACCGGCCCGGGGGTGAAACCCTGGAGGCGGGCTGGCCCGCCCCCAGTGGGAGGAAACCCCCGCCCCTCCATGACGTGGCTCCATTGACTCCGTAGGAACCGGGCCACGGTTCAAAAAAAAGGATTCATTTGTACTTTTAAAGGACAAGTCCGGCGAAAACTTTTATTAACCCCTTAAGGACAGAGCCAATTTCGATTTTTGTGTTTTCGGTTTTTCCTCCTTGTGCTTAAAAGGCCATAGCGCTTACATTTTTCCACCTAGAGACCCACATGAGCCCTTATTTTTTGCGTCACTAATTGTACTTTGCAATGACAGGCTGAATTTTTGCATAAAGTACACTGCGAAACGAGAAACAAATTCAAAGTGTGGTGAAATTGAAAAAAAAAACGCATTTTGTTTATTTGGGGGAAATGTGTTTTTACGCCATTCGCCCTGGGGTAAAACTGACTTGTTATATATGTTCCTCAAGTCGTTGCGATTAAAACGATACAATACATGTTATATATCTGATGGCCTGTAAAAAATTTAAACCATTGTCAACAAATAACACTCCATTCCCAATAACCGCTCCATTCCTAGGCTTATAACGCTTTTATCCTTTGGTCTATAGGGCTGTGTGAGGTGTCATTTTTTGCGCCATGATATGTTCTTTCTATCAGTACCTTGATTGCGCATATACGACTTTTTGATCGCTTTTTATTACAATTTTTCTGGATTTGATGTGACCAAAAATGCGCAATTTTGCACTTTGGGATTTTTTTGCGCTGACGCCGTTTACCATGCGAGATCAGGAATGTGATTAGTTAATAGTTTGGGCGATTACGCACGCGGCGATAGCAAACATGTTTGTTTATTTACTTTTATTTATAACCTGGGAAAAGGGGGGTGATTCAGACTTTTATTAGGGGAGGGGGCTTTTTATTGAGAACAACACTATATTTTTTTTTTTTTACACATATACTAGAAGCCCCTCTAGGGGACTTCTAGTATATACACTTTGATCTCTCATTGAGATCTCTGCAGCATAGATATGCTGCAGAGATCCATGAGATCGGCACTCGTTTGCTTTCGGCTGCTGCAGCCGGAAACAAACGAGTGCCGAGTCGGGGACGGCGCCATCTTGGAGCGGTCCCCGGCCGGCTTCAGTTACGGAGATCGCTCCTCCGGGATGTCCCGGAGGAGCGATCTCCCCACTAGACACCAGGGATGACGCTGCGTCCGGTAATCGGATGCAGCTGTCATGTTTGACAGCTGCATCTGATTACTGTATTAACTCCCTTACCGGCATCAGGGCGTAAATTTACGCCCGATGTCGTTAAGGGGTTAAAGTATTGTATTGCCCCCCAAAAGTTACACAAATCGCCAATATACACCTATTATGGAAAGTACTTATGGTTCAATATTTTTATTGAAAATTTTCAAAAGACAAAATAAAACATACATATATTTGAAATAAAGCTTGATATTGGTCTATAAACATTCAACACATAGGAAGACGTAGAAAAATTCCACTATATGTATATGCAGGTAAGATGTGGTTAGAGGAGAACACAACAGTACAGTGTGGGGAATCGCATATAAAATAGATGTGATGGCATGCAGTGAACACAATAGAGATGCTGATACGGTGTAGGGTAGTGCTGTTATATGTATGTAGAAATGCTGATACGGTGTATGGGAATGCTGTTACATGTATGTAGAAATGCTGATACGGTATAGTGAGATACTGGTATAAGTAAGTAAGCAGGTATATACTACAATATCGTACTGAGCATAAGCACAAGATATCAAGTTAAAGGAATATAAGAAACACTAATAAGCAAATTGCAGGTATAAAAGTCGAAATGGTATAGTAAATAGTTAATAGCTAATAGAGTTGTTGACCGTTATGGTCATTCATTTTTCTGAGTATCGCTTGTACTATCCGTCATGTGTGTACCTAAAATGTAGGGATATACAAGGTGGCAAGGATATGCTAAGTATAAGCGTTAACATCATATAATCTTAAGAGAGTACAAACATGACTATGAAGTGAACAATAATATGCGTTTAATACTAAATAACATTAGTCACGGTGGGAAAGGGTGCATTGTCCGACCAATGCCAGATAAGATAAGGAGAGACGAACATAAAAATGTGTGCAACAATCCTTCTGTCCAAGAACAGTTAGTGTTGATCATTACAAGGGTGCCAAGAACGCCATAACTGCATACCTTCCTCGGGTTAGAAACCTTATAGGTGACATCTCTTTTAAAGACGACAAGGTGTGTAGCAGAAAACCATTTATACCGGATCTGGTTGTCTCTCAATAGCTTAGTAAAGGTGGCAAAAGATCTACGCCATTGTAGAGTCCCCGGGGATAAGTGCGAGAACACCGATATCCACTGGTAGTCGTCCGGTAAACCCTCCGTATTCCTGGTTGCTTCCAAAAATACAGACTTTACCCGAAGAAAGTGAATACGTGTGATAACGTCCCTAGGAGTGTCCATGGGAAGATAATTGGGTCTAGGGACCCTCCTAACCCAGTCTATGACCATTTCTTTATTTGTACAATTAGGTAGGACAGTTGTAATAAACTTCTGAATATAAGAAGGCAGGTCCGATGGTGAAACCGACTCCGGATTTCCTCATGTTTTCAAATTGTTGCGTCTAATCTGATCTTCCAAGGCCATGGTTCTACTTTTCAAATTATGTATCTCCTCCTCCATTCTCCTGCATGCATCAGATAGTAAGTTATGCTTAGTCAGCTCACCCATTTTTGTTTCTGCAAGTAGGACTCTGTCCTCCACCATTGTCATTGAAGAGCTGAAAGACTGAAAAAGCTGATCTATGCTATGTAGGAGAGAGTCTCTAAACAATAATAACATCTTCCTAAGAGAGAAGCTTGTCAGTGGTGCATCAGATGCCTGCAGCGTATCAAAATCTATATCGATGCTCTTGAGCTTGAACGCTGCAGCAGTAGTGGGTGAAATATATGCAGGGTCCAAAGATGATGCAAACAAAATATTATGCCAGGTAGCAGCAGCAGATTATGGGCAAACCTGTGTTACAGATTCATGTAATGAACGAGAACTGCCGGGACTGAGCTGATTAGTACTGCTGATAAACATTGGAGCTGCAGGGGAGAGAGTGGTGGTCTTAGCAGTGGTATCAGACACCAAATTAGAGGCAGAGGATCCTTGATTACCTTGAGAGTCCAAAGAAGATTTAGCTGGGGAATACTTAGGGCTGCAGGGGAGTTCGAACGTAGAATATCCGTAGACTGGCTTGCTGGAGTGGAGCGGGTTGAGAGGTTGAGGCAGGGAGTTTCTTACCCGGCAGATTTTTCAACTGCGTCACTCTGGAGGCAGCGCCATCTTGTTGTTTTGGGAGCGGAGAGTACTCCCCCTTGGGGATCCTGTAATTCGTCGAAAACCATCGGTGCATGGTAGTGGAGCAGTCACCAAGCTCTCAGGAAGAAGTCTGGTTAGGAGAGAAGGAAATAAATGTCGGGAATCAGGTCCACGTCACTGGTATAGTAGAGGACAGGCAGTTGCTCGATGAAAACACGTCTCTCCTCTCTGGCTGCAGGCCATGCCGCTCTATGGAAAATATTCTGCTTTTTTCCCTGCACTTACTACTGCATCAAGGCATCACTTCCTGGATAAAATGGTGATATCACAACCCGACTCCCAGAGCTGTGCAGGCTGTGGCTGCTGTAGAGGATGATGGCAGAGAGATGCTTGGTGTCCCTCCAGTGCCCTGTGTCCCTCAGTGTCCCCCTGCCATCATCCTCTCCAGCAGCCACAGCCTGCACAGCTCTGGGAGTTGGGTTGTGACATCACCATTTTATCCTGGAAGTGAAGTATAATACAGTGGTAAGTGCAGGGAAAAAAGCACTTTATAAGCATTTCCCGTAATAAGTGTATATTGGTGATTTGTATGACTTTTGCGGGACAATACAATACTTCAATAAAAAATTTTTATCAGATCTTTTAAAATCTGGCACTGTTGCTGGTAAATTGATGGCTTGCTATGTTAAGTGCTCAGATGGATCCCTGCTCCACTGCTCTGTTTAGACTTTGAGGGTACAAACCCACACACTGTATACGCAGCAGATACGCAACAAATATGCAGCAGATTTGATGGTGCAGATTTGATGCTGTGTTCAGTTATTTAGATCTAATCTGCTGCGTATTTGCTGTGTTTTTGCTACGTATTTGCTGCGTATCGCAGCAGTAAATACGCTGCGTATACGGTGTGTGGGTTTATACCCTGAATGACTCGCTTTATGATTGTTGTGTTAAAATGGGGAATCTCATTTTCTCGCTGCCCCCGCCCCCACTCCTTTTGGGAACTGGATTAACCCTGCAGTGGAGTGTTTATTTGTAATTATCTGTTATGTACTTTTTTCCATCCTTGGGTTTGAAGATTGTATAAGTGTAGGGTGGTAGAAGAGTCCCTTGAGGTGGCAGGGGGGCCTCCCATAAGTGATAAAGGTTAACTAATACTCTTTGCTTTGGTTATAACTTGTTTCTGCTGTGTTTTTGTACTCCCAGGGCTTTGACCATACTTAGTGAGAAATCTCAGTGTTTACCCTACATTACAATAAAGAATATGGTGCCTAAAAAAAGTAGGGAGTCCCTCAAAAGAAGTTGAAGCGACTCTGTACCCACAATCTGACCCCCCCCCCCCAAACCACTTGTACCTTCAGATAGCTGCTTTTAATCCAAGATCTGTCCCGGGGTCCGTTCAGCAGGTGATGCAGTTATTGTCCTAAAAAACAACTTTTAAACTTGAAGCCCGTGCCAAACGTATCTGTGCCCTAACTTTGCACCACCCCTCCGTCCCTCCTTCCCACCCTCTTCATCATTAGGAATGCCACTAAAACCTTTTCTCCATGCTGAACATTGCAGGTCCGTAATGATCAAGCCCATGTGCCGGGATGCCACAGGTGGGGAATAGGAGGCAATCTGCCTGGGCATTCCTAATGATGAAGAGGGTGGGGAGGAGGGACAGAGAGGTTGTGCAAAGTTAGGGCACAGATACTCCCGTTTGGCACGGGCTTCAAGTTTAAAAGTAATTTTTTAGGACAATAACTGCATCACCTGCCGAACAGACAGCAGGAAAGATCTTGGATTAAAAGCAGCTATCCGAAGGTACAAGTAGTTTGGGGGGGGGGTCAGATTGTGGGTACAGAGTCACTTTAAAGTTTTATTAAGTTTTCAGTATATCGAACACCCCTAGCCCTTGCCTTATACTCAGAATTCTGCCCAATAAAAGCCCCAGGTTCCAATCACTGGTCTCAGGTGCTCAACCCAACCTGCCTACAGCAAACAAGCACACAAAAAAAGCAATGAAGGGGAAATGAAAAGGCACTCAACCAAATTAACCAGCTTTAAAGGAGTTGTCCAGGGGAAATCATTTTCTTCATAAGTTAATACCATAAAGTTATATAAAATTCTGTGGAAATGTGCTACTGCTCTGGACAGTTTCTGTCTCGGACAGAGATGTCAGCAGAGAGCACTGTGTCAGACTGAAAAGAAAACAACATTTACTGCAGGACATACAGCAGCTGATAAGTATGGGAAGATTTGAAGTTTTTAAATTGAAGTAAATTACAAATCTATATAACTTTCTGAAATCAGTTGATTTAAAAAAAGATTTTCGCTGGATAACCCCTTTAAAATGGGACACATTTCTAGTGACTTGGTGGTCCTGGTTAGTGTCGGACTGAGGTACCTGGGGCCCACCAGAGGAAATCATCCTTGGGGCCCACCAAAGAACAACCAGTAAGACACAACAGGCTGACCTTCGCATGGAATCCTGCCTTCCTCAATGACTTAGTGTAATGTCTTGCGCGCCTCTGCTCTCCGCTAAAAGAATTGACATTCTTTGAGCAGAAGCACATTGAGTCATTAAGGCAGGCGGGATTCTGAGCAAAGTTCGTGGCGTGAGCTCCACAAGGAATTTCCGCTTGTTTTGCATTAGGTTTTGCTTGCGGGTACTATGGAACACTAGAGTAGTACAAGTACTGTGACTATCTATCTATAAGATAGATAGAAGGATAGATAATAGAACAAAAGAGGAGGTGGATGGATGGATAGATAGATAGCTATAGATAGAACAAAAGAGGAGACAGAGATATTAAGACAGACAGAGAGCACAAGCAGGGCCGTTTCTAGGGCCGGGTGAGCCGGGCCACCGCACGGGGCGCCCACAGCTAGGCGGCGCCCGACAGTACCCGGCCCGCAGACCCTGCATCCTCAGGGCTGGCCCGAGGATCTGGAATCTAAGTTCCCTATCGTCCCATTGGCATCACAACAGATGGGGTTAACTCGCCCCTGCGAGCCCATGGGACGAAGGAATATTTAATGAACATAATTAGCCTAAGCTTTTAATCCCCTCCTACGGAAGTATAAGTAGGCCCCGCCTCCCCAGTATCATCAGTCTTTTTTTGCTTCGCTCTAAGCCCTAGGGGACCTTGCCCCCTCCTACCTTATTCTTCTTTTCTTATTTTAGGTTAGGAGCATCGCGCTCCAGTCTTTGCATTATTATTAGCGGCGCCGGATGGATTTGGCGCCGGGGTCTCGGTTTGGCGACGTGCGGGGCTTAGGCCTTGCGTGTCGCCGGGCCGGACGACTTCCGGGATTCGCGTCATCACGCTGTAGCGTCATTGCGTCATCGCGCTATCCGCGCCGCGTGATTACGTCACCTGCCGGCGACTCGGACCGCGCTCAGGGTATTTCTGGCGTCCGGATCAGGTATGTGGATCTCCTCTGGAGTTAAGGATTGTCTACTGTTCGCTGCTGCTCTGAAGCTCACAGTTTGCAACGCTCGTGTACAGTTCGCCAGGCTCTTCAATTACATTATGTCAGCTATGGAGACCAGTCCGTCTGGGAAAAGACTAACTAAACGCAAGCATTTCACTTGCGCTGAATGCGAAACACCTTTACCCGATGGCTATGAATACCGTACGCCGGAACCTACTAGCAAGATAAGGTTCTTTTTTTCTATATAATGTGCTTATATAGATTTCATATGTTGCAGTTCGTTGTGCTTCATGTCGCCCAAAACCTAATACTGAGGAGCCTGATGTTCAGGACGTAGTAGTCTGGGTAAAGGACTATGTTGAAAAAGCCTTCGCTAATAGAGATTCTCACCATTCTAGTCAGAAAAAGAAATCCAAGCGTAGTATTTCTCCTTCTGTTTCCCAGCCTGTGAGTATTATGAGTAATATTGGGCTGGGTGATAATTGCTCTTTGAGCTAAGAATTTTTTTCTGCCTTTAGGGGTCAGCATTTACGGTTATTGATGAGGTCAAGTCCTCCTCCTCTTCGGAATCATCTTCTCCTTCTGAAGACGAGAAGGATTCGTTTAGAAGCTATTTCCCCATGGACAGCATCTACAAATTGCGTAGGGCCGTCCAGGCAGAAATTCACCCTGAAGAATCAGAGGGTGCTTCTCCTGCAGAAAAGCCTAGGGCTTTCTCTGTAGGGGAAACATCTATGTCCATGATAAAAGCTGAATGGAAAAAACCGGAAAAAGCTCCGGTTCTAAGCAAAAAAATTTAAAACCTTATACGTCCTCAAGGAGGATCAAACTAAGGATTGGTACGAACCTCCTAAGGTTGATACAGCCATAGCTAAACTGTCTAAGAATACAGTTTTACCTGCCGAGGATGGATCTAATCTTAAAGATCCTATGGACAGAAGGGTGGAGGTGGCTTTTAAAAGGTCATACACTGCTGCAGCAGCCCAAGGGGCAGTTGCTATTTCCTCCTTCGAGGTGTCCAGAAGCCTTAGGAGATGGCTGGCCAAGGTCCAGGAGGACCTAGAATCCGGTGTGAACAGGGACAAGGTCCTACGTTCTTTTAAAAAGGTGAATATGGCAATTGATTTTGTCTGTGATGCTGCATCACAAGGGACTAGGCTTGCCTCAAAGACTATGGCTTTATCTACAGCGGGTCGCCGAGCCCTTTGGTTGAAGCCTTGGGTGGGTGACTCCAACTCCAAATTTCAACTATGTAATTTGGAGTATCAACCTGGTAGGCTCTTCGGTTCAGAACTTGACAAGTTAATGGAAGAAATGTCAGATAAGAAGGGAAAATCCCTTCCATTGACCTCCGGTAGTGGATCGTATAGACCCCGGAATTCCTTTCGTAGGGGAAGATCCCCTCAGAGAGGAAAAAGCAGATACCAGGTCAGAAATAAGGGAAGATACTACAACAAGAGAGGAGGAGGAAAGCAGAACAAGGATTCAGCCAAAAAGCCTGATTTTTGACGCCAGAGGTATACCTGTGGGAGGTCGCCTGTTTTACTTTCTCCAAAATTGGGAAAAGTTAATAAAAGACGTCTGGATTGTAAGCATTATCCGCTCGGGTTACGTGCTTCCTTTATCTCCTCTTCCTCCCCCCAGGTTTCTGGTATCTCGGTACCTAGGTCAGGTAAAACATCCTGTACTGGAAGAAGAGATCCTGCATCTAATGACCATAGAAGCTCTGGAAGAAGTACCTCGGTCGGAGATCGGTCTGGGAGTCTATTCTCCAATTTTTCTAGTTCCGAAGCCATCCGGAAAGTGGAGGCTTATATTAGATCTAAGATATCTAAACCAGTTTATGACAAAGAAAAAATTTCGCATGGAGAACATAAAGTCTGTAAAAACCCTCCTTCGGGAGGGGGACTTTATGGTAACTATAGATCTTCAAGATGCGTATCTCCATGTCCCTATCCTGCCAGCTCACAGAAGGTATCTACGCATAGCTACTCAGTTACAGGGGGTGGTAAGGCACCTTCAATTCAAGGTCCTTCCCTTTGGAATAACTTCAGCCCCTTTTGTATTTACAAAAGTAATCTCAGCCGTCATGGTACTCTTCAGGTTGCAGGGAATAAAAGTTGTTCCCTACCTAGACGACTGGTTGATTATGGCCCAGACTCAGACTCTTCTGATGTCTCAATTGAATTATGTCCTGGACATTCTTCATCAATTGGGATGGCTAATCAACCAGGAGAAATCAGATCTCGTTCCGTCCACAACGAAAACCTTCCTGGGATTCGTCATAGACTCCATCCAGATGAAGATATTCTTGTCAACGCCAAGGGTAATTCGCATACAGAGAGGGGCCCAATTTCTCATTCCACCTCGCCAGGTGTCTCTCCGGACACTCATGAGATTTCTGGGCCTTCTCTCCTCAGCTGCAGATGCGGTGCCATGGGCCCTATGGCATATGAGATACCTGCAGCAAGAAGTTCTAAAGACGTGGAATCGCAGTTTGGAAGATCTGGATGCCCTCCATGTACTGTCCACGGAAACAAGGCAGTCTCTAACCTGGTGGAGACAGGTCAGACATGGAGTCTCTATAATCGAGCCTCAATGGATTACTATCACAACCGACGCCTCAGGCACAGGTTGGGGTGCTCATTTGGAGGAGAGGACGATCTCGGGAACATGGAACGTGCAGGAGTCGACGCTCCCGTCGAACGTTCGGGAGCTCAGAGCTATCTATCTAGCTCTTCTACATTTTTCACCAATACTATTCCAGAAAGCGGTAAGAGTCAGGACGGACAACACTGCTTGTGTAGCTTACATCAACAAGCAGGGAGGTACCAGATCATCTCTACTTCTCAGAGAAGTGGAATGTATCTTCAGATGGGCAGAGCCCAGAGTGTCCAAATTAACTGCCATGCACATCAGGTGCATTCACAACACTCTGGCAGATCGGCTGAGTCGAGGATTGACGGTTCCGGGAGAATGGTCTCTGTCGAGAACAGTATTCATTCAGTTAACCCGGAGATGGGGACTTCCTCAGATAGATCTTATGGCATCAGCAGAGAATGCCAAACTGAGGAATTTTTGTTCCCTGTACACAGCAGACAGACCGTCAATCGTGGATGCAATGTCAATTCAATGGAATTTCAGACTAGCATACATCTTTCCCCCAATCTCCATGATTCCGAGGGTTCTCATGAAGATCAGGTTGGACCAGGCATCGGTGATCATCATCACACCTTTCTGGCCGAAGAGAGCCTGGTTCACCCTCCTCATGAATATGAGCAGGGGGGAATTCTTGAAACTTCCCTTGAATCCAGACCTAATTTCGCAGGGACATCACCTTTGCCAGGACCTAGCCAGTCTCAGTCTCACAGCGTGGAGGCTGAGGGGACCTTATTAGGATCAGAACAATTTTCTGCTAGTGTATTACGTACACTATCTCACGCTAGAAGTACTGCTACTAACAAATCCTATGATCGTATATGGAACATTTTCCAATCATGGGGTGCTGCAAGGCAGATTGATACTCTGAAGCCTTCTACTGCACACCTGTTAGAGTTTTTTCAGCAAGGATTTGACAGAGGCTTGACGCCGAGCTCCATCAAAGTCCAAATCGCAGCTTTATCAGCTCACTTAAATTATAGACTATTTCAATTTCCGGAAGTAAAGAACTTTGTGAAAGCAATTACAAGATTAAGGCCAAGAATAACCAGACAAGTGGATTCATGGGACCTCTCATTTGTGTTGAGGCGCCTTTGTCTTCCGCCATTTGAACCATTGGAGGAGGTAGACTTGAAATTTCTCTCTTTCAAGGTTACTCTGCTGTTGGCTGTAACTTCAGCCAAAAGAGTAGGGGAGCTTCAAGCCCTTGGCTCAGTCCCTCCTTACATTACTTTCGCGGAAGACAAGGTAACCCTCAGATTTTTACCGGGATTTCTACCTAAGGTACCATCATTTGTGAACCTGAATGAACCAGTGGTCCTTCCAGTTTTTTCTCCCACAAGTCATTCTCAAGATGAGGTGGATCTATCTCTATTGGATGTCTCTAGAGCAATTAGAATTTATCTGTCTAGAGTTGCAGTTTTCCGTAAGGATGAAAATTTGCTGGTCTTGTTTGCTGGTAGAAACTAGGGGAAGAAAGCCTCAAAGCCCTCCATATCTCGCTGGATTTGCGATGCAATTGGATTATGCTATTTGTCGGCAGACAAGACTCCTCCAGAGTTCACAAGAGCGCATTCCACAAGAGCGGTTGCTTCCAGCTGGGCTGAAAGATCATCCGTACCCTTGGAAAGCATCTGCCAAGCCGCCTCCTGGTCGGCTCTATCAACATTTGTCAAGCATTATAGGTTGAATACAAAGTTTGAAGCCAGAACAGCCTTCGCCAGATCTGTGCTCAGTGCCGCTGCTCTGGAGTAACCCACCCTGGGGATATCTTGCTAGTTCCCCATCTGTTGTGATGCCAATGCCGATAGGGAAGCCGATAGGGAAGCAAAAATTATTAAGTTAATTTGTTTTCCCTGAGACCCATTGGCATCACAAGGCTCCCTCCCTTTTTTTGGTGTTCTTGTCATTAGACTGATGATACTGGGGAGGCGGGGCCTACTTATACTTCCGTAGGAGGGGATTAAAAGCTTAGGCTAATTATGTTCATTAAATATTCCTTCGTCCCATGGGCTCGCAGGGGCGAGTTAACCCCATCTGTTGTGATGCCAATGGGTCTCAGGGAAAACAAATTAACTTAATAATTTTTGCTTTCAGATCCCCTGGCCAGAGAGACCTTTAGCTGTGCGTACAGCATGCACAGCTAAAGGAAACAGCAGGCATGGCAGAGACATAGAGGCTTCCTGTGCAGGCGGCCTCTGTATGACAGGATGGCTGCCTGCACCGGAAGCCAGAAGAGGAGCTGGAGGCAGCAGGGACAGAGGTGAGTAGCTGGTGGGGGATCCTGCACAGAGGGAGCCAATATGTCCCGATAAGCCAGCCGCCCCCGGCGATAAGCCCCGCCCCCAAAGATAAGCCCCACCACCGCTGCCAGAGCTGACAGGTCACCCAGCTCTCCCCTAATCCTGTATGTCAGTATAATGGAGGTCACCCAGCTCTCCCCTAATCCTGTATGTCAGTGTATAATGGAGGTCACCCAGCTCTCCCCTAATCCTGTATGTCAGTGTATAATGGAGGTAACCCAGCTCTCCCCTAATCCTGTATGTCAGTGTATAATGGAGATCACCAAGCTCTCCCCTAATCCTGTATGTCAGTATAATGGAGATCACCCAGCTCTCCCCTAATCCTGTATGTCAGTGTATAATGGAGGTCACCCAGCTCTCCCCTAATCCTGTATGGCAGTGTATATTGGAGGTCACCCAGCTCTCCCCTAATCCTGTATGTCAGTGTATATTGGAGGTTACCCAGCTCTCCCCTAATCCTGTATGTCAGTGTATATTGGAGGTTACCCAGCTCTCCCCTAATCCTGTATGTCAGTGTATAATGGAGGTCACCCAGCTCTCCCCTATTCCTGTATGTCAGTGTATAATGGAGGTCACCCAGCTCTCCCCTAATCCTGTATGTCACTATATCAGTGTAATGGAGGTCATACAGCTTTCCCAGCATCCTGTATGTCAGTATAATGGAGGTCACCCAGCTCTCCCCTAATCCTGTATGTCAGTGTATAATGGAGGTCACCCAGCTCTCCCCTAATCCTGTATGTCAGTGTATAATGGAGGTCACCCAGCTCTCCCCTTATTCTGTATGTCAGTATAATGGAGATCACCCAGCTCTCCCCTAATCCTGTATGTCAGTCTAATGGAGGTCATCCAGCTCTCCCCTAATCCTGTATGTCAGTGTAATGGAGGTCATCCCGCTCTCCCCTATTCCTGTATGTCACTATATGAGTGTATAATGGAGGTCACCCAGCTTTTCCAGCATCCTGTATGTCAGTGTAACGGAGGTCATCCAACTCTCCCAGCATCCTGTATGTCAGTATAATGGAGGTCACCCAGCTCTCCCCTAATCCTGTATGTCACTATATAAGTGTAATGGAGGTCACCCAGCTCTCCCCTATTCCCGTATGGCAGTGTATAATGGAGGTCACCCAGCTCTCACCTAATCCTGTATATCAGTATAATGGAGGTCACCCAGCTCTCCCCTAATCCTGTATATCAGTATAATGGAGGTCACCCAGCTCTCCCTTATTCCTGTATGTCAGTGAAATGGAGGTCATACAGCTTTCCCAGCATCCTGTATGTCAGTATAATGGAGGTCACCCAGCTCTCCCCTAATCCTGTATGTCAGTGTATAATGGAGGTCACCCAGCTCTCCCCTTATTCTGTATGTCAGTATAATGGAGATCACCCAGCTCTCCCCTAATCCTGTATGTCAGTCTAATGGAGGTCATCCAGCTCTCCCCTAATCCTGTATGTCAGTGTAATGGAGGTCATCCAGCTCTCCCCTATTCCTGTATGTCACTATATGAGTGTATAATGGAGGTCACCCAGCTTTTCCAGCATCCTGTATGTCAGTGTAACGGAGGTCATCCAACTCTCCCAGCATCCTGTATGTCAGTGTATAATGGAGGTCACCCAGCTTTCCCAGCATCCTGTATGTCAGTGTATAATGGAGGTCACCCAGCTTTCCCAGCATCCTGTATGTCAGTGTAATGGAGGTCATCCAGCTCTCCCAGCATACAGTTTGGGACCTTATAGGTGGGAAAGGGGAAGGAAGTTTCTGGAAGTGCGGATCCTGAGATGTTTGTCTGCAGGTTCAGAAGAGATGAATTGTAGCTGCAAGAAACTGTCATGGTGGTCTGAGCCGGATGGAGAGAAAAAGTGAAAGTGACGCCTCAGATCAAAGAAGATGTCACCTGTGAGTCCCTGTATGTAGAACATTATCTGTTAGGAGCGCTGCACTGCAATACACACACTGCTTCTTCCTAGTATCCTGAATCTTGATAAAAGCCCCCTTCCTTCCCCAGAGCGGAACTGAGTGAGATGGGGGGGGGGGGGGGTGCGCTTTTATCAAAATTCGCCCTGTTGTCAAAATGACCTAGAAACTGCCCTGAGCACAAGTAATATTACTTACTCAAAAACCAGGGGCACAGGTAAGCTTGGATGAAAGGAGACAGAAGATCCTGGACGCTGCACTGGGAGGGTGAAGAGGAGGCTGTGCAGAGATCACAGGGAAGCACAGCCTGTGAAGTTAACCCTGCATCTGCCTCACACATACAGATTATACAGCACAATGTTTAGCAGGCTGTGTGGGGAGCTGCAGGGTTACCATCTGCCTTCTCCTCCACAAGGCCTGACAGGAGTGACAGGAGGAGAAAGCGACCCCCCCTCCCCTTACTCACACAAAGCGACTCTGCAGTCCACTGCTCCCTTCCCCTGCACTGTAAGCTGACACTCATAGGGTTAAGGTTCCTCTCCCAAGCCGAGTAATAACAACCATACAGCAAAGAGGTAAAGATCAGAGACCCAGGGGGGTTTGATCTGGGCTGGGGGAGGGGCCTCAATCCTGCAAGTCCCGACTACTGTACAGGGGTAATGAGCAGTGGACTAAAGCAGTCGGGTCCTGTGTGAGGGGGCCATACACTGCCTGGGTCGCTGTGGCAATGTCTGGAGCAGGGGGCCCTGGCACATACTATCATCTGACTGGGTGAGTAACCCAAGGGCCCAGTTAGATGATAGCATGCCCCTGCCGTTGTTGTAGTTGCTGCACACACTGACTCTGACTGTTCCCTGCTACCCGGGATAGTCAGATACAGTGTGGGTGCGTCTGCAGGTGCTGGGCTTGGGGCCCACCGGAGGATCCTCCGGTCCTCCAGTGGCCCAGTCCGATACTGGTCCTGGTGTTCAGCAGTAACCATGCTGCCTTTAACTTGCATGACTTGGAAGTATTCTGGATGATATAAGGGATGATAATTTTTCACTGGGTCTCAGCTTTTGACCCAATATCACACTTCCAGCTGTTTGCTACAATGACAAGCTCTTCCGCATATCTCTTCCTCTTTTCTTTAGCAGTGGAATTATTGAAAACCAATGGAGTCTGGACAGAAACTACTGGGATGTCCGGAAGTTTAATGCACAATGGCCTGTTGAAAAGTGCAGTTGCTGGTGGGATTTCTGTAGTGGAGTGCGGGTAGCTCTGTACTCTCTAAGGAAAGTGTATAATTCTTGTTGTAAATCCTTGTGTCTCATGGTAGCAATCATGAGAGTTTTGTTGATTGATTGCATGAAGTGTTCCACTTTACCACTGGCCAGTAAGGAGTTATTTTCCTGTGGGTGAAACCAAGATAAGCTGCAAGTCTTAGGGCCCTATTCCACAGTAACGATAATCGGCCAGATCGGCCCCATTTGGCCCGATTCGGCCGATTATCGTTCGGTGAAATAGAGAGAACGATCAGCCGATGATCGTGTCATCGGCTGATCGTTCATTTAGGGCCAGACCTAAAATCATTGTTCCCCCACCGCGCATCGCTACGGTTGAATAGCGGTGCGCGGCGGGCGACCGACGATTTGACAAGCAGCAACAGCATACATTACCTGTCCAAGCTTCTTCTCCGTGCTGTCTTCATCCCCGGGTCCCGCACGTTCTATCTTCAGAATGGCCGATCAGCTAACGGAGCGCTCAGCCAATCACAGGCCGGGACCGCCGCCGAGTGTGGCCTGTCAGCTGACCAGCCATTCTGAAGATAGAGCGCGCAGGACCCGGGGATGAAGACAGCGCGGAGAAGAAGCCTGGACAGGTAATGTATGATGCTGCAAGGACATCGGTAACGATGTCTTTGCAGCCCTCGCTCATCGATCATAGTTTACATCGTTGATCGGGCCCTCCTCGGACCGTGGAATAGGACCCTTAGACAAGCTGCAGATAAGTCTGCACTATTGAAAGGTGGACCATAGTCAGTTTTTACTGTTGGTATGCCATATGTCGAGAAGATCTTGTGCAGTTTTGGTATAACAGCTCTTGCAGAGGTGATGGAAACAGGTTTAATGACCGGGCACCTAGAAAAATCATCTATGACAACAAGTAAATAGGAAGGATCTGGCAAAGTGCTGAAATCAACACTAACAGCAGTCCAAGGACTTTCTGGTATACTTATGCTTGACAAGGTATACATGTTTTCATGAGTGCTACCACTTTTTTGTCTAGTTCTGGAAACCATACTTTCTCTCTAAGCAGTTGTTTTGTTTAAACCTCACCTTGATGAGCCTCAAGAGCCAGATCAAGAACTCAAGCTTGAAGTTTCTGAGGTATGATCAGGTGGTTGTCATGCAGTAGCAACTCTGAATCAGAAACATAGAGGGAATGTTGTGCAATAAAGGGAAACTACGGATAGAGGAAAGAAAAATAATAAACCTGCTGCAGAGGCATATAGCATTGCTCACCTGTCTAACCCAGTTTTGAAACTACCAAAAATCCATTTGCTTTGGGGGTCTTTGTTCTGTATTGTGTGACTGTATTTCCTGGTTGAGCAGTTGTACACCGTACTACAGGTTCCAGAATGCATTGCTTTTCCTCAGCTGTTCATCACAGTCCCCCACCCTGCCAATTCCGTGCCCAAAGCTGTTGCAGAACATCTAGACTGTGTTCACGCATTGCAGTTTCATTATGTTACTGAATTAATTTCAGTACTTTATCATTTCATTGTTGTCCCACCCACACAGTACACTGTATTCTCTACCTGTAACGCCGATATTGGAATAAAGTAAAGAACTTTTTGAATTTAATTAAAATTTTATCATCTCCACGCACAAATTATGACCAAGAATCTTTTATCTTTGAAGTTGAGGCCCCACAATAAGGACTTTATCCAATATTATCTTAGATGGGATTTACTGTTTATTCCTCATTTTTTGTCTAGGTGGGATCGGCAGTGCTGGCTCCAATCCTCTGTGCCGTTTAGAATCATGTAATTGTGTTCCTGCATCATTTATGTGAAGACGTTGCAGTACTGCAATGAAAGTCCAACATATGTGAACATAGCCCTAATTTCACTGCAGATACAGCACCTGCTTCTATCACTCCTTGCCTGCTTAGGTGTAGGCTGGAAAGGCTGGTCAAGTAGACTGAATGAGGGGGTGTGAGACAAGATCCAGCATCATCAGCCTGTGCTCAGCAAACAGACTCAATGTGAGACAGAAGCATGTAATCTATAACTATAATATCAAGATCATGGGGGGAACAAGATCATGTAGGCCTGGGCCACATGGAGAGGAGAAGTGACACCTCAGAACAAAAAAGACATCACCTGTGAGTCACTGAATGATTTTTTTTTTTTGTATTTCGTAGAACGTTATTTGGCAGGGGTGCCCTGAGGTAAAATGAGATTTTCAAGGGGTGACCCTTCACAGACCTCTCTCTGTTCAGCATTAATCGGTAGCAACATCAAATATTTGACTACATGGGGAGGTATCTGACTACATGGGAAGAAGGTATCTGAGTACATGGTGGCGGTATCTGACTCCATAGGGGAGGTATCTGACCAGGCCCGGACTGATAATCTGGCAGGCCGGGCAAATGCCCGCTGGGCTTCTCAGATTATCAGTCGGAGGGCCGCTGACCAGCCCCCCTCCTAAGCATACGACAGGCCGCCGCCGCCATACCCCCACTCCACCTGCACAGGTCGCGGATGCAAGGAGTTTGTGCGGCCGTTCTGCATCTGCCGCTAGCTGCTTACAGGTTACGTGATCAGCAGCCCAATGCAGACCGGCCCCGGAGTCTCACCGCTCCAGCCCCGCGGCACCTGCACCTCTCTCATCTACTGCTCGGTGGCGGGCAGTAACAGATGACGTCACAGGTCTGCTGACTAGCAGGAGAGGAGAGACGTGCAGGCGCAGCGGGGCTGGAGCTGTGAGACTCCAGGGCCGGTCTGTATCGGGCTGCTGATCACGGGAACCTGTAAGCAACTAACGGAACCGGACCAGAGAGAATCTGCTGGATCCGAGGTGAGTATACTTTTGGTTTTTTACATGAATGCTCCTACACAGTGGGAGCTTCACTTGAGGCCTATAACATGTGGTTACAGTTACAGAGGGGGTTCTATACAATGTGGGGGCTGTACAGGGGGAAAATGCCATGTTGGGGCTACAGAGGGGGGATAATATGTTGGGGCTATACTACGTGGGGCTGGCTACACAGGGACCTATACTATGTGCGGGGCTACATGGGGGGTAATATGTTGGGCTATGCTATGTGGGGGCTGACTACACAGGGACCTATACTATGTGGGGGGCTACACGTCAGGGGTAATATGTTGGGGCTATGCTATGTGGGGGCTGGCTACACAGGGACCTATACTATGTTGGGGCTACATGGGGGGGTAATATGTTGTGGCTATACTATGTGCGGGTCTACACGGCGGGGGGGATAATATGTTGGGGGTATGCTATGTGGGGGCTGGCTACACAGGGACCTATACTATGTGGGGGCTACAAAGGTAGGATATACTATGGGGTTACATAGGGGGAGGGGCTATACTATGTGGGGGGCCTATATTATGTGGGACTGCACAGGGCATCTATATTATGTGTGGGGCTATATTATTTAGGGGCTGTACATGAGGACCTGTGCTATATAAGTTCTGCTGCTCAGTGGGACCTATGGTATATGGGGACTGGAGCTTACTATAGGGTAGCATTGAAATCGCCTATATAATGACATAGCACAGAGAGGGTCTAATACTATATAAGCATACAGAGCTGCCCGACTACTATTTGGAGGCACATATTGGGCCTGACTTTTTATGTAGGAGCACAGAGGGGGCACTGTTACTGTGTAAAGCAATGGGGAATATAAGGTTATGATGAGGTATAAGGTTAGGATGATGCTGGAGTGTGGAGCCTAAAGTGTTTGTCTCGCAGATTCTGGGGAGACGAGTCATAGCTGGAGAAATCTTCATGATGGGCTGAGCCAGATGAAAGAAAAGGAAAAAACAGACCGCTTGGACTACCAAAAAGTCACTTATGATTCATGTAGGAAGACGCCTCCTGTAAGTCACTGAATGTAACTGCACTATAATCACTTTTTGAGTGCATTTACACATACAGGAGCTGCAGCATATTTGATGCTGGGTTCCATCATTGAGTAACAATGATATCTGCAGCATGAAATCTGCTGCAGATCCTGTATGTGTGAACACACTCTTAAGGTCTGTAGATACTTTGTATAGCTGGTCACTGCTAGAGATGAGTGAACTTACAGTAAGTTTAGGTTCACATGAACCCAAATCCTCTGAACTTAATCCCTATTCAATGCTGAGGTAGAATATTTCATTTCATACACTGGTAGTATAAAGGATATATTATTAATAGACAGTACAGTAGTATTATCCAGTCACTGCATGGTGATGACGGCAGTGGTCATGGTGTGTCGGTATTCTCTTTCCTGTGTATACTCATTTTATTGGTAATACTTGTGTTCATGTAGTGGATTTTATTCAGTGACAGTATAGTGGTATTAGTCATGTTGTTGTGATGATGGTAGTATGCATAGTGTTGAGATAGTATCTGTTACTTGTATGCTGTAATTATGGTAGTATCAGTCCCTTTATAATAAATTGGTCAGTAACAGTATGGCGGTAATATGTATAATATTTGCTTCCTGTATATTGGTATTATTTGGTAACTATTACAGCTATTTAGATATTTAGAGATATGCAGGCTAGGTTCAGACTATGTAACTGTGCGGCTGTATTTGCGGCTGTAATTGTGCGGCGGTATTTTTGGTGGTTCATGCGTACGATGGAAAGTATACGATATACGGCTGCACAGTGCACACTATGTATGAATCTACGGCCCTATCGTAAACGGACCTGTAAAAAATGAAAGACCATTGTTTGCGGCTGGAAATGCGGCCGTGGATTGACAGGCGGTCCGTACGGAGTACTTCAAAAATAGCAGGCAATGATGCCGAATGCCGATGCCTCTAATAGTTAATATATTAAATTAATAAAACACATTTTCTTTGTAATAAAGTCCCTTTCGTTGTTCAATAATTTAATTCTAACAAATCCATCATTTTGCAATTAACCCCTTAAGGACAGAGCCTGAAATGGCCTTAATGACAGAGACAAATTTTATGAATATGACCAGTGTCATTTTATTCATTAATAACTTCGGGATGCTTTTACCTATCCGGCTGATTCTGAGATTGTTTTCTCGTGACATATTGTACTTTACATTTCTGGTAAATTGGAGTCGATAATCATAACAAATCTTTATGAAAAAATCCCAAATAATGTGAAAGAATGTGAAAAACTGCATTTTTCCAACTTTGAAACTTCTTTGCGTATACAGAAAGTGGTTATACCACATAAATTATATATTAAATAGCATTAGCAACATGTCTACTTTATGTTGGCGGCATTTATTAAACGATCTTTAATTTTTTTTAGACAATAGGAAGCTTAAAACATTAGCAGCAAATTTCCAAATTTTCAGTAAAATTTCAAAATCAGATTTTTTAGGGACCTGTTCAGGTTTAAAGTGTATTTGAGGGGCCTGTATGTTAGAAAGCCCCACAAAGCACCCCATTTCAGAAACTGCACCCCCCACACTCTGCAAAAGCATATCCAGAAAGTGTTTTAACCCTTTAGGGGAGTCACAGAAATAAAAGCTAAGTGTGTAAGAAATTTGAAAATTTTAATTTTCTGTGCAGAGATTTTATTCTAATCCAATATTTTTCATAATTATAAACCTATTACCAGAGAAATGCACCCCAATAATTATTGCCCCGTTTCTGCAGTTTATAGAAATACCCCATATGTGGCCATATTGCGCTATTTGACGCAACCACAAGCCTCAGATACAAAGGAGCGCCTAGTGAATTTCAACGCCTCCGTTATATTTGGTCATTTCTGACTGTACCACTTCAGGTTGGCAGAGGCTCTGGGGTGCCAAAACCTAAAAAACACTCCTAAAGGGACACCATTTAGAAAACTACACCCCTTAAGGAATGTAACAAGGGGTGCGGTGAGCATTTGGACCCCACAGGTGCTTCACAGATTTTCCGAACAATATGGCGTGAAAAAAGAAAAATTTATTTTTTACACTAAAACGTTCTAGCCTTCAATTTTTCATTTTCTTAAAGGGATAAGAGGAAAAAAAAGACACAAAATGTGTAGCGCAGTTTCTCCCGAGTACAGAAATACTCCACATGTGGCGATAAAGTGCCAAGCGGGCGCAGGACGAGCCTCCAAAGGGAAGGAGCGCCAATTGGCTTTTGGAAGCTGAATTTCACTGGAAAGGATTTCAAGGGCCATGTCGCATTTACAGAGCCCTCGTGCTGCCAAGACACTGGAAACCCCCCAAAAGTGACCCCATTCTGGAAACTACACCCCTCAAGGAATCTAACAAGGGGCACAGTGAGCATATGGACCCCACTGGTGACGGGCACAAATGTGAAACAATGTGACGTAAAAGTAAAAAATTTCATTTTTTCACTTTCATGGCACAAATGTGCCCGTCATTAAGGGGTCCATATCCTCACTGCACCCCTTGTTAGATTCCTTGAGGGGTGCAGTTTCCATAATGGGGTCACTTGTGGGGGGTTTCCAGTGTTTTGGCAGCACGAGGGCTCTGTAAATGCGACATGGCGTTCATCATCCATTCTAGCCAAATCCAACCTCCAAAATCCAAATGGCGCTCCTTCCCTTCGGAGGCTTGCCCTGCGCCCACATGGCGCTTTATGTCCACATGTGGGGTATTTACGGACTCGGGGGAAATTGCTCTACACATATTGTGTGTTTTTTTTCTCTTTTAACCCCTTGTGAAAATGATAAATTCAAGGCTAAACCAACATTATAGTGTAAAAAATGTAATATTTCATTTTCACGCCACATTGTTCCACATTTGTGCCCGTCACCAGTGGGGTCCATATGCTCACTACACCCCTTGTTACATTCCTTGAGGGGTGTAGTTTCCATAATGGGGTCACTTGTGGGGGGTTTCAACTGTCTTGGCAACACAGAGGCCTTTTGAATGCAACATGGCCCATTAAAATCCATTCCATCCAAATCCAGCCTTCAAAAACGAAATGGCGCTCCTTCCCTTTGGAGGCTTACCCTGCACCCGCATGGCGCTTAATGTCCACATGTGGGGTATTTCCGTACTCAGGGGAAATTGCTCTACACATTTAGTGTTTTTTTTTATCTTTTAGCCCCTTGTGAAAATGAAAAAATCATGACAAGTTTAATGATTTAGAGTAAAAATTTTACAAAAATTACACTAAATGTTGGTCTAGCCTTGATTTTTTCCATTTCCACAAGGGGTTAAAAAAGAAAATTAACACAAAACGTGTAGGGTAGTTTCCCCTGATTACGAAAATACCCCATATGTGGGCATAATGTGCCATATGGGCACAGGGCAAGCCACAAAAGGGACAGAGCGCCATTTAGAGGCTGGAATGGAGGATGGAGGCCATGTCGCAATTACAAAGCTCCTGTGCTGCCAGGTCAGTAGAAACCCCCGACAAGTGACCCCATTCTGGAAACTACACCCCATAAGGAATCTAACAAGGGGTGCAGTGAGGATATGGACCCCACTGGTGACAGGCACTTACGTAGAACATGTGGCGAGAAAATAAAAAATACAATTTTTTTCATTTTCACGTCCCAAATGTGGCCGTCACCAGGGGGCCATATCCCCGCTGCCCCCCTTGTTAGATTCCTTATGGGGTGTAGTTTCCAGAATGGGGTCACTTGTGGGGGGTTTCTACTGTCCTGGCCGCACAGAGGCTTTGTAATTGCATCATGGCATCCTCTAATGGGAATGGCGGCCATAACTACTTAGCTGGGGAAAAGGGACAATTCTAATTTATTTGGGGGTATTAGGCCAATTATTAGTTTATAAGGTTGGAAATGACAGGTGTCCATCAAATTCAACCTGTGTTGATCCAGAGGAAGGCAAAAAACCCTTGTGAGGCAGACGACAGTAGCCTCATCACAGGGGAAAAATTCCTTCCCGACTCCATAATGGCGATCAGAATAATCCCTGGATCAACGTGACCCCTGAAATAGGAATAAGGGACAGAATTTAGAATATGTAGAACCCCAATGACGTGTGGTGCGCCTTGGAGCGATCCAGTATGCAGAGGTCGGGGGGATCAGGACAGGTGTCACACTGGAAAATGGCGTCCTTCCTGATCCCCCTGTTACGCCACACTCTGCACTTCTTCTGGGGTCTCCTGTTCTCCAGTGTGGGGGAAGTCACCTGGAAAATGTTGTCCTGGTGCGATACGGGGTCCCTCACATCCAGAAGCGCTGGGTCCGCTCCATGGCTGCTAAATATTAGGGCTCTGTTACTGCTTCTGATATGTTCGGATCGTGCCGCAATCTACAGTAGCTCAGGCAGCGAGGGAGCGGAAGAGGGGGTGCTGGTATAAAAGTTATCCCCGTACAGGTGGTGACCTTTATCCAGCAGTGGGAAGATCAGTTCCCGGACGATCTTTCCACTTGTTCCGAGGATGGGGGGGGGGAGGGGGCATCTGGGGGCATTTGGGGGCTGGATTTGGGTGTCCCTTTTTACATACACTCTTAAGGGTACGTGCACACTGCGGAATCGCGACAGATAACCCTTCGTGCATTCCACAGTTGGCACCTGCTGGCGGAGTGATGCAGGCGCACGTCTCCGTCCGTGTCATAGACTCCATTCTATGCACGGCGGATTCCGCTCTCCGTCCAACGTGTTCATTCTTTGGACGGACGATGGATTCCGCCCGTGCATAGAATGGAGTCTATGACACGGGTGGAGACATGCGCCCGCATCAGTCCGCCGGCGGGTGCAAGCTGCGGAATGCACAAAGGGTTATCCTTCGCCATTCCGCAGTGTGCACGTACCCTAAATCTGTAAGTGTACCCTGAGGTACTCTCACAGAGTTTGTAGAATTTCACGCCATACCGTCATCTCTTATTGGGACGGTACTGGCGGAAAAGACGTGTCTGGGGGGCATTATTAACTCATGGGGGCATCTCTGGGGGCATTATTAGTTCATGGGGGCCACCTCTGGGGGCATTATTAGTTCATGGGGGCACCTCTGGGGGCATTATTAGCTCATGGGGGTACCTCTGGGGGCATTATTAGTTCATGGGGGCACCTCTGGGGGCATTATTAGCTCATGGGGGCACAGCAGGGAATCCTACATACAGGGGGCACAGCAGGGGATCCTACATACAGGGGGCACAGCAGGGAATCCTACATACAGGGGGCACAGCAGGGAATCCTACATACAGGGGGCACAGCAGGGAATCCTACATACAGGGGGCACAGCAGGGAATCCTACATACAGGGGGCATCCCACATTCCTACTCGCTTTACTGCACATTACACCACACAGCGCAGTTACTTTGGGAGCCTACAGGAGGGAGAAAGGGAAGGAAGTTGCTAGAAATGTGCGGAGCCTAAATTGTTTGTCTCGCAGGTTCTGAAAAGATGAAACATATCTGGAAGGAATCATCCTGGAGGTCTGGGCCGGATGGAGAGGAAAAGGGAAAGTGACGCCTCAGATCAAAGAAGACATCACCGGTGAGTCCCTGTATGACACTTTTCTTATTTTATAGAACATCATTTAGTAGGGGCGCCCCGAGGTGACAGCTACTACATTATCTGTACTCAGAGATATCACTGTGTTATCTGTGCTGTTACATAGGACTGCAGGTGACAGCTACTACATTATCTGTACTCAGAGATATCACTGTGGTATCTGTGGTGTTACATAGGACTGCAGGTGAAATCTACTACATTATCTGTACTCAGAGATACCACTGTGTTATGTGGTGTTACATAGGACTGCAGGTGATATCAGGTGATTTCTCCAGGTTGCAGAAGTTCAAACTTTAATGTGCCCTGGTGTGCTGGTGTCTGTATACATGTGTGCTGGTGTCTGTATGTGTGTATACATGTGTGCTGGTGTCTGTATACATGTGTGCTGGTGTCTGTATACATGTGTGCTGGTGTCTGTATGTGTGTATACATGTGTGCTGGTGTCAATTCTAGAGAACTGGCTCATATATCCCATTTTCCCCAGTGGCTTAAAATGTAACCTCTGTTATACAGTTATAAAATTGTAGAACCTAAATGTGAACAAGGTGCAATTCAAATAGACACTTACTTGTATAGCTGTCTCTTGTGCTCTGTATGCAGTGCATTATATTCACCCTTGCAACGTACAATTTATAGCGTGTCTACAAGCCCAGCGGGGCTCATTATGATGGAGACTACAACTTATACAAGAGTGGGGTCGGGGTTCCCCTGTATTCAGAATGCTGTTGAGTGCTAGGCAATGCCCCGTCTGGGATTATTGAATTTCGAGGGTCTATGCAGAGCAGGATAAAGACACCTCTGCTGCACAAACAGGATCTCCTAGAAAGCGTTCTCACCGCCATGTATTCGCTATCACTGGCTTGGGTGAGCTAAACTAGTCTGCCTGGGGGGGTGGTGATTTGTATATGCTCACTAACATGGAACAGCCTCATTATATTAGCCTTATCAACATATTCTATGTTAGTGAGCATACCGGGGGGGCGGGGGGGATATTGGTGAACATATACAAATCAAACAGTCCCCCAGACCCTCGAAATTCAATAATCCCAGACGGGGCATTGCCTAGTACTCAACAGCATTCTGAATACAGGGGAACCCCGACCCCACTCTTGTATAAGTTTTAGTCTCCATCATAATGAGCCCCGCTGGGCTTGTAGACAGGGCCGGTTTTAGACTAGATGTGGCCCTGGGCGAAGTTAAAGGTGGGGCCCCAAATGCTGAAATATTTTAGCAACAATTTAAGGTCCCCATACATGTTACTCTTTTGTTGGTGGTACCTGTTGCTCCTGGTGGGTTCGGCCATCAGCGTAAGGTGTATGGGGCTCTCTGGACAGTCCTCTGACAGATGATATCAGTGGACATAGGGGGTCGAGCTTGATGGAAAATCAACGCCCAACCTCTTTGTTCTCAGAGAGATAAGCCGTCATCAGATCTGTATGGCTATGGCTTTCCCCTCTCATAGAGAACACAGGAACACTCAGATGTGCCAAATTTCTGTGTATGGGGAGGACGGGACCGGATGGGACAGATAATTGTCAGCTGAAGGATTGTTCAGCCAGCAGTTATTGGAAGTGTACGGCAATACGTATTACACGGCCTGATATTCTGCAGAAGCGAGCGCCAATCTGGTAGAATGGAGCTCGCTTAGAGAGCCTACTACATGGCTCTTTTATGATGCAGCAAAAGCTATGGAGGAGATTTATCAAACTGGTGTAAAGAAGAATTGGCTCAGTTGCCCCTAGCAACCAATCAGATTCCACCTACTTAGAATGTGAGTAATGAAAGGTGGAATCTGATTGGTTGCTAGGGGCAACTGAGCAAGTTTCATTTTACACCATGTTTGATAAATTTCCCCCCCTATGTGTATATATACAGTATATCATTAGTGATGTGTGTGCAATCCTTGCTGTATATAGTAAACAATAAAGATATATACTACCTGATTAAGGTCCCCCGGTGTCCTCAGGCCTTGTCTGTGATATATACTACCTGATCATGTTCCCCAGTGTCCTCTCAGAGCGATAGCGTCCTGATTCGGACAATTTTCGCTCCATGTATTAGGGCCCTTACTCAGTTCAGAAGGTTACATGCCGGGACTGCCGCTATATGCCAGGACTGCCGCTACATGTCAGGACTGCAGCTACATTATGGGTCTGCCGCTACATGTCTGGACTGCCGCTACATGTCGGGACTGCCGCTACATGTCGGGACTGCCGCTACATGTCGGGACTGCCGCTACATGTCGGGACTGCCGCTACATGCCGGGACTGCCCCTACATGCCGGGACTGCCGCTACATTATGGGACTGCCCCTACATTATGGGACTGCCCCTACATGGCAGGACTGCCGTTACATTCTGGGACTGCCGCTACATTCTGGGACTGCCGCTACATTATGGGACTGCCACTACATGCCAGGACTGCCGCTAGTGGTGTAAACACAAGAACTATTTATATGAATTGCATTAAAAAAATAAAATAAAAAAATCACTATAATCAGGACCAAATATTACCTCCATACCGTTATTGAAGAAAACACACTATATATAGGCCAATATTACCACCATAAAGTGACCGCCCCATAATGACTTTATATACACTATATACAGACCAATATTACCGCTATAGACTGACCACTGTATAATGAATGACTCTATATACACTGTATACAGACCAATATTATGTGTCTGTAACTCTATGGCTGTACTTTTGGTCTGTATATAGTTTATATATAGAGTCATTATGTGGTGGTCACTGTATGGCGGCAATTTGGCAATATCATTATGTGGTGGTCAATCTATGGCAGTAATGACTATATATACACTATATACCGACCAATATTAATTCCAAAGAGTGACCACCGCATAATGACACTTTATACAGACCAATATTATTGCCAAAGAGTGACCACCGCATAATGGCTCTATATACAGACCAATATTACCGCCATAGACTGACCACCACATAATAACTCTATATACAGACCAATATTACTGCCATACAGTGACCACCACATAACTCTATATACACACTATATACAGACCAATATTACCGCCATAGAGTGACCGCCACATAACTCTATATACACACTATATACAGACCAATATTACCGCCATAGAGTGACCGCCACATAACTATATATACACACTATATACAGACCAATATTACCGCCATAGATTGACCACTGCATAATGACTCTGTATCCAGACCAATATTATGTGGCGATCACTCTATGGCTGTACTATTGGTCTGTATATAGTGTATATAGTCATTATGTGGTGGTCACTGTATGGCGGTAATATTGGTCTGTATATAGTGTCATTATGTGGTAGTCAATCTATGGCAGTAATGACTATATATACACTATATACAGAGCAATATTAATGCCAAAGAGTGACCGCCACATAATGACTCTATATACAGACCAATATTACCGCCATACAGTGACCACCACCTAAGGACTGAATACCACCTTATTTTTTTTTCTCACCGTATTGCCTTATATACATAGGAGCTGCAGCCAATCAGCGGCCTCAGTGGTCACCTGCAGCAATTACATAGGACTGATGAGGCCAGAGAATGGCTGCAGCTCCTATATACAGTACATTCACCTCAACACTTGGAGTCAGCAGTGCTTATACACACACACCATTATATATATATATATATATATATATATATATATATATATATATATATATATACACACACACACACACACACCATTTTATATATATATATAATATATATATATATATATATATATATATATATATATATATATATATACACACACACCAATATATATATATATATATATATATATATATATATATATATATACACACACACACACCATTATATATATATATATATATATATATATATACACACACACACACACACACCCATGAAAACACATTATACAGATACAAACCATCCAGCCCACACACTATACACAGGACATGTAACACACACTACATTCATGCATTATACACCTACATTCATACACATTACACACTACATGTACAGTATACTTACCCCCTCTAGCATGCTGGGTGTAGTGGTACATCCCCCTCATGTACCTTGCAGCAGCAGCAGGCTGTCATCCTCACCCGGCAGCCCTCTCCTCCATCGTCCCGACAGCTCCACACCAGAGCAGGAAGTCAGGTGCAGAGAGGAGCTGGAGGGAGGGGGAGGGGGAGCTACACACACGGAGCAGACACCAGCCCAGCGTCCTGCAGCCTCTGAGTGACCCCTGATAGCAGCAGCCGGGGATCACTGCCAGACGCTGCAGGACCCTGTCTGTGCTCTCCTCTCCTACTGGAACTGCGGGAGGGGGCCCCTGGGGGATGGGGGCCCTGGGCATTTGCCCTGCTTGCCCCCCCCTAACGCCGGCCATGCTTGTAGACACGCTATAAATTGTACGTTGCAGGGGTGAGTATAATGCACTGCATACAGAGCACAAGAGGCAAGTAAGTGTCTGTATGGTGACATTTACATTGCACCTTGTTCACATTTAGTTTCTACAATTTTATAACTGTATAACAGAGGTTACATTTTAAGCCACTGGGGAAAATGGGGTATATGAGCCAGTTCTCTAGAATTGATCGGAACCAAATTATACCTCCCAGCAAGGCATGGGGCCAACACACTATTTTTTTTTTTTATTAATGTGGGGGGCCCAGACACTTTTGTTGTATGGGGCCCCGAAATTCCTGATGGCGGCCCTGCCAGCAAGTAAGGGGTTAAGTGACCCCCCTTCCTTGCCGGGAGGGGTGCAGTGCTGGGGAGGGGGTGGGGAGAGCTCTATACTCACCCTGATGTGTCCTCTTCGCTGGTCCGCAGCACAATGAAGTCACTGTGCTGCGGACCCGCTAATTATATGTGCGCTCAGCCAATCAGCTGAGCGCACATATAATTCTAAATGTTTCTTCTAATAATGCTATTGTGATAACATAATTAGAAGAAACATTTGATGTTTTAATTAAAGTAAAGTGATGATTAGTACAGAAAGCTCTTTTGCCGGCAATATGAATTAACGGCTTACTGGAGCTTCCTGTACTAATTAATATTTAATTAATAAAACACATTTTCGTTGAAATAAAATCAGTTTCGTTGTTCAATAATTTAATTCTAACGAATCCATCATTGTGCAATTAAATATACTGTCAAAAAATAAATATATATAAATATACATTTATTTATATATATTTATTTTAACAGTATATTTAATTGCAAAATGATGGATTCGTTAGAATTAAATTATTGAACAACGAAAGGGACTTTATTACAAAGAAAATGTGTTTTATTAATTCAATATATTAACCATGAGAGGCATCGGCATACTGCAGAGGATCGCAAACCCCGGTAATAGCAATTCATGTAAACTGTTTCCCTGCTTTCCCAGATGCATCCAGAGGTGTTTGCATCACTTTCTTAAGATTTTATTTGTTATTTTTAGTTTAACCAGATTTCCAAGTAAATGACCGTATGTTTTCAGCCGCATCTCTATTTTTTCCCACGGCCGTAGTTTCATCCGCACATTTACGGCCTCATAAAAAATACAGCCGCACAGTTACATAGTGTGAACTTAGCCTAATCATGCATAGAAAATAGTCTTACCAGTGCTAACATTATACAGGATATGTGTAGTATTATTTTACATATCCTAAAAATAGGAGATAGATAGATAGATGGATGATAGATATGCAGTGTCCCAGAACAGAGTATTTGTTCTTATTTGTATGTTTCCTAATTATACCTGTTCTGAAAGGAATAATGGCCACTACAAACGGTTAGTGTTATGTCACCCCCCAGCGTTCAAGTTTGGTATTACTCATATTTCTCATACATATTGGTTTATTTGTTGGTTAGTAGTGTGATGATGCAATTGGCATGTTATCACGTGACCTCCCTGGCTGCCATAGTAACCATAACAGCCCTTGAGCTCTGGCTGGGATCAGTTGGTCACGACCCTTTTTCTAGAGACTTCCCACTACCTTCAAGGGGGAAGGACGTGTTTCCCTGCGTCTCCTCAAGAAAAGACGCCACAACCCTGCGGTATCCTATCAATTGTTGGTCTGAAGTATTCCTGTCAAGTCCAGATCATCCTGACTCTTCAATTCTTATATTTATCTAAGATCTGGGTATCGTTTCCAGTCGCAGCCTCTTCGTCATTGTTAACAGCAAGTATCTTATTCAGCCTGTTTACCCAGCATCATACTCCCGTGACTACTACGCCCATCATTTAATTGTCTCTTACTCAAAGTAATGCTACTACACCACGGCCTATTGCGGCATCATCTACTACCATCAGTTATATTTAGGTTTACTTCAATCCTGGCTGGGTCCAGAGAGAGACTGTTGCTATTAGTAACCACCGAGTCAATAAACGTACAACTACCGTTGTTTCTGAACCCTGGCATTGGTCTGGTTATTGTCTCGACTAAGGACAACGAAGAATCGTGTGGTGTAACGGGGTCCCACTTGGACAGGTGCCCGTCAGTTAGTCAGCTCCCCTCCTAGAATATTAAAAGTATAAAAAATGTACCATATCCCAATAATGGTTAGACCTTCGTATTTTCTAATGTCTCATTTAAGCCATCCGGTGACAGAGAGCAGAGTTTAAAGATCCAATACGATTCTCTGTTAATAAGTTGCTTGTACCTGTTGGGAACATTTTCTGCTATTTCTTCTAAAATTGTGAGTCTTAAACTACTAGGATCAGAGTAATGTTTAAGAAAATAGTGTCAAGAGACACTATGCAATAAAAAAGAATTTCTAATATTAGCTCGATGCTTGTTCATGCGGCACCGCACCGTCTGAATGGTGCGGCCCACATATTGCAAGCGACATGGACATTCCAGGAGGTAGATAACATATTGTGATGAACAGAAGTACATGTCACGGACATAGAATATTTAATTGGTTACTAAAGAAGTAAAAGTTGGTACCGGGGTGTCAGTTATCCAATTGCAACACAAGCACCTTGCTACATTGCAACGTACAGTGCCCACAGACCTGATTTTTTTTATAATTTTTATTACTATTACTATTGTTCATATCTGAAGTAATTTTTACGGAGTTTACTGGGTGTTAGATGGCTACGTAGATGTCAGGAACCGGACAGCAGGACAAGACAACACAGTGAGCCCTAAGCTCAGCCCCGCCCACTGTCCTCTACCTATTTGCCACAATCCGCCCTAAGATGGCGGCGAGCAACTGGGCGTCAGTCCCTGCACTGGCTAGGTGGGACACAAGGACAAGACAGACAGACAAAACACAATAAAGAATGGTCAACAGTCCGGGTCACAACAATCGGGCAGCAAAAGTACAAAATCACAATCCAAGAAGCAAGGTCTATAAACAGGCAATATAGTCAGGGCAGGCAGCTAGCAGGGATGGTCAGAAATACAAAGCAAAATAGTCAGAATAAACAGAGCAAGAATAGCAAACACAGAACCAGGCAGAGACAAGCTCAATATCCGGCCAAGATATCCCAGACTGAGGAGGTTATATAGGAGGCCAGGGTTCTGATCCAGAACATAATTGGACCATCCCCCTGAACTCCAAGCACAGACAGCTGAGAACAAAACAGATCCACTGGCAGGAAGACCTGTCAGTCACAGCAGAACCAAAACACAGATTAACCCTGACATGGCCAGACAGAACTCAGCAGGTAAAGTCGGGTGTGTCTCTCAAGGTGAGCAAATAACCAGTGTTCACACACTACAAAACAAAACACAGAAACAGAATGCAAGAAAATCTGCACCTTCTCGGCCGCACAGCATGAGCAGAGGGACGCATGACGCTCCGCAAAGATACCATCCTGACAATAGAGTTTTAGTTCTAAGAAAAATAACATTGGGTTGTTTCGGAAGAACCGATTTTAAAATGGGGTCACTAAGAATAATTCCCCAATGTTTAGTTAGAACCCTTTTCATTTCCTGTATCCCACAATTGTATTCTGTAATTATGGAAATACCAAATTTATTACAATTTTCAGAAGTGGTATCCTGTTTATGATTATTAGTCATCTTGTCTAAAATCTTTTTTTGTGTGGTACTTTTATTTTTACTATAGGCACTGGATAATAACCATTTGGAATAGTCTTTACTAGTGAAGCGATCATATAAGATATAAGGAAACTATTAACATCCACTTTAAAAAAAAAAAAAAAGTGGAAGTAATAATACTGTTAGAGTGGATATTTTTTCTAATTAGGAGATCTAAAAACTCTAAACTAGTGTCACCATAATTGAGGGTAAATTTAATGCCCCATTCATTCTGATTTGAAAGATGCACAAATAAAGACGCATCATCCTTAGTCCCCATCCACACCATGAATAAATCATCTATGTACCGACGATAAAAGAACACAAATTTACTGTATATATCAGAGACTTGGGGCTGTGTGATTGGCAAAACTTGGGGAGAAACGAGAGCCTATCGCACAGCCCTTAATTTGACGAAAAATATCGTCTTCAAACGAAAAAACATTGTGTTCAAGAATAAAACGCATACCCTGTAAAATAAAAGTAGATTGTGCTAGAGGTAAGGAACTTTCATTAGTAAGATATACTTTTAACATTTCTCTTTTTTATACATACTTTTTTATATACATGTTTTATATTTTAATGATTTGTTATATGTTAGCATGCCTTTTACTATTGCTGCTACAGGTGTCTAGGTTGATTTAAGTGGGAGTTTTTCTGCCCCTCCCCTCTGACGTCATTGGCCTTTGTTTTGTGTTAAATTGTGCTGTTTTGTCAGTATAGCATTATGACTCTTGAGAAAAGAACCGGTGCAGTTCCGAAACGCGTTGAGTCTCTGTAATAAAATATTTTTATCCCATATTCCTGCCTTGATCTTAAGTTGGACCTGCGCCCCATGATCCGTGTAGTTTGGTGTTGGAGGTGTTTCGTTCTGTTCTTTCCTTTGGATATCGGGAGTGGCTGCGGCCCGTGATCCATGTGTTCAAAAGTGTTGTGCCTCCACATTTGCACAACCGTACCAGGTGAGGGTTGCCTTGCACCCCTAATCCCTTTGCACCTTATCCTTCTGATCCTCGCTATGGAGCGCTGTCGCCCTTTGTTCAGTCATATACCAGGGGAGTTATATATCACACTGGCTCAGCAGCTTCTCCCTAATGTCCTACATGATCCTGGGGCGACTTCTGAGGGAATAAAGGAATACTGTATATAAAGCAGCTTCTCCTGTGTGTCCAGTGGATGCAGCCAGTCTCCAGCCTCCATGTCCTGAACGACTCACAACTAGACTAGATGGAGCAGGTGGTCTTTTCCTGCTGACAGTCTTCTATGTTTCTAACTAAATATTCACCATACTTAAAGAAACACTGCTAACAATGCTGGATACCTGTAATATACAGGTCAGCCATAGTGATATACAGGGGGTCACACATAGTGATATAGAAAGGGGTCACACATAGTGATATAGAAGGTCACTGTGGGGGCATGCGCGCGCACACACACACACACAGCCTGCTGCAGCCATAGCGCGCACACACAGCCTGCTGCAGCCATAGCACTCACACACAAACAGTCTGCTGCAGCCATAGCGCACGCACACACACACACACAGCCTGCTGCAGCCATAGCACACACACACACAGCCTGCTGCAGCCATAGCACACACACACAGCCTGCTGTATTCATAGCACACACACACACACAGCTGCAGCCATTGAACACTGAAGAAAAACACACAATCTTCTCCCAGAGGGAAAACACCCCACTGAGGACAGAGGTTACTGCTACACTACTTATGTCTTCTCCTCCTCCTCTATATTACACAGGATATCTTCATATTACACTGCTGCTCATATACAATCATCCAGCATCCAGGAAGAGAACAGCACAGATCTCCCCCTACACAATGGACTCTTCCAGCTCAGAAACAAACTGCCAAATAGCGACTGACAACTTTTCCCCGACCACCCTTATCTAATAGGGCCAGTGTCCTATTACTGATATATTCCCCGACCACCCTTATCTAATAGGGCCAGTATCCTATTAGAATGTTGCTCATAATATATATTCAAGAGCAAAACTTGTAAAATTCATATCAAAATTCAATTCTACATTTTTCAAAGCCAAAACTAGCTCCGACTCCGACTTCACAGCCCTGCAATTAACGATGTTGGAGTAACGATTTTTTTTTTCATATCGGTCAGCGTTTAGACAGTGCGATATATATTGTACGGAAATTAGTTTTGCGATCGTTTTGTGATCGCTTAAAGAGGAACTGTCACCCCCGTGCCGGGGTGACAGGCTCCCGACCCCCGTTAGATCCCCCTATACTTATGTGATCCCGCTGGGTCCCGCTTTCTGAGCCGGCCGGGTCCCGGAGATATCAGCTCCCAAAGACCGACGCTTAGAGATGAGTCCGATGCCCATAGAGAATGACGGTGCATCGGACTCCCCATTCATTCTCTATGGGCGTCTGACTCTGCTGTCAGCGCACGCTCCGGGCTTCGGGAGCTGATATCTCCGGGACCCGGCCGGCTCAGGAAGCGGGACCAGGCGGGATCACGTAAGTATAGGGGGGTCTAACAGGGGGTCGGGAGCCTGTCACCCCGGCACGGGGGGTGACAGGTGTCCTTTAAACCTATCTCACACATTGGTTAAATCGGCAAACAACTGTGTACACTGAACGATTTGCGAACAACGATTTTAGAACATGTTGTAAGATCAAAATGAACGATTTCTTATTCGTCGTTTGATCGTTCGCAGCGTTTACATGTAAGATTATCGTTCGAATTCGATCGTTATCGTGCGAATCTGCACGATAATTGTTCCGTGTATACGCAGCATTATCCAGTGCTATTAGGGACTGGTGTGATTGCATATTTTTGCATGTAAAGGACTCAGACTATATCTGCCCATACTTTTACTCATACCTCCGTTTTTTTGCCCGTAACCATTGTGTGTTTGTGTATAATATAATATATACTTACATATATATATATATATATATATATATATATATATACATATAATTTTTTTAACATAACACTTTAAGTCTACCCTGTTAAGTTGCCAACATTTAATGCTAAGCCCTCACAACCAGCTGGGTGTCCCTGGTCTTCTTTCTGTGTGTCTGTGTTTGTCCCAGGGTATATTGTATTTTATAGTATTTTATTATAAGAATTTTCTGATCTTTTGTTATACAATGAAGATACATTTCTATATGTCGTTGTTATCTAAATCATTACATAAGTTATATGTTAGATATTTTCTGATTAACATCTAAGAATATATGGGGGGGGTGGGTTGCTAGTCTTTTTTTTATTGACTTCCTGTTAAACTCATACTTTGACACACACATGGATTTACAGTTAGGTTGCAGGTTTTCACTGAAATACTTGTTCCAAGTGATTGTCATGTTCTTGGGTTGAACCAAAGATTAGGATGTCATCACTGACATTGAGACATAAAGAAAGAGAGGAGCGCCTCCTAGTAAAATAGTGAATCAGTGTGTCTCATTGCTTGATATAGGTCTGTGACCCAATATACTGACTGAAACACGCTGCAGCCAGGGCCGGCCTTTGGGGTGTGCGACCTGTGCGGTTGCACAGGGCGCATCACTCCTGGCCAGCTGGGGGGGCGCTCTGGCAAAGAGTCAGCTGCACACTTAACTGGTCTGGCAGACAGACGTTCTGTCTGTCTGCCAGAGCGCCCCCCTAGCTGGCCACCTGCCCTCCTTGCATAGGGGTTGGTTTCGGGCGCTCCAGAAGGTAGAGGGGCCAGGGACCTGGCAAAGTAATGTTCCGGGTTGATCCCGGTAAGCTCCGCCCCCGCCGACAAGCCCCGTCCCCAGCACCCAACACGGATGGGATGCTGACTTTTTACTTGCCACATTGCAGCTGCTGTGTGCTCCCATCAGTGTGCTGACCTGTGACCTCTGCCCAGCCATGTGCGTCCTCCCTCCTCCTCCTCAGCAATTCGTGCAGCCTCCAGGATCCTGTGCCCCTGCTGTAAGTCTGATGCTTCTCTCTCCTCTGTCTCTCTAGCTCTTTATCCTCACTCCCATCTATCTCTTTCCCTTCTATCTATCTCCTATTATCTATCTATCTATCTATCTATCTCCTATATCTATCTATCTATCTATCTATCTATCTCCCATCTATCTCCTATATATCAGCTGAAACAGTGCATAACTACTGCCCCCTGCACGGTAAACAGTGTAATCGCCAAATAGGCCAAGTCCAAATTTGCTGTCTTTTAGTGAAGTCACATCTGAAAAGTGATGAAAAGGTCACATATATAACAGTTAGGGGGGGGGTTGATGATTGATATATACATAGATGGTACTTCTATCAGGGGTCGGGTGGTTTGGGGGGCTGGGGTTTAGGGGTGGAGCTTGTAGTAGGATTTAGTATATCGTATCTAAATACTACAGCCTCCCGTCCCGTTTGTGGTTTTATTGTGGGGGTTGTCTGGAGGGATGGGAGGCTGTAAGATTTAGTCTATTAGGGGGTATCAACCATTAGGGGGTATCAACAGACGCGGGGGGGGTTCGAAAAGAAAGTTTCGCACAGGGCGCCATCTACCCTAAGTCCGGCCCTGGCTGCAGCAATAAAAAGAATACTGAATCACACCACCGTGCGATGGTTTGTTTGTGACCGTGCCAACATCCTGGACGTTTACCTGCACTGACCCTCCTCTGGGGTTTCTCGTGGTTCCTGTGACCCTTCTGGGACACTCTCCTGCATCACTGACATTGAGGACTCCAGGTATTCCTGAAAGAACTTGCCTGATAACATTTTGTAATATTTCTGCAGCTGATGAAATGCCAAAATTTAGCCTCTTAAATCCTCGCAGAGTGACGCGAGTGCTAAAAGTTATAATATATCTGGACTCTTGATGCAATTCAAGCTGGCGATAACCTGATTTTGGATAAAATTTTGAAAATGTCATCAATAGTAGGAGTAATGTGCCTTTCTCCTGCAATAGCCTGAATGGCAAGTCACACATCCACACATAATCTGATTTTAACAGGCTGCTTAGGTTTAGGTGCTACAACAATTAATGAGACCCAGGGAGTTGGGCCTTCTCCCCCATTCAATAACATGAGATGTCTCCAGGACTTGAAGGTCTTTCTCCACAGGCTTGCAGACATGGAATGATACCCTGCCTATGTCTGTGTTATAGGAGTAGAATCATGGCAGCCACAACAAATTAGGACTTAAAAGGGCACTGTCACTCTAAATAACTTTTGACATGTAATCAGATATTGATCATAGCACGCCTTAGCTGCTGAGACCTGGTCTGATCAGGAGATATAACTGGGCAGTCAACATAGCAGAGCGATCTACTCCCTGGCCAGCTGCAAATTCCATTTAGGTAGTCTCATAGATGTACTGTCACGACTGTAGGTAGAAGGCCTGAGAAGGGGCAGAGAAGGACACAGACAGTAAGCCTTAATCTGGACCCACCAGCTGACCCTGCCTACTTGCTTCAACAATTTTAAACAACTGCGGACAACCACAGGGACGGTCCCTACTTACAGTAAGCTGAAAACACGAAACACAGACAAGACAAACTTGCATATAAGGGGTTGTCAGCAGGCCAGGGTCAAACCAAATGAGCAACAAAGTAAAAAAAAAAAAAAACAACAGAATCCCAGACAGTAGTCAGACCCGAATCAGGTAAAGCCAGGTAACAATATACGAAAAGATGAGAAATGGCTTGCAAAGGCAGTCTGTATCTTCATTTAGTCTATTAATGAAGATACAGACTGCCTTTGCAGTCTGTATATTTTACTTTACCCAATCCTGTTCTTCAGCTCAGCAAGGCCAAGCGCCGCCATCTTGATTACTTCACTTGCATTCCAGCGCCGGAACGCAAGTGATGTAATCAAGATGGCGGTGTCTGGCCCTGCTGCACCGAAGAAGAGCATTGACTTAGGGAGAGATGAACTTTGATAATAGGGACAGTGAGTTTTAGGTGATAGGTTCTCTTTAACCACCAATGAAAACCAGGGTCGGGACAAAGGGTTGGCCAGGGTAGGCGATGGCCTAGGGCGCCATCTAATGGTGAGTTACAGGGGGCGCAATTTAAAAAAAAAAAAATTACTACAGGCTCCTGTACTCCTGGTGGCCTCGGAGTGCTGCCCCTCCCTGCTCACATACCACCAGCACCCTCATGTCCTCCCGCTCTCTCCCCCTCCCAGGCAGACAGTGTAGAAATCCCCTCATCCACAGCAGGATCATGGTAGAAACTAGAATGGAGTGTCCGGAGAGAGGTGTAAAAGACCTATGATGAAGTAATGGCCATGTGACCAGTGTGGGAGGAGCTATCTTCCTCTGCTAGGCATTCTATGAGGCAGCTGGTTTCCCGGGTTCAGCAGGAGGTAAGGCACACTGAGGGCTCTGTTCTGCAGGTCAGGGGTGTGTGGGTGTGATGTTCTGTCAGTCAGGGGTGTGTGGGTGTGATGTTCTGCAGGGTCAGGCGTGTGTGGGTGCACTGTTATGTAATGGTCTGCAGGGTGAGGGGTGTGTAGGGGCACTGTAATGTGATGTTCTGCAGGATCAGGGGTGTGTGGGTGCACTGTTATGCAATGTTCGGCAGGGTCAGGGGTGTGTGGGTGCAATGTTATGCGATGTTCTGCAGGGTCAGGGGTGTGTGGGTGCACTGTTATGCAATGTTCGGCAGGGTCAGGGGTGTGTGGGTGCAATGTTATGCGATGTTCTGCAGGGTCAGGGGTGTGTGGGTGCACTGTTATGTGATGTTCTGCAGGGTCATTGTGTGTGGGTGCACTGTTATGCCATGTTCTGCAGGGTCAGGGGTGTGTGGGTGCACTGTTATGTGATGTTCTGCAGGGTCAGTGTGTGTGGGTGCAGTTATGCCATGTTCTGCAGGGTCAGGGGTGTGTGAGTGCACTGTTATGCGATGTTCTGCAGGGTCAGTGGTGTGTGAGTGCACTGTTATGCGATGTTCTGCAGGGTCAGGGGTGTGTGAGTGCATTGTTATGCGATGTTCTGCAGGGTCAGGGGTGTGTGGGTGCACTGTTATGTGATGAGGAGAGCAGCCTCTTGTGACCGCAGGCAAAATGCTGCCACAAGAGTGCAGTGAAGAGAATGGATGTAACTGCACTCTGCTATAAGCTTGTAGTGATGGGGATCATGGTGTGGTGGTATTATGTAGTGGTATCATTGGTAATATCTTCCTGTTTTGTTCAGAGCAGTATTCATGTAATATGTAATCACTGTATGGTGGTAGGAGGGTTATAAGAGAACTACCGTATGTATTGGGAATCTTAATACAGTGTGGGGGCACATTCAGTACATTATACTGTGTGGGGAGCACCGATTCTGATGGGGGGTGCGCCATTTGCCTTCTCTGCCTAGGGCACCAAAACTCCTTGTTCGGCCCTGATGAAAACTACATATCTAAAGCTGAACATCTTTTTAATTTTCTTCCATCCACTAATCTTCCTAAATCTGAAACTTCCATCTCTGTTTATAGCACTACTATAACTCCTAAGAAGCACACCTTCTGTCTCAGGATTATACTAGAATTGGACCTTTCTTTCACTACCTATATCCAATTTCTTACAGTTCATACAGCTAAAACTCTCACAGTTGCTCTGATTCATTCTCATTTTGACTACTATAAGGGTCCTTTACACATGGCAGACGGCTGCAGTGAGCACCAGTCTGCACTCGTTGGCAGTGTCTTTACGCAGCACAACAAATTGATCGGCTAGGCTGCACAAACGATCCTTGTAACGTTCGTGTACCTCTGAAAACTGACAGCACAGATATGTATAGATCATGTGATTGAACTAGACTTTCCTGATTCCTTCTGGTATTTAGTTCAGTAGTTTAGAGAGAACTAGACTCTCCTGATTCATTCTTCTGGCTCATATAGCTCAGTAGCTCACAGATAAGCCCCCTCATACATTCACTATGGGTCAGTACCTGTAAACACCATAGATATCACTGCTGAACTCAGTCAATTACATGTGATTGAACTAGACTCTTCTGATTCATCCTCCTGGCATTAAGCTCAGTAGCTTACTGAGTGAACTAGATTCTCCTTATTTGTTCCTCTGGCACTTAGCTCAGTAGTTTACTGGTTACATAATTCTCCATCACCTATGAACCTCCTCAGGACACAGAGCTGTAAGCTGCAGCCATGATGGAGCCTGTACTGTACTTCTCTGTACTCCACCAGGTATCTTGATATTATTACAATCTTTTAGCATGTATTTTTTTCTGGAATTCTGCACCATGAAAAGGATCTTAGCTAAAACAGGATATGAGTTTAAACATTAAAATACAATGGGGGTATGAATGTGGGTATGACATTTCATATTACTCTTTTCCCAGTTAATGTATATTTGCAGAGTTCATGGACAAAAATGAAATAAATTTTTTAAAGCAGAAAAGTTTATTTCTATATTAAATAGCACATAAAGTGACAATTTAGCAGAGTTCAAAATGACACTATGAGCTTGTTGCATTTGTGATTGCATAACAAAAAAAAACTACTGAAATAATGTTATCCAAGCAATTACCATTAAAGGCTCAGAGCGTAAGAGTACGCTCACAATGTGGAATATGCATAGAGACCTCAAGCGGATTACACCGGAGGGCCTCCAGTTGTCAATTCTTTGGGCAGACGTCGGAAACCGCCAGTAAATATCATTGAGTCTATCAAATGGGCGGAACTTCAAGCGGAGGCCACCTGCTGGAGTCTCTGTGTGTATTCCACAGTGTGAACGTACCCTCATAGAATAGACCTGTTTCTAGTGACTTTTTATCAGTATTCCAGAGCCAGTGATATAATGAACTAAATGAGCTGATCTTCTGAACTACTTTTAAAATAAACTAGTTCACAGTGAACTAATCCCGAAAATGAACTAGATTTCCCATCACTAGAATCTGTTGTTTCTGTGACCAGTCTCCAAACTGCACAGACTGCTTATTTCCTCTTCCTGCTTACTCATCTCCCTCGGCCCCTCCCCTCTCCATAATGGACACAGCAAACCTGTTTTCACTTTGCTCCTCTATAATGTAGACGACTTTCCCATGATAATGAAGAGATAAGAAGTGAGTGGGTGAGGCTGGAAAACAGCTTTTTGAGTACAGAAAGAAACTCTTTTGCCAAATAAACCTATTACAGTTTCTCAGGCAGCATTCACATGTTCGTGGTCACTCTTGAGTCGGGAAAAGGAAGCAATGGGGTGCCTTGCTGGTTTAGGTTACTGTGCATGCCAATGCCGGGGTGGTTGTGTTTGGTGATGCGTTGCCAGCGGCTGGGTGGGGTAAGGAGTTGATGAATTCTGTGACACAGATTGGCACAATCAGTTGTCCGTGATGGGGGGGGGAGAGGTGTTATATTGTGACGTATTCAACTCTACTACATCGGGGGGGAGGTTAGGGGTGACATATCCAGCTCTGCTACATCTGACATTCAGCACTGCTATGCCTAAATATGGAACACATGGGGTGATGTGATGCACATCAGTGAAAAAAATTAACACGGTTGTAAAAACAGATGGATTATTTTTCAGGGATCACGGATTTAGCTAGCAGACTTAAAGCAACTCTGTACCCACAATCTGACCCTCCCCCCCAAACCACTTGTACCTTCGGATAGCCGAAGAGGGTGGGGAGGAGGGATAGAGAGGTTGTGCAAAGTTAGGGCACAGATACTCCCATTTGGCATAGGGCTCCAAGTTTAATAGTATTTTTTTAGGACAATAACTGCATCACCTGCCGAACGGACCGCAGTACAGATTTTGGATTAAAAGCAGCTATCGGGAGGGGGGCATGGCTAGCCATGGTGGTGTGAGGCCGCATGTTCTGAGAGCTCCAGACCGGCACCCGTTATCACAGCTCCTCACTGACTCCTGACATGGGGAAAACGGCGAAAAAGACAAAGGGGAAGCCACTGTAGGGATCTTCTCGGGGGATGGTGTGTTAGGACACAGTTCAGGCAGCAAACTTGGACTTAAAAACAGCTTTGGTGTTTATTTGTAGCATAAACGGTCCAGCAACATAAATACAGCAACACCGTGCATGGATAATAAAACAAAACAAAAAGGTCTTGCCCGTCTGGGCACTTACTAACACAGGTCACCTATCTGTCACTTCCATAGGCGGTATCGTGGAGTGTGAATAGGCCCCAGCAGTGATAGAACTCCTTGCTCCCAGGAAACACAGCATGCAGGCTGTTCACCCTGGCTGAGAGCAATCTCCTCTAGCTCCTCTACACCTGCCTGCAACACCCGAACTGGACCGGGAGAGGGGAATGGCAGGTCCCACTACCAACCTACCCACCATTCCAGTAAATCCAGGCCCGGAACATGGAAAAAACCCTCAGCAGCATAACACTGCTGAGTGACAGATCTCACCTGGATTCACCATCTCACCATATGCCTTAGCCTGGGTGAGATGTACCTCCCCTCAAATACTTCTCCAGTGACATGTCTACATATCCCCCCCCTCTTTTTCAGACCGGAGGGCTGAGCATTCTGTCCCCACAGACAGTGTACCCTTGATAGGGCATCAGCATTTGCCTGTAACTTTCCTGGCCTGTGTTCCACCGTGAAATTAAAGTTTTGGAGGGACAGAAACCATCTAGTTACCCTCGCATTTTTCTCCTTGTTAACCTTCATCCATGTTAGGGGGGCATGGTCGGTCACTAGCTTAAATTTTCTGCCTAGCAGGTAGTACCTCAGGGACTCTAGGGCCCATTTCACTGCCAGACACTCTCGCTCAACAATGGCGTAGTTTTTCTCGGCCGGGGATAGCTTCCTGCTTAAGTACATCACTGGGTGCTCCTCGCAATTCACGACCTGTGAGAGGACGGCACCTAACCCTGTGTTGGAGGCATCTGTCTGGACCAGAAATTCTTGCCTAAAGTCAGGGGTAACTAGTACAGGTTGTTGACACAAGGCAGATTTAAGGCTTTGAAAAGCCTTCTCGGCCTCTGGAGTCCATGTCACCATTGCGGACTTCGCACCCTTTGTCAGGTCAGTTAGCGGGGCTGCAACTGTGGCAAAGTTTGGCACAAACCTACGGTAATAGCCCGTAATACCCAGGAAAGCTCTGACCTGTTTCTTTGTGAGGGGTTTGGGCCAATTCTGTATTGCCTCAATTTTATTCAGTTGTGGTTTCACTAACCCCCTCCCAATAATGTATCCCAGGTATTTGGCCTCCTCTAAGGCTAGTGCACACTTCTCTGCATTGATGGTTAACCCCGCATCACTTATGGCATCTAATACCGCCTGGACCTTACAGAGGTGACTTTCCCAATCAGGGCTAAAAATGACCACATCATCGAGGTAGGCAGCAGAGTAGTCCCGATGTGGTCGCAGGATCAAGTCCATCAACCTCTGAAAAGTGGCAGGGGCTCCATGTAACCCGAATGGCATCACTACATATTGGAAGAGCCCATCAGGGGTGGAGAATGCAGTCTTCTCTCTAGCCTTAGGAGTGAGGGGGATCTGCCAGTAGCCCTTAGTGAGATCGAGGGTAGTTATGTACCTAGCATTACCCATCCTTTCGATCAACTCATCTACCCTGGGCATGGGGTAGGCATCGAACTTGGAGATCTCATTTACCTTTCTAAAATCATTACAGAACCTCCAAGTTCCATTGGGCTTTGGGATTAACACAATCGGGCTGGACCACTCGCTCTGGGACACCTCAATGACTCCTAGGTCAAGCATACGTTTTACCTCAGAGGATACCGCCTCCCTCCGTGCTTCTGGTATCCTATAGGGCTTAAGGTTTACTCTGCTTCTAGGCTCAGTTTCAATATGATGACTAATGAGATGCGTACGCCCTGGGAGGTCAGAAAACTTGCCTTTATTTTTCTGCAGGAATTCCTTAGCTTCCTGCTTCTGGGATACTGACAGGGTGTCACCAATCCTGACCGGAGGGATTGGTGGTGACAGATGACCAACAGGCTTTGTCGCCACCAAGGATTCCCTGTCTTTCCAGGGCTTGATCAAGTTTATGTGATAAACTTGGAAAGGCTTCCTTCTACCTGGTTGGTGTACCTTGTAATTGACCTCACTGATCTTCTCTACAATTTCATAGGGACCCTGCCACTTTGCTAAGAATTTGCTTTCTACCGTGGGAACAAGAATGAGTACCCGGTCACCTGGGCTAAATGTCCTGATTCTTGCAGAACGATTGTAAATTCTGCTTTGGCCCTCTTGCGCCCTCTGGAGGTGTTCCCTTACTAGGGGCATTACAGTGGCTATACGGTCCTGCATTTGTGCTACATGCTCTATAACACTCCTGTATGGGGTGGACTCGCTTTCCCATGTCTCTTTCGCTATATCCAACAAACCCCTAGGGTGACGACCATAGACTAATTCGAAGGGAGAGAACCCTGTGGATGATTGGGGCACTTCCCTAATAGCAAACATTAGGTAAGGTAGTAAGTGATCCCAATCCCGACCATCTTTTTCCACTACTTTCTGTAACATATGTTTCAGGGTTTTATTAAACCTCTCCACTAACCCGTCCGTCTGTGGGTGATATACAGAGGTACGAAGGTGTGAGATTTGAAACAGTTTGCACAGGTCCTTCATTACCTTTGACATAAACGGAGTACCTTGGTCGGTCAAGATTTCTTTGGGGATCCCCACTCTGGAAAAGATATAAAACAACTCACGGGCAATTGTTTTAGACGCAGTGTTTCTTAGGGGTACAGCCTCAGGATAGCGGGTTGCGTAGTCTAAGACCACCAAAATGTACTGGTGTCCCCTTGCCGACTTTACAATGGGACCCACCAAGTCCATTGCAATGCGGTCAAAAGGTACCTCTATGATGGGGAGCGAAACCAACGGGCTGCGGAAATGCGACACTGGGGCGCTAAGCTGACAAGTGGGGCACGACTCACAGTATTTTTTTATGTCAGCATAAATCGCAGGCCAATAAAACCTCTGGAGGACTCTCTCCTGTGTTTTATCTGTCCCCAAGTGGCCCCCAAGGACATGATTATGGGCCATGTCGAGTACCTGACGCCGGTACGACTTAGGCACCAGAAGCTGTTCCACAACCTCATCATTAATCTTAGTGACTCTATAGTAGAGATCATTAGTCACAGAAAAATGTGGAAACTTTTTCTCAGCTTCTGGTTCCTGAGGTACCCCATTCATAACAGTGGCCTGCTCTCTCGCATTTTTGAGAGTGGGGTCCTGTAATTGTGCAGTACCAAAATTATCCCTAGACACCTCTAAGTCGGGAACATTCTGGTCAGTGGGAGGAGCCTCTTCCTCACCAGCCAGGACCTGCAAAGGAAAAGCATTTTCATCCTGTACATTTTTATCATTTACCATGGGTAATGCAATAGACTTAGGGGTATCCTCACTCCTTTCAGGGGATTGTTGTTTTCCCCATAGAGCCCAGAACAATGGAAAATCACGCCCCAATATCACATTATGCATAAGGTTTTTAACCACACCCACTTCATACTGTACAGCGCCTAGTTCAGTCCCGACATTAGCCAGTACTATAGGGTAAACCTTTGTATCGCCATGTATGCACACCACACTCATATGTCTTTTTGGCACAAAGTCCCCAGTCACCAGGCTGGCATGCACCAAGGTGACAAGGCTTCCTGAGTCCAGCAACGCCTTAACAGGGAAGTTATTGACAGTAATGTGGCAGACTTGCGGTTCAGTCTCTAGTCCAGTGACCGCAACAAGAGACGGTTCCGCAAATAGCGACTGACGCCGGCTAGCGTCACACTCCATGGGCTCAGTGGTAAGAGGGCAATGGGCAGACACATGTCCCGTCTCATGGCATCTCCAGCACTGGATAGGGCCTGGTCTCCTTGGCAGGGAGTCCTTTTTAGGGCCACTTAGCCACCGGGGACCATCACCAGTCTTTTGCCCCTGAGTTACCTCCTGAGCGCTCTTCCCTCTATCAGCACCCCTCCACACTCCAATAGATGGAAGTCTCTTACCAGCTGAAGGCACAGGTCTGGCACTCCGGGGAGGTGACGGTGCTGCAGGAACATCACGGAGGTAGTCCTCAGTCGCCTGGAACCTCTCCACAAGGCTGACGAGTTCGTCGGCACTCCTAGGGTCGCCTTGTCCCACCCAGCGTTGTAGATCAGCAGGAAGGGCACGGAGGTAGCGATCCATCACGACCCTCTCTAGGATCTGGGCAGGAGTAGAGGTGTCTGGCTCCAACCACTTTCTTGCCAAATGGATCAGGTCGTACATCTGGGACCTCGCTGACTTGTCCAGACTGTAGCTCCAGTTGCGGACCCTCCGGGCACGGACAGCAGCAGTAACTCCTAGTCGGGCGAGTATCTCTGCTTTTAGCCGAGGATAGTCTTTGACCTCTTGCTCACTGAGGTCATAATAGGCCTTTTGAGGTTCGCCTGTTAAATAAGGCGCAATCACTTCTGCCCACTCAGTGGAGGGTAACTTCTCTCGCTCAGCCACCCGCTCAAAGACAGTTAAGTAGGCCTCAATATCATCATCAGCAGTCATCTTTTGCAGCGCACGCTGCACGGCTCTTTTCACAGACAAAGTCTCTGGCGCGGCTGCGGCCACCAGCTGGGGATTAGCACCTGCAGACGCCTCTTGCTTTGCTATCAGGTGCTCAATAAGTCTCTGTTGTTGAGCCATCGCTTGTTCGTGGCGCAGATTAGCATCTGCCAGAGCCTGCTCATGGCGCAGATTGGCGTCTGTCAGAGCCTGTTGTTGCTGCCGATTAGCCTGCTCATGGCGTAGGTTAGCGTCTGTCAGAGCTTGTTGCTGTTGCAGACTCACTTGCATTAACTGCTTCATCATCTCCTCCATGTTGCTTGGCTGTTTTTGGAGTGAAGCAGCAGCCTTCACCCAGGACATAAGCAGCTGTAGCCAAGTTGAAGCACACCGTTGCCCCTAGCAACCGTTTTGCCCGCTCCGCAGCACCAATTGTAGGGATCTTCCCGGGGGATGGTGTGTTAGGACACAGTTCAGGCAGCAAACTTGGACTTAAAAACAGCTTTGGTGTTTATTTGTAGCATAAACGGTCCAGCAACATAAATACAGCAACACCGTGCATGGATAATAAAACAAAACAAAAAGGTCTTGCCCGTCTGGGCACTTACTAACACAGGTCACCCATCTGTCACTTCCATAGGCGGTATCGTGGAGTGTGAATAGGCCCCAGCAGTGATAGAACTCCTTGCTCCCAGGAAACACAGCATGCAGGCTGTTCACCCTGGCTGAGAGCAATCTCCTCTAGCTCTGTGGAGCTTTTACCCTGCTGCAGGCTTAACAAGGCACACCTGCCTGCAACACCCGAACTGGACCGGGAGAGGGGAATGGCAGGTCCCACTACCAACCTACCCACCATTCCAGTAAATCCAGGCCCGGAACATGGAAAAAACCCTCAGCAGCATAACACTGCTGAGTGACAGATCTCACCTGGATTCACCATCTCACCATATGCCTTAGCCTGGGTGAGATGTACCTCCCCTCAAATACTTCTCCAGTGACATGTCTACACCACTTACCCATCCTTCATCGCCTCAGCCCGATATCGAAGCGTATTTCACCCGCTCTCACCCCTCCGGTGCTCAGACCTCCGAGACTGCGGCGGCTCCCCTCATGGCGCAGCCCCACATGACAAAGAAGCCCTTGCCTGCAGAAGCCGCCGGATCCGATGCGCACACAGTGCCGCCCGCCGACGGGGAACCGGAGGTTCGCCCTCTTCCACCATCTGCCCGGATACCTCAGACCTCCTCCCAACAAGCGAGTCCCGGGAAAGTGGAGCCGCATGGTGCCCAAGATGGCCGCCGTAGCGGGAGCCCTGACGGGGACGCACGGCGCAGTGACTCACAGGTGGGACTCACCCCCTCTCAGCTCCTCCAGAGCAGCGTCCCCGGTACACACGTTCACCTGCTCTCCCACCAGAAGGCGACCCCGGCACTTACCCTGGGGCTATCTCACGGATGCCCGGCCGAATCACCTCCTCCTTCCACAGCTGGGCAGGACACCGCCATATTGTCCCTAGCCCCGGCCGCGGCCACAGGACCACAACAGTGTCTGGGAGCGGCAGCAGTCGAGGGAGCCCCTGAGTCTGCCCCCCCCTGCTGGATCTCCTTACTGGAGACTGTTCTCACCCCCACACACTAATGACTCCCTCAAATATCGCCCACCAAGCAACCCTCTCCAGTCCTGGACAGTCCCCCTCCTCTGCAGACTGGGCTGCATACCCGCTCCATTCCCCGGCTCAGCTCCCCCCTGTGAGGTGCACGGGGTCCTCGCCCCACTGGTCTACTGGATCCTCGTGGGGTGCATCCCCCCAACGTGTGGTAGCCCCACCTATGGGGACAAGGGGGTCCCCTACATATCACTCGCACCAGCAAATTGTACAAGGGATCACAGATCAAGCCCTGCTGCAGGCTGTGGGCTCCAACAGCCTGGATAACACGCCCGCCATTCTCCGCGCCTGCTCATCACCCCTAGCAACGTCCGATACCTATACGTATACACTGACGCAGCAATCAAAGGAGACGCCACGGAAGGTTGCCGTAGGTACTCACTATGTCTCTATGGCGGACCTCCACTCTCTGGTCTCCTCTCTACCAACGAAGGAGGACTTCTCTACCTTGACTAAACAGATAGTGGAGGAGTGCAAACATGAATTTGCTCAGTTCCGCAAAGAACTATCCTCTCTGTCAGTTAAAGTGACCGCAATTGAAAACACACAGGATTCTACTTCCTCCACGGTCCAAGCCCTACAATCCTAGGTCCGTCACCACTCGGATCAGCTCTTCGCCCTACAGCAACACCTTGATGATGTGAAGAATCGGAGCAGGAGGAACAACCTCCACATCAGGGGGCTGCCGGAGTCAATTCCCCCTGGTGACTTGTTTACGGTGGTGACCTCCATTTTCAATGATCTCCTCGACCGTCCTCCTGATAACCATATAGAGCTGGACCGAGCTCACAGGGCGCTGAGACCTCTTAACCCCGATGACCAACGGCCACGGGACGTCATTTGCAGGGTGCACTTTTACTCTACCAAGGAGGACATATTACACAGCGCCAGACGGAGACGTAAATTGCTCTATAAGAACACTCAAATCTTCTTGTTCTCGGATTTATCGCGCCATACCTTGGCTCAGCGTGCGGCCCTGAAGCCGCTTCTATCAGCATTACAAGACAGAAATATTCCCTACCGTTGGGGCTTCCCCTTCGCCCTCTTGGTGCGGAGGGGCACCAGAACCATTACCCTACGCTTGCCAGAAGACCTACCTGGTTTCCTACAAGACCTGGACTTGCCTAATGTTACTCTTCCGGAATGGCCGACGCTCACCACAGCTCCCATGAAGCGTCCCTCGCCCCGGCAAATGGCGGGCCCACGCAAAGATCCACCTGGGGGCCTCCCCCCGAGAACCCCGAGACGTCGTCTCCTCAGATCGCCAGAGCGGGCTTCCAGAGCCGCTGTGGATAGAGCTCGTCCCTCATCCTCTCCATCTTGAACTATACCCGAGTCATGTGCCCCCACACCACAATTTAATACTGCAGTGCTTAGCATAGTTAGTTAAGGCTCCCCATATTCCATATGTTTACTATTAGCTAGAGCCGTTTCCCCCTCGATGATGATTACACACTGTTCCTTTAGGTGAGGTTAATTGCATTTTTCCAATAGTTATATCTGTTTTAGCTGTTTGCTGTGCTATTAGCCTTCTTTCATACTGCCGGCGATAGGATCTCACCTCTCACTTGCCTCGCTACTTCCTTCCCCCCAGTAGGTGGGAGACTGGTCTGGGCTTCTCCCGGACGAGCAGTCTCCGTCATAGGATTCTCTTTAGTTACCGCAGCAGTTGCTGTACTCTGCTTATTGGCTGTTCTAATTTTGTTTCTTGTTTCTCTTTTCCCCCCCTTTTCTTCTGTTGCTTTCTTTTTTTGTTCACAGCCCCCCCCCTGCCTCCATCATCTCTCTCTCCCCCGGTGATCCTGACACTGATACCCGTATCCTTGATATCTGGTTCCGACCTCTCCCGGCTGCCCCGGAGCACACTGCTGGCTCGTAAGTAATGGCTGATCTCAACATTGCTTCCTTCAATGTGAAGGGGTTCAATACCCCGGAGAAGTGTGCTCAGATCTTGCATCATTTACACCGTAAACATGTTCACATAGCCTGTTTTCAGGAAACTCATTTTAAATCCGGCCACATGCCCCACATTAAGAACAAACATTATACACAATGGTTTTATGCAAACAACCCCGAGTCTCGGTCCAAAAGGGGTAGCGATTGCGATTCACCGCTCCCTAACATGCTCTGTGCTACATACCACGGTGGACCCTGGGGCCCGATACATAATTCTTTCCCTCTCCATTGCTGGACAGGACGATACTGTCATTAACGGGTATGCTCCAAATCAAGGACAGACTGACTTTTTGGTGGGCCTGGTTGATTTGGCGCTCCCCCTAATCCGGGGGACTGTGCTGCTATGTGGGGACTTGAATCTGACTCTAGACCCAACTATGGATAATTCCTCTGGTCGCTCCGGCCTCTCTTACTCCTCTATCAAACGGGTCAAGAGGGCATTCCAGAAGCTCCAGCTCAGTGATGCTTGGCGACTGCTTCATCCCGCTGACCGGGACTATAGCTTCTATTCAGCCCCGCATGGCACCTACAGCCGCCTGGATTACATCATGATACAACATAGCGCCCTGTCCTGGCTATCGTCCTCCTCGGTGGGGAATATCCTTTGGTCGGACCACGCCCCGGTCTTTTGCTCTTTACTTCTGCCCAACCTCACAAGATCGGCCTGGTCTTGGAGATTGAACGAGTCTCTACTCACCGACGTTGCCTGTCTCTCTGATCTGAAGAAGACGATTGAGGGCTTTCTCCAAGACCACGCCAATGACTCTACAGCCCCATATGTTAAGTGGGAAGCGCTTAAATGCGTTTTACGCGGCGTACTGATCCAGAAAGGAGCGCAGCTTAAAAAAGCCAAAGCACTTACCCTGTCTCGAGCTCTTCATAAGGTTACCACACTTGAAATGGCTCACAAACGTGCACTCTCTGTTTCCGTGCTCCGAGACTTGCAAGCAGCCAGACTAGAAGTACAGCGATTACTGGAGGTGTCCTGGGGTCGTGCTCTCCAGGTTTGTAGGAGCCGTTTCTATGAGTACGGAAACAAGAGTGGGCGGATGTTGGCCCGGGCGTTGAGGGCTCGAATAACCCAATCACACATACCCAGCATTAAACCCCGCTCCGGCCCAGCAGTGTACACACCCCGAGACATAACCTCACAGTTCCACTCATTTTATTCCGACCTTTATCATCTACCCCCCCCCCCGGTCTCCTCTACCCCTCCACCCTCCACCCTCCCCCTTCCCACCCCTCCCGAATGAGACCCTCGCCTCCCTGGAGGAACCGTTTTCCCCCCTGGAGCTGAGCTCCGTTATCGATGACCTGCCTAGTGGTAAAAGCCCCGGACCAGATGGTTACACCGCTAAGTTTTACAAGGAACTTCAGACTCTGCTATCCCCTCTCCTATTATCTGCGTTTAATTCCATTTCCCCTGACTCCCCCTTCCCAACCTATTCCACCTTAGCCCATATTGTTGTTATTCCTAAACCCGGGAAAGACCCCCAGCTCTGTAGCAGTTATCGTCCTATCTCCCTTCTGAATGTTGATTTAAAGATCTATTCCAAACTAATAGCCAACCGTCTCAATACCTTATTACCCGCTTTAATCCATCCGGACCAGGTGGGGTTTGTGCCGGGGAGGGAAGCCAGGGACAATACCATCAAGACGATCGACATCATGCACCTCGCCAAGTCTCGGAACGTCCCGCTGATGATTTTGTCGCTGGACGCCGAGAAGGCATTTGATAGGATCTCCTGGCCCTCCTTGGCACAGACCCTTCACCATGTGGGCCTAGGCCCTGTCCTTACCTCTAAAATCATGGCACTTTACTGCACCCCAAAAGCCCAACTAAAAATCAACGGCACGCTTTCTGACCCTTTCCCCATACACAATGGCACCCGACAAGGTTGCCCGCTCTCCCCACTTTTGTATGTGCTTGTAATGGAGCACTTGATGGCCTCTATCAGGGCAGATCCGAACATTCATGGCGTCACGGTTGAGGGCAGGGAATATAAATGCTCGGCTTTTGCCGATGACCTCGTGGTGTATATCACTGATCCTGTGACCTCTCTTCCCTCCCTGATGGCCCGATCGACGGCGTTTGGGGAGTGGTCAAATTTCAAACTCAACCTGTCCAAATCAGAGGCCCTTGGTGTTTCCTTGCCCGCCCATCTTAAGTCTACCCTTCAAGCCTCCTTCCCTTTTATGTGGCCCCCTGCTGGGATCACCTATCTGGGTATAAAACTTCCCCCCGACCTCACACTTTTGTTCTCGGCCAATTTCACTCCCCTTCTCACACGATTCCGCAAGGACTTGGAGCAATGGGATCGTCCAGAATTCTCTTGGTTTGGGAGAGTCAGTATTGTTAAGATGACCCTACTTCCCCGACTCCTATACTTATTACAGACCGTACCGATTTTTATAGCTACCTCATTCTTCAATCAGCTCCAACGGTGCTTCGGGTCCTTTGTCTGGGCCTCCCGAAGTCCTCGTCTTGGCAGACTGACTCTGACCAGACCCAAGCTCTTGGGTGGCGCGGGACTCCCGGACTGTCGCCTATACTACCTTGCCTGTATACATGCAAGAGTCCTGGATATGATCCATAACGAGAAAAACAAGCTGTGGGTCCGTCTGGCTCAGTCACTTTCCTCCAAGTCCTTAGCAACTCTCCCGTGGATGTGGTCCCCCTCCCTAGCAGACTCTCATGTTATGTCTTTCTCCACCCGCCATACCCTGGCTAGTCTCCATGCCGGGCGGCCGACTCCCTCCCTGATTGACCCGTTAGGCCCCCTCCTGCCGATAACTGATCATCCTGAGTTCCCCCCCGGGACTTCCCCTTCCCCTTTTCTGGGCTTCTCCAAATCTACCCCTCTGCGCTTTGTCCATGTCCTGGACAAAGATTCCCTTAAACCTCTCTCCTCTATCCTCTCAGAGGATACCCCGGTCGCGAGAGCTCCCTTTGCCTACTTGCAACTTAAACACTTCCACTCTATGGTGTCTAGGGGGAAAAAGTTATCCCGCCCCCTCACGGAATTTGAGCGGTTATGCATGTCCACCTCCCCCCCGACACACTCAATCTCGGCCATATACGGACAGCTGATATCTGGGAGATACAAAGCTCCACCCCCGTTCTGCGATAAGTGGGAAGCGGAACTGGGTAAACACTTTACTGAGGAGCAATGGGCCAGATGTTTTTTTCTCACCCACAAGGCGACTATCGCCACAAAAGCACAGGAAACGTGCTATAAAATCACGTCAAGGTGGTACAGGGTCCCCGTGGTCCTACATAAGTGGTTTCCTTCGGTTTCGGACGAGTGCTGGAGATGTGGTGACGCACAGGGCACCATGTCCCATATATGGTGGGGGTGCGCCCGTCTCCAGCCTTACTGGAAGACGGTACTGCAAATTATCTCTGAAATAACGGGCGTCCACATTCCCAACACTCCTGAATCCGTACTACTATTCATGTTCCCCATGGCCCAACAGAAATACAAAAAGTCCCTTGCACGACATTTACTACAGGCAGCCAAGACCGTGATCCCCAGGCACTGGAGATCCACGGATGTCCCGTCACTGGAGGGGTGGTTCAAAGAGATCACACACATTCAACACATGGAGGACCTCCTTGCCTCCACACCAAAAGAAATCTCTGCCTATACATCCACCTGGGCGGCATGGCTGGATTTTCTTGCCTCCCCCAGATATAGGTCAGCCGCGCTGGGGCAACCTTAGAGCAGGTCACTCAGTCGCGGGTAGGCCTCTAGGCATACCCTGTCGCTGGTACCAATGTTGTGGGGCATCCGGGAAGCCGGCGGTTCACTCACTGCTTACTCCTCAGGCGTGGATCACACACCTTCCCCCCCCCTCCCCTTCTCTGGCTACCTACCCTTTCTATTTCTCCCCCCTTCTTACTCCTTACTCATGGTTTTGTTTTTAGCTACTGTTTTGTGCAATATGCTCTTATGTTCTTGTGGGTCGGCCGACAGGCCCCTCAGTGTTGGCCTCTGTTTAAATATCCAAGCTTATGAAACCCCCACGTTGGGCCGGATTTTGAGTTGCTTGTCATTCACTATTTTGGATGTTGATGTTACTGTAATACTTTTGCACTATTATTCCCGTGCCACGGCCCTCTCGGTCGAAGTTGTCGAATGTACACTCTGGTTTGTTCCTTGACAATGTTCCTCTTGTCTACTTGTCTTTCTTATATGAAAAATTCTTAATAAAAATTTGAATTGGAAAAAAAAAAAGCAGCTATCCGAAGGTACAAGTGGTTTGGGGCAGTCAGATTGTGGGTGCAAAGTCCCTTTAAATCACAGTCCATAAAGTGGATAAGGCCTTTAAATTGCTTGTACTATTGATTTCTGCAAAAATAAATTAAATGACCACTACACTTTCAGGTACGTCTGCTCCATAATGCCGGAGGAGGTGGGTCCTGAAGATACAGTCGGCGGCCAGAAGACTGGAGAGACATGTCAGATAATAAACAGCATGAATGGTAAGTATATAAGTTTGCGTGTGATCTGAAAACTGACAGCACAGATATATACAAATCTGTGCTGTCAGTTTCCTTTTAGGGTAGCTTCACACGTACCGACTCGCAGTGTTAATAATGCTCCGAATCAGCTAGGTCCTGGCAGATCACTTTCATTACATACACACAGTGGTCTGAACGACTGCTGCGTGTATGTAATTCTGCCGGCCCCTTAACCCCTTCAGCTGCCGCCCGGCTCCCGCTCCCATTCCGCTGTATACATTACCAGTCCTCGCTGCACAGGGTCCCGGCGTACTGCTCTCCCGCCCGGCCAATCAGTGGCTGCGGCAGGGCAACACACTGATTGGCTGGGCAGGAGAGCAGTACGCCGGGACCCCGTGCAGCGAGGACAGGTAATGTATACAGAGCGGGAGCCGGGTGGGAGCTGAAGGGGTTAAGCGGCCGGCAGAATTACATACACGGATCGGTCGTTCAGACCGCTGTGTGTATGTAGTGAAAGTGATCTGCCAGGACCTACCCGACTCGCAGCGTTATTAACGCTGCGAGTCGGTATGTGTGAAGCTACCCTTATTGTTATGAAACTCACATGATCTGTTTACACAGGAATATGTGTGTCCAACAGCAATAAATTTTGTAGCATGTTCTAAAAACTAGATCAGCTTCGGATTGAGCATTTTCCCGATCTTCAGCTTATTGCTGTCACTTTTATATAGGCCAATTATCGGCCGCAGGAGCATTTCTAGCAACAATACTGGCTGATAATCAGCCAGTGTAAAAGGCCCTTAAGTTTTAATAATCTGTCCTCCATTCTAAATTCACCCCTCTCCAGTCAATCCTAAATGCAGCAGCCGAAAACAACTCTATCGCCTGCCTTGGAGTCAGAACTTCTGATTCTTAGGCAGAACATCTTGTCCATTTTGGATAAGAGATCTCTTTGCATACAAGACAAAATGAAATACAACTACTTTGAATATGGAGACAAATGCAGAAGACTGTTGGCCAGAACAATTCACCCTAGACTTCAGCAGTCATATTTCTTTTTTATTAACTCCCCGACCAAGGGTGTCATGCTCTCCTCGACAGAAATCCTTGAGGAATTCAGGTCTTACTATTCTGACCTTTACAACTTAAAGACCAATATGACTGCTGACTTCACAGTTGAGGAGGATAGGAGATCCTATCTTTCTGAATTCGCACCTCCTCAGGTGGATGAGGACTTTTGTCCTGAGGATGTGTTGGGGGTCATCAAGAATCTGAAAAATGGAAAGAGTCTGGGCCCAGATGGGTTTACGACACTAATATATAAAATACTGGGAAGCTTGATCACCCCCTTCCTTGTGCGCTCCTTAATGCTGTATCTGCTGGATGTTTGTTTCCATCACAGGCTTTAAGGGCACACATAACTGTCCTATCGACAACCAGTGAAGAATGCGACCCATCTCATTGACCAATATGGATCTAAAGATTTATTCTAAGATATAAGCCTTACGTGTCCAGCCCTGGGTTCCAGGTATGATTCATCTAGAGCAAGTAGGCTTTGTCCCTGGTCACGAGGTCAGGGACTATGCCATAAAAACAGTGTCTCTGATTTGGGGGGGCTCTTTGCTCCGGGAATCCCCTGTGCCTCCTGACAGTAGATGCTGAGAAAGCTTTTGATAGGGTGCACTGGGGGTTCCTGGAGGGCGCTCTTAGAGCGGTGGGGTTGGGTCACAAAATGGTGGATAGGATTCTTGCCCTATACTTGTGCCGTTCGGCCCAAGTGCGAATCAAGGAGTCATTATCCAGTCCATATGGGATATCCAACGGCACCCGTCAAGGTGTGTGCGTGGGGCAAAGGGAACATAAATTATCGTTGTTTGTGGACGACCTCATGATAAACATTTCCTTTACCTGTTAAGTCTAGAATACACAATAAAATCCTCACACTCACCCACAAAGCTCTAAACAGTGCTGTGTACATTAGTGTGTGATTCTGTAATGTCTGGTCGCTGTGGCATAGCTACCGTGGTTGCAGTGGTCATCTCTGATGGGCCACTACCGAGGGGGGGGGCCCGCGTGAGAAGGGAGCAGAAGAAAACCTCGAGTTGTCAGGAGAGTTGTGTTTTAATTTTTTTCTTTTTATGTGCTTTACAGGGGCCATGTATGAGGGGTATAACATGGTGGGCCATCTATAAGGGGGATAACATGGGGGGCCATCTATAAGGGGGATAACACAAGGGGGCCATCTATAAGGGGGGCTACACAGGGAGAGCATATACAATAGGGCATGCACAGAGGGGGGCATCTACTATTGTGGACTACACAAAGGAGCCATCTATAAGAGGGGCTAAAGAGAAAGGGCATATACTATAGGCGATGCACAGAGGATGTCATCTACTATAGGGGGACGACACAGAGGGGAGCCATCTATATGGAAAACTGAACAAGGGGCAATCTATAAGGTGGCTACATAGAGGAGGGCATATACTATAAGGAGGATGACATAAAGTCGGCCTACCCACTATATGAGGGCGTATAGGGGCCTGTACATATCTGCAGTTTGAAGAGAGAGAAGGATGGTGAGGAGCCTAATATATTTGTGGATTCGTGGCTCGGAGAAGTTCTAGAGATGGCCAAGGGCAGATCAAGAACAAAAAAGAAAAGGAAACAACTCCAATCAGAGACGACGTCCCCTGTGTCACTTGATATATACACTACTGTTCAAAAGTTTGGGGTCACCCAAACAATTTTGTGTTTTCCATGAAAAGTCACACTTATTCACCACCATACGTTGTGAAATGAATAGAAAATAGAGTCAAGACATTGACAAGGTTAGAAATAAGGATTTGTATTTGAAATAACATTGTTTTTATATCAAACTTTGCTTTCGTCAAAGAATTCTCCTTTTGCAGCAATTACAGCATTTACACCTTTGGCATTCTAGCTATTAATCTGTTGAGGTAAGCTGGAGAAATTGCACCCCACGCTTCTAGAAGCAGCTCCCACAAGTTGGATTGGTTGGATGGGCACTTCTAGCGTACCATACGGTCAAGCTGCTCCCACAACAGCTCAATGGGGTTCAGATCTGGTGACTGCGCTGGCCACTCCATTACCGATAGAATACCAGCTGCCTGCTTCTGCTGTAAATAGTTCTTGCACAGTTTGGAGGTGTGCTTAGGGTCATTGTCCTGTTGTAGGATGAAATTGGCTCCAATCAAGCGCTGTCCACTGGGTATGGCATGGCGTTGCAAAATTAAGTGATAGCCTTTCTTATTCAGAATCCCTTTATCCCTGTACAAATCTCCCACCTTACCAGCACCAAAGCAACCCCAGACCATCACATTACCTCCACCATGCTTAATAGATGGCGTCAGGCATTCTTCCAGCATCTTTTCATTTGTTCTGGGTCCCACAAACGTTCTTCTTTGTGATCCAAACACCTTAAACTTAGATCCATCCGTCCACAACACTTTTTTCTAGTCTTCTTCTGTCCAATGTCTGTGTTCTTTTGCCCATCTTAATCTTTTTCTTTTTTTGGCCAGTCTCAGATATGGCTTTTTCTTTGCCACTTTGTCCTGAAGCCCAAAATCCCACAGCCGCCTCTTCACTGTAGATTTTGACACTGGTGTTTTGCGGGTACTATTTAATGAAGATGCCATTTGGGGACCTGTGAGGCGTCTGTTTCTCAAACTAGAGACTCTAATGTGCTTATCTTCTTGCTTAGTTGTGCAACGCAGCCTCCCACTTCTTTTTCTACTCTGGTTAGAGCCTGTTTGTGCTGTCCTCTGAAGGGAGTAGTACACACCGTTGTAGGAAATTTTCAATTTCTTAGCAATTTCTCGCATGGAATAGCCTTCATTTCTAAGAACAAGAATAGACTGTTGAGTTTCAGATGAAAGTTCTCTTTTGGCCATTTTGAGCGTTTCATTGACCCCACAAATGTGATGCTCCAGAAACACAATCTGCTCAAAGGAAGGTCAGTTTTGTAGCTTCTGTAACGAGCTAGACTGTTTTCAGATGTATGAACATGATTGCACAAGGGTTTTCTAATCATCAGTTAGCCTTCTGAGCCAATGAGCAAACACATTGTACCATTAGAACACTGGAGTGATAGTTGCTGGAAATGGGCCTCTATACACCTATGTAGATATTGCACCAAAAACCAAACATTTGCAGCTAGAATAGTCATTTACCACATAAGCAATGTATAGAGTGTCCCATGGCCCCCGTTCCCTGGCTGTGCGCGCCTGCGGGGTTGGTGGCCACTGACTGGCACGGTGTGGACTTAGTGTAGGGACCCATGTGTATCAGATACCGGCACGAGGTACATGGGGCAGTATGGCTTGATCAATTCATACACTAAATTCTGATGTGTTTTTTATTTAGCCTAGCGGCACTAGTATCAGCCATAGGTGTGAGGTGCAGCACTCTGTTTCTTCCCTGAACCGCATTTTGTTTCTCTCTTTTCTCCGTGTATTGCACTCCTCCTGGTGAGACCCACATGACCGCAATTAGCAGGAGACACTTGAGTGCACATGGTTTTAATCCCTCCTGTTTTTTCCCATTCTGTTTGATGCAGCTATGGTGAGTGTAATACCTTATCCAGACTTGTGCTGCTTGGGGGCGACCTTCTCCGCCGGCGGTGCTGGCCGGGTTCTGGTGTGGTGTTTTTGGGTCTGGTCCTGTGGCATGGGGGTCGCAGGGCCGTCCCATGGCCCCCGTTCCCTGGCTGTGCGTGCCTGCGGGGTTGGTGGCCACTGACTGGCACGGTGTGGACTTAGTGTAGGGACCCATGTGTATCAGATACCGGCACGAGGTACATGGGGCAGTATGGCTTGATCAATTCATACACTAAATTCTGATGTGTTTTTTATTTAGCCTAGCGGCACTAGTATCAGCCATAGGTGTGAGGTGCAGCACTCTGTTTCTTCCCTGAACCGCAATGTATAGAGTGTATTTGTTTAAAGTTAGGACTAGTTTAACGTTATCTTCATTAAGAAGTACAGTGCTTTTCCTTCAAAAATAAGGACATTTCAATGTGACCCCAAACTTTTGAACGGTAGTGTAACTGCACTGTAATTTATATTGTGTACAGAACCTGTGTAGAGCTGGGTCTACCTCTATATGACTGTATGAGGTGATAGTGATCTTTGTACAGTGGATTTTATTCAGAAGCAGCGGTGGTGTTAGTCAGTATGTGGTAGTAATATTTCTTACTTGTAATCTGGTATTGTGTTTTTTTTGTCTTAATATACAGGATTTGGTTAGTAACAATATGGTGGTGATGCTAGTGGTTGTGGTGTGGAGGTAATATTTCCCCTTGTATATTGGTATTATTGGTAATATTGGTCTCGGTATACAGGAATTGGTCAGTAACAGTATGGTGGTAATATGTATGGTAATAATATTTCCTATATACTGGTATTATTGGTAATATCGGTCTTAGTATATGTGTGTGTGTGTGTGTTTATATATATTGTGAGATAGTTAATGGTGAAATAGTAAATGGAAGATATGTCTTCCACAGATTCCTGTCATACGTGTTATAGCTCCAGGGAGTGCCCAGTGTGTGTGTTTTTTGCTAAACCTTTTCTGGATTTGTAATCAAGCCAAAATAGGGCCTGGAGTTTTTCTGGATTGGGGAAGAGTTGGGCGGGTTGGTCATGTTTCATGCATGGAGGTGCCAAGTTGCTGTGTGAGTAGCTGTACCAGTGCCTGGTAGTAAGATGCTGGAGTGAGTTAGAAGTGATCTGTTTAGTTAGTGCTCAGACAAGCAGGGTTTTGTTTTGTGTATGCCACTGAATCTGCCTGTAAAGGCTGTTTATTTTCTGTTGCCGACACCACAATAAACTGGAATTTTGTTATTGGACATTATGCCTGTGTGTCCCTACTTCTGTCTGCCAAAACAGTCAATCCTGTCAAGCAATAGCATCGCTTGGTTGAGGAAGTTGACCTATTGCACCAAGTTGACCTATTGCACCAGGGCCCAAAAGACATTAGCTACGCCCCTGTCTGATCGTTAGTTTATATATCCCCAGAAATGTGTAAAATATGTTGGTTTTTATTATTACCATGAAAATTCCCAATCTAATCGCATTAAAAACATCTAATGGTGCTATTACACAAAGAGATTTATCTGACAGATTTTTTAAGCCAAAGCCAGGAGTGGATGAGAAAAGAGGAGAAACCTCAGTCTTGTCCTGTATGACCTGTTCCCTGCTTATACTCTGTTCCCGGCTTTGGCTTCAAAAATCTGTCAGATAAATCTCTCTGCATAAAGGCACCCTAAACCAAATATTTGAAAGTGCCTTTTACCTGTCTCCAATGTAGAGTGTCCTGTTTACTTTTAGAAATTTCTGAATGTTTAAATGGCTGCCTTTCTTTGGAGAATTTCTGTTGGGGGCGCTTCCAGTAAACACAGGATATGTCTGAAGATCTAAAAGATAAGTAAGTACGGGCAGCATTATAAAATCACAATATGTTGAAAATAAAAGATAATACACATTGAGTTAAAGGAGAAGTCCAGCAACATATTTTATTAAAGAATTGTATTACCCCCCCAAATCCCAAATATACACTTATTACGGGAAATGCTTATAAAGTGCTTTTTTCCCTGCACTTACTACTGCATCAAGGCATCACTTCCTGGATAAAATGGTGAGGTCACGACCCGACTCCCAGAGCTGTGCGGGCTGTTGCTACTGGAGGGACACTGAACATCCCTCTGCCATCATCCTCTCCAGTAGCCACAGCCTGCACAGCTCTGGGAGTCGGGTCGTGACATCACCATGTTATCCAGGAAGTGAAGCCTTGATGCAGTAGTAAGTGCAGGGAAAAAAGCACTTTATAAGCATTTCCCGTAATAAGTGTATATTGTGACTTGTATATTTTTTGAGGGGTAATACAATACTTTAATAAAAATTTTCACCAGACTTCTCCTTTAAAGGAGAAGTTGGGCCAAAAGTATTTTTTTATATATTACTTATGGAAAGTTAGACAAATTCCTAATGTACATTAACTATGGTAAATGCACATATACTGCTATTTCCCTTATTTTAGTAAATCACGGAGACTTTAAATCTCTGAAATACTGTGATGTTACGAATCAGGTGTAATTCCAATGAAGTGTCCAGCAGGGAGCGCACTATATATAGAAGTCAATGGTACTCATTGACTCATTGACTGCTGGACACTCTATGGAATCAATGGTTGTCTATGTAACAGGTCTGTATGCACACATATACACTGTACTACTCCCCATCATCTGCTCAAAGTATGAGGAGATGATGGGGGAGTAGTACCAGGGCCATCTCCATCACCAATCTGGCCCCCCTGCTGCCACCACATATGCTCTGTACTACTTGCCAATAATCTGCTCATACTATGAGCAGATGATGGGGAAGTAGTACCAGGGCTATCCCCATCACCGACGACGATGCCGCCCCTGCTGTCACTCATACGTTCAGCATGCCGGGCGGGTCAGCTGCTGTAATTGAAGCCCTGGTCTCAGGGAGGAAGTAGGCCCCGGTCTCAGGCCTACTTACTCCCTAAGACCAGGGCCTCAATTACAGCAACGGACCCGTCCGGACGCCCTGTTTCCACCACTGATGCCTGCCCCTGCTGTCACTGAATGCATACCTCAGCTCCTGCGTGCCGGGAGGGTCCGCTGCTGTAATTGAGGCCCCAGTCTCAGGGAGTAAGTAGGCCTGAAGCCGGGGCCTACTTCCTCCCTGAGACCAATTACAGCAATGGACAAGTGACAGCAGGGGCGGCATCGGTGGCGGTGATGGGGATAGCCCTGGTACTACTTTCCTATCATCTGCTCATAGTATGAGCAGATGATGGGGAAATAGTACCAGGGCATATGTGGCTCCAGGATCAGGTTGAAGTGCAGGGGCGGCATCAGCGGCAGCGGTGATGGGGATAGCCCTGGTACTATTTTCACCTCATGTGCTCATAGTATGAGCAGATGATGGGGAAGTAGTACAGAGCATATGTGGCGGCAGCAGGCAGGCCGGATTGGTGATGGGAATGGCCCTGGACAGCCATTGATTCCATAGAGTGTCCAGCAGGGGCGCACTATATACAGAAGTCAATTCTCTATATAGTGCACCCCCTGCTGGACACTCCATTGGAATTACACCTGATTTGTAACATCACGGTATTTCAGAGAATTTGAAGTCTCCATGATCTACTTCTGATTCCTGTAATAGTTAATATTTAATTAATAAAACAATGTTTCGTTCTAAAAAAGTGATTTTCGTTGTTCAATAGCTTAATTAAAACGAATCCATGCTTTTGCAATTAACCCCTTGCCTCCGCAGCCTGTTTTGGCCTTAATGACCAGGGACTATTTTGCAAATCTGACCTGTCTCTCTTTATGTCGTGATAACTCTGCGATGCTTTTGACTATCGCGGTTATTCTGAGATTGTTTTTTTCGTGACATATTCCTCTTTATGTTTGTGGTATACTTTGGTTGATACACTCAGTAGTTTTTTGTAAAAAAAAACACATTTGCGCAAAAATATGAAAATTTTACAATCCTTCATATTCAAAATTCTCTTTTTCTGAGAAAAATAGTTATGTCACGTAAACTTATTATTACTGCAACATCTACAAAATTTCTGCTTTATGGTGACGTCATTTGGTGAATGTCCTTTTACTTTTAAGGATGTTAGAGGGCTTTGAAATTTTGCAACGATTTTCCAAATTTTCAGGAAAATGTCAAATTCAGATTTTATTAGGGACCAGTCCCGTTCTGAAGTGGATTTGTGGGGCCTGTATGTTAGTTACCCCCATAAATCCCCTCACTGTAAAAACTACACCCCTCGAGGTATTTCATAAGTTTATATACCCTTTAGGTGTTTTGCAGAAATTTACGCAAGTTGGAGGTGAAATTTAATTTTTTTTTTTTTTTTTTGGCAGATATTCAATTTTAATCCATTTTTTCCTCTAACACAGCAAATACTAACTGAGAAATGGAACTGAGTATTTATTCCCCTTATTCCAATGTTTCTAGAAATCCCCCATATGTGACCGCAGTGCGTCACCTGACTCATCCACAGGCTGCAGACATGACAGAGACCTGGTGAATTTTGGGGCCTTTTTTTATTTCAGGTTTTTTTTTAACCATTGTACCATGTCACAGAGGCCTTGCAGTGCCAAAATATTTGTAAAGGACAAGTTGACGTTTCCATCGGTACCTATCGGGGGGACATGTAACACCCTGATAATTTTTTATAAAAATTTTTATGAGGTGGTACGAATAAAAAAAAAACACAATTTAGCAGCTGTTTTTCATAATTTTTTTTTGTACACCGTTTACTATACGTTACATATGACATGTTATTGTTATTCGTCAAGTCAGTACGATTACAGTGATATCCATGCTTTTGTTATAGTTTATGGCATTTATACTATAAAAACTGTTTGTGTCTTGCATATTGTAAGAGCAGTAATATTTTTATTTTTTTTCGCCAATGGAGTTATGTGAGGGCTTTTTTTTTGCTGCATAAACTGATGTTTTTAGTGGTACACATTTTGGGTCCATGGGACGCTTTGATAGCTTTTATCTATATTTTTTAGGGGGCGGGATTAACAAAAAAATGTCATTTTGGTTAGTTTTTTATTTATTTTTTGAATGCCGTTAATCAGGCGGTATAATTAATGTAACGGGTTAATAGAAGGGGTCATTACGGACGCGGCGATACCAAATATGTGTATCTTATTCATAGGGGATCATTTATAAAGGGGTATAGGGAATGTGTATATTTATTTCAATTATTTATTTATTAATTCATTTAATTAATTATGTACAGATGTAGCCAGGGTTAACATGATCCCTGACTCAACAATTGTGTCAGGGAGCTATGCTAAGTCAATTAGAGTGTCGAGTTAAATGCGTCATTGTGATCAAGTTAACCCTGGCTACATCTGTATTTGTGTGTGTTTTTTTTTACTTTTGCAGGTGCATATATAATGCATTACAAAACATAAGCTGTGCTGTAATGCATTATATAGTGAATGAGTGTCAGTGTGTGTACACAGGGAGGAACATGGCGGAGCTGGATTGGGGCGAGCGGGGGAGCTGGATCGGGGGGACAGGGGAGCTGAATCCGGGTGGGGGGACGGGGGAGCTGTGGATCGGGCCGGCAGGGGGACGGGGGAGCTGTGGATCGGGCCAGCAGGGGGACAGGGGGAGCTGGATCAGGGCCGGCGGGGAGGCGGGGGAGCTGGATCGGGCCCGGCAGGGGGGCTGGATCATGGCGGGTGACCAGGGGAGCTGGATCAGGCCGGCGGGGGGAGGATTGCAGGATTGCAGGAGGAGGCCATGTCCGTAGCCTCCTCCTGCCGCCTGATCGGCAGGAGACATCAGATCTCTCAATAGACGCTGCGGTCACAACGACCGCATCGTTTATGGGGTGAACTGTCCGGGCAGTGGCAGCAGGAGGTGGCTGTTTGACATAGCCTTCTCCTGCTGCCCGATCTCAGATAAGGACAGCGGGGGGAAGCAGAGAAGGCATGACATCCAGGGACGCCATGATGCGTTCTGGCACTGCTTTTCATGACGTCCCTGGACGTCATATTGGGGGAAGGGGATATACATACTGTTAATAAAAAAATAAATATATAAATAAGTATGTATTCATTTTAATTAAGCTATTGAACAACAAAAATAACTTTATTATAACGAAAATGTGTTTTATTCATTAAATATTAACTGCTACAGGAAGCTCTATTGTCGGCAATACCGATTGCCGGTAATACAGCTGAATGTAATAATTAATACTTTACTTCAATTGAAACATTCTTCTAATGATGCTATTTTTTTTACCACAGTAGCAACATTAGAAGAAACATTTAGATTTATATGTCTGCTCAGCTGATTGGCTCAGCGGACATATAAAGAGCCAGTCCCGTCACACTAAGCTTAGTGTGCCGGGGACCGGCGAAGAAAGAAGAGAGAAGACATCAGAGGTTGAGTAGAAAGCTCTCCCCCCCTGCACTACACCCATCCCAGCATGGAAGGGGGGTCACTTAACCCCTTTCTTGCTGGTATGGGTGCAGTCCAACATCAGTCTGGCCCCCAAAGGGGTTAAGTGGGGACCCTTACTTAACCCCCTGGGGGCCAGATTGTTAAGTATCGCACCCATAGGGTTAAGGGGGATGCAATGCATCCTCCTTTAACCCCTTGGGTGCCACACTGTAAGCAGCGATCTGTAAAAAAAGCTGCATACTGTAAGGTGCACTACACCGCTCACAATGATGGGTGTTGTGCTCCTGTTTGTGTGTTTTTTTGTGTGTTTCTCCCATTTTGTTTTGTTTTTCAGATATCGGTATCCTGTGGATTACGGCGAATTCGATGGAATACGTCGATGACCAGCGGTTGATTTTTTTTTTTTTTTCTAAAATGGTCAACAAGGGGTGTGGGGGTGTTTTTATTTGAATAACAAATATTTTTCAATTGTGTCATGTCTTTATTTCTTTACTATATAGACTTAGTAGTGGAAGCCGTCTAATAGACGGAATCCATTACTAAGTCAGGGCTTAGTGTTAGCCGTTATAAAATGGCTAACACCAAACCCCCCATTATTACCCCAGTACCCAATGCCACCAGGGGTACTGGGAAGAGCCGGGTGCCAGTGGTCCCAGAGCATCAAAATTGGCGCTCCTGGACTGGGCGGCAGCAGGCTGGTAATATTAATAAATTTAAAAAAAAAAACTGTAGGGTTCCCCCTATTTTCATAACCAGCCGGGTTAAAAAATAAGCAACGGCAGCCTAGTAACACCAGGGTGGGAAGGGCAATTGTTTTTGGCCCTCCCCAGTCTTAATATTACCAGCCTGCTGCCGCCCAGTCCAGGAGCGCCAATTTTGACGCTCCGGGACCACTGGCACCCGGCTCTTCCCAGTACCCCTGGTGGCATTGGGTACTGGGGAAATAATGGGGGGGTTAGTGTTAGCCATTTTATACCCGATAACACTAAGCCCTGACTTAGTAGTGGAAGCCGTCTAGACGGAATCCTTTACAAAGTCTATATAGTAAAGAAATAAAGACACAACACAAGTGAAAAATATTTGTTATTCAAATATAAAAAAAAAACACACCCCTTGTTGACCATTTTATTAAAAAGAAATCCCAACAACCGCTGGTCATCGACGTAGTCCATCGAATCCGATGTAATCCACAGGATACCGATATCTGGAAAACAAAAAGGGAGAAACAGGAGCACAACACCCATCATTGTGAGCGGACAGCTAAGCGGACATATAAATCTAAATGTTTCTTCTAATGTTGCTATTGTGATAAAAAAAAATAGCATCATTAGAAGAAACATTTGCTGTTTTAATTAAAGTAAACTGTTAATTAGTACATTCAGCTGTATTACCGGCAATAGGTACAGCCGTCAATAGAGTTTCCTGTAGTAGTTAATATTTAATTAATAAAACACATTTTCGTTCTAATAAAGTTATTTTCGTTGTTCAATAGCTTAATTACAATTACTGTAAATAAATAAATTTACATACATATTTATTTATTTATATATTTATTTTTTTATTAACAGTAAATTTAATTGCAAAAGCATGGATTTGTTTTAATTAAGCTATTGAACAACGAAAAAAAACTTTTTTAGAACAAAACTTTGTTTTATTAATTAAATATTAACTATTACAGGAATCGGCATTATTGCTGGGGATCGCTAACCCCGGTAATACCGATCCCTGTAATACTGCTTCCCTGCTTTCCCAGATGCATTCCAGAGGTGTTTGCATCACTTTCTAAAGATGTCTTGGACTTGGTAACCTATTTGTCAAATAGTCGAATATCGGGACCTATTAGAATCCAATCGAATCGAATATTTCACTATTCACTCATCTCTAGTAATAACATATTAAAAAATACTTTTGGCCGGAGTAGTCCTTTAAAGTGTCACTGTCTTTTATAAACTTTTGACATGTCTCTATGACATTGGTTTTGATTGTTTCGGGTCTGAACACTCATATCATGAGAAAGAGCTGGGAGAAGACCCAGCTAAGCGTGGTCCTCTCCCGTCTCCATGTCAGTGATGAATTGGGCTCATACTGTAGGTCTGTGGAGCCTGTATTGCAGAGGGAAACAAGAAATTTCTTCCAGCTTTCCAAAAAATTGTAATAAAAGCAATCTTTTAATTTATAAATGTTAAAAAGTTTACTCCCCTTGGGAGAACTGTACCAATGCATTTCACACTTCTAGTGCTTAATCATGGTGTATTAGGTAAGATGTACAACTAGTGATTTAAAAACATGTTACTCACCGCCCAACACCGCCCCAGTTCCGGTGACGTTTGATCACATGATTGTGTTATGTCACCTGCATGGAAGAAGGCGGTGAGAGGGCTCATATCAAAAGAAACAACCATATGTGCATGTTATTAATCAAAAAAGAAAAAAAGAAAAAAGGTTATCTATACTCATACATAATATTAATAGTAGACATAATTCTATTGTTCACTTGCGTATATAAACCATAATAATATATATGTTTGTGATAAATTACAGAGAAATCCTGTCCACGTCTTTCAATATACATAGTGGTACAACAGATCGTTTTTATAATTCAGACCATGTGGGAATCGAGTATTTAGCCTGAAGATACTTTCTGCTTCAAAGTGTAATAGCCTGTCTCTCCAGCTTCCCCCACGTATGGGTCCTTCCACTTTCTTGATGCCATAGAAGCAGAAATTCGTAACATCCCCCTCATGGTCATCTGAGAAATGTTTGGCAGCTCTGGAGGACTTTGAGAAACCCTTTTTTTGTGCTTCCGATAAATGTTCCCTTATCCGAGTTTTCAACTTACAGCTTATGCATCCCACGTATGAAAGATGGCATGCTGTACACTCAATGATGTATACAATGTATTCACTGTTGCAATTAATAAAGACCTTAATGCTGTGATTCTCTGTTTTGTTGCTATTGGTGCACTCCTTTGTCTTTTTTGCATATGCACATACTCCGCATCTATTTTGGCCGCACTTGAAAAAACCTTTTGGATTGCTTTGCGTTACCGCAGCTTCAGTGCTTTTCAGCATGCTGGGTGATAGCATATCTTTCAGGGAGCGACCTCGCCTCGATACACACCTGTATCCCTTGTCAATAGCTTGTTATAGGATTGCGTCTTGTCTTAGAATTGGCAGATTTTTTCTTAAGAGATTGACAATAGAGTAATATTCTGGAGAATACGGTGTGGAAAAGGTTATGATGGATTGTTGTGTGTTTTTATCTTCATTTTTACTCTTATTTTTTTCTCTTAAGAGGCCTGTCCTTTTGTTTTTAGTAATGTGGTATGCGCTTTTTAAAACTTTGTTTTTGTATCCACGTTCCTTTAACCCCTTAAGGTCCAAGCCAATTTTCGTTTTTGCGCTTTTGCTTTTTCCATTTTATGTTTAAAAGTCCATAGCGCTTGCATTTTTTCACCTAGAGACTTATATGAGTGCTTATTTTTTGCGAAACCAATTGTACTTTGCAATTACAGGCATAATTTTTCCATAAAATATGTTGTGAAACCGGAAAAAAATCATTTGCGCTGTCAAATTGAAAAAAAAACGAATTTGTTTTGATTTCGGGGAGATTTGCATTTACGCCGTTCGCCCTATGGTAAAACTGACTTGTTATGCATGTTCCTCAAGTCGTTACGATTACTATGATATATAACATGTATAACTTATATTGTATCGGATGGCCTGTAAAAAATTCAAACCATTGTTAACAAATATATGTCACTTAAAATCGCTCCATTCCCAGGCTTATAGCGCTTTTATCCTTTGGTCTATGGGGCTGTGTGAGGTGTCAGTTTTTTGCGCCATGATGCGTTCTTTCTACCGGTACCTTGATTGCGCATATACGACTTTTTGATCGCTTTTTATTACATTTTTTCTGGATTTGATGCGACCAAAAATGCGCAATTTTGCACTTTGGAATTTTTTTGCGCTTACGCCGTTTACCGTGCGAGATCAGGAATGTGATTAATTAATAGTTCGGGCGATTACGCGCGCGGCGATACTAAATATGTTTATTTATTTATTTATTAATTTATATTTATAAAATGGGAAAAGGGGGGTGATTTGGACTTTTATTAGGGGAGGGGATTTTTTATTAATAAAAACACTTTTTTACTTTTTTTTTTACATGGACTAGAAGCCCCCCTGGGGGGCTTGTATATACACAGCAATGATCTCTCATAGACATCAATGCTGTGTATATACACAGCAAAGATCCATGAGATCGGTCATAGATTACTATGGCCTGCTGCAGGCCATAGCAATCTATTGCCGAGCCGGGATCAGCGTCATTCCGACGCTGAGGCCCGGCACGGCCAGAAGAACGGATCTCCCCCCCGCGATCGCATCGTGGGGGGGAGATCCGACCCACTAGACACCAGGGATGTGATGTCTAAAGCCCTTCAATGCAGCTGTCAGGTTTGACAGCTGCATTGAAGTGCTTAATTAGCCGGCGCGGCAACGGGACCCGCGCCGGCTAACAGAGGCACTGCCCGGCTGCACGTGTCAGCCGGGATCAGCGCCGTTCAGAGCGGGGTCCCGGCGGGACCCCGCTCTGAACACCCCCCGCGGCGACAAATGATGTTGTCATGGCCGATTCATTAAATAAGTTCAAGGGAGGCCTGGATGCTTTTCTTGAACAATATAGTATTACAAGTTATGTGAATTAGATTTCCCGTTATACGTTGATCCAGGGATTGTTCTGGTTGCCATTGGAGTCGGGAGGGAGTTTTCTCCCTGTGGTGGGGCAATTGTCGTCTGCCTCATAGGGGTTTTTGCCTTCCCTGGATCAACACAGTAGGATTTCCCTAGGTTGAACCTGATGGACTCTTGTCTTCTTTCAACCTTATTTACTATGTTACTATGTATTTTACAGTCTTCTGTGTCAGAGCAAGTTCTGATTACTCTTGTGTACTCTCCTACCGGGATCGCTCTGATAGTGTGTGCAGGGTGATCACTATCAGCCGATAGTATAGTGTTGCCATCGGTAGGTTTTCGATACAAAGAGGTTTGTACCTGTGATGTTTCGCTGCAACCTTTTAAACAAATATCCAGGAAAGCCACCTGATCCTGCTGCCAGTTATGGGTAAATGAAAGGTTATTATTATTACAGTTGAGGTATTTTCCAAAATCTTCTGCTTCTTCCTTGCTTCCCCTCCAGACCAGCAGCAAATCATCTATGAATCTCCCATACCATCTAATTAGATGGTGATGGGGATTCTCAGTGCTGAAAATGTACCTTTCTTCCCACCGGGCCATATACAGCCCTGCTAAAGTGGGGGAGAACTTAGCCCCCATCGGGCCTCCCCTTTTCTGTAAAAAGAAATCACCCTGAAACAAAAAAAAAGTTATGTTTCAATAAGTGACTTGCAAGATGTATTCACGTAATTCATAACTGTAGGGGCTATATCTGTACAGATGGTGTGCAAGGGCTGTAATGGCCTGGTCATGGGGAATGGATGGATACAAGGCAGTGATGTCACAGCTTAACCAGCTGCTTTCTTTAGTCCATTTTAAATTTTGGAAGATATTCAATACAGCACCACTATCCTTTAAATACCCTGGTACTCTTTTTGCTAGTGGCTGTAAAAGTTCATCGAGCCATTTGCACAGCCTTTCATTTAGGGATCCCACTCCGGCAATAATAGGGCGCAAAGGATGGGGGATTAAAGCCTTATGTATTTTTGGTAATCCATTTATTGTTGGAGTGATGGGGTTTTCCGGTATCAGGTAATCTTTCTGTTTTTCATTGATGATACCCAAATCCACTCCATCTTGCACTAGACTTCTTAATTTTTCCTGAAAAGTTGGAGTGGGGTCCTGTGACAATCTGTGGTAAGTGTTCTCGTCACTCAGTATTCCATAGATGGACTGGCAGTACATTTCAGTATCTAAAACTACGATTTTTCCACCCTTGTCTGCCATTTTTATAGTTATATTATGGTTTGTTTGCAGTTCTTTTATGGCGGCATTTTCCTTTAGTATAATATTGTAGTTTTTGTTGGGCTGTTTTTTAACTGTTGTATAATTTTGTTAAGTCCCTCTCCATGCTGTACTGAAACTGGTCCAGAGCCTCAACTCCGGATTTTAGAGGGTAATAGGCTGCATTGGACGTGGAAACATTTGTATTGTGAACATATTCAGGCAGACCTCCTTGTCCCTCATATTCCAGATCTTTAATTTGTAATTGGTCCATGGGATCACTGAATAATAAGTCACTAAACTCATTGTATAGTTTGTTCCAGTTGTTGTTCACAAGCTTATAAACTTAATTGTCAAACATGAAAAAATTTAATTGGAAAAAATCAAAACGGAGCTTGAAGAAACAAAAAAACTCCCTACAAACTTACAATGATACTCCGGAATACAATGATTTAAGCATTAAAACACAACAAAAAATGAAGGAGCTGGAGGATTACATTCTGTCAGTAAAGAAAAGTAGGTTCAAAGGGATAACATGGATTACACACTAAATCAGGTGTACACCTGGAAAAACCATTGCCCAAACAGACCAAAATCTATCTTAAAAAAGGACTATAAGATAAAATCAAAAGAAGGGAATCATGTTAGTTTTTCATTAGTGGAAACCACGGACTCTTCGGACCATGATGATTATCTATCGGACAACAGCAGTGAACAAACAAATACACAAACAGCCAAAAAATCAAAAATGAAAAAGAACTATGATTACCAGAAAAAGGGAAAAAACAAAACGGAGGGTGCACAGGAGGATTTGAGTGAAGACACGGACACACCACAACATGTGCCAAAAAACGCATCAGGCGTGCGGGGAAAAAACACCCAAAACATAAAACGCAACAAGACAAAATAAACGGATTTAACATAGAGGGAGGAGAAGAAGAAAGTGCATTTAAAAATATTGTTAATTTATCTTCCATAACTCTAACTTGTGACCAACAGAAAATTTTAAGCAGAGGTTTAAACTTTGTCCCCACCCAACATTTTAATTTATTTCACACGTTAATGGACGTTAATCGTTTTTCACGTTTATTAACCCTAAAAAGACATTTTTTTTCAACAGGAACAACAAGATCTAAACACTAATATTGTGAACAACAACTGGGACGAACTATACAATGAGTTTAGTGACTTATTATTTACTGATCAAATGGACCTATTACAAATTAAAGATCTGGAATATGATGAACAAGGAGGTCTGCCTGAATATGTTCACAATACAAATGTTTCTACGTCCAATGCAGCCTATTACCCTCTAAAATCCAGAGTTGAGGCTCTGGACCAGTTCCAGTACAGCATGGAGAGGGACTTAACAAAATTATACAACACAGTTAAAGAACAACCCAACAAAAACTACAATATTACACTAAAGGAAAATGCCGCCATAAAAGAACTGCAAACAAACCATAATATAACTATAAAAATGACGGACAAGGGTGGAAAAATTGTAGTTTTAGATACTGAAGTGTACCGTCAGTCCATCTATGGAATACTGACTGATGAGAACACTTACAATACCACAGATTGTCACAGGACCCCACTCCAACTTTTCAGGAAAAATCAAGAAGTCTAGTGCAAGATGGAGTGGATTTGGGTATCATCAATGAAAAACAGAGAGATTACCTGATATCGGAAAACCCCATCACTCCAACAATATACGGATTACCAAAAATACATATGGGGTTATTCCCCCCCTTCTTTGCGCCCCATTATTGCCAGAGTGGGATCCATAAATGAAAGCCTGTGCAAATGGCTCGATGGACTTTTACAGCCACTAGCAAAAAGAGTACCAGGGTACTTAAAGGATAGTGGTGCTGTATTGAATATCTTCCAAAATTTAGAATTTTGAATTGAAAGAAAGCAGCTGGTTAAGCTGTGACGTCACTGCCTTGTATCCATCCATTCCCCATGACCAGGCCATTACAGCCCTTGCACACCATCTGTACAGATATAGCCCCTACAGTTATGAATTACGTGAATACATCTTGCAAGTCACTTATTGAAACATAACTTTTTTTTGTTTCAGGGTGATTTCTTTTTACAGAAAAGGGGAGGCCCGATGGGGGCTAAGTTCTCCCCACTTTAGCAGGGCTGTATATGGCCTGGTGGGAAGAAAAGTACATTTCCAGCACTGAGAATCCCCATCACCATCTAATTAGATGGTATGGGAGATTCATAGATGATTTGCTGCTGGTCTGGAGGGGAAGCAAGGAAGAAGCAGAAGATTTTGGAAAATACCTCAACTGTAATAATAATAACCTTTCATTTACCCATAACTGGCAGCAGGATCAGGTGGCTTTCCTGGATATTTGTTTAAAAGGTTGCAGCAAAACATCACAGGTACACACCTCTTTGTATCGAAAACCTACCGATGGCAACACCATACTATCAGCTGATAGTGATCACCCTGCACACACTATCAGAGCGATCCCGGTAGGAGAGTACACAAGAGTAATCAGAACTTGCTCTGACACAGAAGACTGTGAAATACAATTACAAAAAACACCAATCCGCTTAACCCCTTAAGGACAGAGCCTGAAATGGCCTTAATGACAGAGACAAATTTTATGAATATGACCAGTGTCACTTTATTCATTAATAACTTCGGGATGCTTTTACCTATTCGGCTGATTCTGAGATTGTTTTCTCGTGACATATTGTACTTTACATTTCTGGTAAATTGGAGTCGATAATCATAACAAATCTTTATGAAAAAAACCCAAATAATGTGAAAAAATGTGAAAAACTGCATTTTTTCCAACTTTGAAACTTTTTTGCGTATACAGAAAGTGGTTATACCACATAAATTATATATTAAATAGCATTAGCAACATGTCTACTTTATGTTGGCGGCATTTATTAAACGATCTTTAATTTTTTTTAGACAATAGGAAGCTTAAAACATTAGCAGCAAATTTCCAAATTTTCAGTAAAATTTCAAAATCAGATATTTTTAGGGACCTGTTCAGGTTTAAAGTGTATTTGAGGGGCCTGTATGTTAGAAAGCCCCACAAAGCACCCCATTTCAGAAACTGCACCCCCCACACTCTGCAAAAGCATATCCATAAAGTGTTTTAACCCTTTAGGGGAGTCACAGAAATAAAAGCTAAGTGTGTAAGAAATTTGAAAATTTTAATTTTCTGTGCAGAGATTTTATTGTAATCCAATATTTTTCATAATTATAAACCTATTACCAGAGAAATGCACCCCAATAATTATTGCCCCGTTTCTGCAGTTTATAGAAATACCTCATATGTGGCCCTATTGCGCTATTTGACGCAACCACAAGCCACAGATACAAAGGAGCGCCTAGTGAATTTCAACGCCTCCGTTATATTTGGTCATTTCTGACTGTACCACTTCAGGTTGGCAGAGGCTCTGGGGTGCCAAAACCTAAAAAACACCCCTAAAGGGACACCATTTAGAAAACTACACCCCTCAAGGAATGTAACAAGGGGTGCGGTGAGCATTTGGACCCCACAGGTGCTTCACAGATTTTCCGAACAATATGGCGTAAAAAAAGAAAAATGTATTTTTTACACTAAAACGTTGTTCTAGCCTTCAATTTTTCATTTTCTTAAAGGGATAAGAGGAAAAAAAAGACACAAAATGTGTAGCGCAGTTTCTCCCGAGTACGGAAATACCCCACATGTGGCGATAAAGTGCCAAGGGGGCGCAGGACGATCCTCCAAAGGGAAGGAGCGCCAATTGGCTTTTGGAAGCTGAATTTCACTGGAAAGGATTTCAAGGGCCATGTCGCATTTACAGAGCCCTCGTGCTGCCAAGACACTGGAAACCCCCCACAAGTGACCCCATTCTGGAAACTACACCCCTCAAGGAATCTAACAAGGGGCACAGTGAGCATATGGACCCCACTGGTGACGGGCACAAATGTGGAACAATGTGACGTAAAAGTAAAAAATTTCATTTTTTCACTTTCATGGCACAAATGTGCCCATCATCAAGGGGTCCATATCCTCACTGCACCCCTTGTTAGATTCCTTGAGGGGTGCAGTTTCCAGAATGGGGTCAATTGAGGGGGGTTTCCAGTGTTTTGGCAGCACGAGGGCTCTGTAAATGCGACATGGCGTTCATCATCCATTCTAGCCAAATCCAACCTCCAAAATCCAAATGGCGCTCCTTCCCTTTGGAGGCTTGCCCTGCGCCAACATGGCGCTTTATGTCCACATGTGGGGTATTTACGGACTCGGGGGAAATTGCTCTACACATATTGTGTGTTTTTTCTCTTTTAACCCCTTGGGAAAATGATAAATTCAAGGCTAAACCAACATTATAGTGTAAAAAATGTAATATTTAATTTTCACGCCACATTGTTCCACATTTGTGCCCGTCACCAGTGGGGTCCATATGCTCACTACACCCCTTGTTACATTCCTTGAGGGGTGTAGTTTCCATAATGGGGTCACTTGTGGGGGGGTTCAACTGTCTTGGCAACACAGAGGCCTTTTGAATGCAACATGGCCCCTTAAAATCCATTCCATCCAAATCCAGCCTTCAAAAACGAAATGGCGCTCCTTCCCTTTGGAGGCTTACCCTGCACCCGAATGGCGCTTTATGTACACAAGTGGGGTATTTCCGTACTCAGGGGAAATTGCTCTACACATTTAGTGTTTTTTTTTATCTTTTAGCCCCTTGTGAAAATGAAAAAATCATGACAAGATTAATGATTTAGAGTAAAAATTTTACAAAAATTACACTAAATGTTGGTCTAGCCTTGATTTTTTCCATTTCCACAAGGGGTTAAAAAAGAAAATTAACACAAAACGTGTAGGGTAGTTTCCCCTGATTACGAAAATACCCCATATGTGGGCATAATGTGCCATATGGGCACAGGGCAAGCCACCAAAGGGATAGAGCGCCATTTAGAGGCTGGAATGGAGGATGGAGGCCATGTCGCAATTACAAAGCTCCTGTGCTGCCAGGTCAGTAGATACCCCCGACAAGTGACCCCATTCTGGAAACTACACCCCATAAGGAATCTAACAAGGGGTGCAGTGAGCATATGGACCCCACTGGTGACAGGCACTTACGTAGAACATGTGCCGAGAAAATAAAAAATACCATTTTTTTCATTTTCACGTCCCAAATGTGGCCGTCACCAGGGGGCCATATCCCCGCTGCCCCCCTTGTTAGATTCCTTATGGGGTGTAGTTTCCAGAATGGGGTCACTTGTGGGGGGTTTCTACTGTCCTGGCCGCACAGAGGCTTTGTAATTGCATCATGGCATCCTCTAATGGGAATGGCGGCCATACCTATTTAGCTGGGAAAAAGGGACAATTCTAATTTATTTGGGGGTATTAGGCCAATTATTAGTTTATAAGGTTGGAAATGACAGGTGTCCATCAAATTCAACCTGTGTTGATCCAGAGGAAGGCAAAAAACCCTCGTGAGGCAGACGACAGTAGCCTCATCACTGGGAAAAATTCCTTCCCGACTCCATAATGGCGATCAGAATAATCCCTGGATCAACGTGACCCCTGAAATAGGAATAAGGGACGGAATTTAGATAATGTAGAACCCCAATGACGTGTGGTGCGCCTTGGAGCGATCCAATATGCAGAGGCCGGGGTGATCAGGACAGGCGTCACACTGGAAATGGTGTCCTTCCTGATCCCCCTGTTACACCACACTCTGCACTTCTTCTGGGGTCTCCCGTTCTCCAGTGTGGGGGACGTCACCTGGAGAATGTTGTCCTGGTGCGATACGGGGTCCTTCATATCCAGAAGCGCTGGGTCCGCTCCATGGCTGCTAAATATTAGGGCGCTATTACTACTTCTGATATGTTCGGATCGTGCCGCAAGCTACAGGGCAGCGAGGGACTGGAAGAGGGGGCGCTGGTATAAAAGTTATCCCCGTACAGGTGGTGACCTTTATCCAGCAGTGGGAAGATCAGTTCCCGGACGATCTTCCCACTTGTTCCGAGGATGGGAGGGGAGGGGGCATCTGGGGCTGGATTCGGGTGTCCCTTCCTTCATACACTCTAAGGGTACGTGCACACTGCGGAATTGCGACAGATAACCCATCGTGCATTCCGCAGTTGGCACCCGCCGGCGGACTGATGCAGGCGCACGTCTCCGTCCGTGTCATAGACTCCATTCTATGCACAGGCGGATTCCGCTCTCCGTCCAACGTGTTCATTCTTTGGATGGACGACGGAATCCGCCCGTGCATAACATGGAGTCTATGACACGGGTGGAGACGCGCGCCTCCATCAGTCCGCCGGCGGGTGCCAGCTGCGGAATGCACAAAGGGTTATCCTTCGCCATTCCGCAGTGTGCACGTACCCTAAATCTGTAAGTGTACCCTGAGGTACGCTCACACAGTTTGTAGAATTTCACACCATACCGTGATCTCTTATTGGGACGGTACTGGCGGAAAAGACGTGTCTAGGGGGGCAGCGTACGCTACGCTACCCCCAGATACGTCATTTGATGATGAGGATGAGGATGAATGGAGGAAAGAACGATCCCCCCCATTCATCCTCACTGGCTGTTTCGGTGTCGGAGGCAATAATAACGTATCCCTCTGACACCGAAAACACCCTGGGGGCCATCTTTATATGGGGACTAGTATATGGGGTATGTAGTGGTGTAGTGTCAAACTTTATTCAATGTAGTGTGGTGTAATGTAGTGTTTTTTACGTGTTTTTTTTACAGTAAGTATAAAAAAAACCTACGCCAACAAAGGAGTTGCTGATAAATGCCGTACTTATGTGCGGCACTTATAAGCAGACCGTGGCAGTAGAATATAGAAAAAAAACACCCTACGCCAAAAAGGAGGAGTTGCTGATTAGCAGCGCACTTTCGTGCGATGCTGATCAACACTCAGCGGCGATAGGGTGCGGAAAATAGAAAAAAAAAAATTTGGGAAAAAAAAATATTTTTTTTTATATTCTGAATATCCCTGTAGCTGCTGATAAGTGTATTACACATATCAGCCGCTAGGGGGCAGCAGAGCGCAAAATCCGGAAAATGACGAGGCTGGAGCAGAAAATAGCCGAGAGAAGACGACGAGGACCGCCGGAAAGACCCGAAGACCGAACGGAATGACGGAGGACGCCGCGAACCCGGAAGCTGCCGATCAGGAGCCCGGGACAGGTGAGTAATGTACAAATACCTGCTCTGGACCCCTCCGCTACCTAGCTGAGGGGTCCAGGGCAGGTATTTACTATTTTGTGGGACTCTGATCGCCGTGCCACCGGCCCGATCGCCGTGAACGGCCGGCCGGCCGTTCACGGCGATCGGGCCGGTGGCACGGCGATCAACATTACTTTTTACAGTAATGGCGGTCGGTGCCGTCCTCGGACAGCACCGACCGCCATTTTTTTCCGGGTCATCGGGTCACCGATGACCCGGAAAGGTTCCGATCGCCGCTATTGGCTGATCTGAATTGATCAGCCTATAGCAGCGATCGTAAGCACGGGGGGTGTTAACCACCCCCCGTGCCGAGAAGCTATGATGGCCTGCTATGATTTATAGCAGGCCATCTTCCCCGACCGCTGTGTGTGAACACGCAGCGATCGGGGAAACATCGGGCGTAAATTTACGCCCTGATGCGCTAAGTACCAGGGCGCCAGGGCGTAAGTTTACGCCCGATGTCGTTAAGGGGTTAAAGGAATGGGGATACAAAAACAAAGTTTTAAAAAGCGCATACCACATTACTAAAAACAAAAGAAGGACAGACCTCTTAAGAGAAAAAAATAAGAGTAAAAATGAAGATAAAAACACACAACAATCCATCATAACCGTTTCCACACCGTATTCTCCAGAATATTACTCTATTGTCAATCTCATAAGAAAAAATCAGCCAATTCAAGACAAGATGCAATCCTATCACAAGCTATTGAGAAGGGATACAGGTGTGTATCGAGGCGAGGTCGCTCCCTGAAAGATATGCTATCACCCAGCATGCTGAAAAGCACTGAAGCAGCGGTAACGCAAAGCAATCCAAAAGGTTTTTTCAAGTGCGGCCAAAAATAGATGCGGGGTATGTGCATATGCAATAAAAGACAAAGGAGTGCACCAATAGCAACAAAACAGAGAATCACAGCATTAAGGACTTTATTAATTGCAACAGTGAATATGTTGTATACAGCATACCATCTTTCATACGTGGGATGCATAAGCCGTAAGATGAAAACTCGGATAAGGTAACATTTATCGGAATCACAAAAAAAGGGTTTCTCGAAGTCCTCCGGAGCTGCCAAACATTTCTCAGATGTACATGAGGGGGATGTTACGAATTTCTGCTTCTATGGCATCAAGAAAGTGGAAGGACCCATACCAAAACCAGGAGTGGATTAAAAACACAGAAAGGCTCTGTTCACACAATGTTGAAATTGAGTGGATGGCCGCCATTTAATGGCAAATATTTGCTGTTATTTTAAAACAAATATTGAAATAATAGCAGTTATTTACTGTTATATGGCAGCCATCCACTCAATTTCAACATTGTGTGGACAGAGCCTTTCTGTGTTTTTAATCCACTCCTGGTTTTGGTTGCAATATGAGGACCACATTACTGACTGAAATATACGTAGTGTGAACGCAGCCTGAAGCAGAAAGTATCTTCAGGCTAAATACTCGATTCCCACATGGTCTGAATTATAAAAACGATCTGTTGTACCACTATGTATATTGAAAGATGTGGACAGGATTTCTCTGTATTTTATCACAAACATATATATTATTATGGTTTATATACGCAAGTGAACAATAGAATTATGTCTACTATTAATATTATGTATGAGTATATATAACCTTTTTTCTTTTTTTTCTTTTTTGATTAATAATATGCATATATGGTTGTTTCTTTTGATATGGGCCCTCCCATCGCCTTCTTCCATTAAGGTGACATAACACAATCATGTGATCAAACGTCACCGGAACTGGGGCGGTGTTGGGCGGTGAGTAACATGCTTTTAAATCACTAGTTGTACATCTTACCGAATACACCATGATTAAGCACTAGAAGAGTGAAACGTGTTGGTACGGTTCTCCCAAGGGGAGTAAAACTTTTTAACATTTATGAATTAAAAGATTGCTTTTACTACAATTTTTTGGAGTGCTGGAAGAAATTTGTTGTTTCCCTCTGCATTATTGGCACCACAACGCTGAGCCAATGTCTCGTTCATCCGTGCACCCTCCCTCTCAAAAGACTCAAGTCCATGAATATATGAAAAAGAAAAAAAGGTGAGCTGACTACGAAACTATTTTTGTTTGTACCTATGGAGCCTGACTCTTTTTATTTTTTTTCTCTTTTTTTGCTGCGGCGCAGTCCTTTCACACCTTATTCTTCCAATCGGTACAGATCTGAACACTCAGACCTGGACTGATAAACGCTTTTGACATGTCTCTTTGTGTCACAAGTTTTTACAAACAACACTGACACTTGAAAGTTAAACTCCAACGGAAAAAACAACAACTTTCAAATCCACTGGTGTATGAAAATTACATTGAGTTATATTAAGTCATTTACTAATATTAAAAAATGTCAACCCTTCCAGTACTTATCAGCTCCTGTATGTCCTGCAGGAAGTGGTGTTTTCTTTCCAGTCTTACACAGTTGTCTCTGCTGCCAACTCTGTCCATGTCAGGAACTGTCCAGAGCAGGAGAGTTTTTTATGGGGATTTGGTACTGCTCTGGACAGTTCCTGACATAGACAGAGGTGGCAGCGGAAAGCACTGTGTCAGACTAGAAAGGATACACCATTTCCGGCAGGACATACAGCAGCTGATATATAATAATAATAACAATGATGATGATGATGATAATAATAATAATTATTATTATTATTATAAATCTATATAACTTTGACACCAGTTGATTTAAAAGAAAAGAAAATAGCTGAATTTCCCTTTTTTAAAAAGTTAAATGGGATGAAAACATAAATACATTTAATTTGTGACTTACCTTCGACCCCAACTGTAAAGATAGGTTCTGCCTCTTCTGGAAATGAAGTAACCCCAACACTTCTTGTTATCACAAAAAAAAACCACAGAAGCCCAGCGTGGAGGAGCATGGTATATAAACCAAATCAAATTCTATAAAAACAAATGAAAAATATATATTTTTTAAATATATGGCAATAACTTAAAAAAAAATAAAAAATTATATATATATATATATATATATATATATAGCAATATTTAGGATAACGGCCAAGATTTACTGACATTGTGTGATTCCTAAGGTCCTCATACACCTAATGGTGCATTTACACAGAGAGATTTATCTGACAGATTTTTGAAGCCAAAGCCAGGAACAGAATATAAACAGAGAACAGGTCATAAAGGAAAGACTGAGATTTCTCCTGTTTTCACATCCATTCCTGGCTTTCGCTTTCAAAAATCTGTCAGAGACATCTCTCTGTGTAAACACACTATTAGACGTTGATTGGCTGAACCTGCAGCTCCTGTTTACACAAGGACATGCGCAGTCAATAAACAATGATTTTTAGGACAGCACAAAAGATGCATTCAGCTAATGAGTGGGCATTCTCCTGATCCTTGGCTGATCGATGGCCATTTTGGCAAGCCACAATCCCTTGGCCAAAACCATGTCCAGTTTCTTAGAAAAACTTTATAAAACACATAATATATGTGGCGCATAGTATCAACTGAAAGGTACCATGTCTTCTTGTCCTAACAGCTATCTAAAAGTGTCAACTGTTTGGAAAGGGAATTACAGCTGGCAGATTCTCTATAAATCTGAGCCAATAAATCTATTTAACGCATTTTATAGTACACTGGCTGCAGCAAACATATTGGGAAAACCCACAAATTACATCTACAGGAGCTTTTAGACAATTTTTGTATTTGTGATTTTGTTTTCATAGCGCTTACATTTTTTCACCTACAGACCCTTATAAGTTCTTAATGACATGCTTAATGTAAATGACATACATAATTTTTCCATAAAATATGCTGAATTGATTATGCGAAACGGGAAAAAATTTTTTTTGCAAAATTGAAATTGCGGCAGTTGGTCATTACGCATTCCGTCCTGTGATGAAACTGACATTATATCTATATTTCTTAAGTTCCTCAACTACATATAGTTACATAGTTATTTGGGTTGAAAAAACGACAAGAGTCCATCAAGTTACAGATTTCTACATTTTGAGCAATCGTCTTTACCATTATAAGGCCGCTGTGAATGTCACTGTCAAGGGGCCGGTACCAAATTCGCTCCTAAGGGGCCAGTACCAAAGTCTCTCTTAAAGAGAATGTACCAATATTGAGATATACACACCATTCTGTCGGTGCTGCTGTGTACAATCACGTACTGTGGAGCTTTTTTTCATTCGGTTCCTCGGTTGCCGTGATGTTTACCGCTACACCGGTATGCTAATGAGCTGCGGTAAAGCACTGGAGGTCAGCTCAGCGCCTGCAATTCATACTTCTCTCCTCCCCCCCTCCATGACGCACGCCTCCTCCTGCTGTGCAGGCTAATACCCCGCTCTATGTTCTGGTGTAGAAGAATTGTGCATAAGTGTGGAGAACTGCTGCTGGCCGGCCAAATCACCACACACCACCAATGAATTAATAAATACTATGCGGAATCAGCTGGCCCACCCTTCAGCTAGTTTGAACCCACCCTAAGGGTACAAACCCACACACCGCATATGCAGCGTATTTACTACTGCGATACGCAGCAAATACGCAACAAATACGCAGCAAATACGCAGCAGATTAGATCTAAATAACTGAACACAGCATCAAATCTTCACCATCACATCTGCTGCGTATTTGCTGCGTTTTTGCTGCATATACGGTGTGTGGGTTTATACCCTAAGGGACAATTCTACACCGAAGCATAGAGCTGGGTATGAGTTAGCACAGCCGGACTCATAACCCACTGTGATGATGGCGCTGAAGATTCCGGTGTGATGACAAGGCAGCAGGGCAGAAAACGAGAGGCAGGGCTGTGTGGCGGGCATTCATATGGACCCCACTGTTGACATGCACAATGTGCAGTGAAATTGAAAACTTTAATTTTTACACTCAAATGTTGGTGTAACTTAGAATTTTTCATGTTTACAAGGGGTTAAAAGAAAAAAATAATCACTAATCATGTAGAACAATTTCCCCCGATTACAGGAGTACCCCACATGTGGACACAAAGTGCAAAGTCGGTGCACGGAAAGCATCCAAAGGGAAGGAGCGCAATTTGGATTTTGGGAGCTAGATTTGGCCAGAATGGAGGACGAAGGCCATGTCGGGTTCGCAGAGCCCACATGCTGCCAAAACATTTGAAACCCCCCACAAGTGACCCCAACGAACTAAGGAATCTGTGGTTCGTACGGAGTGGGGTCACTTGAGGGGGCTTGTGGGGCTTCCTGGTGACTAGTCCTGGGGGGCACATTGAGGGATTTATATCACTAAATGATAATGACGATGAAGAAGAAGAGGAAGGAAAAAGGAACAAGGGATCTTCCTCTTCTCGCCCAATGGTTGTCACAGTATCAGAGGCAATCCAGGCGTATGCATCCTCAGCCGAGAACAACCTGTGGGCCATTTTTTTGTTTTTTTTCTTTAGGATGCCTTCACATACACTGGGTCGGCAGCAGTTTACACGCTGTGGATTTGCAGCGAAATCCGCTGCGGATCCAGTGTCAGTGCATCACTATGAGAATACATACATGCAGCGGGAATGACATCCCGCTGCGTGTATGTAAGTTAACCCCCCGCTGGCCAGAGCATACATCACCTCCTCCCCGCTCTGGCTTGCTTCGGGGCTCCCGGCATCTGCTCATCCTGCGCAGCCAATCAGTGTGCTTCCCCACCACAGCCACCAATTGGCTGAGCGGGACGTCCTGCTGAGAACCCCTGAAGCAAGCCGGAGCGAGAAGGAGGTGATGTATGCTCCGGCCAGCGGGGGGGTTAACTTACATACACGCAGTGAGATGTCATTACTGCTGCGTGTATGTATTCTCATAGGGATGCACTGACACTGGATCCGCAGCGGATTTTGCTGCGAATCCACAGCGTGAAATCCACTACGGATCCGGTGTGTGTAAAGGCACCCTTAGAGGGGGTGTGTAAGTGTAAGTGTTATGCTTTTACACATCTAAGTGTTAGTGTGTCTCGGACAGCACCAATCACAGCTCAGTGCCGGGGTCCAGTCCCGGAAACACAGCAAATTGCTGTCATTGGCCAATCACAGCGATCGTCATCACGGGGGACAGGGAAACTGTGGACAGGGAATCAGCAGCCTTTTTCACAGGAGCACCACGCGCCCGTTTAAAGGGCCTGCGTACCGGTATGTCTAGGGTCCTTAAGTGACAGGGATCCATGACGTACCGTTATGGCATGGGTCCCCAAGAGGTAAAGGGGCGGTACCAAAGTTGCTCTTAAAGGAACAGTACAAAAGTCAGTCTTGAAGGGACAGGACCAAAGTCTGTCTTAAAGGGACAGCACAAAAGTCGCTCTTAAAGGGACGGCACTAAAGTAGCTCTTAAAGAGATGGCACCAAAGTCGCTCTTAAAGGGAGAGCACCAAAGTCACTCTTAAAAGACTGGTACTAAAGTAGCTCTTAAAGGGAACGTTTCAAAGTTGCTCTTAAACGGACAGCACCAAAGTCGTTCTTCAAGGGGTGGTACCAAAGTGTCTCTTAAAAGGATAGTAGATAAGTCGCTCTTGAAGGGTTGACACCAAAATTGCTCTTAAAGGGACAGTACCAAAGTAACTTTTAAGTCACTGTTAAAGGGGCACTCTTTTCAAGCACTATAAATATACACAAAAAGGTTCTAGATAGAGTTGGTAACCACACTACAAAAGAGGCCGAAATAAATCACTTCCTACATAAGTTTCACTCTACCAAAAGAACGGAACAACCCATCAATGAGATAGATACACAAAAAGAATTAAGTAATTATGTCTTCTCATTTCATGTATTATGTTACTTCCAGCCAACGCTGTCCCAGTGATGTTAGAGTTAATTGGGAACCTTTCCGCTGAAAGGAGTGTGCGCCCCGTTGGTTGTTGATGCTTGCGCCTCTTCCGGGAGGCCTCAGTATCCTCTGTGCGCATGTCCGTGACGTCAGATGCCGCGGCCATGCGTGCAGGGGTTGAGTTGCTGACCCTGATGTGACGCGGCCTTCACTTCCGAGGGGGCGGACAGAGTATCCCGGAAGCACCTGGGATAACAATGAGACCCAGTATATTTAAGGGAAACGGGGGGTTAAGTCCCCTGAAGAAGCCTTTGTACGGCGAAACGTGCGTAGGGACAGCTCTGGCTGTCCCATTGAGATGGGTGAGAGCTAATTATATTGCGGATATGTCTATACAAGCTGTTATTTAGGTATCTCTAATCATGTTAGAGTAATGTTTACATACATATAAAGCACCTTACTAGACATTTCCCAGCACCTTAGTTTTTATATCACTAGATTGCTCTGTCTTTTTTCTCTATGAAATTTTATTGACCTGTGGTTGTTTTTAAAAATAACTTTTTAGTATATTTCATGAATTTATATATCATGTTGTAAGTAATCATGATAAAGAAATTTAGATTTTTTCAAGCACTATGTGGGAAATTTATGAAGTCCGGCATTTTTTACGCTGGGCTTACAAATGTCCCCGCAGCTCCGGAGCTCAAGGGATTTATGTAGAGGTGCATTGCCTCTACATAATATCACAGAAAAAATGTTAAATGTGGCGCACGCAGAGGCCACGCCCCATCTGCGTGCAACCCCCCCCCCCCCCCCCACACACACACACACACGTAGGCCTTTTCATACATGTCCTATGTATTTTCTTCTAGAAATGCACATCTAGTTGAACATATTTCTATGACCCAAGTGCATAATCTTACAATCTTTATCCACATTAATCCATTTTCCATTTCTTTGCCCAAGCAGAACCCAAGCTTCCCCAAATCCATCTGTAATATTATATTATCCTCCTCTGTGGTGATTTACCCAGTGATTACCCAATTTGATATCATCTTCAAAAATAGAGATTCTACTCAGTAGCCCCTCTACAATGTCATTAATAAACAAATTAAAAAGAAATGGACCCAACACTGACCCCTGCAGTACTCCACTTGTACCTGTGACCCAATCAGAGTATGTTCCATCAATAACCACCCTCTGTTTCCTATCACTCAATCAGTTACTTACCAATTTACATATATTTTTCCTTGTCCCAGTAGAGGGGCATTTATTAAGACAGGCATTTTCTGTGCAAGTCTTAAAAAAAAACCTGTGGCACAGAAGCTCACAGGATTTATTTATGTATGTATGCACTGCATTTATGTAGAGGCTCAGAGCGGGCAATTTTCCACCACAAAAATTAGAAATGCAGCGACACTCCCCTTCTGCATGCAACTGTACCCACTGTCCTGGCCGCCAATAATTTTTTCATAAAACAAGCATTTCTGAATAGATTTATTTGCACCTGGGCCCTCTGCGACATATGATAAATGCCCTCATAGCATATATATTACATAAATTAGAGATGAACAAAGCGAATCAAGCAATTTGCAAACCATGGCAGCCGCACATATTTTCGCGTGTCACAGTGGCAGCTGCACATATTTTCGCATGTTACAGAGGGTAGACAGGTGCAAACGATTATCCATAATCCTTTGCGGCCGTTCAATCAGCTCACATGCTCGTCTGTGACCAGCACCCCCTAACACTACATAGGCTGAATGCCTTCTGGAGGCAGGCATTCAGCGTGTGTTGAGGAGAGAGACAGTTCCTGCTATTAGTGACATTTACTCAGTGAAAGTAAAAGTAAAAAGGAGACAGGTAGAGGAGAGGCACTATAGTGGTAGTAGTGGAGAAGCGGAGGGCTAGAGGAGAGGTAGTGGAGTGCTGAAGTAGTGGAGAGGTAGAGGAGAGGTAGTGGAGAGTTGGCGTAGTAAAGCGGTAGCGCAGTGTTGGAGAAGAGGAGAGATAGTCGAGTGCTGGAGTAGTAACGCTGTAGAGGATAAGTAGTATAGTGTTGGAGTAGTGAAGAGGTAGAGGAGAGGTAGTGAAGTGGTGGAGTAATGGAGAGGTAGTCAAACCCGTTCCAAACCCCAACCAACCCCTTAGCAATGAAGCATTTAACCCTTTAAGGACAAGGACAACTTTCAGTTTTGCATTTTTGCTTTTTCCTCCTCGCTTTTTAAGAGCTGTAACTCTTTTATTTTTCCTTCTACATAGCCATGCGAGGGCTTGTTTTTTTCTGGAACAGGTGTACTTTGTAATGGCAACCTTAAATCCACCATAAAATGAATGATGGAACCCCCAAAATATCATTTATGGGGTGAATTTGGGACAAAAAATGCTAATCCGCAAATTTTTTTTGGGGGGGGGTTGTGTTTACATAATGCCGACATAATATATCTATCTATATCATAAAAATGAAAGTGAGTCTGTCTGTCTGTCCCATATAGACTTCCAAACGCCTGAACTGTTTGACCCCAAATTTGGCCCACAGGTACATTCGGTGCCCAGGAAGGTTAGAGCAAAGGTCCCATCCTTGCCAGATGTACAGGAGAGGAGGGGGATGCGGAAGACTGCCCCATAGAAATGAACGGGAAAATCTCCACACTGCACACACAGGTGACATAATTAGCTGCAGCTCTGCCCAGCAGTTAATGGCAGTTGGAAGCCTTAGCAACCAATTGGATTACTACTTTCATTTTCATAGGGAGCTGTGGTTGCTAGGGCCAGCTGCCTCACAACATCCACAGAAATAACTGGTAGACCCCCTACTCCATCTATACAGTACATATATATACAGGGCAGTATTATCAGCTGCTGCTGCCCTAAGCACTAAACCTGAGGACGCCCCATCTTCACTCACCAATTAGCATCATCATAGATTGGTAGGTAATAGCTCCAGAGGTCACATTTAACACCACCATATCAGACCTGACCAATACCGCCATACCAGACCTGACCAATACCGACACACTGTGACTGGATAACACTGCCATACCAGACCTGACCAATACCACCATACTATGACTGGATAATACTGCCATACCAGACCTGACCAACAACGCCATACTGTGACTGGATAACACTGCCATACCAGACCTGACCAATACCACCATACTGTGACTGGATAACACCGCCATACCAGACCTGACCAATACCGCCATACTGTGACTGCATAACACTGCCATACCAGACCTGACCAATACCGCCACACTTTGGATAACACCGCCATACCAGACCTGACCAATACCGCCATACTGTAACTGGATAACACCGCCATACCAGACCTGACCAATACCACCATACTGTGACTGGATAACACTGCCATACCAGACCTGACCAATACCACCACACTGTGACTGGATAACACTGCCATACCAGACCTGACCAATACGGCCACACTGTGACTGGATAACACTGCCATACCAGACCTGACCAATACGGCCACACTGTGACTGGATAACACTGCCATACCAGACCTGACCAATACCACCACACTGTGACTGAATAACACTGCCACACCAGACCTGACCAATACTACCATACCCCCCCCCCCCTTCCCTTCGAAAAGACACTAGATTTTCTGGCAAGTCTGAACAGGAGGTGGAAGACTAGAAAAATAAAAAAAAAATTAAAAGTTGTTTCCTTCCCCCTGCTCCCTGGTGCTGCCCCCATGCAAGGTGCTGCCCTAGGTAGACCACAACTGCCTAATGGTAAAGACAACCCTGCTGGTTTACAGGACACTACAGGTAAACAGGACCCCAAACTATACACTACAGGTATACAGGACCTCCACCAACTATATACTACGGGTATACAGGACCCCAAACTATACACTACAGGTATACAGAACCTCCACCGATTTTATACTACAGGTATACAGCACCCCCACCAACTCTATACTACAGATATACCAGACCCAAAACTATACACTACAGGTATACAGGAACTCCACCAACTATATACTACAGGTATACAGGACCCCAAAACTATACACTACAGGTACAGATGTAGGCTGGGTTCACACTACGTATATTTGAGGCTGTATGTTTGAGGCTGTATAGCAACCAAAACCAGGAGTGGATTGAAAACACAGAAAGGCTATGTTCACATAATGTTGTAATTGAGTGGATGGCCGCCATTTAATGGCAAATATTTGCTGTTATTTTAAAACAACGGCTGTTATATTGAAATAATGGCCGTTATTTACCGTTATATGGCGGCCATCCACTCAGTTTCAACATTGTGTGAACAGGTCCTTTCTGTGTTATCAATCCACTCCTGGTTTTGGTTGCTATGAGGACCTGACATGAGGACCAAATACAGCCTCAAATATACATAGTGTGAACCCAGCCGTAGCCTGTGTTAACTTGATCACAATGACGCATTTAACTCGACACTAATTGACTTAACACCGCTCCCTGACACAATTGTTGCGTCAGGGATCATGTTAACCCTGGCTACATCTGTATACCGGACCCTCAAACTATACAGTACAAGTATACAAGACCCCCGAACTATATACTACAGAACACTACAAGTATACAGGACCACAAAACTATACACTACAGGTATACAGGGCCTCCACCAACTATACACTACAGGTATACAGGACCCCAAAACTTTACACTACAGGTATACAAGACCTCTACCAACTATAAACTACAGTTACACAGGACCCCCAAACTTTACACTACAGGTATACAGGACCTCCACCAACTATACACTACAGGTATCCAGGACCCTAAAACTATAAATTACAGGTATAGAAGACCTCACCAACTATACATTACAGGTATACAGCACCTTCACCAACTATATATTACAGGTATACACGACCTCTACCAGCTATACACTGAAGGTATACAATACTTCCCAAACTATACAGTAGAGGTATACAGCCCCTCCCAATTATACACTACTGGTATACAGGACCTCCCTCAACTATACACTACAGGTATACAGCCCCCCCAACTACACACTACAGGTATACAGGACCCCCTCAACTATACACTACAGGTATACAGCCCCCCCACCCCCCAACTATACACTACAGGTATACAGGACGGATGTTTGAAATTTTTAGTTTATTTCTAATGGGCATAAGCTACAATTTACATAAACAGTGCAAAACTGTTGGGTATATAGGGGCATATAGGGCTACTGGCGTTTTCCCCTTAAACAAAAAAAACAAGGACATACATTGGCCTCCTGGCCACCTTAGAGTAAATCTAATTAACACACTGACACTTTATACCCGGGCAGTGCGGGGTACATTTTCTAGTTTATTCTTTAGGTCAGTCTGAATACAGCGATATGGAAGTTTATATAGCTTTTTTAATGTTTTACTATTTTTATTAACAGTAAAACTTTTTTTGCAAATGGGTATGTTTAAAATGGCCCTATTGTGACTATTATAGCACTTTTTTACCTACGGGGCTGTATGGGGCATCATTTTTTGTGCCCCATACAGCCGACAATCTCTAGTTTTTATTAGTATCACATTTGTGTAGATGGGATATATTGATCACTGTTTATTATTTTTTTATATGTAAAATGTAATAAAAAAAATCAGCAATGTTTTTTTACCGCTTTTACCGCTGATGTTTTTTTTACCGCTTTTTATTCACGCCACTCATTGTGCAGGAATAATATTGTTTTATTTTAATAGATTAGACGATTACACCGCTACGGCATATTATCAGAAGACTGATCAGACTGCACGGAGGTAAGCTGTATACCCCAGTCAGGCAATGCAAACGGGACCCCCGCAGTGCACCATTGAGGGTGAGGGCCTGGCTGCTAATAGCTGATAAAAGGGGTGTGCTGATAAAAGGGGTGTGCATAAAGAACTAGATTTGCATTTCCAGGGAAATACATAGTGCTTGAAAAGAGCGCCCCTTTAACAGTGACTTCCCTTTATGAAAAACTTTACCCCTTGATTCCCTTTCCTTTAAGAGCAACCTTGGTACTGTCCCGTTAAGAGCGGCTTTGGTACAGTCCCTTAAGGAGCAACTTTGGTGCCAACTCTTTAAGAGTGACCTATATACTGTCCCTTTAAGACCAGCTTATGTACTGTCCCTTTAAAAGCGACTTAGGTACAACCCTTTGAAGAGCAACTTTAGTGCTGTCCCTTTAAGAACAACTTTAATACTGTCCCTTTAAAAGTGACTTTAGAATTGTCCCCTTAACAGCTCTGGTGTGACATAGGGGTATCAGCTCCGCCAGAACACGACTCAGCTCTGCTGTGTCATGCGGGTATCAGCTCTGCTACATTACTGACTAACCTCTGCTACTTCCCTGACTGATCTCTGCTACATCACCGACTGACCTCTGCTACTTAAAATGGTAAAGAACATTGCTCAGTTACCATGACAATATTTCTCATGTCAGTGACACAAAATCGCTAAGGACCTTCCATCTTCTACTGGCCAATTGTTGACATATGACTGCATGGATGTTATCAGGCATTGACTGACAAGACCTTAAAATTTCTATTGGCTGCTATATTTCAGCATATGTGCTTTGATTGGCTGTTAATGCTGTAAAGTGTGGCCATTATTTCCTATGGGAAATTAGGGGCCTTTAAACGTAAATTTCTTAAAAGTGACAAATCAGATCGAAGACAAAAATAGATAGCACACCTGTCACCGCCAAGGGCTTCAAAACGCAGTTTGAACAGAGTCTGTGAGCAAATCAGTTCGGGTTGTATTAATCACAGATGAATAGCTGGAAGAGGAAGTGGAAGTAGAAGAAAACGGATAACAATATCGTGCTTTTTCAAGCACTATTATAAACACTAGCAGTTTAGTACAATTCTTGAGAAACACATGGTGGTAGTTATACCATTATAGACAGCAGTAGAGCACACACATATACTAACTTCTGATGTTGGTTTTAAATGTAGCTGAATAAGCTTTCGTGTCAGCCATGGGAGCGATGTGCAGCCATTTCTGTCTTTTTGGCTTTTGCATATTTTATGTATTCTGTCCCTTTTTTTCATTGTGGCTAGCACTCGTGCTTTGTAAGACCCATGTGATCCAAATTAGCAGGAAGCACCTGTGTACATAATGGGAGGATCTCCTAGTATTCTCCCATTCTACCTGCAGAGGAATGGAGAGAGAGGTAAGAGCTTGTTCACGCTTGTGTTGCTTGGCGTCCACTTTTTCCGCCGGTGGCGCCTGTGGGGTCTGGGGGGTCTGGGGGGGCCTTTTAGGGTCTGGTCCTGTGACAATGGGGTTGCAGGGCCATTCCGTGGCCCCCCTTCTTGTAACGCCTGAAGTAGTGGATCCACTGGACCATCACCAGCGATGGCACTAACCTCACCAGGGAGCGGAGTCTAAGGGGCCGCTGGTTTTCACCAGAGCCCGCCGCAAGGCGGGATGGACTTGCTGCGGCAGGCGACCCCCAGGTCGCTACCCCTGGCTTGGTTGCTAGTGACGGCAGGCGAGGCGTGGCAGGAGCAGTAGGCAGGAGATGGTGCTGGCAGAGGTCTGTAGGCGTAACCGCAGGTGACAGGCTGAACACAGGAGCAATGGAGTGACAGCGGAGCAGGAACCAGAAACAAGGACTAGGGACCAGGTAGCGGATAGGTATCAGGAACAAGGACTTGGGACCAGGTAGCGGATAGGTATCAGGAACAAGGACTTGGGACCAGGTAGCGGATAGGAAACAGGAACAACAGGAGGCTGGGCCAAACGCTATGGGAAGCATGTAGAGGCTCCAACACAAGGGACAGGGCATGCTGGGATTTATAGGGAGTGATTGGTGCAACTAACCAATTAAGGGCGGACTGGCCCTTTAAATCTGAGACAGCCGGCGCGCGCGCGCCCTAGGAGGCGGGGACGCGCGCCGGCCGGCACAGACGGAGACAGGAGCGGAGGAGAGGTGAGGCGCCCCCAGGTGCCGAGCTAGCAGCAGCGCCGGGTCCCTGCACAAGGACCCCGGCGGCTGCATGGGGCAGGAGGAGGTCGCGGCGGCGGCCCGGAACACAGGACGCCGCCGCGGCCGTGACACTTCTCTGCTTGCGCACGTTTTGCGGGGATTGTGGTCGCTGACCGGCACAGTGATGTTTTTTGGTTAGGGACTCATGTGTATCAGAAGACCTGCACGTGGTACATGAGGCAATATGGTTTAGCCAAATTATATACTAACTTCTGATGTTGGTTTTAAATGTAGCTGAATAAGCTTTCGTGTCAGCCATGGGTGTGATGTGCAGCCATTTCTGTCTTTTTGGCTTGCACACATATAATATTGCAATAGGCAAATATTACAGTAGTGATTTGTCCAAACCTCAAACCATAACTGCAAGGTAGTGTGCACAATGACCTCTGGTAGGAGAGTCCAACAGGGACTTAGGGTCCTATTACAGGGGACGATTATCGTGTGAAAAATCATCAAATCATTCAAATTTAAACATTAATAATCGTTCTGTGTAATTGCAGGCAACGATTGAAAAATTGTTCGTATGTCGTTGATTGTTGATTTAGACCTGAATCTAAAATTATCGTTAATCATTCGCTAATCGTTCGCTGTAATTCCACATTCGTTCGCTCAAGTTCCGCATTTTTTCACTAATTGTTCAGTGTAATTGCACATTGTTCATTGTTTTGCTGGAATCAGAAGGAGTAAACGATCATAGTAACGATCGCAATAACGATTGTAGTAACGATCATAACTAATGATTATCATTCTGTGTAATATGGTGAAGAATTTCTCGTTTGCGATCGTTTATCGTTAGTCGTTAATCGTTAAAAATCATTCCGTGTAATAGTACAGAGCAAGTACAAAAATAAAGGCCCTATTCCACGAAACGATTATCGTTCATAAACTCGCTCCAACGACCGCTCGTTAATAGTGATGAGCGAGCATGCATGTCCGGGCTTGGTACTCGATCAAGTATTAGGATACTCGATGGTACTCGTTACTCGGACGAGCATCTCATCCGTTTCCTGTTAGTTTGGGCGCTATTTCTCAGCCAATAAAATGCAGGAGACTCTTTGGTACATCCTGCGATCACGTGGGACCCATACATGTCGATAGTAGCGATTGGTTGGCCAGATCAGATGACCCTGCCATATAAAACGCGCAGCCGGCAGTAGGCAGGGAATACTAGCAATACAAACATACAGCCCTTAGTATTACTACAGACTGCTGGCTGGGACTTGCAGTGCTGCTACCACGATTTCAGCAGCACACTGTGGTGATCGGCTACTGTCAGAAAGGGGACATTAGGTGTTGCATACAGACCCCTAAGAAGTGCTCAGTGTACTCTTTTTTGATTTTGTGGCTGGTGGTCCTGCTGTACTACATTGGATTGCTGGGATTTGTAGTACACCTTTATAAAACTTCACTGCTCATTGGACGGGGGTATCACAGCGTGTATCTAGGTCCAGCCACTACCAGATAGTACCGTAAAGCCCCCCCCCCCAACTAGTGGGTACTACACTGTATTGCTGGGATTTGTAGTACACCTGCATAAAACTTCACTGCTCATTGTAAGGGGGTATCACAGCGTGTATCTAGGTCCAGCCACTACCAGATAGTACCGTACAGCCCCCCCAAAACTTGTCGGCGCACAAGTGTTTTTCCTGATTTCTGTATTTCATATGCAAGGCCTATCTAAGTTCCATATTGTGCAGTGTCCATAAAATGGTGAACCCCAGGAGGCCGTGGTTCAGGGCTGGGTGACACAGCAGCACCTGTTGAGGAGGTAGCAGTGGCACACCAAAGACGTCCACTCCCTAGCTTCTTTGCCCAACTTACGGGGTCTCAAGGTAGACAGATATTGAAACCGCAGCAGTGTGAACAGGTGATCACGTGGATAGCGGATAATGTGTCCAGTAACTTATCCACCACCCAGTCTTCCACGCAGTCCAGCCACCCAAGCGAGTGGAACCCTTGCTCCATTAGCTCAGCCTCCTTCCCCACAGTCTGGCCCCTCCAGGGAAAGAAGGGATTCAGATCCACCACCATGCTCCCAGGAACTCTTTTCTGGACCCTTCCCTGAGTCAGAGCAACTGGAGCAGTCGATCTGTCCTGATGCCCAAACTATGCAGCTCACGCAATCAGTGGTTGATGAGAGTTGGGACTTGCAAGCGGGGTTGGAAGAGGTGTCTGATGATGACGATGAGACCCGGTTGTCAGACAGTGAGGTTGTTGTCATAAATGTAACTCAAAGTGAGGAGGAGAGTGAGGAGAGTGAGTTGACAAAAATGACGTTTAAGATACAAACCGCCACAGTTAATAGTTTCTTAATGCTTACATATTGTAAGTTTGCACAGTATAAGAGAGAAATCTATCTAGCTGTGCTCATGCTTGTTTGTTAGCACTTAAACCAGTTAGCATTTAGAATTGTCACATTAGTCAACTAGGGAATGGTATGTCACTATTGTTGGGTGACTGTTTTCAGTTCATAGTTCACATTGTAAAAGTTTAAAGTTCTGCACTTATCTCACTTTTCATTGGTTGTTGTTGTTTGATTGCACAGTTTGAGTTCACTTTTACCACTTTGATAGTTAAGAGGGATGTGTGCTTTCCCCCAAAAAATGTTCACTATGATGTACCACACCACCCCTTACTAAGACACCATGTATAGATATATTGTACTTTTTTCTTAATTTAATATTTTCTTATTTTTTCTTAAAGGGGAACTCCGGATCGAGGCAAGAAAAAACCGAAACTTCTGCAGAAGCATATAGCATTATTTATTACCTATCTATCCCAGTTTTGGGACCAAATATCCATTTGTTTTGTGGTTTTTTGTTCTGTTTTGTGTTTCTGTATTTCCTGGTTGAGCAGATGTACTCGGTACTACAGGTTCCAGAATGCATTGCTGTCCCTCTGTTTTAACCAGGCTGTTGCACAGAATTAGGCATAATGGTTCCATTAGAAAGCCTCAGAGGCATGCATACATGCTGCCCCTGCTGTTTCCTGTCCATTTCCGTTGTGTTTCCATCAATTTCTGAGGTTGACAGGTTTTCACACGACCTTCCCTCTACCAAACTTGAGTCTCCTGCAAAAATACTCGAGTCTTCGATTGACTTCAAAGGGTTTCGTTACTCGAAATATCACTCGAGTATCGTAGTGTAACGATTATTTTGCGGCCGTTACATGGCCGTTTAAAACATTCGCCAGGGTGATCATGACCATACGACATACCTACTTTTTTAAAACCTTTTTATGAACAACTGAAAGATTTCTAATTTTATTAATCGATTAGCGAATTATCAACAATTTTTTTTCGACATGCTGAAAACATTTTTTAAACGACAATATAACTATTTTGCCTTTGTTGTTCGCTCATTTACACCAATTCCACAAAGCAATTATCGTTAACGAGTGGTTGTTGTTGTGAGTATATGAACGATAATCGTTCCGTGGAATAGGGCCTTAAAGGGGTACTCCGGTGGGGGGGCTATTTTGGGATCTGGCCGGGGAGGAGGTGGCTGAGGGAAATGACGTCCAGTCACCTTCCCGGTTCCAGCGGCGAGTCCCGTATCGTGGCACTCCGGTCTCTGGTGCCCGGCTGTTTCCTGGTGTCTAACATGGGCTCGAGACGTGATGTCTCAACTCCGCTCAGCCAGTGACAGAGGCAGGATCCGTTTCAAGTCCGCTCAGCCAGTCAGTGACAGAGGCGGGATCTGAGTGGACTTGAAACGGACCCCGCCTCGAGCTCGCGTCAGACACCAGGAAGCGACTGGGCACCGGGGACCAGATCGCCGCGAAAATAGTTATATTGTCATTTAAAAAAATCAGAGCAGGCTCTCACTTTCCAGGCAGGGTTAGAAGGGGTAGAAGTGGGGAAAGGCCTGGGGAGGAGGGGGGGGTTGGTAAACTAAGGGACCTTCATTTAAACTCAGGGATCTCAACAAATTCCAACCATGGTCTCCACACCTTATAATGACGGATTGTTGTTGTTTGTTTGAGTCTACCGCCAACTCTTCCATCTGACACAGACAGAGAATCTCTCTAAACCAGTCAGTTATATTGGGCGCTCGCTTAGATTTCCATAAAGAATGACAGACCTGGCCACCTGTCGCAGAAATCGCATGAGACCCTTGGACACAACTTTCAGCCTGCCTGTCTGACAATAAAAGGTAGGCTGAGTCATTATCCAAGAGGACACCCATGATTGTGTGAATAACATTAACACCTCAAACATAAGTCCAGTACTGAAGGGTCTAGTTTGTGTCGTAGGGTAGGGACCCTATACCACCTTGATAAAATCATAAAATAAGTTTCTTGAGCGCGACTAGATATTGAGAACTTATGGCAGAGCCCAAAGGATTTATTTCAGTCCACTGTCTCAAAGGTGCAGCCAATCTCCCTCTCCCAGCCTCTCGTGTAGGAAGGAGCCCCCTTCTAGCTAACATTTAAAATCTGAATATATTTCAAGAATACCAGGTGCATAACTCCTCGAACACAGAAAGAGACGGATGTAGCTGTTGAAAGTTGGTTGAGAGGAAGTGTTTGAGCTGCTGGTATTGAAGCATGCGTTGTGGAGAGCTTGCGGATTCCCGGGAGCCCCGTGCCCAAACAAATGTGCAGAAGAATTTATGTAGCTTAGTGAAAAACAGTCTTGGGATTGGGGTCGGGATGGTTAGGAAATAATACCAAAGACGTGGGAGGATTGTCACTTTAAGTGACTTAAAGGGGTTATCCAGTGCTACAAAAACATGGCCACTTTTGCACCGCTCTTGTCTCCAGATTGGGTGGGGTTTAAAACTCAGTTCCATTGAAGTAAATGGAACTTAAAGTGACTCTGTACCCACACTCTGTCTCCCCCAAACCACTTTTATCTTCGGAGAGCAGCGGTCCTGGGGTCCGTTCGGCAGGTGATGCCGTTATTGTCCTAAAAAACAACTTTTAAACTTGCAGCCCTGTGCCCCATGGCCGTGTGCCCAAGAGGCTTAAAAGGCTCTGCGCAATTAACTTAGCAAAGAGCTTTGCATCGAGATTTATTATGAGATGGGTCTGTAGCTGGGGCAGAGCTGAGGGTCCTTTCCATCTTTGAGCAAAACCTTAATGTGGGGAAGAAGGGGCAGAGTGGGAGATTTCATTAAATGCTGACAATAGGACAGAGGAGAGGTGTGCCTGAAACAATTGGAAAAATTTAGCTGTGTAGCCATCCACGCCAGGACTTTTGCCTGTCGGCATGGAAAATACAGCTGTCTGGAGTTCTTCCTGCGTAAAAGGGTCCTCTAATGAGGCAGCATCAATTTTGGACAGCGTGGGGAGGGCTGTGTCCAGGATATATTGGTGTAGTGTACGAATAGAGGCCGAGATGCAGTTGGAGGGGTTGTAAAGTTCCTGACGGATACGGATTGGTGATATGTGATTGTAGGAAAACGTTTGATCGAGGATATGAATGTAGTTGCATTATGGTCACGTACAGTTTTGGCAAGCAAGCGACTAGGCTTGTTCCCCATCTATAAAACGACCTACCACACAGTTGTTGATACCTCTGTTTTTATCTCATGCCAGACCTGAATGAACTCCTTAAGCACGTTTCCAGCTCCTTGAGTTGGTCAAGGAGGTGCACCAATTTAGCTGCTGCCTATCTCTTCAAGCGAGAGCCATGTTTGATAAGAACAGCTATCAAGATACATTTCAGTACCTCCTATTTAATTTGAAGAAGGGTATTGTCAGAAGTATGGTCCAACTTAAAGGAGAAGTCCGGTGAAATTTTTTATTAAGTATCGTATTGCCCCCTAAAAGTTATACAAATTGCCAATATACACTTTTCACGGGAAATGCACATAAAGTGCTTTTTTTCCTGCACTTACTACTACATCAAGGCTTCACTTTATGGATAAAATGGTGATGTCATGACCTGACTCTCAGAGCTGTGCGGGCTGTAGGGAGGATGATGTCAGAGGGATGCTCAGTGTCCCCCTGCCATCATCCTCTCCAGCAGCCACCGCCCGCACAACTCTGGGTCGGGTTGTGACATCACCATTTTATCCAGGAAGTGAAGCCTTGATGCAGTACTAAGTGCAGGAAAAAGCACTGTATAAGCATTTCCCATAATAAGTGTATATTGGTGATTTGTATATCTTTTGGGGGGCAATACAATACTTTAATAAAACATTTTCACCTGATTTCTCCTTTAGAGTTTGAGATGGAGCTCTTCAGGTCCCCCATGCACAAACTATCATAGAGAAGAGGTTTGTTCAGTCCACATGTAAAAGTCATCTTATAAAGCGGGGGAAGCGACATTTAATTCTCCCTAGCCAGGAAATTTTGATTGCCCATAAAACAGGTGGATAATTGGCTGTGTAAATGGAATCTGGGTCAAAAGGAATTTGAATTCCTAGATGTTTGACAGATTTGAAATGATGCAAAGCCTGGAGACACCGGGCTTGGGCCTGCAGAAGTGATACTGTACATTGAAGGTCACACTTTTCGAGAAATTTAAGTTATAGTTGCTAAAATGGCATGATCGATGGAAGTGAAGCGGGGGAAGCGACATTATGCAGTGTACTGGGGCGTGGTTGGAGTGTAGAATGTTGCGTATTGTGGTAGATGTGAGGAAGGTTAAATGATGGTGAGATATGGGAATGTAATCGATTCTGCTGTATACCTGGTGGGGATGAGAGTAAAAGGTCAAGTCCTGGTCTGGTGGGTGGGTGATGTACTATGCATCACAGAGCTGGAGCGCATGGAGCTGTCTCAGCCTTTTAAGTTGATTGTGTAGGAGGGTAGAATGGCCTGTAAAAGTATCCTGGAGAGGCTAGAGAGAGAGATTGAAGTCGCCCACCAATAGGAGGTGGCCTTCCGTGAAGCTAGAAGATCATTGAGCACCTTTAAGAAAAAAGAAACCCGATTAGAGTTTGAAATGAAAATAGATACTCCCTTAGATCTGCCTTTAGGGTTCGCATTATGGTAATAGGTAGGGAAGTATCTATTTCATATTGTGGGCATGTGACCCTTTTTGAAGTAGGTTTCTTGAAGACACAGTATATAGGTTTTCTGCTTAAGGAAAGAATACACAATTTGAGCCCTTTTCTTATGAGTAGTAAATCCAGTGGCGTAGCTACCAGGGTCACAGCGGTCGCTGCTGCAATCATTCTTGTGACCGCAAGCATTGTTTTGCTTGTGGTCACAAAAGCAGGCTTGTGCTGGTCCCCGGCTGATGCGCAGCTACCGGGGGTTTCCCGTCCTATCCCCGGCAGCGTGCGCATCAGAGAGCTCCGTGGCCCAAGACTTCCGGCACAGAGAGTGCACGTAAGAGACGGAGAAGTATGGTGGAGAGAAGCACAGGAGAGAAACAGGGGGGAGAGAAGCACAGGAGAGAAGTATAGTGGAGAGAAGCACAAGAGAGAAGTATGGTGGAGAGAAGCACAGGAGAGAAGTATGGGGAGAGACGCACAGGAGAGAAGTATGGTGGAGAGAAGCATGGGGGAGAGACGCACAGGAGAGAAGCAGGGGGGAGAAGTATGGGGGAGAGACGCAGGGGGGAGAAGTATGGTGGAGAGAAGCACAGGAGAGAAGTAGGGGGGAGAAGTATGGTGGAGAGAAGCACAGGGGGGAGAAGAAAACAGGCCCAGGTTTTACACTGAGTGAGTATGAATACATTTAGAATCTATATTATTAACTATATGTATAATATGTACTGTTTTAGTGTCATTTTGTGCCATTTTGGTTGGTGGTGTGCCCCGGGATTTTTTAAGTATAAAAAGTGTACCGCGGCTCAAAAAAGGTTGAAAATAACTGCTCTAAAGTACTGTACCATTGCCCCCCTAATGTACTGTACCACTGTCCCCTCTAATGTACTGTACCACTGTCCTCTCTAACGTACTGTAGCACTGTCCTCTCTAATGTACTGTACCACTGACCCCCCCCCCCCATGTACCGTACCACTGTCCTCTCTAATGTACTGTACCACTGTCCCCTCTAATGTACTATACCACTGCCCCCCTAATGTAACGTACCACTGTCCTCCTAAGTCATTGTTTCCCAACCAGTGTCTCCTCAGCTGTTCCTAAACTACAACCTCTATTATGCCAGCAGCACATAATGTGAGTTCTAGTATTATAGAAACTGGAGGGTCACATGTTGGATAAAACTAAAAGAAATAAACTGCCCTCCTAAATTATTGTTTCTCTACTAATGGCAAAATTACAACTCCCATTGTACCCTGGTGGCAGGACATGATGAGAGTTGTAGTTTGGTAAGGCTAGGTTCACACTGCGTTTCTGCAATCTGTTTTTTTCATCCGTTTTTTGCAAAAAACAGATGAAAAACGGATGACAAAAACTGATGCATCCGTTTTTCCATTGACTTACATTGTAAAAACACGGATCAAAACAGATCCGTTTTTTTAACAGACACAAAAGTAGTGTCAGCTACATTTTTGTGTCCGTCAAAATAAAAGGACCCGTTTTTTTACAATGGAAGTCAATGGAAAAACTGATCAAAACGGATGCACACAAATGCATCCGATTTTTTCCATCCGTGTTTTGCAAAAATGGATTGCAAAAACGCAGTGTGAACCCAACCTAACAGAGGAGGAACCACTGTTAGGAAACAATGATTTAGGGGTACAGTTTATTTAGTGAGGTGTTCTTCAACATGTGACCCTCCTGCTGTTCCTAAACTGCAACCCCCATTATATCCTGCCAGCAGGGCATGATGGGAGTTGTAGTTTGGTAACAGCTGAGGAGCCACTGTTAGGAAGCAATGATTTAGGGGTACAGTTTATTTACTGTGACCCTCCTGCTGTTCTTAAACTATGATCCCCATTATCTCCTGCCACCAGGGCAGGATGGGAGTTGTAGTTGTGCACTAACTGAGGAATCACAGGTTGGAGAACACTACTAAATAATCTCTACCTAAATGACTGTTACCAAACTACAACTCTCATTATGTCCTGCCACCAGGGTACAATGGGAGTTGTAGTTCTGCAATAACTTCAGGGTCACATGTTACAGAACCAAGCACAATGCCCCCCCCCTACCCCCCCCCCCCCCCCCATATACTCACTAAGCTTGTCCTGTGCTGCTCTGCTGCTCTGGCCTCTTCCTGTAAGGTCTGGCCAGACTAGAGAGGTGCAGGCGCAATCTGAATCACAAAGGAGAAGCTGGCTGGCCGGACAGGGAGGTGAGTGTCCCCTGCTCCAGCCAGTCCTAGGCTACTGTATTGTATTGGTGTCTTACAGACACCAGTACTATACAGCAGTTATTTTCAACCTTTTTTGAGCCGCGGCACACTTTTTATACTTAAAAAATCCCGGGGCACACCACCAACCATAATGGCACAAAATGACACTAAAACCGTACATATTATATATATAGTTAATAATATAGATTCTAAATGTATTTATACTCACTCAGTGTGAAACCTGGGCCTGTTTTCTTCTCCCCCCTGTGCTTCTCTCCACCATACTTCTCCCCCCTACTTCTCTCCTGTGCTTCTCTCCACCATACTTCTCCCCCCTGCGTCTCTCCCCCATACTTCTCCCCCCTGCTTCTCTCCTGTGCGTCTCTCCCCCATCCTTCTGTCCACCATACTTCTCTCCTGTGCGTCTCTCCCCCATACTTCTCTCCTGTGCTTCTCTCCACCATACTTCTCTCCTGTGCTTCTCTCCACCATACTTCTCTCCTGTGCTTCTCTCCCCCATGCTTCTCTCCTGTGCTTCTCTCCACCATACTTCTCTCCCCCTGCTTCTCTCCACCATACATCTCCCCCCTACTTCTCTCCTGTGCTTCTCTCCACCATACTTCTCTCCTGTGCTTCTCTCCCCCATGCTTCTCTCCTGTGCTTCTCTCCACCATACTTCTCTCCCCCTGCTTCTCTCCACCAAACTTCTCTCCCCCCTACTTCTCTCCGCTGTTTCTCTCCCCATCCCCATGTTTCTCTCCCCCCTGCTTCTCTCCGCTGCTTCTCTCCCCCATCCCCATGCTTCTCTCCCCCATGCTTCTCTCCCTGTCTCTCCCCCATCCCCATGTTTCTCTCCCCCATCCCCATGTTTCTCTCCCTGTCTCTCCCCCTCTGTTTCTCCACCATGCTTCTCTCCCTGTCTCTCCCCCTCTGTTTCTCCCCCATGTTTCTCTCCCCCATCCCCAGGTTTCTCTCCCCCATTGTTTTCTCCTGTTTCTCTCCCCCATCCCCAGGTTTCTCTCCATCCCCCTTCCTTCTTCCTTACCTCCTCCGAGATGGTCGCCGCTGCTGTCTGCCTCACCTACTGGCCGCCCGTAGGGCCCGGACGTGCTCCTCCAATCAGCGGTCACCGGGAGCGTGGTGGGCTGCGGCGGGCCGTAGCGCAAATGTTGATTGGATGCGTGCATCACAGCCCACCGCAGCGCACCACGCTCCTGGTCTCCACTCATTGGATAGAAGGAGCACGTCCGGGCGCTACAGGCGGCCAGTAGGTGAGGCGGACAGCAGCCCACAGTATAATCCGCCACTGATCGCTGTGCATTGCCGGGGAACAAAACACAGGGGCACCATAGTTTGGGGAACTTTCCCCGCGGCACACCGGACCATTGGGGAACTTTCCCCGCGGCACACTGGTTGAAAATCACTGCTCTATACACTCCAACCTCCTGGCAGAGCACATTACTACTTAGGTTCAGACTCTCACGGTACTCTCCTCTCTACAGTTATGGCCAAAAGTTTTGAGAATGACACAAATATTATATTTTCACATGATCTGCTGCCCTCTGTGTTTGTCGGATGTTTTTATCACATACAGAAATATAATTGCAATCATATTATGAGAAACAAAAGCTTATATTGACAGTTAGAATGAGTTAAAGCAGCAAGTCAATATTTGCAGTGTTGACCCTTCTTCTTCAGGACCTCTGCAATTATCCCTGGCATGCTCTCAATCCACTTCGGGACCAAATCCTGACTGATAGCAGTCCATTCTTGCACAATCAATGCTTGCATTTTGTAAGAATTTGTTGGCTTTTGTTTGTCCACCCGTCTCTTGATTGACCACAAGTTCTTAATGGGATTAAGATCTGGGGAGTTTCCAGGCCATGGACCCAAAATCTCTATGTTCTGTTCCCTGAGCCATTTAGTTATCACCTTTGCTTTATGGCAAGGTGCTCCATCATGCTGGAAAAGTCATTGTTGATTGCCAAACTGCTCTTGGACGGTTGGGAGAAGTTGCTCTTGGAGGACATTCTGGTACCATTCTTCATTCATGGCTGTGTTTTTAGGCAAGATTGTGAGATAGCCGATTCATCTTCTCCGAATAAGCTGTTTTCCAGATGTCCCAAACAATCGGAAAGGGGATTCATCAGAGAAAATGACTTTACCCCAGTCCTCAGCAGTCCACTCCTTGTACCTTTTGCAGAATATCAGTCTGTCCCTTATGTTTTTTACTGGAGAGAAGTGGCTTCTTTGCTGCCCTCCTTGAGACCAGGACTTGCTCCAAGAGTCTCCGCCTCACAGTGCATGCATATGCACTCACACCTGCCTTCTGCCATTCCTGAGCAAGCTCTGCACAGCTGGTAGCCCGATCCCGCAGCTGAAACACTTTTAAGAGACGGTCCTGGCGCTTGCTGGTCTTTCTTGGGTGCCCTGGAGCCTTTTTTGGCAACAATGGAACCTCTCTCCTTGAAGTTCTTGATAATGCGATAGATGGTTGACTGAGGTGCAATCTTTCTAGCTGCGATTCTCTTCCCTGTTAGGCCATTTTTGTGCACTGCAATGATGACTGCATGTGTTTCTTTAGAGATAACCATGGTTAACAGAAGAGAAACAATGATGCCAAGCACCAGCCTCCTTTTAAAGTGTACAGTGGTGTCATTCTCGTTCACACAGAGCAAAAGCAGCTGAATTTCTGCGCTGAATCAGCGCTGAAATTTCAGCCGTTAAAATAGTTGCAGAGCTAATTTCCATTTTCCATACTTTCCTAGCGGAATACGCAGGGATTCTGCTTACATTCTGCTTATATTCTGCTCGGAATTCAGCGTCAGTTGATTTCAGGCGGAAATATTTCCTTGCGTAATCCGCTCCTTTTGCTCTGTGTGAACGTAGCCTAAGACAGGTTGATCTTCAGCCCTGTCCTCATCAACACCCACACCTGTGTTAATGGAGCAATCACTGATACTATGTTAGCTTGTCCTTTTAAGGGCTCGTTCACACAGAGCAAAAGCAGCTGAATTTCTGCGCTGAATCAGCGCTGAAATTTCAGCCGTTAAAATAGGTGCAGAGCTAATTTCCATTGTGTTGAATGGAAATTCTGCTCTGCAATTCACATGGTGAATTTTCCGCACTGAACTAATCCGCTTTCCGCCAGAAGAATGAACATGTTCATTCTTCCGCTAGCGGAAGCCTATACAAACCAATGGGGCTCTGATTTTCTGTTTCAGCACGGAATACGCGCGTATTCAGCGCGGAATACAAGAGGAAATTACGCGCTGAATCAGCGCGGGAATGGGGAAAAAAGGGGGGAGGAGGATTCTAGTATATATTCTGGTATAGTCTAGTTTACTCGCCAAATACTCGCTGAATTTCAGCGCTGAATGCATGCGGATTCAGCGCGGATTCCTCGAGTATTCCGCGCTGAATTTGTCAAGAGCTGATTACGAGCTGAACACTTTCCTAGCGGAATACGCAGGGATTCTGCTTACATTCTGCTTATATTCTGCTCGGAATTCAGCGTCAGTTGATTTCAGGCGGAAATATTTCCTCGCGTAATCCGCCCCTTTTGCTCTGTGTGAACGTAGCCTAAGGCAGGGCTGCAATGATGTTGAAATGTGTTTTGGGAGATAAAGTTAATTTTCTAGGCAAATATTGACTTTGCAAGTAATTGCTGTTAAGCTGATCATTCTTTATAACATTCTGGAGTATATGTAAATTGCCATTTTAAAAACTGAAGTAGTAGACTTTGTAAAAATTTATATTTGTATTATTCTCAAAACTTTTGCCCATGACTGTACTACGCTACCTCAGTACAACCATATCAACTTTACTACATCCTACTCAGCACTTATCAAGCAGATCTGGTGGTGTTACATCTCAGTATTTATTGGAACTTTGTCATGTGTATACCTAAGCACTTTTGTATTACCTGTTGCACATTTGCCGATAATAAGCCAAGTCAACGTAGTCTGTGATTATTCACTACCACCTGCACAGCATTTACACTGCAACCTTGGAACATTTCTGTGGGTGGCGGGTCCTACCATTACTCGGGAGGGTTACTACACCGCTCTGGCCACCTGTGACTATACTATCCCAAGGGACCTTGCAGCAACCTGACAGGACACTGACCACAGGGGAAAAGGGTACAACTGGCCTTACTCCTTAAAAACAGGCGAGCCATGACACCTGAGTGCCCACCGGGCACTGGCGTCACGTGACAAACCCTTAAGATCCAACTGCAGCCCAGCCATCCACCACAAGAATTGGTGTCACACTTCCATCTAGCAAGTGACTGGCCGCCCCACTGCTACGGGGGCTCACCACATAAATCCCACAACAGTAAATTATAGAAGTGGGTCTCGTCGAATGCAAGCTACATTATTAATTTACATATGAGAACTGATATGATAAGGTGTTTAATAGGAAAGACAATTATGTCTATAGTGTGCGGAGTATGATTACTAGGGCCAGAAAAATGCAGAGAAGCAGAGCAACCAAAGAAGAACACAAACATAACATGGAATATTGCCTCACATTCCTCAACCAATATCTGGGTAGCCTGCCTTTTAGTCCTTCTTTTTTTGTCGCTGTGGCGGGGCATATGCATTCTGGTCCCAGAGGGGCCTGCAGCAGAAGTGGAGCAGCATCTGTTCCTCTCAGCGGTGTTCTGGGGTACTTGAAAAATGTGGCCCACCCAGGGACGTCTGGAGTAGGTAAGTTGAGGGTCTTAAGGAAGCCCACAAGGTCATCTTGGCATTTCAAGGTCGCTGTCTTGGATATGTCTCTGGCACTCTACAGGTGGGGCTTCCCTTTCATTTTGATAATGTTCCTTGTTTGTAGGAGTGACAGCAAAGGTTTGAGGGTGGCCCTCTGCCTTAGGTCTGGAAATAGATGGAATCTTGCCCCATCAAAGACAATTGTCTGCTTCAATTTAGCATTTCTCATTATTTCCTCTTTCACTGAAAAATAGTGAACCCTGCAGACAGTAGCATAATTTGGTGGGGGCAGAAGGAGCGGCCGCTCCCGGGCCCACACAGGCAGGGGGCCCACTGAAGATTTCACCATTTAATGCTGTCCGCAAAATCTATTGCTTTTGCAGACAAACTTAACAAAAGTGTATTGGCTGTAGGTGGCCCCTGGCCAGCACTACGTGCTCCTGGGGGCCTACACGGCTAGCAAATGCTGTGCCAGATGCAAGAACAACATACGGTTGAATGCGGCACAGTGATTGAAAGGGCTCTCCACCCTGCCAATCACTGTTGTGGCCACAAGAGGCGATTCCCTACCTTAGAGCTGTGGGACATAAGTGATGTCACTTGTGCACTCACAGAGCAGGGGGAGAGTCGACATCAGAAGACTACAGTACTGCAGCTGCACAGCAGGTAAGTATGGAGGAGACCTATGTGGGTGGGGCAAACTTCTCAGAAGGATGACATTTATCAGGGTTGGGGTATGGTATGTGCTAGCTAGCTAAAAAAAGGGGGTACTTAATTTGGATGTACAGTCTACTCACAGTGGTGGTGGGAGGGGGGGGGGGCCCAACCACCAGGAGGATTACCAGAGAGATTACTGCTTGGGGAGGGGGGTGGCTGCCTGGGGAATACATACCAGGGGGATTACCTACATGAGATGGTACTGGAGGGAATGTCTATATGGAGGATACTACCTTTTGGAGGGGGGGGGGGTGCCTGCCCAGAGAGGTCTAAAAATACTATATAGATGAACAGAGGGGAGTCTAACTTCTATATGAGGGCATAGAGGGGCTTAACTACTACTACTACATGAAAGCAGAGGGAAATAATTACTATATTAGGGCACAGAAGGCCTCAGTGTCGGACTGGGGTGCCTGGGGCCCACCAGAGGAAATGATCCTTGGGGCCCATCAATATAGAACCAGTGAGACACAACATGCTGACCCGCTCCTTTCCTGGATTTATCTGTGACAAATCCCTTGTGAACAACATTTTCAGTCGAACTAAAACTCTCAGAATACCCTACATTTATACAGCTCCCAGGGTATGCTGGGAGTTGTAGTTTCTGAGTGGACAACCCTCTAATAAATCACTGTGTGCAGAGTCTCCTGGTGGCTGCAATCTGTGGATGACAACATAAGCCTGAAGGTCCAGGAATACATCTGTCTACAGCAGCAGTTATGAGAGGATTGTACTACTGTACTACAACCACCAGCATATCCTAAAGGCCGCAGACTGTCAACTTGAGCCGCGACCAAGACTTGGTATATATTATATGTACCAAGACAGACATTACTGACCAAATCCTGTTTATTGACCACTACTGCCAATAATACCAGTATACAAAGGGAAATATGACTGCCACACCACAACCACTACCAGCACCATATTGTTACTGATCAAATCCTGTATACTAAGACCAATAAAACGCAGTACCGGATTACAAGTAACAAATAATACCACCATATACTGACTAATGCTACTGAATAAGATCCACTGTACACAATGTATCACCTCATACATTCATATAGAGGCAGACCCAGCTGTACACAGGTTCTGTACACCATATACATTCAGTGCAGTTATATCAAGTGACTTACAAGGGACGTCTTCTGTGATCAGAGTAGTTTTCATTTTCTTCTACAGCTGCCCTGTACCATCATAAGAACTTCTCCGAGCCACGAATCAACAGAATCTGCCAGACAGACATATTAGGCTCCTCACTCTAGCACCATCCTCAACTCACTACATACTGCACATCCGTATTGGTCCCTTTACACCCTCATTTAGTGGGTAGATGGCCCCCTGTGGTATCCCCCTTATAGATGGCACCATATTATCCCCCTTATAGATGCCCCCCTGTATTATCCCCTTTATAGATGTCCCCTGTATTATTCCCCTTATAGATGGCCCCCCTGTGTTATCCCCCTTATAGATGTGCCCCTGTATTATCCCCCTTATAGATGCCCCCCTGTATTATCACCCTTATAGAGGTCCCCCTGAATTATCCCCCTTATAGATGCGCCCTGAATTATCCCCCTTATAGATGTCCCCTGTATTATCCTCCTTATAGATGGCCCCCCTTTATAGATGTTCCCTTGTATATTCCCCCTTATAGATGTCTTCCCCTGTATATTCCCCCTTATAGATCGCTCCCCCCCTATATTGTCTCTTATAGATGGTCCCCCCTGTATATTCCCCATTATAGATGCCCCCCCCCCTGTGCAAAGCAGATAAAAAAAACACAACTCACCTTACAACACGCTTCCTCATCACGGCTGTCTTCTCCCCCGGATGCTGCTTGGCCCCCTGTGTCCCGGCCGGCGAATGCATCCCTGAGCTCAGTGTGCGCCGGGGCTGGTACTTCTGGCACAGGGAACATCTGTAACACACACTCCCTGTGCCGAAAGTACCAACCCCCGGCACACACTGAGGTGAGCTATCTGGTCCATGCGCCGGGCGGGACACCCCAAGGGAGCCGCACGCGGGGGGGGGGGGGACACCGAAGCTGTGACTGATGCTGTCACCTGACTGGGTGAGGGCCCAGTCAGGTGACAGCATTGTTAAATAGGCAGCACTGTTGATCGGGGAGCCCTGCCGCCCAACAGTCAGTGGGCCACCTGCGTGTCGGGCTGGGGCCTACCGGAGGATCCTCCGGTGGCCCAGTCCGACACTGGAAGGCCTAACTACTATATGCATCCACAGAGAAGCTGAACTTCAATATGAAGGTACAGAGGGGCCTGACTACTATATGGGGGGAGTGCAAAGGGAGGGTGTCATGACTGGCAGGAGTAGACAAGACAAGAGACAGTGGGCCCTAGATCTGAACCCACCCACTGTCACCTGCCTACTTGCCTCAGTCGACCCTAAACGGTCGCGGACAACCACGGAGTCGGTCCCTACACTGCGTAGGTGAATACACAAAACGTAGACAGACAAACGAAACACAATAGAGGATAGTCAACTAGCAGGGTCAAAACCAAACAGACAACGCAGTACAAAATCAGAAGGAGAGCGGATAGTCAAATGTCAAGCAAGAGGTCAGAACACGGGTAGAGCAATAGCAAGGGGATTAGGACAGGGAACGCTGGGAAAGGAGCAGGGGAGCTGGGACTAGAAACAACTAATAACCAGCAGGGAACTGAGGATCTGACTGCTTTTTATCCTGGATCAGAGACTAGGTCCAGCAGCTGATTGGACCAGCTCTGATCCCAGCACCAAGCTCAGCTGAACAGATCTAGCAGTGCAGTAACCCCTGCACTGCCAGAAGTCTGACAGGCAAGGCAGGTGTGGCTGGAAAGTAAAACACAGTTCATTCAGTGCAAACACAGACAGAAATTCAGCGCTTCCTCGGTCGCCCGGCACGGACCGAGGAGCGCAAAGTCACATTCCTAACAGAGGGTCTGTCTTCTATATGGAGGCAAAGGGGTTAATAACACCATGAAACAATTTTCCCCAAAAAATTTGTTCCCAGTTGTTAAGTGTTTTCCTCATTGTTTGTACCCTAAATGCATAGAAAAAAGTTATTATTCCCTGTAAACTTTGCTTTTGTGGTCAGCACAATGATATTTTGAAATTGATCTATTTTTAAGGATATTCGCCATATTTCAAGATACTTAAGAAGCTTCTGGAATTGTGAGAACTATCAAGAAGTTTCTAGAACTGTCCAGAATTATCTAGAACTTTCTGGGACTAGTAGCTGTATCAGTTATATAGGGCCACTATAGCCCTTCCTGAGAGACGGAGAGACATGATCTAATTGATTGGGATTGCATAGTAAGTGGGCAACAGCCATCACAGACAAAGGGGAATTGACCTAGACAGACAGGTGTGAATTCATTCTCTATTCAGATTCTGATAACGACCGTATTCACACTTCACCCCACACCCATTACAGGAGGAGCTTAGGAAGGACCACTACTTTCAAATGTATATATTGTGTGTTACTCTGCTTTTGGGTGATTAGTCTTGCTCTGCTGAATCCTCAGTACACTCTTGTACTTTGATACTGCATGGAATAAAGATTGGCCATTTTTATTTGCAGTTTGGAGAGACATCCTTTTTCCTTAAAGTACACAGCAACTTAGTCAATTTAGATGGCATCAAGAGGTTGCATACATTCAGCAGATGTATTTTGCTATGAATGTGGCCGGTCTATTTGAGGCTATAGGTATCACCTGTAACCCGAATGATTGGCGTCTCTTCATAGACAGCTCATGCAAGAGCCTCAAATCCATGCTTCTTCACAATGGGAACAAGAATCCATCTCTTTCTGTAGCTCACTTGGTGCACCTGAAAGAGGAATACACCAGTGTCAAGATGTTGCTAGGTGCCTTGAAGTATGATGAGTACGGCTGGGAAGTTATTGGAGATTTCAAAATGGTGTCATTCCTGATGGGCCTCCAAGGTGGTTTTACTATGTATCCTTGCTTTATTTGCCTTTGGGACAGCCCGGATACTAAAGCGCACTACCACAGGCGGGACTGGTCTCAGCGGACAGAGTTCACTGTGGGAAGAACAATGTAAAGTGGGAGCCACTGGTGGACCCACGCAAGATACTGATGCCACCACTACACATCAAGTTGGGGCTCATAAAACTATTTGTCAGGGCTCTAGATAAGGAGTGGATAGCTTTCAATTACCTCCAAGATCTTTTCCCTAAAGCTGTCTGAAGGAAAGATTAAAGCTGGTGTCTTCGTCGGACCACAAATAAAGAAGATCATAGAGTACAATAAATTTTAAATAATTATGTTTTTTTGCATCTCTTCTGGATCTGCGCCCAAACACACCCTGGTTGGAGGGGGGTCTGTTTTATTGCTATCCATCTTGTATGGTTTACCTGGGAGTGGCAGCAATCCTTCACATGCGGTTGTTAAATGTGTTGTGCCTCCTCTTGCACAACCCCACAAGGTGAGAGTTTTTCATTCATTTCTCTCAACTACCACATATCCTCCTGACCTGTGCTATGGAGCGCTGTTCAAATTTCTTTTACTCAAAATCCATATCCTTAATGCTCATCTTGATAAGTTCAAAGAGAACATGGGAACTTATTCAGAGGAGCAAGGCGAGTGCTTCCACCAGGACATTATGAACTTTGAACGCCATTAGCAGGGACAATATAACAAGGACATGATGGGCAACTATATTTGGGGATTGATTGGTGAATCTAATTTGCAGTATAGTGATAAATCTCGGAAAAAAACACACTTCTGAACAGTTTTTGGTAATCTGTATAAATTTGCAATGCCTATAGTCTTCTTAGTCTGACTGTATAAATGAGAAGATGCAAAATCGTCTATGTTATGGTATAGATAGTGGCCTTTTTACTATATGAGAGCATACAGGGACCCTGCGTTCTATATGAGGGCTAAAACTGGGTCTAAATACTACATGAGAGCATAAAGTTGGCAACAGTGGGGAGCAATACACATAGGGATGGTGCCTTAGTGAGATGCCTAAAATGTTTGTCTGGCAGATGAGGCATCGCCAGGAGAAGTCTTCATCATGGCCGAGCCAGACAGAGGAAAAGTAAAACCACCTAGCAAACAAGTCACTTACATTTCATGCAGAGAAGACGCCCCTGTGCTTTCTCTGTCCAAGCATAATGGGAATTGTAGTTTTGAAAAATCTGGAGGGTAGTGAGTTTGATTCCTTGAGGGGTGCAGTTTCCAGAATGGGGTCACTTGTGGGGGGTTTCCAGTGTTTTGGCAGCACGAGGGCTCTGTAAATGCGACATGGCGTTCATCATCCATTCTAGCCAAATCCAACCTCCAAAATCCAAATGGCGCTCCTTCCCTTCGGAGGCTTGCCCTGCGCCCACATGGCGCTTTATGTCCACATGTGGGGTATTTACGGACTCGGGGGAAATTGCTCTACACATATTGTGTGTTTTTTTCTCTTTTAACCCCTTGTGAAAATGATAAATTCAAGGCTAAACCAACATTATAGTGTAAAAAATGTAATATTTCATTTTCACGCCACATTGTTCCACATTTGTGCCCGTCACCAGTGGGGTCCATATGCTCACTACACCCCTTGTTACATTCCTTGAGGGGTGTAGTTTCCATAATGGGGTCACTTGTGGGGGGTTTCAACTGTCTTGGCAACACAGAGGCCTTTTGAATGCAACATGGCCCCTTAAAATCCATTCCATCCAAATCCAGCCTTCAAAAACGAAATAGCGCTCCTTCCCTTCGGAGGCTTACCCTGCACCCGCATGGCGCTTTATGTCCACATGTGGGGTATTTCCGTACTCAGGGGAAATTGCTCTACACATTTAGTGTTTTTTTTTTATCTTTTAGCCCCTTGTGAAAATGAAAAAATCATGACAAGATTAATGATTTAGAGTAAAAATTTTACAAAAATTACACTAAATGTTGGTCTAGCCTTGATTTTTTCCATTTCCACAAGGGGTTAAAAAAGAAAATTAACACAAAACGTGTAGGGTAGTTTCCCCTGATTACGAAAATACCCCATATGTGGGCATAATGTGCCATATGGGCACAGGGCAAGTCACCAAAGGGACAGAGCGCCATTTAGAGGCTGGAATGGAGGATGGAGGCCATGTCGCAATTACAAAGCTCCTGTGCTGCCAGGTTAGTAGAAACCCCCGACAAGTGACCCCATTCTGGAAACTACACCCCATAAGGAATCTAACAAGGGGTGCAGTGAGGATATGGACCCCACTGGTGACAGGCACTTACGTAGAACATGTGCCGAGAAAATAAAAAATACAATTTTTTTCATTTTCACGTCCCAAATGTGGCCGTCACCAGGGGGCCATATCCCCGCTGCCCCCCTTGTTAGATTCCTTATGGGGTGTAGTTTCCAGAATGGGGTCACTTGTGGGGGGTTTCTACTGTCCTGGCCGCACAGAGGCTTTGTAATTGCATCATGGCATCCTCTAATGGGAATGGCGGCCATACCTATTTAGCTGGGAAAAAGGGACAATTCTAATTTATTTGGGGGTATTGGGCCAATTATTGGTTTATAAGGTTGGAAATGACAGGTGTCCATCAAATTCAACCTGTGTTGATCCAGAGGAAGGCAAAAAACCCTTGTGAGGCAGACGGCAGTAGCCTCATCACAGGGGAAAATTCCTTCACGACTCCATAATGGCGATCAGAATAGTCCCTGGATCAACGTGACCCCTGAAATAGGAAAAAGGGACAGAATTTAGATAATGTAGAACCCCAGTGACGTGTGGTGCGCCTTGGAGCGATCTAGTATGCAGAGGCCGGGGCGATCAGGACAGGTGTCACACTGGAAAATGGTGTCCTTCCTGATCCCCCTGTTACGCCACACTCCGCACTTCTTCTGGGGTCTCCTGTTCTCCAGTGTGGGGGACGTCACCTGGAAAATGTTGTCCTGGTGCGATACGGGGTCCTTCATATCCAGAAGCGCTGGGTCCGCTCCATGGCTGCTAAATATTAGGGCTCTATTACTGCTTCTGATATGTTCTGATCGTGCCGCAAGCTACAGGGCAGCGAGGGACCGGAAGAGGGGGTGCTGGTATAAAAGTTATCCCCGTAACTTGACCTTTATCCAGCAGTGGGAAGATCAGTTCCCGGACGATCTTTCCACTTGTTCCGAGGATGGGGGGGAGGGGGCATCTGGGGGCTGGATTTGGGTGTCCCTTCCTACATACACTCTAAGGGTACGTGCACACTGCGGAATCACGACAGATAACCCTTCGTGCATTCCACAGTTGGCACCTGCTGGCGGAGTGATGCAGGCGCACGTCTCCGTCTGTGTCATAGACTCCATTCTATGCACGGGCGGATTCCGCTCTCCGTCCAACGTGTTCATTCTTTGGACGGACGACGGATTCCGCCCGTGCATAGAATGGAGTCTATGACACGGGTGGAGACATGCGCCCGCATCAGTCCGCCGGCGGGAGCAAGCTGCGGAATGCACAAAGGGTTATCCTTCGCCATTCCGCAGTGTGCACGTACCCTAAATCTGTAAGAGTACCCTGAGGTACGCTCACACAGTTTGTAGAATTTCACACCATACCGTCATCTCTTATTGGGACGGTACTGGCGGAAAAGACGTGTCTGGGGGGCAGCGTACGCTACGCTACCCCCAGACACGTCACTGGATGATGAGGATGATGAGGATGAATGGAGGAAAGAAGGATCCCCCCATTCATCCTCACTGGCTGTTTCGGGGTCGGGGGCAATAATAACGTATCCCTCTGACACCGAAAACACCCTGGGGGCCATCTTTATACGGGGACTAGTATATGGGGTATGTAGTGGTGTAGTGTCAAACTTTATTCAATGTAGTGTGGTGTAATGTAGTGTTTTTTACGTGTTTTTTTTACAGTAAGTATAAAAAAAAAACCTACGCCAACAAAGGAGTTGCTGATAAATGCCGCACTTATGTGCGGCACTTATCAGCAGACCGTGGCAGTAGAATATAGAAAAAAAACACCCTACGCCAAAAAGGAGGAGTTGCTGATTAGCAGCGCACTTTCGTGCGATGCTGATCAACACTCAGCGGCGATAGGGTGCGGAAAATAGAAGAAAAAAAAATTTGGAAAAAAGAAAAAAACTTTTTCTATATTCTGAATATCCCTGTAGCTGCTGATAAGTGTATTACACATATCAGCCGCTAGGGGGCAGCAGAGTGCAAAATCCGGAAAATGACGAGGCTGGAGCCGAAAATAGCCGAAAGAAGACGACGGGGAACGGCGGAAAGACCCGAAGACCGAACGGAATGACGGAGGACGCCGCGAACCCGGAAGACGCCGATCAGGAGCCCGGGACAGGTGAGTAATGTACAAATACCTGCTCTGGACCCCTCCGCTACCTAGCTGAGGGGTCCAGGGCAGGTATTTATTATTTTGCTGGACTCTGATCGCCGTGCCACCGGCCCGATCGCCGTGAACGGCCGGCCGGCAGGCCGTTCATGGCGATCGGGCCGGTGGCACGGTGACCACCATTACTTTTTACAGTAATGGCGGTCGGTGCCGTCCTCGGACAGCACCGACCGCCATTTTTTTTCCGGGTCATCGGGTCACCGATGACCCGGAAAGGTTCCGATCGCCGCTATTGGCTGATCTGAATTGATCAGCCTATAGCGGCGATCGTAAGCACGGGGGGTGTTAACCACCCCCCGTGCCAAGAAGCTATGATGGCCTGCTATGATTTATAGCAGGCCATCTTCCCCGACCGCTGTGTGTGAACACGCAGCGATCGGGGAAACATCGGGCGTAAATTTACGCCCTGATGCGCTAAGTACCAGGGCGCGAGGGCGTAAGTTTACGCCCGATGTCGTTAAGGGGTTAAGAGCGAAATGGGTCCCTTTAAGAGCAAAATGGGTCCCTTTAAGAGCGACCTGGGTCCCTTTAAGAGCAAAATATGTCCCTTTAAGAGCGAAATATGTCCCTATAAGAGCAAAATATGTCCCTTTAAGAGTGAAATATGTCCCTTTAAGAGCAAAATGGGTCCTTTTAAGAGCAACCTGGGTCCCTTTAGGAGTGAAAGGGGTCCCTTTAAGCGTGAAATGGGTCCCTTTAAGAGCGAAATGGGTCCCTTTAAGAGCGACCTGGGTCCCTTTAAGAGCAAAATTGGTCCCTTAAAGCGTGAAATTGGTCCCTTTAAGAGTGAAATTGGTCCCTTTAAGAGCGACCTGGGTCCCTTTAAGAGAAAAATGGGTCCCTTTAAGAGCGACCTGGGTCCCTTTAAGAGCGACCTGGGTCCCTTTAAGAGCAATCTGGGTCCCTTTAAGAGCAAAATGGGTCCCTTTAAGAGCAAAATGGGTCCCTTTAAGAGCAAAATGGGTCCCTGTAAGAGCGATCTGGGTCCCTTTAAGAGCGAAATGGGTCCCTTTAAGAGCAAAATGGGTCCCTTTAAGAGTGACCTGGGTCCCTTTAAGAGCAAAATATGTCCCTTTAAGAGCGAAATATGTCCCTTTAAGAGCAAAATGGGTCTTTTTAAGAGCGACCTGGGTCCCTTTAAGAGCGAAATTGGTCCCTTTAAGCGTGAAATTGGTCCCTTTAAGAGCGACCTGGGTCACTTTAAGAGGGAAATATGTCCCTTTAAGAGCAAAATGGGTCCTTTTAAGAGCGACCTGGGTCCCTTTAAGCACAAAATGGGTCCCTTTAAGAGCGAAATGGGTCCCTTTAAGAGCGACCTGGGTCCCTTTAAGAGCAAAATATGTCCCTTTAAGAGCAAAATATATCCCTTTAAGAGCAAAATGGGTCCCTGTAAGAGCGACCTGGGTGCCTTTAAGAGTGAAATTGGTCCCTTTAAGAGCAAAATGGGTCCCTTTAAGAGCGACCTGGGTCCCTTTAAGAGCGACCTGGGTCCCTTTAAGAGCAAAATGGGTCCCTTTAAGAGCAAAATGGGTCCCTTTAACCCCTTAAGGACAGAGCCTGAAATGGCCTTAAGGACAGAGACAAATTTTATGAATATGACCTGTGTCACTTTAGTCATTAATAACTTCGGGATGCTTTTACCTATCCGGCTGATTCTGAGATTGTTTTCTCGTGACATATTGTACTTCACATTTCTGGTAAAATGGAGTCGATACTTATAACGAATCTTTATGAAAAACACCAAAATAACGTGAAAAATTGTGAAAACATGCATTTTTCCAACTTTGAAACCTTCCTGCTTATACAGAAAATGGTTATGCAACATAAATTATATATTAAATAGCATTAGCAACATATCTACTTTATGGTGGCAGCATTTATTAAACTATATTTCATTTTTTTTAGACAATAGAAAGCTTAAATCATTAGCAGCAATTTTCCAAATTTTCTGTAAAATTTCAAAATCAGATATTTTCAGGGACCTGTTCAGGTTGAAAGTGTATTTGAGGGGACTGTATGTTAGAAAGCCCCACAAAGCACTCCATTTCAGAAACTGCACCCCCCAAACTCTGCAAAAGCACATCCAGAAAGTGTTTTAACCCTTTAGGGGAGTCACAGAAATAAAAGCCAAGTGTGTAAGAAATTTGAAAATTTTTATTTTCTGTGCAGAGATTTTATTGTAATCCAATATCTTTCATAATGATAAACCTATTACCAGAGAAATGCACCCCAATATTGATTGCCCCGTTTCTACAGTTTTTAGAAATACCCCATATGTGACCCTATTGCGCTATTTGACGCAACCACAAGCCTCAGATATAAAGGAGCACCCAGTGAATTTCAACGCCTCCGTTATATTTGGTTATTTTTGACCGTACCACTTCAGGTTGGCAGAGGCTCTGGGGTGCCAAAACATTAAAAACACCCCTAAAGGGACACCATTTAGAAAACTACACCCCTCAAGGAATGTAACAAGGGGTGCGGTGAGCATTTGGACCCCAAAGGGGCTTCACAGATTTTCAGAACAATGTGGTGTAAAAAAGGAAAAATTCTATTTTTTACACTAAAATGTTGTTCTAGCCTTCAATTTTTCATTTTTACAAGGGGATAAAAGAAAAAAAAAACACCAAACGTGTAGCGCAGTTTCTCCCAAGTACAGAAATACCCCACATGTGGACATAAAGTGCCAAGCGGGCGCAGGACGAGCCTCCAAAGGGAAGGAGCGCCAATTGTCCTTTGCAAGCTGGATTTTACTGGAATGGATTTCAAGGGTCATGTCGCATTTACAGACCCCTCGTGCTGCCAAGACACTGGAAACCCCCCACAAGTGACCCCATTTTGGAAACTACACCCCTCAAGGAATCTAACAAGGGGTGCAGTGAGCATATGGACCCCACTGGTGACGGGCACAAATGTGGAACAATGTGACGTGAAAGGGAAAAGTTTCATTTTTTCACTTTCTCGGCACAAATGTGGCCGTCATCAAGGGGTCAATATCCTCACTGCACCCCTTGATAGATTCCTTGAGGGGTGTAGTTTCCAGAATGGGGTCACTTGTGGGGGGTTTCCAGTGTTTTGGCAGCACGAGGGCTCTGTAAATGCGACATGGCGTTCATCATCCATTCTGGCCAAATCCAGTCTCCAAAATCCAAATGGCGCTCCTTCCCTTCGGAGGCTTGCCCTGCACCCACACGGCGCTTTATGTCCACATGTGGGGTATTTACGGACTCAGGGGGAATTGCTCTACACATTTTGAGTTTTTTTTTCTCTTTTAACCCCTTGTGAAAATGAAAAATTTAAGGCTAAACCAACATTATAGTGTAAAAAATGTAATATTTAATTTTCACGACATATTGTTCCACATTTGTGCCCGTCACCAGTGGGGTCCATATGCTCACTACACCCCTTGTTACATTCCTTGAGGGGTGTAGTTTCCATAATGGAGTCAATTGTGGGGGGGGGTTCAACTGTCTTGGCAACACAGGGGCCTTTTAAATGCAACATGGCCCCTCGAAATCCATTCCAGCCAAATCCAGCCTTCAAAAACCAAATGGCGCTCCTTCCCTTTGGAGGCTTACCCTGTGGGGTATTTCCATACTCAGGGGAAATTGCGCTACACATTTAGTGTTTTTTTTATCTTTTAACCCCTTGTGAAAATGAAAAAATCAAGACAAGATCAATGATTTAGTGTAAAAATTAAACATTTTTTACAGTAAATGTTGGTCTAGCCTTGATTTTTTTCCTTTTCCACAAGGGGTTAAAAAAGAAAGTGAACACAAAACGTGTAGGGTAGTTTCCCCTGAGTACGAAAATATCCCACATGTGGACATAATGTGCCATATTGGCACAGGGCAAGCCACCAAAGGGACAGAGCGCCATTTAGAGGCTGGAATGGAGGATGGAGGCCATGTCGCATTTACAAAGCTCCTGTGCTGCCAGAACCCATTATGGAAACTACACCCCATAAGGAATCCAACAAGGGGTGCAGTGAGCATATGGACCCCACTGGTGATGGGCACTTACGTAGAACATGTGCCGAGAAAATAAAAAATACCATTTTTTTCATTTTCACGTCCCAAATGTGGCCGTCACCAGGGGGCCATATCCCCGCTGCCCCCCTTGTTAGATTCCTTATGGGGTGTAGTTTCCAGAATGGGGTCACTTGTGGGGGGTTTCTACTCTCCTGGTCGCACAGAGGCTTTGTAATTGCATCATGGCATCCTCTAATGGGAATGGCGGCCATACCTGCTTAGCTGGGGAAAAGGGACAATTCTAATTTATTTTTTGGGTGTTAGGCCAATTATTAGTTTATAAGGTTGGAAACGACAGGTGTTCATCAAATTCAACCTGTGTTGATCCAGAGGAAGGCAAAAAACCCTTGTGAGGCAGACGACTGTAGCCTCATCACTGGGGAAAAATTCCTTCCCGACTCCATAATGGCAATCAGAATAATCCCTGGATCAACGTGACCCCTGAAATAGGAATAAGGGACAGAATTTAGATAATGTAGAACCCCAATGACGTGTGGTGCGCCTTGGAGCGATCCAGTATGCAGAGGCCGGGGTGATCAGCACAGGCGTCACACTGGAAAATGGTGTCCTTCCTGATCCCCCTGTTACGCCACACTCTGCACTTCTTCTGGGGTCTCCTGTTTTCCAGTGTGGGGGACGTCACCTGGAAAATGTTGTCCTGGTGCGATCCGGGGTCCTTCATATCCAGAAGCGCTGGGTCCGCTCCATGGCTGCTAAATATTAGGGCTTTATTACGGGTTCTGATATTTTTGGATTGTGCCGCAAGCTACAGTAGCTCGGGCAGCGAGAGACCAGAGGAGGGGGGTGCTGGTATAAATGTTATCCCCGTACAGGTGGTAACCTTTATCCAGCAGTGGGAAGATCAGTTACTGGACGATCTCCCCACTAACTCCGAGGATGGGGGGGGAGGGGGCATCTGGGGGCAGGATTCGGGTGTCCCTTCCTTCATACACTGTAATGGTACATGTACACTGCGGAATGGCAAAGGATAACCCTTTGTGCATTCCGCAGCTGGCACCCGCCGGCGGACTGATGCAGGCGTGCGTCTCCGCTCGTGTCACACTCCATTCTATGCACGGGCAGATTCCGCCCTCTGTCCAAAGAATAAACGTGTTCATTCTTTGGACGGACAACGGAATCCGCCCGTGCATAGAATAGAGTCTATGACACGGGCGGAGACGCACGTCTGCATCAGTCCGCCGGCGGGTGCCAGCTGCGGAATGCACAAAGGGTTATCCTTCGCCATTCCGCAGTGTGCACGTACTCTAAATCTGTAACTGTACCCTGAGGTACTGTCACAGAGTTTGTAGAATTTCACGCCATACCGTGATCTCTTATTGGGACGGTACTGGCGGAAAAGACGTGTCTGGGGGGCAGCGTACGCTATGCTACCCCCAGACACGTCACTTGATGATGATGATGATGAGGAGGATGAATGGAGGAAAGAAGGATCCCCCCATTCATTCTCACTGGCTGAAAACACCCTGGGGGTCATCTTTATACGGGGACTAGTATATGGGGTATGTAAATGTTTATTGTAAAACTTTATTTCATGTAGTGTAGTGTAATGTAGTGTTTTTTAAGTTTTTTTGACAGTAAGAAAATAATATCCCTACGCCAAGAAAGGAGCTGCTGATAAATGCCGCACTTACGTGCGGCACTTATCAGCAGACAGTGGCGGTAGGATATAGGGGGGAAAAACGCTCCTACGCCAAAAAGGAGGAGTTGCTGATCAGTGGCGCACTTACGTGCGATGCTGATCAGTACTCAGCGGCGTTAGGGCGCAAAAAAGGTAAAAAAAAAAAAATTGGGGTAAAAAAAAAAAAATTATCTTTTTAACCCAAAGCAACTGATCAGTGAATGATATTCACTGATCAGCCGCTAGGGGGCAGTAGAGAGAAGATTGCCGGAGATTACCGAGGCCCGCCGAAAACGAAGACCCGAGTGTTTCCGAAGATTTCCGACGCTGGACGAACGAACCCGGAAGCGACGCGAAGAAGACGCGAGGACGGCGCGGACCACAGATCTTCGCTCCGGACGGCCAGATCAGGTGAGTATGGTACACCTGCACCACACACACCTGTTCTGCACCTCTCAGCTACCTAGCTGAGGGGTGCAGAACTCGGCAACACTGTTTTTTACAGTATGATCGCCGTGATGGGCCGGCCGGTACTGGCCGGCCTATCACGGCGATCGTGGGGGTGGCATCGGCGCCATCTTTGTTGGGGACACTAATGGCGATTGGTGCTATCTCGGACAGCACCAATCGCCATTGCTTTCCGGGCCACCGGGTCACCGATGACCCGGAAAGCTGTTTTCAGCTGCTATATGCTGATCTGTATTGATCAGCATATAGCAGCGATCGTCGGCACGGGAGGGTTTAATCACCCCCCGTGCCGACGAGCAGAGATGGCCTGCTATACATTATAGCAGGCCATCTTCCCCGACCGCTGTGTGTGAACACACAGCGATCGGGGAAACATCGGGCGTACTTATACGCCCGTTTGCGTTAAAGCCCACCCTGCGGGGGCGTATAGGTACGCCCGTTGTCGTTAAGGGGTTAAGAGCAATCTCGGTCCCTTTAAGAGCAATCTGGGTCCCTTTAAGAGCGATCTGAGTCCCTTTAAGAGCGAAATGGGTCCCTTTAAGAGCAAAATGGGTCCTTTTAAGAGCGACCTGGGTCCCTTTAAGAGCAAAATATGTCCCTTTAAGAGCAAAATATGTCCCTTTAAGAGCAAAATGGGTCCCTTTAAAGGCAACCTGGGTCCCTTTAAGAGCAAAATATGTCCTTTTAAGAGCGACCTGGGTCCCTTTAAGAGCGAAATTGGTCCCTTTAAGAGCGAAATTGGTCCCTTTAAGAGTGAAATTGGTCCATTTAAGAGCGACCTGGGTCCCTTTAAGAGCTAAATAATTCCCTTTAAGAGCGAAATATGTCCCTTTAAGAGCAACCTGGGTCCCTTTAAGAGCGAAATATGTCGCTTTAAGAGCAAAATGGGTCCGTTAAGAGCGACCTGGGTCTCTTTAAGAGCGACCTGGGTCCCTTTAAGAGCGATCTGGGTCCCTTTAAGAGCGAAATATGTCCCTTTAAGAGCAAAATGGGTCCTTTTAAGAGCGACCTGGGTCCCTTTAAGAGCAAAATTGGTCCCTTTAAGAGCGAAATTGGTCCCTTTAAGAGTGAAATTGGTCCATTTAAGAGCGACCTGGGTCCCTTTAAGAGCGAAATATGTCCCTTTAAGAGCGACCTGGGTCCCTTTAAGAGCGACCTGGGTCCCTTTAAGAGCGAAATATGTCCCTTTTAGAGCGAAATATGTCCCTTTAAGAGCAAAATGGGTCCTTTTAAGAGCGAACTGGGTCCCTTTAAGAGTGAAATGGGTCCCTTTAAGCGTGAAATTGGTCCCTTTAAGTGTGAAATTGGTCCCTTTAAGAGCGAAATGGGTCCCTTTAAGAGCGACCTGGGTCCCTTTAAAAGCCATTTGGGTCCCTTTAAGTGCTACGGGGGCCCTTTAAGAGCGACCTGGGGCCCTTTTAGAGTGAAATTGGTCCCTTTAAGAGTGATCTGGGTCCCTTTAAGAGCGAAATGGGTTCCATTAAGAGAGACCTGGGTCCCTTTAAGAGCGACCTGGGTACTTTAAGAGCGACCCGGGACCCTTTAAGAGTGACCTAGGTACCTTTAAGAGCGACCTGGGTCCCTTTAAGAGCGACCTGGGTTCCGTTAAGAGTGACCTGGGTCCCTTCAAGAGCGAAGGGACCCACGTCGCTCTTAAAGTGACCCAGGTCGCTCCTAAAGGGACCCATGTCGCTCTTAAAGGGACGGGAGCCAAGTTGCTCTTAAAGGGATGGGACCCAAGTCGCTCTTAAAGGGACGGCACCCAGGATTAAAATTAAATGGAAGTCACTGGTAAAGGGGAGCTCTTTTCAAGCACTATGTATTTCCCTGGAAATGCAAATCTAGTTTAATATGTTGTTATGTATTAATCGCTAATAATACAAGTGTTGAGCTTGATCAGTGCTCCTCCCCTGTAACCTATCATACTCTAGTGATTGGCCAGGGGAAAGCTAGCTCCGCCCACCTTTTACCCAGAAGAGCTGTGCGGTCTTGTTCAGTTGACAGTTTGTAGTCTGGCATTGCCAGAGTCACATCTAACATCCCTACGTCACCTCAGTAATCCTATCAGACTCCATCTTCAACCCCTAACCCGTTTCCAGTCAGCCATAAGGACTAATACGTGTCTTCAAAGTCTCAGCAGGACATCCTCTGTATTTATTAGTGCCTGCTGTCGGATTGGTAAAGTGATAGAGGGTCTCCCATTCACCGTCCACATCTTCCTGGCTTCCAAGTCAGTGTGTCCATGCGTCTTCCTCCTACAAGATAGTGAGCGTCGACAGCGTCAAGTCTCTTTAGTAACTTCAAGTACCTATTCACACGTACCTCATAAAGGCTGGAAAACCGCAAAGTCTCTGGAACAGGTCTGTCTCTTTGAAATCCTATTTATCCACCAAGTCTAAGCTATAGTAACCAAGGTAACCCTCCCCCTAAAGCAAAGGACCCTGATCAAGCCAACAGTTTGCTATCATCAGATGTCCCTGTATTGGATTGTATATAGTTATCCTACAAGTAAAGTCTTGATATACTTTCACCGCTATTGTGTGAAGACTTTTATTAAAAATGATATGTCCCTGCGTGTATGCTGAAGACGACAAGGGCCCCAGCCCCTAAGGTTGCACTACACCACCCAGCAACACAATACCCTCTGCATATCACCACATACCACCAAAGGGACATTATACTTTGGTTTAAGAGCTCCCTGTACTAGGTGGGAGCGTGAGTGGAGGGGGGCATGGTCTGCATAGCGTGGTCTACAGCCCTGTACTCTGACCCAGGAAGTCTCCCTCACCTTCCAAATCATGGCAGATCCACTTGCACTTGGGGCTTGCATCAGGGGACAGGACTGTGGAGGTAATCTTTTCATAGCTGTAACCCCTCTCTCCGCAGACAGAGAGCGCTGCATGTATGTGCCCACATCTGCCCTGCTCATTCCTTTATGCTCCCTGCAGTCTCTGTCAGCCCTTGTCAGTCCTCTCTATTACTATACAATAACTTATAATATCACATTTTCTGCTGTTTCTGAATGTTTGTTTCATTTGTTTTACATGTTATTCAGAATATTATTTATTTTTGGGGTGTGGAAATGATTGTCTGCATTTCTTTGATTTCTTATGGGAAAATTTGCTTTGGTTTAAGAGTGGATTTGGATTACAAGCACGGTCCCGGAACAAATTATGCTCGTAATCCAAGGCACCACTGTAGATTATTTAGTAGAGTTGCCTTGAACTGCATGGGACAATTTATTATTACCCAGCAATTGTACTATACTATACTATAGATAGATAAGAGATAAAAAGATAGAAGAATGGATGGATGGCTAATTAGAAAACAGAAACAGCGCCATAGCTGCCCCTATGTTGTGTGTGGTGTTATAACTTGGTTCCTTTCTCTTTTAGTGGAATTGAGCTGCACTACCACACTCTGGAGGAGAGTGGTGCTGTTTCTGGAAAAAGACAGCTATGTTTTTGTAATGCTAAATAACCACTTTAATTTTTACATGGTTATATATGTAAAATATAGAAAGTCTTTTCCACTGTTCTCCGTCCCGGTTCACTATGAGTAATATAGCAGAATATACCCTTTATTAATCGAAAAGCATTGTAATCTACTGAGGTTCCCTATGGGTAACATAATCGATTGGGGGCACACTGAGACTCACTCGCCCCTCCCCCCCTCAGGCTGAACCCCTAGTAGATAACATCACGTGGAATCTTAAGCTCCCATTCCATGGGCCAACAGTGAGGAGCTAACGAGCGATGTGAGCGCTCGTTCGCTCCTCGTTCCCCGCCCGATGCTCCCGCTATTCCACGTGGCAGGAGCGAGTGAGTGCGGGAGGGGCCGGGGGGAGCTGCGGGGGGGGGGGGGCTGCCCGGTGATTGCTGATCGTCCGGGCAGCCTATAGCATATAGCAGCGTCTGCTGCTTCCGCCCCTATTCCACGGAGCGGCGGCAGCAGATCGCTGCTATACAAGTAGTTTGTCTTTCAACATGTTGAAAGACAAACGACTTCAACGATCAGCCGACATGAACGATGTAGCCTGATCGTTGCCTCATATTCCACGGGATGATTATCGGCCGTAACAGCCGATATTGGCCGAATACGGCTGATAATCGTTCCGTGAAATAGGGCCTTTAGGATCTTAGTACTTAGTACTTAGAGCCCAGTGCGCTCTGTCTATTTCTAGTGGACGTGTCCACAGGTTGGGTTAGCAGGGTAATAAAAATGCCCATAAGCTTAGGCTTCCATCTTAGGCCTCTTAGGGCCCTTTTACACAGAAAGATTATCTGCCAAAGATTTGAAGCCAAAACCAGGAACAGACTATAAACAGAGATCAGGTCATACATGAAAGCCTGAGATTTCTCCTCTTTTCAAATCCAGTCCTGGCTTTGGGTTTAAATCTTTGGCAGATAATCTGTCAGATAATCTTCCTGTGTAAAAGGGCCCTTATGGTGCGTTTACACAGGCAGATTTATCTGACAGATTTTTGAAGCCAAAGCCAGGAACAGACCATAAACAGGGAACGGATCATAAAGGAAAGACTGGGATTTCTCCTTTTTTCAAATCCATTCCTGGTTTTGGCTTCCAAAATCTGTCAGATAAATCTGCCTGTGTAATCGCACCCAGTCTGATATTGCTATGATGATTACATTTTCTAATGGTGCGTTTACACAGACAGATTTATCTGACAGATCTTTGAAGCCCAAACCAGGAACAGACTATAAACGGGGATCAGGTCATTATGCAAAGACTGGGATCTATCCTCTTTTCAAATCAATTCCTGGCATTGGCTTCCAAAATCTGTCAGATAAATCTGTCTGTGTAAACGCACCCTTAGTCGTCAAGATGCTCTGCTAGCTGACATTGAGTAGTAGTATAGGACAGGGAGGCTCCATGGAGCTCCTGAATAGTCGTTGTGACTGATGATTTAAAACATGGGTCTCCAAACTGCGGCCCTCCAGCTGTTGCAAAACTAAATTTCCCATCATGCCTGGACATCCAAATCCAAAGCTTTAGCTGTCTAGGCATAATGGGAGTTGTAGTTTCGCAACAGCTGGAGGGCCGCAGTTTGGAGACCCATTATTTAAAAGATTCCAGCTCTTCCACTGTGGTTTGCAGTGTGTGTACATCTGAGCGAAATGCAGTAAGATCTTTGAGCCATGCATGCTTCAGGTTAGCAGCCAGAGAGCTATCTGTCTTGGTAGGTAGTAAAGCAAATAATGCCTTCAGCTCTGGGTGGCCACTTAGCATAGAGAGAGCCTCTTTACAGGTGGAAGGTCAGAGGTCAGCCGCACTGCTGTTGGAGCTCCCTACTTTGCTGCAGCCTGACTGTCTGCTGTGTGAGGAAGAGGTTGTTGTTCCCTTTCCTTATGCCAGGGGTCTCCTGCTGAATTCCCCCCAGGGGTCAGTGAAAGCCTGCAAGCCAAATGCATGGTGGGGTGCTTGGGAGGGGGACTAATCCCATGCAGGCGGCGAGGATCTGTAGCTTCATGGAGAGGTACTGTCCTGTATGCCCCCTATGTGGTGGTTTTAGGAGGGAAATATGGAGGGTATGTTTGGGTACAGCCATGCTGCTAGTGAGCTGGGGGAAAGAGGTGCAGCCGCAGCAGTATCAGATCCATCATGGCGTCTGGATCAATGTTGTGGACCAGGGGTGCTGCGGGTGCCCGTACCTGTGTGCGGTCAGCTTGCCAGACGTCTGGAGCTGGTGTGGAAAATTGCGCAGCCGGCGCCATGTTGTCTGGTGCCACTGCTCCGGGACAGATGCATAGTCCGGCCATGGCTGAAAAACCGCTGGGGGGAATCCACTGCAGCCTGTGAGGACTTTTTGGTTTTCCGCATGGAGGTGGGTAAATTTCCTCGAACTAGCAGGGCGTGTGCCAGAGCTCCAGATCTTAGCTTCTTTCAGCCCCCGTTGATCCAGAGGCAAAAGGGGGAAAGGTACAGCATCGGCTAGTAGACAGAGTAGTCTTTAGGAAGGCCCAGGCACACAACGGGTACCCCAAGGCAGCTGCAGCAGTTAACTACAGTCTAGCGGTGCACCTGCTACAAAGACCAACCTGCTGCGATCAGTGATGTGGAAGTTTTTCAGTCTTGGTGGTGGAAAATACCATGATATCTGTAACCATAAAGTGGGTTTGGGTTCAAATTCAGGTACCTCACTGCCTGGAAGAACGGGGAACACCACACCACATACATATCTCTGCAGATCATAAGTCAGCAGCCTTAGTTTGAAGGAGTAGGTCCCTAAAATCTACCTCTGCCTCTTCAACCAGGCACAGTGGGCCAACACCACCACTGTTAAGACAGCAGTCGCTGTCTAAAGCCATGCTGGGAAGATACTAAATAAACTGCCCCCCCCCCCCAAATTGTTTTCCAACCAGTGGCAAAACTACAACTCCCCTTGTACCCTCGTGGCATGACATGATGAGAGTTGTAGTGTGGTAACAGCTGAGGAGCCACTGGTTAGGAAGCAATAATTTAGGGTACAGTTTATTTAGTGTGGTGTTCTCCAAGATGTGACCCCCCCCCCCTGCTGTTCCTAAACTACAATCCCCATTATCTCCTGCCAGAAGGGCATGATGGGAGTTGTAGTTTGGTAACAGCAGAGGAGCCACTGTTAATAAGCAAACATTTAGGGGTACAGTTTAATTAGTGATGTTCTCAAACATGTGACCCTCCTGCTGTTCCTAAACTACCATCCCCATTATCTCCTGCCACAAGGGCATGATAGGAGTTGTAGTTTTGCACTAACTAAGGAGTCACAGGTTTGAGAACACTACTAAATAAACTGTACCCTAAATGATCCCTAAGTGGCTCCTCAGCTGTTACCAAACTACAACTCTCATCTAGGGATGCACCGAAATATCGATATTCCAGGCCAAAATAGCGCAGTTTAACATAAAGTGAGCAGAGAACACGGCCGACGGCTAGCTAAGCGCTGGCCGTATTCTCTGTGTGCCGCCCCCTGCTCCCTGTCATCTCCTCCGTCCCGTACAGCTTCTGCCCCCTACAGCGCCAAATTCAAATAGCCAGCACAGAGCGGAATTACCCCCCCTGAGCCCGCTCTATATGCAGCAGGGGTCAGCTACTGTGTGTAACAGACCCCGCTGCTAATGACTGTATGTAACCCTTTCAATGCCGCAATGTAATGCGATTGCGGCATTGAAACGGATGATTGACAGGTGGCTGTGAAGTGTCCGATCGGCACCCCCGCAATGTGATTGCGGGGGGGCTGATGGGTCACCTCACAGCCCGAGGTCCGCACTCACCCTCCTGGTGTTTCTGCTAATAGAGTCTGGCTCAGCCAGATTCTACTAGCAGAGCACTGATTATACTGATCTATGCAATGCTACAGCAAAAATATATAGCATTGCATAGCTCAGGTCATCCAAAGGGCAGAGCAGGGTCGGCGGCTGAAGAGGGAGAGCTGCATGATCCGGGTGAGGAGGAGGGGGAGGCAGGAGGAGATGCGGCCACTACATCTGGCAGCACAGGACTGTGAGGAGGAGCAGCAGGCCAGGGCCGGGAAACTCCAGGGGCAGACATCAGTGGGGTGTGAAGAGGGGGTCGGCCTTGCTCTGACTGGGAAGGGGGGAGAGGGCTGTAGCCTGATTACCTTGCCGTTCAAATCAACAAGTGTGTGTTATATGGTGTGTGGTACATGACTACAATCCCCATCACCCCCTGATAGCTGAAGTGTGTGTTACATGGCTACAACTCCCATCATCCTCCTGATAGCTGGTGTGTGTTACATGACTACAGTCCTCATCATCCCCCTGATAGCTGAAGTGTTACATGACTACAACCCCTGCCATCCCTAGATAGCTAAAGTGTTACATGATTACAATACCCATCACCCCCCTGATAGCTGAAGTATATTACATGACTACAACCCCCATCTTTCCCCTGATAACAGAACTGTATTACATGACTACAACCCCCACCATCCCACTGATAGCTGTAGTGTATTACATGACTACAAGCCCCATCTTCCCCCTGGTGTGTGTGTGTGTGTTACATGACTACAATCCCCATCACCCCCTGATAGCTGAAGTGTGTGTTTTATGACTACAAAACCCATCATGCTCCTGATAGCTGGTGTGTTACATGACTACAATCCCATTAATCCCCCGATAGCTGGTGTGTGTTACATGACTACAATCCCCATCACCCCCTGATAGCTGAAGTTTGTGTTACATGATTACACCCCCCCATCATCCCCCGATAGCTGAAGTGTGTGTTACATGACTACAATCCCCATGATCCCCAGATAGCTGAAGTGTTACATGACTGAAATCCCCATAATCCCCCTAATAGATGAAGTGTTACATGACTAGAACCCCCATCATCCCTAGATAGCTGAAGTGTCACATGACTACAACCCCCATCATCCCCTGATAGTTGAAGTTTTTTACATGCCTACAATTCCCATTGTCCCCAGATAGCTGAAGTGTTATTGTCCTTACTTTAAAATTACCACCTTCCCGATCACGCACGGTAAACAGTGCAAGTGCAAAAAAAACACCAGTACCACACAAAAACATTGTACTGAACAAAACTACAGATCACAGCGCGGAAAAAAAGACCCCTTGTTAGGGTAGGGACAGGGAAACACAAGGACAGGTGAGCCCTGAAGCTGGCACCCGCCCTGCTGTCCCTACCTACTTGCCTCAGAAGCTCTAATAGCAATGGACAACTGGATGGCAATCCCTGATCTCGGATCTTGGAACACGGAACAAAACAAGACAATACACAACACAATAAAGGGAAAGTCAGGAGTCCAAGTTAAAACCAACCGAGCAGCAAAGTACAAAAATCGTGTCCAGAGGGGAAGTCAAAGGGTTAATAGCCAAAGTCAGGTAACCAGAGAATAAATGCAGGAAACGCTAGGTCAAGTAAACTAGGAGCTAGATACTTCCACCGGCGCTGAATCTAGGCAGAATGGAAATACTTATAGGACCTGGAGTCCCAGCCCAGCCCAGATACTGACAGCTACCTGGAAGAGCCAGCCGTCAGTCCAATCACCATGATAACAAACACCAGTGCTGATTCAGCCAGGGAGAGTACACAATCAATCCAAACACAAAATGTGCACCAACTTGTATCAGGTGTGGTGTGTCAGAATTAAGGGAACGCCTTAAATCCCCAATGCCGTGAAACTCAAAAACAAAAGTATACTGACACAACAGTTGCAGTTCTCTTTTCTTTTATATTCAATACTTCACAAGATTACAATAGAAAGTTCATTCTGAAAATAATCACACCCAAGTGCATCTGATACTCAAATGGACCCCATCGTTGCTTCCGGCATGGTAGCTGTTGAAGTCCTTGTATCCTTCAGTAAGCAGAGACCTCCATGATGGTCGGGAGGCCAGATGGTGGCGTAGTGACGCACGTGACGTTTCGGGGAGACCTTCCCCTTTCTCAAGTGTATAACAGTAAGTGAAACCCATCACCATTTATAACAAATCTGACGTATTCCAATTTCCGATCATGACATCCCAATCTGGACTAAAATTCTTTCTTATCCATAATTAATAATTTATAACTTTAAAGTCGATGGAAGTATATTGTCAAATATAAATTAAGCCACCAGGTGGCGCACTAGCCTAGCCTACGCTAAATCACAAGAAACACTGGAAACTGCATAACTCATTAAGTCCTTTAGGATATTGGGATTCGAGGGTACAGATCCAATAAGTTTCCTTTTGCAGTAATTTCTTTTTTAGATCTTTCTTATCCTCACTCCATACTTCTAACACTTTCCATCTAAGTTCGCTTACCCTATGTCCTTTTTCTGAAAAGTGTCTTGCTAGCCCTGTTTCACCAAATTTCCTTTTATTTTCCTCCTCACCTTTCTGTTCCCTTTGTCCAAATCTCTTAATTGCTGACCTGTGTTCATTTAATCTCTGTTTTACTGGTCTACTTGCTTGGCCCACGTATACATCACCGCACGGGCATTTGATTAAATATACGACATTGGATGAATTACAAGTATGCATCCCTTTTAATTGTATGGTGTACCCTTTCCTAGGATGTGATATCATGCCACCTTTAATGATACTTGTGCAGTTTTGACATTGCAAACATGGAAAAGTACCACTTCTTTCTGTTGCCAAGACGGCCTGTCTGGATTTGGTTCTATCACTAATGTCTGCTCTCACCAGACAATTGGAGATAGACTTCCCTTTTCTGTAAATAAATTTTGGTCTCTCGCTAAACAATTTACCAAACTTGTCATATTGCAAAATGGACCAATGTTTTAAAATAGTTCTCTTTATTAAATTAGAGTGAGCATCATATTTAGAACAAAATGCTATCTTCTCGTTATTGGTCTCATTTTTATTATTTTTAAAAGATAAACAAATAAAAAGGCAGATAAAGGTGGTGCTACAATGATTTGGGAAAGTTGTTAAGCAGTTTGAGAAGTGAGTATCCCAAGACACCTCTGCTTCCAAAAATACACAAGGGGTTGGAGAACCCCCCGGAGGCCCTATTGTGTCCGGGGTCGGTTCTCTCTCCCCATTTCATCATTCGTAGATTCCCATTTGCAGAAAATCGTGAAAGATTTTCCAAGGTGTTTCTGTGATACTACTGATTTTCTAGAGCGCATTAAAAATGTAAATGTGGAAGAAATCACTCTCTTCTGTACGTTAGACATTAAGAGTCTATATACCAATATACCCATAGAAGAAGCACTTGACATTGTCAAGGAGAAATTATGTGAAGATGCCGCTATGGATTATCTGTATATTAGACTCTTGATGTCTCTATTAGAATTGGTGCTAACTAAAAATTATTTTAAGTTTGGTTCGGATCTATACTTGCAGCTACAGGGGGTCTCGATGGGATCCCCTGTAGCTCAAAGTATAGCTAATATTTTCATGTCCAATTTTGAGGATAGATGTTTAAAAGGACATAAACACTTTGAACACCTCACATTATGGCTGAGATTCGTGGATGATGTTATCATCCTATGGAAAGGGAACAAAGAGGAGTTTGAACAATACATTCAGTATCTAAATCAGTGCCATAATCTGATAGAGTTCACTGCTGAAATAAATGAGACCAAAATACACTACCTAGATGTGGAGGTAGAAAAGAGAAATGGTGAGATAGTTACTAAACTGTTTTCGAAACCGACAGATAGAGTTACCATGCACCGACAACTTTTAAAGGGATCCCGAAAGGGCAATTCATGAGAGCAAAAAGAATTTGCAGTAGTACAGAAGACTATAATAAACAGAGTGAAGCAATGATTGAGGAATTTGTAAATAGAGGATACAATAGAAAAAAAGTAGTGGAAACAGCTAGGAAGTAAGTGAGAACCGAGGGAACAGTTGTTGAAAAGGAAGAATAAAAATGAGACCAATAACGAGAAGATAGCATTTTTTTCTAAATATGATGCTCACGCTAATTTAATAAAGAGAACTATTTTAAAACATTGGTCCATTTTGCAATATGACGACAAGTTTGTCAAATTGTTTAGCGAGAGACCAAAATTTATATACAGAGAAGGGAAATCTATCTCCAATTGTCTGGTGAGAGCAGACATTGGTGATAGAACCAAATCCAGACAGGCCATCTTGGCAACAGAAAGAAGTGGTACTTTTCCATGTTTGCAATGTCAAAACTGCACAAGTATCATTAAAGGTGGCATGATATCACATCCTAGGAAAGGGTACACCATACAATTAAAAGGGATGCATAATTGTAATTCATCCAATGTCGTATATTTAATCAAATGCCCGTGCGGTGATGTATACGTGGGCCAAACAAGTAGACCAGTAAAACAGAGATTAAATGAAAATAGGTCAGCAATTAAGAGATTTGGACAAAGGGAACAGAAAGGTGAGGAGGAAAATAAAAGGAAATTTGGTGAAACAGGGCTAGCAAGACACTTTTCAGAAAAAAGTCATAGGGTAAGCGAACTTAGATGGACAGTGTTAGAAGAAGTATGGAGTGAGAATAAGAACAATCTAAAAAAGAAATTACTGCAAAAGGAAACTTATTGGATCTGTGCCCTCGAATCACAATATTCTAAAGGACTTAATGAGTTATGCAGTTTCCAGTCTTTCTTGTGATTTAGCGTAGGCTAGGCTAGTGCGCCACCTGGTGGCTTAATTTATATTTGTAAATATACTTCCATCAACCTTAAAGTTATAAATTATTAATTATGGATAAGAAAGAATTTTGTATAATGTTGATAAGTGAAACTTTGTTTTATTACATTTTAGTCCAGATTGTGATGTCATGATCGGATATTGGAATACGTCAGATTTGTTATAAATGGTGATGGGTTTCATTTACTGTTATACGCTTGAGAAAGGGGAAAGTCTCCCTAAAACGTCGCGTGCGTCACTACGCCACCATCTGGCCTCCCGACCATCATGGAGGTCTCTGCTTACTGAAGGATACAAGGACTTCAACAGCTACCATGCCGGAAGCAACGACGAGATCCATTTGAGTATCCGATGCATGGGTGTGATTATTTTCAGAATGAACTTTCTATTGTAAGCTTGTGAAGTATTGAATACAAAAGAAAAGAGAACTGCAACTGTTGTGTCAGTATACTTTTGTTTTTGAGTTTCAGCCAGGCAGAGCACACTTGCCACTGCTACAACTGAGTATAGCAAAAAACATGAAAGTGTTCAAGTTGCTATGGACGCCGAGCGCATGGCGCGAGTCCTAACAGAACCCCCCTTCCCTGAGGAGGGGCCTCCGAACCCTCACAAGGATCTCCAGGCTTAGTAGGAAATGCTACATAAAATTTTTTAATCAATACAGGAGCATGGAGATCTCGTGCAGTACCCAGGTACATTCCTCCGGGCCGTAACCCTTCCAGTGTACCAGATACTGTATGGTGTTACGAACTTTCCTAGAATTTAGAATTTTCTCAACTTCGAACTCTAGTTCTCCCTGGACTACCACTGGAAGAGGAGGAGGGAAGGCAACCGCGGGAGGAACGAATTTCTTGAGGAGGCTCTTATGAAACACTAGATGTACCCTTAATGACCTGGGCAACTGTAACTTATAGGACACTGTATTAAAAATTTCTAAAATTGGAAATGGACCAATGTATCTGGGGGCAAATTTAGCCGAAGGCACACGTAGTCGAAGATTCTTAGTGGACAACCATACCTTCTCATCCACTTCATACTGAGGACCAGGACGACGTCTACGGTTAGCATATTGGATGTGTTTTTGCTGGGATACGGTAAGAGTTGTGAGACTCTCCGCCCAAACTGTGCTTAGAGAAATGAGTCTCTTGATTGGGCAGGGCTAAGAACCTGGGGTGATACCCATAGTTGCAGTAGAAGGGGGTTTGCTGAATGGACGCATTAACATGGTTGTTCAAAGCAAATTCTGCCATGGGTAGGAATTCAAACCAGGAATTTTGATTATCGGATGCATAACATCTTAAATACTGTTCCAGAGACTGGTTGGTGCGCTCCGTCTGCCCATTGGTCTCTGTTTGAAATGCCGATGAAAATGAAAGAGAGTTATTAAGTAGACCTCCAAAACTTTGACCCAAATTGTACCCCCCAATCAGAAACAATGTTGGTGGGGATACCGTGTAACTTGAGAACATGGCGAACAACCAATCTGGCAAGAAACTTAGCACTAGGCAATTTTTTAAATGCAATTAAATGACACATCTTGCTAAATCTATCTACTACCACTCAGATCACGGTCCTTCCCTGTGAATGGGGAAGATCCGTGATGAAGTCCATGGATAGATGAGACCATGGACGACCCGGCAGAGGAAGAGGCTGGAGCAGACCTTCCGGCAGAGACCTGGGAGTTTTAGGGCCCTATTCCACTAGACGATTATCGTTCAGATTATCATTAAATCGTTCGAATCTAATCGCTCGGTTGAAATGCAGTTAACGATCAACGACCGAACGAGAAATCGTTGTTCGCTTTATAAGACCTGGACCTATTTTTATCTTTGCTCGTTTGCAAAACGTTCGCAAATCGTTCGCTTTGAATACGACGTCGTTTGGTCGTTTGCAGTAGATACGAACGCAATAGTGAAGAAATAGTGAAGAAAAAACTATTGCAAATACTATCATAAGTAACGATTATCGTAACATGGAAATGAGTGAACGTTTTCAGGTCTTTCGCAATAGTGGTCGTTTGAGATCGTTAATCGTTAACGATTATGCGAACGATAATCGTGCGGTGGAATAGGGCCCTTAGTCCGAGCACATGTCTCGCAGGCCTTAACGTACTCTCGGACGTCTCTCTGCCAGGTGGGCCACCAACAGGAACGAGACAACAGATACCCTGTACCAGCGATCCCGGGATGACCTGCCAGGGAGGATGCGTGGACCTCTTAACACAGCCAACCTCAAATTTACGGGGACAAACAACTGGTGCGTCCCCTTGAGATCTCAAAATTTCTTCTTTGAGGTCAATTGATACCCCAGCCAATACAGTGCCCTGAGGTAGGATATTATCAGGCTCTAATTAATCACAAATAAGATTCTCGGCACTACTCACTACCGCTTGCGGATTCCAACCTCCAGTGTGTATTGTCGCCAATATCCCGGAGCGTGCTACAGGTGGTGCACAGACTAAAGATACACAGTCCTTGCAATAATCTTTCCAATAAAAGAAGAAAAAAGTCTGGCTCTCACCCAGGTAGCAAAAATGTAGAAGTTTCTTTATTCACCAAACGGGTTTACATGGCGTGGATGAACACAGATCAGGCAAACAGGTAAAAAACAGTGCCCAGCGAACTTGGCGTGGATTTAACCTTTTGGCCTTGTCCAGATACTGGAGGTTTTTGTGGTCAGTCAAAACTGTGATCTGGTGTCGGGCTCCCTCCAGGAAATGTCTCCACTCTTCAAATGCCCATTTGATGGCCAATAACTCACGATTGCCAACGTCATAGTTGGCCTCGGACGTGGAGAATCTCCTGGAAAGATACGCAACCGGTCTAAGATTTGTATAGGGTTCCCTACCCTGGGAAAGTACTGCCCCTACACCAGATTCAGAAGCATCGACCTCAACCACAAACGGAAGCTCCAAATTTGCATGCACCAAGACTGGGACAGAAGAAAAACAAGTCTTCAGCTTGGTGAAGGCCTGTTCGGCCTCAGTCGACCAAGAGGCGGGGTCCGCCCCTTTCTTGGTGACAGTGTCGGACTGGGTACTTTGGGCCCACCAGGGAAACTGATTCTAGGGGCCCACCCTACATACAAGGACACAACCAGCGCCAAACCTTTAACATTAGTACAGCGACTTTGCATAAACCCGTGTATGTTACCAACGATGCATGCACATTGCCAGTCACATATGCAATCGTTTAGTGGCACCATATGCAAACAGCATAGAATGTTTAGAATGTTTTTTTTTTTTTAAAGGGAATTTCTCGTCTGCAGAAATTCAGTTCACTGCTGTGTGCTGCATGTTAGCAGGTGAGAACACCCCTTTAAAGAGGATGTACCACAAGGTACATCCTCTTGAATTTAACACACAGATAGAACGGCGCCGTCCTGAACCGCGGCCCGGTTCCTGTGTATGGCGCCATTCTATCCAGCGGTACCAGGCCGTGCTGAAGCACTGGAGGTCAACCGGCCCGCCCCCAGTGGGTGGGAATTCCCTGCCCTCTATGAAGAGGCTCCAAATCAAATCATCCGCTGCAGATCCAGTGTGTGTTAAGGCACCCTTAGAACATTTTTTTCATGTGAACAGGAGGACCTAATGCACAAAAAGCATGACATCATATATACACCCACCCCACACACACACACACATATATATATATATATATATACGCACACACATCACACATGTGTACAACATACAGTGCATGCCATTATATACATTAGTGATGTCACGAAACCAGATTTTTGAGTTTAATACCAATACCAACTTTTTTATTTTGATACTTGATACCATTTCGGTACTTAGCATATAACCCCCATAATAATTCAATATAATGCTGCCCCCCCCCCCCCCCCTGACTGCAGATATAATGCTCCCCAATTTTAAGACTGTTCAAAATTGCTGTATTCTGATTGCCATAACTTTTTTAATCTTTCAACCTGTAGGGCTGTCTGAGAGTTATTTTTGTGCACCATGGTCTGCAGCTTTTCGGTACCGTGTTTGCATGTACAGAGGTGCCTTGGATTACGAGCATAATTCGTTCCAGGACGTCGCTTGTAATCCAAATCCACTCTTTTATACCAAAGCAAATTTTCCCATAAGAAATCATAGAAATGCCGACAATTGGTTCCACCCCCAAAATAATGATTTATTATTCTGAATAACATGTAAAACAGATGAAACAATGAGAAACAGCAGAATCTGTGATATTATAAGTTACTGTACAGTAATGGAGAGGATGGGAAACACAAGGGCGGACAGAGACTGCAGGGAGCAGGAAGGAATGAGCAGGACAGATGTGGGCACATACATGCAGCACTCTCTGTCCGGGGAGAGAGGGGTTACAGCTATGCAGAGATTACCTCCACAGTCCTGTCCCCTGATGTAAGCCCCAGCCTGAAGTGGATCTGCTATGATTTGGAAGGTGAGGGAGACTTCCTGGGTCAGAGTACAGGGCTGTAGACCCCGCTATGCAGACCATGCCCCTCCCCCACTCCCCCTCCCACCCAGTACAGGGAGCTCTTACACCAAGTCACAATTTTGAAAAACTGTGAGCTCTTAAACCAAAACGCTCCTAAACCAAGTTACTCTTAAACCAAGGTACCACTGCATTACTTGTTTTTTTTTTGTTTTTTTTTTGCAAACACTGTATACCATGCGAGTTTAGGAAGGTGATAATTTAATAGTGCAATTACACATGCGATGATGCCAATTTTTCCCCTTATTTTGTTTTTATTAAAGTAGTTAGAGTTAGTTGTAGTATGGCTCACACACACAGTATAGTATGTTGGGGGTAGCAGTAGTATGGTGGACACACAGTATAGTATGTTGGGGGTAGCAGTAGTATGGCTGACACACAGTATAGTATGTTGGGGGTAGCAGTAGTATGGCTGACACACACAGTATAGTATGTTGGGGGTAGCAGTAGTATGGCTGACACACACAGTATAGTATGTTGGGGGTAGCAGTAGTATGGCTCACACACACAGTATAGTATGTTGGGGGTAGCAGTAGTATGGCTCACACACACAATATAGTATTATGGGGGTAGCAGTAGTATGGTGGACACACAGTATAGTATGTTGGGGGTAGCAGTAGTATGGCGGACACACAGTATAGTATGTTGGGGGTAGCAGTAGTATGGCTGACACACACAGTATAGTATGTTGGGGGTAGCAGTAGTATGGCTGACACACACAGTATAGTATGTTGGGGGTAGCAGTAGTATGGCTGACACACACAGTATAGTATGTTGGGGGTAGCAGTAGTATGGCTCACACACACAGTATAGTATGTTGGGGGTAGCAGTAGTATGGCGGACACACAGTATAGTATGTTGGGGGTAGCAGTAGTATGGCGGACACACAGTATAGTATGTTGGGGGTAGCAGTAGTATGGCGGACACACAGTATAGTATGTTGGGGGTAGCAGTAGTATAGCTGACACACAGTATAGTATGTTGGGGGTAGCAGTAGTATGGCTGACACACACAGTATAGTATGTTGGGGGTAGCAGTAGTATGGCGGACACACAGTATAGTATGTTGGGGGTAGCGGTAGTATGGCTGACACACAGTATAGTATGTTGGGGGGTAGCAGTAGTATGGCGGACACACAGTATAGTATGTTGGGGGTAGCAGTAGTATGGCGGACACACAGTATAGTATGTTGGGGGTAGCAGTAGTATGGCAGACACACAGTATAGTATGTTGGGGGTTGCAGTAGTATGGCGGACACACAGTATAGTATGTTGGGGGTAGCAGTAGTATAGCTGACACACAGTATAGTATGTTGGGGGTAGCAGTAGTATGGCGGACACACAGTATAGTATGTTGGGGGTAGCAGTAGTATAGCTGACACACAGTATAGTATGTTGGGGGTAGCAGTAGTATGGCGGACACACAGTATAGTATGTTGGGGGTAGCAGTAGTATGGCTGACACACACAGTATAGTATGTTGGGGGTAGCAGTAGTATGGCTGACACACACAGTATAGTATGTTGGGGGTAGCAGTAGTATGGCTGACACACACAGTATAGTATGTTGGGGGTAGCAGTAGTATGGCTGACACACACAGTATAGTATGTTGGGGGTAGCAGTAGTATGGCGGACACACAGTATAGTATGTTGGGGGTAGCAGTAGTATGGCTGACACACACAGTATAGTATGTTGGGGGTAGCAGTAGTATGGCTGACACACACAGTATAGTATGTTGGGGGTAGCAGTAGTATGGCGGACACACAGTATAGTATGTTGGGGGTAGCAGTAGTATGGCTGACACACAGTATAGTATGTTGGGGGTAGCAGTAGTATGGTGGACACACAGTATAGTATGTTGGGGGTAGCAGTAGTATGGCAGACACACAGTATAGTATGTTGGGGGTAGCAGTAGTATGGCTGACACACAGTATCGTATGTTGGGGGTAGCAGTAGTATGGCAGACACACAGTATAGTATGTTGGGGGTAGCAGTAGTATGGCTGACACACAGTATAGTATGTTGGGGGTAGCAGTAGTATGGCAGACACACAGTATAGTATGTTGGGGGTAGCAGTAGTATGGCTGACACACACAGTATAGTATGTTGGGGGTAGCAGTAGTATGGCGGACACACAGTATAGTATGTTGGGGGTAGCAGTAGTATGGCTGACACACAGTATAGTATGTTGGGGGTAGCAGTAGTATGGCGGACACACAGTATAGTATGTTGGGGGTAGCAGTAGTATGGCTGACACACTACTGCTACCCCCATAATACTATACTGTGTGTGTCAGCCATACTACTGCTACCCCCAACATACTATACTGTGTGTCCGCCATACTACTGCTACCCCCAACATACTATACTGTGTGTCCGCCATACTACTGCTACCCCCAACATACTATACTGTGTATGGCGGACACACAGTATAGTATGTTGGGGGTAGAAGTAGTATGGCTGACACACAGTATAGTATGTTGGGGGTAGCAGTAGTATGGCTGACACACAGTATAGTATGTTGGGGGTAGCAGTAGTATGGCGGACACACAGTATAGTATGTTGGGGGTAGCAGTAGTATGGCTGACACACACAGTATAGTATGTTGGGGGTAGCAGTAGTATGGCGGACACACAGTATAGTATGTTGGGGGTAGCAGTAGTATGGCTGACACACAGTATAGTATGTTGGGGGTAGCAGTAGTATGGCGGACACACAGTATAGTATGTTGGGGGTAGCAGTAGTATGGCTGACACACACAGTATAGTATGTTGGGGGTAGCAGTAGTATGGCTGACACACACAGTACAGTATGTTGGGGGTAGCAGTAGTATGGCTGACACACACAGTATAGTATGTTGGGGGTATTAGTAGTATAGCTGACACACAGCATAGTATGTTGGGGGTAGCAGTAGTATGGCTGACACACAGTATAGTATGTTGGGGGTAGCAGTAGTATGGCGGTCACACAGTATAGTATGTTGGGGGTATCAGTAGTATAGCTGACACACAGTATAGTATGTTGGGGGTAGCAGTAGTATGGCTGACACACACAGTATAGTATGTTGGGGGTAGCAGTAGTATGGCTGACACACACAGTATAGTATGTTGGGGGTATCAGTAGTATAGCTGACACACAGTATAGTATGTTGGGGGTAGCAGTAGTATGGCTGACACACACAGTATAGTATGTTGGGGGTATCAGTAGTATAGCTGACACACAGTATAGTATGTTGGGGGTAGCAGTAGTATGGCTGACACACACAGTATAGTATGTTGGGGGTAGCAGTAGTATGGCTGACACACACAGTATAGTATGTTGGGGGTAGCTGTAGTATAGCTGACACACACACAGTATAGTATTATGGGGGTAGTACTTGTAGTTGTATGGCTGACACATAGCACTAGCATTGTATATTGAGGATAGTAGTTGTATTGCTGACACATAGCTATACAACTACTATCCCCAATATGCTATACTAGTGCAATGTCAGCCATACAACTACTATGCACAATATGCTATACTAGTCCTATGTCAGCCATACAACTACTATCCCCAATATACTATACTAGTGCTGACACAGCTATACAACTACTATCCCCAATATACTATACTAGTGCTATGTCAGCCATACAACTACTATCCCCAATATACTATACTAGTGCTGACACAGCTATACAACTACTATCCCCAATATACTATACTAGTGCTGACACAGCTATACAACTACTATCCCCAATATACTATACTAGTGCTGACACAGCTATACTACTACTATCCCCAATATACTATACTAGTGCTGACACAGCTATACAACTACATGCTGACACATAGCACTAGTATAGTATATTGAGGGTAGTAGTTGTATTGCTGACACATAGCACTAGTATAGTATATTGAGGGTAGTAGTTGTATTGTTGACACATAGGACTAGTATAGTATATTGAGGGTAGTAGTTGTATTGCTGACACATAGGACTAGTATAGTATATTGAGGGTAGTAGTTGTATTGCTGACACATAGCACTAGTATAGTATATTGAGGGTAGTAGTTGTATTGCTGACACATAGGACTAGTATAGTATATTGAGGGTAGTAGTTGTATGGCTGACACATAGCACTAGTATAGTATATTGAGGGTAGTAGTTGTATTGCTGACACATAGGACTAGTATAGTATATTGAGGGTAGTAGTTGTATTGCTGACACATAGGACTAGTATAGTATATTGGGAAAAGTATTAGCTGTAGTGGAGAGAACCTTCACCTCCCAGTTCAGCCCTTACACATTTACACACCATCCTACATAATGTTGACATAACACACTTATTTGCACACACATAAGCACACTCACCCTTCATGAAGAGCAGGACAGGTGTGCAGGAGATGTATGTGGAGGGATCAGAGAGCTGCATGGTGTGTGCAGACAATCCCTACTGCCCTCCCCTTCTGTCCCGACCGGAGAGCTGGATACTGGAGGCCTGTCTGCTCTGGGGGAGCTCCACATGCAGAGACATCACCCAGCAGGAGGCCTTCTGTTACAGGCCACCTGTCATAGCTGCTGCAGGGGGCCCTCTCCCCTCCGGCTGTGTCCCCACTGAGCAGCCAGAGAGGAGGAGGTGGGGGAGGGGCCGGGAGGGGAGAGAGACACCGCGCTCCACATTACACTGCTGCCTGTCACCATGGTCACTGCCCGGCCCATACACCTCATACATATACATATACAGAGGCAGTGACCAGGTGACAGGACTCTGCAGCTGCAGGGAGAAATGTACGGCATATGGGGCCTTGAGCAAATAAACGGGAAGCCTCCTGTTAAGGGGCCCACCAATAGGGAGGAAGGGGGAGGGGCCCACCGGGGGTTTCCCCGGCTCCCCGGTGGCCCAGTCCGAGGCTGCTTGGTGAGTTCAGTAAGAGGTTTGACAATCAAGAAAAATAACAGATAAACTTTCTATAAAAATGTGCAAACCCAGGAAACCTTTGGAGTTCTTTAAGAGTAGTAGGTTTGGCCCACTCTAGAACTGCCTATACCTTTCTGGGGTCCATTTGCAGAGTCAGGGGTAAGAATATAGCCCAGGAATCCAATCTCTTTTACCCCAAATAAACACTTGGAAAAATTTGCACACAAGGAATTTTCTCTTAGTCTGGACAATACCTCATGCACATGTCTTTGAAGAGTGGGCCAGTCAGGAGAGTAGATGAGGATGTCATCTAAATATACAACGAATTGACCAAACAAGTCACAAAATATATCATTCACGAATCTCTGAAACACAGAAGGAGCATTGCTAAGCCCAAAGGGCATCACAAGATACTCAAAATGTCCCTCTGGCGTTTTAAATGCCGTTTTCCACTCATCCCCCTCCGGGATCCGGATTGAATTATAAGCCCCTTTAAAGGAGACCTGTCACCCCCCGTGCCGGGGTGACAGGCTCCCGACCCCCAGTTACAGCCCCCTATACTCACGTGATCCCGCCAGGTCCCGCTTCCTGAGCCGGTCGGGTCACGGAGATATCAGCCCCCGAAGCCTGGCGCGCGCGCTGACAGCAGAGTCAGACGCTCATAGAGAATGAATGGGGAGTCCAATGCTCCGTCATTCTCTATGGTCATCGGACTCTCCTGCCAGCGCGCGCGCCGGGCTTCGGGCGCTGACATCTCCGGGACCCGGCGGGATCACGTATAGGTGTATAGGGGGCTCTAACGGGGTCGGGAGCCTGTCACCCCGGCACGGGGGGTGACAGGTCCTCTTTAAGGTCTATTTTGGAAAACCAACGAGCTCCAACTACTTGATTTAACAGATCTGGGATCAAGGAAAGTGGATGGTGGTCTTTGACATTTATTTTATTTAATTCTCTGTAATCGATACAAGGACGCAAACCACCATCTTTTTTCTCCACAAAGAAGAAACCAGCTCCCATGGGGGACACAGATGGGCGGATGTGACCCTTCCTCAAACTGTCCTGTATGTACAGCCGCATCAACTCCCACTCTGGGGGTGACAGGTTAAAAATCTGGCCCTTGGGAAACCTGGCCCCCGGTTATCAGGTCGATGGCGCAATCATGTGGACGTGTGGAGGCAAGGCGTCAGCCATCGCCTCATCAAAAACATCACTAAAATCGTTTTCTCAAACACGGAACACAAGGGTGGACAAACTTGGGTCATATGTGAATCACAAGAGCTACCCCACTTAATCAACTCTGTGGTTCTCCAATCGAAGACAGGATTGTGGAGACGTAACCATGGTAACCCAAGGATCACATCAGTAGCCAAGTTGTCCATAACAAAGAAAGAAATTTGTTTATGGTGAAGACAACCAACCTCCATAGGGATTTCTGAGGTACGAAATTTGTTGTCACCTCCACTCAGAGGAACAGCATTAGCTCCTGAAACAGAAAATGGATAACATAAAGGAATCAATTCCAATCCTAATGAGGAAGCAACCGATGTGCGGATAAAACTCAAGGCTGCCCCCGAGTCTACCATGACCTAACAGGAAAACACAACATCACCAGAAGACATCTTAACCAGAAGAAGAAACTTATCAAATGTTTTAGGGGGTACCTGTGTGCCTGAATGACCCTCCAGGTAATCACTCAGGCACTGGCGTTTTCCCGGATGCTGGTTAGGCCTTGATGGGCAGGTTCTGATGAAATGACCCGGCTTGCCACAATATAGACAAAAGGAGTTGTTCAGGCAATGTCTCCTGCGGGCAGCAGCAGTGGAGCCTATTATCATGGGTTCTTCCGGAGATGCAGATACTGTGTCTCCAGAGGGTACTGTTCCAGGACCAACTAGGTGACTGGACCAAGGAAGCACAGTAGCTATACCCTGTTTTTTTCACGTTTTCTCTCTCTAAACCTTTGATCAATACAAATGGCCAATGTCATAAGGTCATTTAAAGAGTCAGGAAGGGGATGGCTAACCATAGCGTCTTTTATGTGGTCTGAGAGTCCCTGTCGGTAAAAAGTTTTGAGGGGTGCGTCCGTCCACCCTGTTACTGTACTCCACTGCCTGAACTCAGCTGAATAATCCTCAGCGGTACGGCAACCTTGCTGAATGGATAACAGCTAACACTGGGCCAGGGCAGCGCGGTTAGGATCATCATAAATTTGTCCCAGGGACCCAAAAAATCCTTGCAGGGAATTCTACTCGGGGGCGTCAGGGGGTAAGGCTAAAGCCCAATCCTGGGGCGCCCCCCGTAGGAGAGAGATTACCATAGCTACTCTTTCAGCATCTCCCGAAAAGGCATTGAATTTAAAATACAAGTTACAGGACTCCCTCAATGTCCTGAACTTGTCCGGGTTCCCCTCAAACCGGTCGGGCATAAGCATTTTAGGTCGGGGAGTCTGAGAGACCGCAGGAGCTGGTGTAACAGTCATCTGGGAATTTGACAGGGTTAAAGCATCTACCCGCTGTGACAACTGTGCTGTATACCCCGCCATACCTTCCATGCATGTTGCAATGTCTTGTATGCGGTCAGTTAGGGACGGCTCAGTAGACATGCTGAAACGTCGGGACCGCTGTCGTGGGGTACGACCGGTGATATTGTTAGGGTAGGGACAGGGAAACACAAGGACAGGTGAGCCTTGAAGCTGGCACCCGCCCCGCTGTCCCTACCTACTTGCCTCAGAAGCTCTAATAGCAATGGACAACTGGACGGCAATCCCTGATCTCACTGAGTGGAACACAGAACAAAACAAGACAATACACAACACAATAAAGGGAAAGTCAGGAGTCCAAGTCAAAACCAACCGAGCAGCAAAGTACAAAAAATTGTGTCCAGAGGGGAAGTCAAAGGGTTAATAGCCGAAGTCAGGTAACCAGAGAATAAATGCAGGAAACGCTAGGTCAAGTAAACTAGGAGCTAGATACTTCCACCGGCGCTGAATCTGGGCAGAATGGAAATACTTATAGGACCTGGAGTCCCAGCCCAGCCCAGATACTGACAGCTAACTGGAAGAGCCAGCCGTCAGTCCAATCACCATGATAACAAAGACTAGTGCTGATTCAGCCAAGGAGAGCACACTTTCCACTGCTACAACATGGAGCAGCAGAGCTGAGTATAGCAAAAAACATGAAAGTGTTCAAGTTGCTATTTACACCTCTAACACCACAGCCAGACAGGCTAAAAGATAAAAAGTGTTAGGAGTGAGAATAACACAATTTTTTAAAGCACATTTATTTTAAATAATGGAAACTTTATTTTTAAAGTAACAAAATTAAAGGAATGTGAATTGGTTCGTACGGACCTGACCGGGGGGGGGGGGTTTGGGTTCATTTCTATTCTTCTTTTTTTTTGGCGTTTTTTATATAATTTATTCAGTATCGAATTGGTACTGAGTATTGAAAAAAAAGTTGGTACTGGTATTGAACTCAAAATTCTGGTATTATGATATCACTACTCTCACCATGTCCTGCCAGCAAATTACAATGGAAGTTTTAGTTCTGCAATAACTGGAGAGTCACATGTTGTAGAACAAAGCACAATGCCCCCCTCCTCCCAACATACTCACTCACTGGTCCCGTGCTGCTCTGGCCTCTTCTTGTGAGGTCTGGCCAGAGCAGAGAGATGCAGGCAGTGCTAATCGTACTGCCTGAATCACAGAGGAAACACTGGCTGCCCGGAAAGGGAGGTGAGTGTTCCCTGCTTCAGTAACCCACCCCAAACCCCCTCCCAAGATACCAGTCAGCACAGTGGGCGGCTCTCTCCCAGCAGGCGTCCTCTTCTGCCACCTTCACCCTCTTTCCTGGGCAGTGCACTTCTCTTCACTCCCTAATGGAGCAGGCTGCCTGCACCACCAATGAAGTGAAGAGAAGTGTGAGGCAGAGTCAGCCTTAAAGTGGCAGAGCGGCCTAATTAAAATCTGACCTGGGGGGATCGGCCAAGGGGGGCATATGCCACCTTGCCCCCCGGCCCAGCCCGCCCCTGTTGGCACCATAGTCACGGACAACGGGAGGAACCTGCTGATTGTTCTCCTTTATTTTGTGCCTTTTCTTTCGTTTATTCTCAACACACATTATGATCAAGCATCAACACAATAAGGACTTAATCCAATATTATCTTACTGTATATCCAATATTATTATATATACAGTGGTGCCTTGGTTTACAGCCACAATTCATTCCAGGACTGTGCTTGTTATCCAAATCTTAAAGCAAAGCAAATTTTCATATAAGAAATTATTGAAATTCAGACAATTGGTTCCACACCCCCAAAATAAGGATTTTTTATTCTGAATAAGATGTAGAACAGATGAAACAAACAATGAGAAATAGCTGAATATGTGATATTAAAAGTTACTGTACAGTATAGCAGTTATCATGCAGTGTATAATGTATAGTAAGTGCATAAACTTGAAAAACAGCAGCAGTTTGTAGATACAGGATGGAACTGCCTATCCGCATAATGCAGTAGCGTAGTACAACAGGCTAGAATAGAGAGCTGTCTGTCAGAGGACTGCAATAGAGAAGGGGGGTGTTCAGCATGGACCAATCAGAAAGTGAGAATCACAGAGCTTTACAAGAGGACAGTGACAGATACGTTTCTATACAGCAGTGTGAATGGCTGAGCGTGAGTGCAGGCAAATTATAGCAGGAATGGAGAGGATGGGAAACACAAGGGCGGACAGAGACTGCAGGGATATACCACCAAACAGACCTCCCCACAAGGAAGAAATATTTGAGCCCACTACAAATAAATTAATCAATGATAAAGTTTATTTGAAACAATTATTATGAACAAATTTTGATTAAAAACTATTTCATAAGATGTACATACAAAAAGGAGGATTACAACAACCGACAAGGCAAACAAAAGGAAAGGGAGGCCACGCGACACATGCATGAAAAAATTAGAAAATGTAAGGCATGCTTTGACCAGTGAATAGTATACATTACAAAGTGCAAAAGTGAATCCCCCCTGTGGGTGTTTCTGTGGGTAAGGGAGACGCACGGCATATATGCATGGCGTTTGTATTTTGTTTCCTATTCTGTGGTAGGCATTATAGCTCTGGTTTTTATCTGAGGTGACTGTTAGTTAATGCTAAGCACTTTTTGCACTTTTGGAATTTACCTTCAGCACCTCAGATTATTAAACCGTACATAAATTTAGCTATTTATTTGATTTCTTGTGCATGTTTTGCCTTTGTTTTGTCTTTTTATTGCATGTTGCACTTTTGCACTTTGTAATGTATACTTTTCACTGGTCAAAGCATGCCTTACATTTTCTCAATTTTTCTACTACCTACCTACAGCTACCTACCTATAACAGGGCCGTTGTAATACATTGGTGGGCCCAGTGCACAGCCCTCAAGAGTGGGCCTCCCCCTTCCCTTTCGGCACATTGTATAATGTACTGAATTTGCCCCCACACTGTATCAAGAGCCCCAATACATACAGTAGTTACCTTTTAACACTATTTCCACCATACAGTGATTACATATTACATAAAAACTGCACTAAACAAAACAGAAAGATATCACCAAGGATACCATTACATAATACCGCCACATCATGACCCCTAACACTACAACCCTATAACAGAGTGCAGTTACATCCAGTGACTCACCGGGGGTGTCTTCTCCGATCAGAGTCTGTCACCTTTTCTTTTTCTCTCCATCCAGCCTGGGCCACCTTGAAGTCTTCTCCTGGCTGTGAATCTTCTCTCCAGAATCTGCCAGACAAATATTTTAGGCTCCAACACATACAGTAGTTAGGTCCCTTGTACCCCTATACAGTAGTTACACCCCTCTGTACCCCTACATACTTACACCCCTCTGTGCCTCCATAGTTTTAAGGTGTCCCTGTAGTATATAGACCCTCATGTGCTCCTCCAGTTATATACAGCCCTCCTGTGCACTCCCCCATTAGTATATAGCCCCCCTGTGCACTCTCCCCAGTAGTATATAGCCCCCCTGTGCTCTCCCACAATACTACATAGCCCCCCTGTGCTCTCCCCCAATAGTATATAGCCCCCCTGTGCTCTCCCCCAATAGTATATAGCCCCCCAGTGCTCTCCCCAATAGTATATAGCCCCCCCAGTGCTCTCCCCCCAATAGTATATAGCCCCCTGTGCTCTCCCTAATAGTATATAGACCCCTGTGCTCTCCCCAATATATAGCCCCCCTGTGCTCTCCCCCATAGTATATAGACCTCTGTGCTCCCCAATAGTATATAGCCCCCTGTGCTCCCCAATAGTATATAGCTCCCCTGTGCTCCCCAATAGTATATAGACCCCTGTGCTCCCCAACAGTATATAGCTTCCCTGTGCTCCCCAATAGTATATACCTCCCCTGTGCTCCCCAATAGTATATAGCTCCCCTGTGCTCCCCAATAGTATATAGCTCCCCTGTGCTCCCCAATAGTATACAGCTCCCCTGTGCTCCCCAATAGTATATAGCCCCCTGTGCTCCCCAATAGTATATAGCTCCCCGTGCTCCCCCATAGTATATAGCCCCCTGTATTCCCCCATAGTATATAGCTCCCCTGTGCTCCCCCATAGTATATAGCTCCCTGTGCTCCCCATAGTATATAGCCCCCTGTGCTCCCCAATAGTATATAGCCCCCTGTGCTCCCCAGTAGTATATAGCTCCCCTGTGCTCCCCCATAGTATATAGCTCCCCTGTGCTCCCCCATAGTATATAGCCCCCTGTGCTCCCCCATAGTATATAGCTCCCCTGTGCTCCCCCCCAATAGTATATAGCCCCCTGTGCTCTCCCTAATAGTATATAGACCCCTGTGCTCTCCCCAATATATAGCCCCCCTGTGCTCTCCCCCATAGTATATAGACCTCTGTGCTCCCCAATAGTATATAGCCCCCTGTGCTCCCCAATAGTATATAGCTCCCCTGTGCTCCCCAATAGTATATAGACCCCTGTGCTCCCCAACAGTATATAGCTTCCCTGTGCTCCCCAATAGTATATACTTCCCCTGTGCTCCCCAATAGTATATAGCTCCCCTGTGCTCCCCAATAGTATACAGCTCCCCTGTGCTCCCCAATAGTATATAGCCCCCTGTGCTCCCCAATAGTATATAGCTCCCCGTGCTCCCCCATAGTATATAGCCCCCTGTGCTCCCCCATAGTATATAGCTCCCCTGTGCTCCCCATAGTATATAGCTCCCTGTGCTCCCCATAGTATATAGCCCCCTGTGCTCCCCAATAGTATATAGCCCCCTGTGCTCCCCAGTAGTATATAGCTCCCCTGTGCTCCCCCATAGTATATAGCTCCCCTGTGCTCCCCCATAGTATATAGCCCCTGTGCTCCCCCATAGTATATAGCTCCCCTGTGCTCCCCCATAGTATATAGCTCCCCTGTGCTCCCCAATAGTATATGCGCTCCCCCTACCATATAACATTGAAAAAAACAAACACTTTTACTCACCTAGGTCCACGCGTTCCTCTTCTCATGCTGCACTCCCCTTACCCTCGCGCCAACGCTCCAGTAACGTCGGGCGCTAGAGGGAGAGTGCGGCCTCTTGTGACCGCAGGAAGTGCGGCCACAAGAGTGACTGACAGGGAGGGAGCCAATGGCTCTCTCTCTGTCAGTATCGCTGCTGCTGAAGCGCTGAAGCACAGCAGCGGGCGGGCGGGGGCAGCGGCAGACGGGGGGGCCCTGCAGGGGGCGCCATGGAGGGGTAAGTAGATTACCCATCCATGGTGCTCCCCCCTGACAGGCTGGTGGCCGGAGCCCTGTGCGACCGCACTGGTCGCACATAGCAACGGCAAGCCTGCTCGGGGGGGCCCCTTTAACCAGTGGGCCCGATGCACGTGCACCATGTGCCCTCTGGTTAAAGCGGCCCTGACCTATAACTACCTACCTACATCTACCTACATGAGGGTGAGAGGGGGAGGGGCAAATACCTACCTACAACTATGTACTTGCAGCTACCTACCTATATCTACCTACCTACATGGGGAGAGGGGGTTACAGGGGAGGGGGCAAATAACTACCTGCAACTATCTACATCTACCTACCTACAGATACCTACGTATACCTACCTACATCTACCTACATGGGCAGAGGGGAAGGGACAAATACCTACCTACAACCACCTACCTACAACTATCTACATCTACCTACAGCTTCCTACCTACAGATACTACTTTATAACTACCTACCTACAGCTACCTACCTCTAACTACCTGCCTACATCTACCTACATGGGAAGAGGGGGTGAGAGGGGAGGGGGCAAATACCTACCTGCAACCACCTATCTACAACTATCTACCTACAACTATCAACAACTAGCTACCTACCTGCTGATTGAAGGGGATGTGGTGTCTTTATTACCAGGCACAGGGACTTGCACTCGGCTTCACCAATTAATCTACCCACATCCACTCTCTCCTCTCTGTACAGCTCTCTGCCTACTCATTGCCTCTTATTATTTATATCCCCCTTCTCTTATCTCTCTCCTATTGTTTTTAATGGCTAACCCCCATTTCACATCTCTCCCCCAGTTTTCCCTCATTTCCATCTTCTCCTGTCTTCCTCTCCTTCTCCCTGTTTCCAATACTGCCAATTTCCTTTCTATGATCTTTCTGGCGAACATTCTGGCGACATATACTGTAAGTGGCCTTGTCTAATATACAATATGGGGGCACAGAGCTGCCTGACTACTGTTTGGAGGCATGTATTGGGCATACTGCTTATATGGGGGCACAGAGGGGTCTCTGTTACTGTGTGAAGTAAAACAGATGAGGATTTGCATAGTGATGAGCATGGTGCTGCAGCACAGAGGAGCCTAAAATGTTTGTCTGGCAGATTCTGCTAAGATGAGGCATCACCAGGAGAAGTCTTCATGATGTTTAAACCAGAAGACAAGAAAAATTGCCGGCAAAAAACATCACCTACAATTTATGCAGAGAAGACGCCCCCTGTAAGTCTTGTGTTGAGTATTGTCGTATGTTAATGTATTATCATTTTTTAATTGTATGTGGTATTACAGTTTGTCTCTATTCACATCAATGGAACTGGGTTGTAATACCACACACAACCTGAGGACTGGGATGGAGCTGTTTATAAAAGATAGTAGCCATGTTTTTTTTGAATCCAGGAGTACTCCATTAACAGGTTTGTCTTAAATTGGAAAAGAACAGCTACTTTGTTGAAGAAGACAGCAGCAGCTCCTCCCTGTCAGTCAAAAATATATATATATATAATATATTGTAGACATGTCACTGGAAAAGTGTTCGAGGGGAGGTACATCTCACCTAGGGTACTGCATAGTGCGAGATGGTGAGTCCAGGAGAGATATGTTACTCAGCAGTGTTATGCTGCTGAGTTGTTGTTCTTTTTTCCGGGCCTGGACTTACTGGAATGGCGGGTAGGTTGGTAGTGGGACTTGCCATTCCCTTCCCCCCGATAGAGTTCGGGTATTGCCATCAGGTGAGCAATCAGCCTGAGAAGGTAAAAGGTTGCACAGAGTGCAGGGAATTGCTCTCAGCCAGGAGTGAACAGCCTGGGTGTCTGTTTGGGAGCAACCTGGGAATAAAGCCTCTGCTGGAGCTTATATACACCCTGCGGTATCCAGGTGAAAGACGCACTGTGATAAGTGTTAGATAGGTGAGCCAACCTGTTAGTAAGAGCCCAGACGGGCAAGACCTTTTTGTTTGTTTTATTCTTAAAAGCATGGTGTTGCTGTATTTCTGTTTGCTGGACTGTTTATGCTGCAAATAAACACCAATCTGTTATTTTACAAGTCCAAGTCTGCTGTGAACTGTGTCCAAACACAAGATCCCTACAATATATATACACATACAGTGGGAAAAAAGTATTTAGTCAGTCACCAATAGTGCAAGTTCTCCCACTTAAAAAGATGAGAGGCGTCTGTAATTTACATCATAGGTAGACCTCAACTATGCGAGACAAAATGAGAAAACAAATCCCGAAAATCACATTGTCTGATTTTGTAAGAATTTATTTGCAAATTATGGTGGAAAATAGGTATTTGGTCACCTACAAACAATCAAGATTTCTGGTTCTCACAGACCTGTAACTTATTCTTTAGAGTCTCCTCTTTCCTCCATTCATTACCTGTAGTAATGGCACCTGTTTAAACTTGTTATCAGTATAAAAAGACACCTGTGCACACCCTCAAACAGTCAGACTCCAAACTCCACTATGGTGAAGACCAAAGAGCTGTCAAAGGACACCAGAAACAAAATTGTAGCCCTGCACCAGGCTGGGAAGACTGAATCTACAATAGGCAACCAGCTTGGAGTGAAGAAATCAACTGTGGGAGCAATAATTAGAAAATGGAAGACATACAAGACCACTGATAATCTCCCTCTATTTGGGGATCCACGCAAAATCTCACCCCGTGGGGTCACAATGATAACAAGAATGGTGGGCAAAAATCCCAGAACCACGTGGGGGGACCTAGTGAATGAACTGCAGAGAGCTGGTACCAATGTAACAAAGCCTACCATCAGTAACACACTATGCAGCCAGCGACTCAGATCCTGCAGTGCCAGACGTGTCCCACTGCTTAAGCCAGTACATTTCCGGGCCCGTCTGAAGTTTGCTAGAGAGCATTTGGATGATCAAGAAGAGTATTGGGAGAATGTCCTATGGTCTGATGAAACCAAAGTGGAACTGTTTGGTAGAAACACAACTTTTGTTTTGAGGAAAAAGAATACTGAGTTGCATCCATCAAACACCATACCTACTGTAAAGCATGGGGGTGGAAACATCATGCTTTGGGGCTGTTTCTCTGCAAAGGGGCCAGGACGACTGATCTGGGTAAATGAAAGAATGAATGGGGCCATGTATCGTGAGATTTTGAGTGCAAACCTCCTTCCATCAGCAAGGGCATTGAAGATGAAACGTGGCTGGGTCTTTCAATATGACAATGATCCAAAGCACACCGCCAGGGCAATAAAGGAGTGGCTTCGTAAGAAGCATTTCAAGGTCCTGGACTGGCCTAGCCTGTCTCCAGATCTCAACCCTATAGAAAACCTTTGGAGGGAGTTGAAAGTCCGTGTTGCCAAGCGACAACCCCAAAACATCACTGCTCTAGAGGAGATCTGCATGGAGGAATGGGCCAACATACCAACAACAGTGTGTGCCAACCTTGTGAAAACTTTGTGAAAACTTACAGAAAACGTTTGACCTCTGTCATTGCCAACAAAGGGTATATAACAAAGTATTGAGATGAAATTTTGTTACTGACCAAATACTTATTTTCCACCATAATTTGCAAATAAATTCTTACAAAATCAGACAATGTGATTTTCTGGATTTGTTTTTTCATTTTGTCTCCCATAGTTGAGGTCTACATATGGTGTCAATTACAGGCCTCTCTCATCTTTTTAAGTGGTGAAACTTGCACTATTTGGTGACTGACTAAATACTTTTTTTCCCCACTGTGTGTGTATAATATATATATATATATATATATATATATATATATATATATATACACTACCGTTCAAAAGTTTGGGGTCACATTGAAATTTCCTTATTTTTGAAGGAAAACCGCTGTACTTTTTAATGAAGATAACTTTAAACTAGTCCTAACTTTAAAGAAATACACTCTATACATTGCTAATGTGGTAAATGACTATTCTAGCTGCAAATGTCTGGTTTTTCCAGCAACTATCACTCCAGTGTTCTAATGGTACAATGTGTTTGCTCATTGGCTCAGAAGGCTAATTGATGATTAGGAAACCCCTGTGCAATCATGTTCACACATCTGAAAACAGTCTAGCTCGTTACAGAAGCTACAAAACTGACCTTCCTTTGAGCAGATTGTGTTTCTGGAGCATCACATTTGTGGGGTCAATTAAACGCTCAAAATGACCAGAAAAAGAGAACTTTCATCTGAAACTCGACAGTCTATTCTTGTTCTTAGAAATGAAGGCTATTCCATGCAAGAAATTGAAGATTTCCTACAACGGTGTGTACTACTCCCTTCAGAAGACAGCACAAACAGGCTCTAACCAGAGTAGAAAAAGAAGTGGGAGGCCGCGTTGCACAACTAAGCAAGAAGATAAGGACATTAGAGTCTCTAGTTTGAGAAACAGACGCCTCACAGGTACCCAACTGGCATCTTCGTTAAATAGTACCCGCAAAACACCAGTGTCGACATCTACAGTGAAGAGGCGGCTGCGGGATTTTGGGCTTTAGGGCAGAGTGGCAAAGAAAAAGCCATATCTGAGACTGGCCAATAAAAGAAAAAGATTAAGATGGGCAAAAGAACACAGACATTAGACAAAGGAAGACTGGAAAAAAGTGTTGTGGACGGATGAATTTAAGTTTGAGGTGTTTGCATCACAAAGAAGAACGTTTTTGAGACGCAGAACAAATGAAAAGATGTTGGAAGAATGCCTGACGCCATCTGTTAAGCATGGTGGAGGTAATGTGATGGTCTGGGGTTGCTTTGGTGCTGGTAAGGTGGGAGATTTGTACAGGGTAAAAGGGATTCTGAATAAGGTAGGCTATCACTCAATTTTGCAATGCCATGCCATACCCAAGGGGCAGCGCTTCATTGGAGCCAATTTCATCCTACAACAGGACAATGACCCTAAACACACTTCAAAATTGTGCAAGAACTATTTACAGCAGAAAAAGGCAGCTGGTATTCTATAGGTAATGGAGTGGCCAGCGCAGTCACCAGATCTGAACCCCATTGAGCTGTTGTGGGAGCAGCTTGACCGTATGGTACGCCAGAAGTGCCCATCCAACCAATCAAACTTATGGGAGCTGCTTCTAGAAGCGTGGGGTGCAATTTCTCCAGCTTATCTCAACAAAATAATAGCTAAAATGCCAAAGGTGTGCAATGCTGTAATTGCTGCAAAAGGAGGATTCTTTGACGAAAGCAAAGTTTGATGTAAAAACAATGTTATTTCAAATACAAATCATTATTTCTAACCTTGTCAATGTCTTGACTCTATTTTCTATTCATTTCACAACGTATGGTGGTGAATAAGTGTGACTTTTCATAAAAAACAAAAAATTGTTTGGGTGACCCCAAACTTTTGAACGGTAGTGTATATAAAAAGGGGGGAGCGACAGAAAATGGTTTAGCAAAGGGCGCCAGCCACCCTAAGGCCAGCCCTGAAAACAAGATATTATACATTATATTAGAAAGTTACATATCTTGAGGTAATAGTTTAATTTAAATACAATTTTCTAATACCGTACCGTACCATATCAGTAAGTGCAATGCCAGGTAGGGGTGAAAATCACATCTACGGACATAGCTTTATGTTTTTGGGTAGAGCAATAAGCATTTTTCCATATATGCAAATGAGAACCAAATGTAAAACATGAACTTCAAATGTCTATCATTTCCAGAGGCTGTCAACCAAATGTAGGAGGAAGCAAATAGTCATAGCGAATGGAAATGCTGGACGCTTCAGGCGACATTTATTAAGACCGGCATAACTAAGCTTATCATCAATTCGTGTTACCGCTACTTATTTCTGCAGATCTGCATTTGGTTCTTTATTCTTGGAGTGTTTGCACCACCTAATCCCATGCATGGACTGAGCTGCTTCTTACCATATGTGTGACATTGTGCTGGGACCTTAGGTGGAAATTTTTTAAAACACTAAAATGCCTTTTTTAGGCGCAGATGGGCCTGATCGGCGTAAAAATATTCGCAAATATTTTTTTCGTATCAGGCCCATCTGCGCCTCCTGCGCCAGTGGTGCTGGCAAAGGATGTTATAGGGGGTGCGGCAGCACGTAGAGGGGGCACGGCCTCTGCGTGTGCTGAATTTTAATTTTCCTGGCGGAAAAATGATAAAATGAAAAATGATAGTGAAACCTGCGCCCTTAGTGTTTCTTAGTGTTTGTATTATGTGTCTCATGTATCTATAGAGATGCATGGTTTTATCCATTATTTTATGTAACATATACCAATGGTTGCAAAGACTCTGGGAATGCCCACTAAATGGAAGAGATGTACAGATCCTTTTTGCAGATTAGTCTGGTTGTACAAATTCTGGACAGAAGAAATTGAAAATTATGGCCAGTTTCATACAATCATGTTCCATGTGCATTCTGCATCTGTGTGTGCACATTCCAATCCGATCATATTTCTTAACAAACTAGCAGTCAAGCCAGGACTTGTGTTTATAATATGGATGCAAAAAATGCACACTTACCTGAAACCAACCTTAGGCCTTATTCACACGTCCCGTAAAGTAGTCTGTGATTGCAGATTTGCTCTCACGGATAACCTTAGGAGAACTCTATGGGGGACATGTATCAAGCGGCGTATTTCATTTATTTTTTTTACGCAAATTGGCGATTTCCGCTGGGTACGCCAGGGGGCGGGGAGGAGGTGTGGAGGGGGCGGTATGGGGGGCGCGGACTCAGAGTCCGCGCGATTCATCTTTGGTTTCGCAAAAAAATACGCAGGAAACCTACTCCAGCTCTCAGCTGGCGTAGGTTTCCTGCCGTGCGCACCGGCGCGCACGGGATTTATGTAGAGGCAATCCATCTCTACATAAATCTCCGTAGTGCCAGAGCTGCAGGGACATTTTTAAGTCCGGCGCAGAAAACGTCGGACTAAAAAATTTCCCCCTATCTGTCTATTCAGACATTCCATGCTGAAATCCATTCTGTGATCCATGGTGTGAAAAAACCCTAGCCCCGGACCTAGCATCATCAGTATAGAGAAGCGACACCCCAGCCCCAGCAGCACATCTACAGTGTATGCTGGCGATTTCAGGTCTCAGTTCAACCAGCAAAGTCCCCCGCTACTTCCTTATCCAGGCCGCACAAGTGACGTCATTCATGCCCTGGGAAGCCACTGAGACCTGAGTTCGTCTGTAGCAATGTGCTGTCGGGTCGGGGTGTTCTCTGTAATGATGATGCCAGGTCTGGGGGAGGGGGGTCGCTTCTCTGTAATAATGATGCCAGGTCTATGGGGAGTGGTGGCTTCTCTGTAATGATGAAGACAGGTCTGGGGTGGGGGGTTGTGGGGACTAGTGAAATACATTGGGGTGATGTAATGGACATCAGTGAAAAACACGGACACAGATGTAAAAATGGATGCAATCACGGATTTCCACTGATCTAGCTAGCTGGTTTAAATAACGGTCCTTAAATCACTAAGTGTGTATCAGATTGGCAATAATTATTCATAACATAAATGGGCATGACAGACACTGCCCAAATCTGTGCAAAAGACCTGTCATATTGAGGGGTTGGTCATTATATAGTGTAGTCCCTGTAAAGTGGTTTATTCCAAAAAGCAAATCTAAAGATCCCAAGAGGAAGAAGGGAGAGATTGGTCTTTTTGGTATTTCTATATAAGGTCTGCACGGACAAGTATGTTAACGATTCTTGAGCCATTTACACGGCTCTGTCAGCAAGCCCTGATCTAACAATGATCATCAGGCTGTGTAACACCACCTTAACGTGTCTTTCAGAAAACAAGTCACTAATATGTGTGACATACAAAATCTAAACATTATCTGGTGGCTATAGTATGTAGAGGACTTGCCCCAGGGGAGTTGGAGATGTTTAGATTAAATATGATCTGTAGCAGTACCTATTAGTTTATAGTGGTAAGCATGGGGATTTCGTTGTAGTAAAAAGAATAACTTTCAATTTAAAAAAAATTACTGAATAGAAAGTTATTTGCTTTTTATCAAGTACCAGACTTCCTGAAATTATGTGACTTAAAGGGAACCAATCAACCTAATCGGGCTGATATGGTTCCCTGAACTGCTGTATACAGCTCCTGCAGCAGCCGTGGCACGCACCGCCTGCGGCAGCAGCAGGAGCTGTATACCCGAAAAAAGCACTTTAATCCCCCGGGCGCGTGACAGGCAGAGATGGGGAGGTAGTCATCTGGGCGGCTCCATGCCCGTCACTAGTCCCCGTGCTCTGCCTGTCAGCGCGCTCCGAGGGCAGTGTCGGACTGGGGTACCTGGGGCCCACCAGAGGAAATTATCCTTGGGGCCCACCAATATAGAACCAGCGAGACACAACATGCTGACCCGCTCCTTTCCTGGATTCATCTGTATTTGTGACAAATCTCAGAATACCCTTCATTTATACAGCTCTCAGGGTATGCTGAAGTTGTAGTTTCTGAGAGGACAACCCTATAATAAATCACTGTGTGCAGAGTCTCCTGGTGGCTGCAATCTGTGGGTGACAACCATCGGCCAAGGGTTCAGCAATACATCTGTCTACAGCGGCAGCTATCAGAGGATTGTACTGCTGTACTACAACTCCCAGCATATCCTGAGGGCTGCAGACTGTCAGTATGTCAGTAAATGCTGGGAGTTGTAGTGCCTGCAGCTGTTGTAGTTGGGTCCTAGGTGCATTATACACTGGATGCTTTGTGGAAGATCAGAATACATAGATCTGGGGGCTCAATGTAGGGAAGTGACCCCAGAACATCACTAATAGGGGATAGAACAAAAACATCTACCCCTACCATATTATCACCATACTGTCACACTGTTTTGCGGACTGGACCTGGGAGCTCCCAGCATCTGGATTAATTATGATGGCACTAGTGTACTGTAGTGACCACGGGACTGCCATACACTGAAACATTTAGACACCAATGGTACACAGGCTCTGCACACTATGTAAGTGATTACAGTGCAGTTACTAATGACCAAGCGATGCTACTGATATATATCAAGACCGATATTACCAATAATACCAGTATATAGGAAGGAAATATTATCACGATACATATTACCTCCATACTGTTAGGGCCCTATTACATCAATAGATTATCTGACAGATTTTTTGGAGCCAAAGCCAGGAATGGACTATACACAGCGAACAGGTAAAAAAGGAAAGACTGAATTTTCTACTCTTTTCAAATCTATTCCTGGCTTTAAAAAAATCTGTCAGATAATCTGTTGGTGTAATAGGGCCCTTACTGACCAAATCCTGTATACTAAAACCAATAAAACACAGTACCAGATAACAAGTTACAAATATCACCACCACATACTGACTAACCCCACCGCTGCTACTGAATAACATCCTCTGTACAAAGATCACTATCACCTCATCCAGTCATATAGAGGTGGACGCAGTTGTACACAGGTTCTATACACCATATACATTACAGTGCAGTTACATCTGGTGACTCACAGGGGGCGTCTTCTCTGATCGGACTTCTTCCCTTTTCATCTTCTTCTTCATCTGCCCTGGGCCGTTATGAGAACTTCTCCGAGCCACGAGTTCACAGAATCTGCCAGAGAAACATATTAGGCTCCTCTCACTGACACCATCATCATCTCTCTACACACTGCACATCTTTGTTGGCCCCTTTACACCCTCATTTAGTGGCTAGGCTGACTCTATGTGATCCCCTTTATAGATGTCGCCCTGTATTATCCCCCTTATACATGGCCCCCATTATCCCCTTATAGATGGCTCCCTGTTATGCCCCTTATAGATGTCCCCCCTGTTTTATCCCCCTTATACATGCGCCCCGTTATCCCAATTATAGATGGCCCCCCCTGATATCCCCCTTATAGATGGCCCTCCAGATATCCCTCTTATAGATGCCCCCCTGATATTCCCCTTATAGATGCCCCCCCCCGATATCCCCCTTATAGATTCCCCCCCCCCGATATCCCACTTATAGATGGCCGGCCCCCATTAGCCCCTTATAGATGCCCCCCCTGATATCTCCCTTATAGATGCCCCCCCCGATATCCCCCTTATAGATGACCCCCCCCGATATCCCCCTTATGGATGGCCCTCCTGATATCCCCCTTATAGATGCCCCCCCCTCTGATATCCCCTTATAGATGGCCCCCTGATAGATGGCCGGCCCCCATTAGCCCCTTATAGATGCCCCCCGATAGCCCCCTTATAGATGCCCCCCTCCTGATAGCCCCCTTATAGATGGCCCCCAGTGCAGATAAAAAGAAATAAGAAAAACTCACCTAACCCCTCGCTCCCCTGCCGGCTGTCTTCTTCTCTTCTTCCACTGCTGACAATCCGCTCCCTGTCCCACACCCGCCCAGCGCACGCATCAGGAAGCTCTGTGCGCGCCGAGGCCGGTACTTCCGGTACAGCGAGCATCTCTAATACGCGCTCGCTTGTACCAGAAGTTCCGGCCTTCGGCGTACACAGAGCTTCCTGATGCGTACGCCGGGCGGGACACCCTTCCAGGGATCGCAACATCAGCTGGGGGCCGGATTGCCTCTTGTGACCGCAAGCAAGACACTGCTTGCGGTCACAAGAATGCGACAAGGGGGGCCTGCGGCAGCACTGTATGACTGTCAGGGGGCCCTGCCGCCCGACAGTCAGTGCGCCGTATCAGCGTGGGGACCGGGGCCTACCGGAGGATCCTCTGGTCCTCCAGTGGCCCAGTCCGATGCTGTCGGAGGGGATGAATGACAGGCTGAGAGGTGTTACTCACCTCTCTGCCTTTCAATCATCCCTCCGAGCGTGCAGACAGGCAGAGTGCAGTGACTCCTGCCGCGGCTGCTGCAGGAGCTGTATACAGCGGTTTAGGGAACCTCACAGGCTCATTGGTTCCCTTTAAGTTCCTTTTAGCCTAGACTCACACTGCGTTTTTGCATTCCATTTAACTGCAATGGATGCAAATGCGGATGCAATGGCGTGGATCCGTTTGCATTGACTTACATAAAAAAAAAAAAACATTTTTTGTTGACCCCATTTTACTGTCTGTTAAAAGTAACCATTTAAAAACAGGTTCATTAAATCTTGAATTAAACTTCAAAAATGCAGTGTAAACTGAAAGGGATCCAGTGGAAGCAGAAGTCCTTCATATAGAATCCTTGAGTCCTTCCCCAAAGAAAAAAAAGCCATTTGAAAAAGCAGCCTAATAGTTTTCTATGGTTGGAAACGTTCATATGTGTCTCCTTTTACATGTACAGATAAAGCGCATAAGAGCTTGCTTAGCGAACGACAAATGATGTTTCTTTTCTTAAACGACATTTAGACGGAAAGATAAATCACTACAAAAAGTTATTAATATAATAGTTTTAAAATCATAATATATTACTGATCCCTGCAAGCGACCGGATTATGATTTTAACCCTTTAACGACACATGGCGAGTATAGTCGTCATGCCGCCATTAAGAAGATGCACAGTGGTCTCACAGCGCCATCCCTCTCTGCAGCGCAAGCCATCAAATAAAATAAAAGTTGTACAAGTTACAAAATAAGGGCTCATGTGGGTCTGTAAGTGAAATAATAGTGCTGTGGCTTTTGAAACACAAGGAGGAGAAAATTAAAGAGCAAAAACAAAAATTGGCTCCATCCTTAAATGGTTAAGATTAGCTCAAAAGATGCAATCAACCACATACAAAACAATTTCTTGTTCGGCCTGTGTATAAGGGCCCTAAAGGGGTTATCCGGTTAAGTAAAATATGTGTTGAATCATCCCCCCTCCTGGAGACTACCAATTCATTCCATACAGGTCATTACCTTATCTGTCTCCTTCCCTCAGTTTTAAGCATGCTGTTTCTGGTAAAGACATAGAAAAATGTGTGAGAGCTGCTGAGTTTCTCTCTGCTCTCAACCCCCTCCTCTCTTCTGTCTGCAATATTGTAGCAACTTTGTAATGAAGATAAAGATAATCACAGTGACTTCATCATCAACTCAAGGCATGATGTCACGACATGCTTAAGAAAGAGGGCGGAGTTCCTCAAAATGTCACAGACATGTGGATGTTATCCATGCAAAATGCTACCCGTGAAGTGCAGCTTGTGTCTTCATCCAAGTGCCGACTATGACTTGCTAGCCCAGAGTGGGCGAAGATAAAAGATATTTATGTCCTCCTCACAACAGCTACCTTCAAGTGCACCGTGGTGATGTATATATTACTGTTTGACACATGCAATTTGTGATAAAGTGTACAGAAAAGAACTCTATGGTGTTGTGCTTTTATTAATTGGACTGAGTACTGGATAACAAGCTCCAGTTCACACACCTGAGAGGTTGGACTGCAGCATGGTTGGATAGCCATATTGAAGTCCTTGGCTCAGATTAACCCTCCCAGCATTACAAAGAAGCTACAATGTTTCAGAAAAATCCTGCCAGGGACTTGTTTACATCAGCTGTCTGGGAAGGGAGGGTAGAGGAGGGGGTAGAGCAGCTCTCAAACGGTTTTCTATGTCTTTAGCAGAAAGCAGCAGCTCTAAACTTAAGGAAGAAGACAGATAAAGTAATGTCATGTACTGAATGAATTATTAGTCTCTAGGAGGGGGGATGATTCATCAGATATTTTACCTAACTAGAAAACCCCTTTAACTATGTTAGTTGAGATGGGAATACCCCTTTAAAAAGATTGGGAAGCATCCACAAGCAAATAGATTCTATTTTTTTTTTTTTGTGCAATTCAGTCAAACAATTTGCCCATCTGAAGGAGTTACAAGACATTTGTACTATAGTGCCAAAATTGGAACTCTTCAAAGATATGCAGATAACTGAAAAATAATAATTTTACCAGTAGGCACACTCAGTGGCCCAGATTTATCAAAGCGTGTAAAATAGAAACTGGTGTAAACTGCAGACAGACAGGATCTGTGGCGCATGTGCATAAATAGAAGATCAAACAATGAAAATATAACCCCAATAATAGTGAAGTGCATGCACTGATTGGTCTGACTTGTAAGGACTTGCTATATTCCTATTACCTATCTGCTTATTTTTCTTTAAATTTAATGTTTTCTCATTTTAGGGCTTCAAAACCAATTACTAGTTTTCCATAGAGTTATGGTTTCAACACACAATGGTCATCCTGGTACCAATTGATATTGTATGTTAAGGGAACCACTTTGCTGACTTTCCCAATCTATTTGACAACATGCCATGAGTATCTATTTGGCATTAACAACCAATCAGATTCTGGTTCTCATTTTCTAATGCCATTTTGACTTTAGTCTATGAGCTGCTACTCCACTTTTAACTCTTGACACTTTTAAGCTCTGGTGTTTATAAGTCTGACTCTTCCTTATGTTCTTCTGTAATAGCTAAACGATATACAGTGTGTAGATTGTTTTTGTCATTTAGTATTGAAGTTTACTGATTATACAACTGAAGTGTAACGTTTAATGCATTAACAAATCTGCAAGGCTTGTACATTATATATGTGGCATAATATATATCAATGTCTACCTACCTATCTATCTGAAGTATTCATATTCTATCTATACGCCTACCTATTATATGCAGCACTGTTCCTCTTCTTCCACCCAGAAGTGGAGATCAATCCTCCCTTTCTTTACCACCAGACAGATTTGGCAGAATGGAGGTAGCTGATCTTGCATTAGTTGGCCTATCCTGCATTCTGTGTGGTAGCAACATGGGTTTAATACACACTATTAGGTCATTATTAACTGAAGATGATAAGCTAGACACATGTAATATATCTGCCTTTCCCTGGTCACCTTCCCCTCTTTACATGCACATACTTGTTTAGATAAACACCGACTCTATTACAAGTGTTAATAAATACCCAGAAAATGTATATAAAACACCACTGAAAGGGTGATTTGCAGAGCAAGGAGCAGATAGACGGTGAACAAAAACACAAAAAGCAGACACGAAACAATGGAGCGAATACAGCCATTGCTGCCTTATACAAGACTCTATCTATAGCCCACATCGATTTGCATTCTATACATGAATCTAGATCAGTAGGTTCATATATATATATATATATATATATATATATATATATATATATATATATATATATATATATATAATATTTATTTATATTTACAGCCCAAATGACCATTGCATATTCACATCCACGCCGCACGCCTCGCCAGCCTTACAGACGGTAATATATTGGAGTGTCACCTCACGTCACCATACCTTGTGTCCTTGTTACATTTTGCGACTCCCTGTATCCGCGGTGCAGCAGAATGTCACCAGCAGAGCCTTCCTTCCAGGTCCCGTCACACGCCGCGGCGGCTGCCTATCGGTGGGCGTCAGTTTCGCTCCCCCATTGTTCCTCGATGTCTCTCTGTCATGGACCAACACCCTGTGTCTCTCGTGTATTCTTATGGGGATGCAGTCCCGGTTTTACACTTATTCCTCATATCCGTTCCCCTCAATTATCTACTGCAGTCACGCTATCAGCACTTCACAAAAATGGAGTCACGCTATCAGCACTAGAAATTACAATGCTCTTATATACCATGTATTACGGTAATAGCCAGGACTAGTTAGTTCCAGGCTTCAGAATGTGCCAGGAAGATCAGAGGGGAACATCTACATGTAAGACTAAAGAATGGCAACTCTTAACCCCTTCAGATCCATTCACCCACTGTTAACCCCTTCACATCCACTACAATCTAATTCATATACTGTTAACCCCTTCAGCTCCGGGAATATTTTATTTTTTTCTAACTATATGTAAAACAATCCTAAAATTTTAAAGTGCTGCGGAATCTGTTGGTGCTATATAAATAAAAGATTATTATTATTATTATTATTATTATTTTAATTAACACCTATAAGAACATAAATGTATTTTGCTTCATTCCTGCACATATAACCGCTTAAGGGTAACTTTACATTACCGGATTCGCAGCGGATTTCACGCTGCCAGTTTGCAGTGAGATTTGCTGTGAATCCTTGTACTGAGAAGGTGAATGGGGTTCCGCTTCTTGTGATGCAATAAATTTCGCCACATAATATTTACCACCTGAAAACCCGGCTCATTGTCATTTATTTCTCTCATTTGTCTTATATAAGAATCATTGTTACTGTAGGAATTTGGAGTAATGTGATAGGAAAGTGTCTATATGGGGCTATATGTCGCATTTTTTGAAGTCCAATAAAATAAAAAAATCTAATTGTTATCCAATCACACTACCATATCCTAGAAGAACGCTTATTCTCGTACAGTTTCTGTGATTTTCAGACATTTTTACTGTACGGATTCGGAGTAATAAGATGGTAAAGTGTCTATTTGGGGCTATATGTCGCACTATTTGTATCCCAATAAAATCACGAAATCAAATTGTTATCCAATCACACTACCATATCCTAGAAGAACGCTTATTCTCGTACAGATTCTGTGATTTTCAGACATTTTTACTGTAGGAATTTGGAGTAATGTGATGGGAAAGTGTCTATATGGGGCTATATGTCGCACTATTTGTATCCTAATAAAATCACAAAATCAAATTGTTATCCAATCACACTACCATATCCTAGAAGAGCGCTTACTCTCGTACAGATTCTGTGATTTTCACACATTTTTACTGTAGGGATTTGGAGTAATGTGATGGGAAAGTGTCTATTTGGGGCTATATGTCACACTATTTGAAGCCCAATAAAATCACAAAATCAAATTGTTATCCCATCACACTACCATATCCTAGAAGAACGCTTACTCTCGTACAGATTCTGTGATTTTCAGACATTTTTACTGTAGGAATTTGGAATAATGTGATGGGAAAGTGTCTATTTGGGGCTATATGTTGCACACTTTGAAGTCCAATAAAATCACAAAATCAAATTGTTATCCAATCACACTACCATATCCTAGAAGAACGCTTACTCTCGTACAGATTCTGTGATTTTCAGACATTTTTACTGTAGGAATTTGGAGTAATGTGATGGGAAAGTGTCTATTTGGGGCTATATGTCGCACACTTTGAAGTCCAATAAAATCACGAAATCAAATTGTTATCCAATCACACTACCATATCCTAGAAGAACGCTTACTCTCGTACAGATTCTGTGATTTTCAGACATTTTTACTGTAGGAATTTGGAGTAATGTGATGGGAAAGTGTCTATATGGGGCTATATGTCGCACACTTTGAAGTCCAATAAAATCACGAAATCAAATTGTTATCCAATCTCGTTACCATATCCTAGTAGAACGCTTACTCTCGTACAGATTCTGTGATTTTCAGACATTTTTACTGTAGGAATTTGGAGTAATGTGATGGGAAAGTGTCTATATGGGGCTATATGTCGCATTATTTATATCCCAATAAAATCACAAAATCAAATTGTTATCCAATCACACTACCATATCCTAGTAGAGCGCTTACTCTCGTACAGATTCTGTGATTTTCAGACATTTTTACTGTAGGAATTTGGAATAATGTGATGGGAAAGTGTCTATATGGGGCTATATGTCGCACACTTTGAAGTCCAATAAAATCACGAAATCAAATTGTTATCCAATCTCGTTACCATATCCTAGTAGAGCGCTTACTCTCGTACAGATTCTGTGATTTTCAGACATTTTTACTGTAGGAATTTGGAATAATGTGATGGGAAAGTGTCTATATGGGGCTATATGTTGCACACTTTGAAGTCCAATAAAATCACGAAATCAAATTGTTATCCAATCACACTACCATATACTAGTAGAACGCTTACTCTCGTACAGATTGTGTGATTTTCAGACATTTTTACTGTAGGAATTTGGAGTAATGTGATGGGAAAGTGTCTATATGGGGCTATATGTCGCATTATTTATATCCCAATAAAATCACAAAATCAAATTGTTATCCAATCACACTACCACATCCTAGTAGAACGCTTACTCTCGTACACATTGTGTGATTTTCAGACATTTTTACTGTAGGAATTTGGAATAATGTGATGGGAAAGTATCTATATGGGGCTATATGTCGCACACTTTGAAGTCCAATAAAATCACGAAATCAAATTGTTATCCAATCACACTACCATATCCTAGTAGAACGCTTACTCTCGTACAGATTCTGTGATTTTCAGACATTTTTACTGTAGGAATTTGGAGTAATGTGATGGGAAAGTGTCTATATGGGGCTATATGTCGCATTATTTATATCCCAATAAAATCACAAAATCAAATTGTTATCCAATCACACTACCATATCCTAGTAGAACGCTTACTCTCGTACACATTGTGTGATTTTCAGACATTTTTACTGTAGGAATTTGGAATAATGTGATGGGAAAGTGTCTATATGGGGCTATATGTCGCACACTTTGAAGTCCAATAAAATCACGAAATCAAATTGTTATCCAATCACACTACCATATCCAAGTAGAGCGCTTACTCTCGTACAGATTCTGTGATTTTCAGACATTTTTACTGTAGGAATTTGGAATAATGTGATGGGAAAGTGTCTATATGGGGCTATATGTCGCACACTTTGAAGTCCAATAAAATCACGAAATCAAATTGTTATCCAATCTCGTTACCATATCCTAGTAGAACGCTTACTCTCGTACAGATTCTGTGATTTTCAGACATTTTTACTGTAGGAATTTGGAATAATGTGATGGGAAAGTGTCTATATGGGGCTATATGTTGCACACTTTGAAGTCCAATAAAATCACAAAATCAAATTGTTATCCAATCACACTACCATATCCTAGAAGAACGCTTACTCTCGTACAGATTCTGTGATTTTCAGACATTTTTACTGTAGGAATTTGGAGTAATGTGATGGGAAAGTGTCTATTTGGGGCTGTATGTCGCACACTTTGAAGTCCAATAAAATCACGAAATCAAATTGTTATCCAATCACACTACCATATCCTAGTAGAGCGCTTACTCTCGTACAGATTCTGTGATTTTCAGACATTTTTACTGTAGGAATTTGGAATAATGTGATGGGAAAGTGTCTATATGGGGCTATATGTCGTACACTTTGAAGTCCAATAAAATCACGAAATCAAATTGTTATCCAATCACACTACCATACCCTAGTAGAGCGCTTACTCTCGTACAGATTCTGTGATTTTCAGACATTTTTACTGTAGGAATTTGGAATAATGTGATGGGAAAGTGTCTATATGGGGCTATATGTCGCACACTTTGAAGTCCAATAAAATCACGAAATCAAATTGTTATCCAATCTCGTTACCATATCCTAGTAGAACGCTTACTCTCGTACAGATTCTGTGATTTTCAGACATTTTTACTGTAGGAATTTGGAATAATGTGATGGGAAAGTGTCTATTTGGGGCTCTATGTCGCACACTTTGAAATCCAATAAAATCACGAAATCAAATTGTTGTCCAATCTCGTTACCATATCCTAGTAGAACGCTTACTCTCGTACAGATTGTGTGATTTTCAGACATTTTTACTGTAGGAATTTGGAGTAATGTGATGGGAAAGTGTCTATTTGGGGCTATATGTCGCATTATTTATATCCCAATAAAATCACGAAATCAAATTGTTATCCAATCACACTACCATATCCTAGTAGAACGCTTACTCTCGTACAGATTCTGTGATTTTCAGACATTTTTACTGTAGGAATTTGGAGTAATGTGATGGTGAAATGTCTATTTGGGGCTATATGTCGCACTATTTGTATCCCAATAAAATCACGAAATCAAATTGTTATCCAATCACACTACCATATCCTAGAAGAACGCTTACTCTCGTACAGATTCTGTGATTTTCAGACATTTTTACTGTAGGAATTTGGAGTAATGTGATGGTGAAATGTCTATTTGGGGCTATATGTCGCACTATTTGTATCCCAATAAAATCACGAAATCAAATTGTTATCCATATAGTTATTGTTGTTGGAGTGCTCTTGGTAGACTACTTCCAATTACAGGAGGGACCAGTTTCATGGCTTATGAAGGATAACCATTGAAGGGGTTATCCAGCGCTACAAAAACATGGCCACTTTCCCCCTACTGTTTCGTGATTTTATTGGACTTCAAAGTGTGCGACATATAGCCCCATATAGACACTTTCCCATCACATTATTCCAAATTCCTACAGTAAAAATGTCTGAAAATCACAGAATCTGTACGAGAGTAAGCGCTCTACTAGGATATGGTAACGAGATTGGATAACAATTTGATTTTGTGATTTTATTGGATTTCAAAGTGTGCGACATAGAGCCCCAAATAGACACTTTCCCATCACATTATTCCAAATTCCTACAGTAAAAATGTCTGAAAATCACACAATCTTTACGAGAGTAAGCGTTCTACTAGGATATGGTAACGAGATGGGATAACAATTTGATTTCGTGATTTTATTGGACTTCAAAGTGTGCGACATATAGCCCTATATAGACACTTTCCCATCACATTATTCCAAATTCCTACAGTAAAAATGTCTGAAAATCACACAATGTGTACGAGAGTAAGCGCTCTTCTAGGATATGGTAGTGTGATTGGATAACAATTTGATTTTGTGATTTTATTGGGATATAAATAATGCGACATATAGCCCCATATAGACACTTTCCCATCACATTACTCCAAATTCCTACAGTAAAAATGTCTGAAAATCACAGAATCTGTACGAGAGTAAGCGTTCTACTAGGATATGGTAGTGTGATTGGATAACAATTTGATTTTGTGATTTTATGGGACTTCAAAGTGTGCGACATATAGCCCCAAATAGACACTTTACCATCACATTACTCCAAATTCCTACAGTAAAAATGTCTGAAAATCACAGAATCTGTACGAGAGTAAGCGTTCTACTAGGATATGGTAACGAGATTGGATAACAATTTGATTTCGTGATTTTATTGGACTTCAAAGTGTGCGACATATAGCCCCATATAGACACTTTCCCATCACATTACTCCAAATTCCTACAGTAAAAATGTCTGAAAATCACAGAATCTGTACAAGAGTAAGTGTTCTTCTAGGATATGGTAGTGTGATTGGATAACAATTTGATTTTGTGATTTTATTGGACTTCAAAGTGTGCGACATATAGCCCCAAATAGACACTTTCCCATCACATTACTCCAAATTCCTACAGTAAAAATGTCTGAAAATCACAGAATCTGTACGAGAGTAAGCGTTCTTCTAGGATATGGTAGTGTGATTGGATAACAATTTGATTTCGTGATTTTATTGGACTTCAAAGTGTGCGACATATAGCCCCAAATAGACACTTTCCCATCACATTATTCCAAATTCCTACAGTAAAAATGTCTGAAAATCACAGAATCTGTACGAGAGTAAGCGTTCTTCTAGGATATGGTAGTGTGATTGGATAACAATTTGATTTTGTGATTTTATTGGACTTCAAAGTGTGCAACATATAGCCCCATATAGACACTTTCCCATCACATTATTCCAAATTCCTACAGTAAAAATGTCTGAAAATCACAGAATCTGTACGAGAGTAAGCGCTCTACTAGGATATGGTAGTGTGATTGGATAACAATTTGATTTCGTGATTTTATTGGACTTCAAAGTGTGCGACATATAGCCCCATATAGACACTTTCCCATCACATTATTCCAAATTCCTACAGTAAAAATGTCTGAAAATCACACAATGTGTACGAGAGTAAGCGCTCTTCTAGGATATGGTAGTGTGATTGGATAACAATTTGATTTCGTGATTTTATTGGGCTTCAAATAGTGTGACATATGGCCCCAAATAGACACTTTCCCATCACATTACTCCAAATTCCTACAGTAAAAATGTCTGAAAATCACAGAATCTGTACAAGAGTAAGCGCTCTACTAGGATATGGTAGTGTGATTGGATAACAATTTGATTTCGTGATTTTATTGGACTTCAAAGTGTGCAACATATAGCCCCATATAGACACTTTCCCATCACATTATTCCAAATTCCTACAGTAAAAATGTCTGAAAATCACAGAATCTGTACGAGAGTAAGCGCTCTACTAGGATATGGTAGTGTGATTGGATAACAATTTGATTTCGTGATTTTATTGGACTTCAAAGTGTGCGACATATAGCCCCATATAGACACTTTCCCATCACATTATTCCAAATTCCTACAGTAAAAATGTCTGAAAATCACAGAATCTGTACGAGAGTAAGCGCTCTACTAGGATATGGTAGTGTGATTGGATAACAATTTGATTTCGTGATTTTATTGGGATATAAATAATGCGACATATAGCCCCAAATAGACACTTTCCCATCACATTTCTCCAAATTCCTACAGTAAAAATGTCTGAAAATCACAGAATCTGTATGAGAGTAATCGCTCTCCTAGGATATGGTAGTGTGATTGGATAACAATTTGATTTTTATATTGACAGTGCAAGAATTAAAGGACAAGCTTAAAAATAATGAATACTCTCGGCAAGGAGATAAGAACGAAAGAACAATGCTTTTATTACCTTCCATTGCTCCCAGCACGCCACAGCATGGGGGAATCCCACCAAAGGCTTTTTCATTGTTGGCACTGTGTTAAAAAGTCATTCGTGTCACCATGCATGACAGCCAATCACTGACAGGGTGTTGGACAGCGCCCTTTCGTCAGTGATTGTCTGCTGTGCGCGATGACGCATTTGAGTCTGCAGTGAAATTTGCTGCGAGTCCTGGTACTGTGAAGTTCAATGGGGTTACATACTTGCAGCAGAATTTTCATTCCGCTGTGAGTATATGACCCGGCCCTTTTAACCCCCGCAGCCGGCCCCCCGAGCATACATCACCTGCTCGGCACTGCGCGTGCATGAGAGGCGTCTGGCTCCTGTTGGTCCCGCTCAGCCAATCACTGCTGCCGTGCACTGACCGGCTGAGTGGGACCGACTGGAGCTTCACATGCAGCCGCAGTGTCGAGCAGGTAATGTATGCTCCGGGTGGCGGGCTGCGGGGGTGTTAAATTTATGAAAATTCCGCTGCAGGTATGTAACCCCATTGAACTTCACAGTACAAGGATTCACAGTGAATTTTGCTGCAAACTCTCAGCGTGAAATCCGCTGTGAATCCGGTACATGTGAAGCGTCCCTAAGGTGGATATAAGTGCACGAATGAAGCAAAACACATTTATTTTCTTATGGATGTAAATAAAAATTTTAGGATTGTTCAACATATAGATAGAAAAAATAAAATAATCCCAGAGCTGAAGGGGTTAATAGTATATGAATTAAACTGTGGTGGATGTGAAGGGGTTAAAAGTGGATGAATTAAAGTGTTGTGGATCTAAAGGGGCTAACAGTGGATGAATTAGATTGTAGTAGATGTGAAGGGGTTAACAGTGGGGGAATTAAACAGTTGTGGATCTGAAGGGGTTAACAGTGGGTGAATGGACCTGAAGGGGTTTAGAGTTTACATTCTTTACATGTAGATGTTCCCCTCTGATCTTCCTGGCACATTCTGAAGCCTGGAACTAACTAGTCCTGGCTATTACCGTAATACATGGTATATAAGAGCACTGCAATTCCTAGTGCTGATAGCGTGACTGCAGTTTTGTGAAGTGCTGATAGCGTGACTGCAGTAATTATCTCAGGGTCCCTCTTTTTCCCTCTCTCCTCATCCTTCTATGGATTCACTGTCTATCCAAAACTATCTCCTCCCATTTTCTCCTATCTAGACCTCTAATCATTCCTTACCTATAATAATGGTGGGGACGGCCGAAATGTCCGCTATTTATGCACAGGCAGATTTTTTACCACCATCTTACCCCTACTAACTCCAAAATTGGCTTTTACAAATGGATCTCTGTGTATTACTGTCAGCAGCTAGTCAGACAATGGTTGAATCTGACATCTGGCTCTGTCATTCCTGTCAGTTATCATTACAATATTTTAGTCATAATAATACTAATAAGAAATATAAGTAAATCCAGTTTGTAGAGGGGCCAAGGCAACACAAAAGGGGACATTTATCAAGCTAAAAAAGTGTTGTTTTTTGGCATAGAGGGGCATTTTGCGAATAAATTTATTCGTAAACGCTCGCCGCAATGGGCCCCTCTACGCCCATTGCGCCAGAGGGGTGGAGGGGTGAAGAGGGGGCGGAAGGTGGGGGTTGCAGACTCTGGGTCCACTCAATTTATCATTTTTCAAGTTGAAAAATGATAAGAAAACCTACACCAGCGCATGGGATTTATGTAGAGGCAGTGGGCTTCTACATAAATCTGGGGAGCATTGGTGGTGCAGAGGACATACAGCTGTAAGAAAAAACTGACAGACTCAATTTGCTTTTTCTTTCATGTATTCATTTTTGCCAACGCAAACAACTTCACAAACTTTTTATGAATCATCCATGTGCACATGGATACTTCAGTTGAACTCCGTCTTGGCGTCCTGCTTATGGCGCTGTTGAAGTCCTCATATCAGCTGTGCGGCAGAGACCTCCACGATTGGAAGGAGGCCAAGTAGTAGCGTCTTCACATAATCATGCGACGTTTCAGAGTAGTAATCTCCTTTTTTAAGCGACCCGGCTCGCCATGAGGGGGGGCCCGCGAAGCCCCCCCCCGCCTTGCCACTGCACTCTCTAGTGACCGCAATCATTGTTTTGCTTGCGGTCACAAGAGTCCGTCTCACTGCTCCCCGGCTGATGTGCGGCTGCCGGGGGTGTCCCGTCCTATTCCCGGCAGCGCACGCATCAGAGAGCTCCCTGTGCACCTGTGGCTCTGACTTCCGGTGCATGGCGAGCTCTCTGATGCGCGCGCTGCCTGGGATAGAATGGGACACCCCCGGCAGCCGCACATCAGCTGGGGACAGACCAGGAGGTGAGAGGCTCGACAGGAGAGCGGATGGCAGGTGAGTTGTGTCTTGTTGTTTTTTTTTTGTTATCTGCTGTGCACGGGAGGGGGGAAGAGGGGGGGGGCATCTATAAGAGGGGGGGAGAGGGGGCCATCTATAAGGGAGGGGGGGAAGAAGGGACCATCTATAAGAGGGGGTCATCTATAATGGAGGGGGTAGAGGGGACCATTCGTAAGGGAGGGGGGAAGAGGGGACCATCTATAAGGGGGGGAGAGGGGACCATCTATAAGGGAGGGGGGAGAAGGGGCCATCTATAAGGGAGGGGGAAAGGGGACCATCTATAAGGGGGGATGAGGGGGCCATCTATAAGGGAGGGGGGAGAGGGGGCCATCTATAAGGGATGGGGAAAAGGGGTCCATCTATAAGGGGGGGAAAGGGGGGACATCTATAAGGGTGGGAGAGGGGGCCATCTATAAGGGGGTATAAGTAAGGGGGCCATCTATAAGGGAGGGAGAGGGGGCCATCTATAAGGGGGGGATAGGGGGCCCATCTATAAGGGGGGGGAGAGGGGGCCCATCTATAAGGGGGGAGAGGGGACCATCTATAAGAGGGGGAGAGGGGGTCATCTATAAGGGAGGGGGAAGAGGGATCCAACTATAAGGGGGGCAGAGGGGGCCATCTATAAGGTAGGGGGGAGAGGGGGCCATCTTTAAGGGGGTATAAGTAAGGAAGGCATCTATAAGAGGGGGGAGAGGGGGGCCATCTATAAGAAGGGGGAGAGGGGACCATCTATAAGGGGGGGACAGGGGGCCATCTATAAGGGAGGGGGGGAAGAGGGGACCATCTATAAGAGGGGGAGAGGGGGTCATCTATAAGGGAAGGGGAAGAGGGGACCATCCATAAGGGAGGGGGGAAGAGGGGACCATCTATAAGGGGGGGGGGGGAGAGGGGACCATCCATAAGGGAGGAAGGGAGAGGGGGCCATCTATAAGGAAGGGGGAAAGAGGGGAACATCTATAAGGGGGAGGAGGGGGCCATCTATAAGGGGGGGGGAAGAGGGGACCATCTATGAGGGGGGGAGAGGGGGCCATCTATAAGGGAGAGGGGACAGGGTGGCCATCTATAAGGGAGGGGGGGGGAGGGGGGGCATCCATAAGGGAGGGGGGAGAGGGGGCCATCGATAAGGGGGTATAAATAAGGGAAGGCATCTATAAGGGGATAAAAGTAAGGGGGAGAGAGGGGGCAATCTATGAGGGGACTACATAGGGGGAAAGGGGGCCTATAAGGGGACAACATGGGGGGAGAGGGGGCTTTTAAGGAGGCTACATAGAGGGGGCATATACTATAAGGGGGATCACATAGAGTCAGGGCTACCCACTAAAAGGGCAAATACAGATGTGCAGTTTGTAGAGTAGAGTAGAGGATGGTATCAGAGCAAGGAGCCTAATATGTTTGTCTGGCAGATTTTGTGGATTCGTGGCTCGGAGAAGTTCTCATAATGGCCCAGGGCAGATGGAGCAGAAAATGAAAACAACTCTGATCAGAGAAGACGTCCCTTGTGAGTCACCTGATATAACTGCACTGTATATGGTGTATTGAACCTGTGTAGAGCTGGGGCACCTTTATATGACTGTATGAGGTGATAGTGATCTTTGTACATTGGACTATTCAGTATCAACGACAGTGTTAGTCAGTATGTGGCGGTGTTAGTCAGTATGTGGTGATGTTAGTTAGTATGTGGTGGTAATATTTGTTACTTTTATCTGGTACTGTGTTTTATTGGTCTCAGTATACTGGATTTGGTCAGTAACAGTATGGTGGTGATGGTAGTGGTTGTGGTGTGGCGGTAATATTTCCATCCTATATACTGGTAATATTGGTCTCAGTGTACAGGATTTGGTCAGTAACAGTATGGCGGTAACATGTATGGTGATAATATTTTCTCTTCCTATATGCTGGTGTTCCTATATGTCTGTCTTGGTGTGTGTATGTGTGTGTGTATATATATATATATATATATATATATATATATATATATATATATACCAATAGCATCACTTGGTGGTGAAAGGAGGCGGGGGGGGGGGGGGCAAGTTAACCTCTCGCACCAGGGCCCAGGAGACATTAGCTACTCCCCTGTACGGGGTTCTTGCTAAGACTGAACTTGTGGGTACCAGGCCCAGATCGGACCACTGTGGAGAGCTATCTAGCTTGCGTCCTTCCTCCACAATGCCTAACACGAAAAGACTCATGCACTTCCTGCACCCATGTGACTTACTTCCCTAGTGTAACTAACGTGTGCTGTGAGTGGGTGAAGAGTTCAACAGAAGAAATAAGAAAAGAGTTGATAGGAGAGAAGAAAAACAGGTTCCTACTGGTCTGCAGATTCAGGTGAGACATAAAGAAACAATAACCCTTTAAATCCTTCAGCTGTGCAGCTTCCAAATACACATATGCAGAAGTAGAAGTAGAAAATAGAAGTAGTGCTTGACTTGGGAGCATAAATGGGGACTGTCTTGGGGACCTTATCCAAGGTAGAAATGTACTCTGCCAGGATCAGTGTGGAGAATAGTAGAGAAGAAGAATACTTGTAATCACATATAGATATGTCTATCTGCCTTCTGCCCAACCAGTTCAGGGAGTGCCAGGCTGGCTAGTACGAGCCCCAGGCCTTTACAACTGGGCATAGCAGAGTTCTCAAGACTTCCCATGATAGCCATGCAAAACCAGTCAGATACTTCAGCTTGCTGTGCTTTGTCTTACTGAGGATCAGTCCTCTACCTTCTTTAGACTGTCCTGAAACTTTAGAAGGGTCCCTGGCGTGGACAAGGTGGTACTTAGAGGACGGTTACAGCAAGAGTCTCTCTCATAAGAATCAGTGTCTGTGTCTTTAGTCACTCCCTCTCCAAAACCAACCAACTAAAACCTCCCAGGGCCCTGACCTAAGCCAGGCCTGGCTTGGAACTGCAGCAGAAAACTCTCTATCTCTTCTCACTGCAGACAACTGACTAAAGACCTCCCACCAGGAACTAACTGGGCTTATATATGAGCAGATCTAACCTCCTATTGGTGGGACTATGTAGGAAAGAGGAGAAAGAAAAAGTGTAGTTGGCTCAGAACTGTGTGAAGCACCTGTACCTGTAATTGGTCAGAACAGAAAACATACAGTGCAACAGCTAACCTTTAACCTTGAGCTGTGCTTCTACAGTTAGGGGAGAGTGAGACACCAAGTGGTGAAAGTGCAAAAGGCAGCTTCATCCCCGTGTGACACCTGACAGAGTTACCTTTATCCGGGTGACCAGTAGAGGATTATAATAGGTCCTTTTCGGGCAGTAGCCCGGGGCCCTGAGCTCTTAGATGGCCCATTGCCACCCAAAATGACTTATACTCTCAGTGGTGTATTGTCTCTGGGCTACAGTTCTGCCATGATTTGCAAAAAATCGCTGCTTTTTTGCCACAATTTTGCACAAATCAGGGCATTATGACGTTATCTATCCTGTACTATGAGCACCACGATAGTGCTGCCAAAGTTACAGTGGGGTGGGGGGCACAAGCTTGGTGAACAGCCCGGGTCCTATGGTAAAATTAATCTGCCCCTGCGGGTGACATAAGACTTAGGGGGAAACCCGTACCGGAACACTACATAGTGTGTGTCCTGCTGACTGATATGTGTAGTCTGTGTTCCCTACTGACTGATACGTGTAGTGTGAGTGCACTGTTGTCTGAAATGTGTAATGTGTGTGCCCTGCTGACTAATATGTGTAGTGTGTGCCCTACTGTCTAATATATGTAGTGTGTGTGTGTCCTGCTGTCTGATATGTGTAGTGTATGCCCTGCTCTCTGATTTGTGTAGTGTGTGTGTGTGTGTGTGTGTGTGTGTGCCGTGCAGGTATGTTAATGGCAAGTGCAGTGTGTAGCGAGTATGTTAGTGGCACATGTGGTATGTAGCGGGTATGTTAGTGGCACATGCAGTCTGTAGCGGCTATGTTAGTGGCACATGTGTGGTGTCCCACCAGGAGTGTTCCAGTTGTATACACCCTTCACAAAAGTCTGTACTTTTTGTATTCTTATCGTGGTAAAAGTAGTACTAAAAGTTAACCACTGGATGTCGCTGTATTATATATGTATATATGGAAGCTGCACAGCTGAAGGAATGCAAAGGGTTATTGTGTTTGTGTGTCACCAGAATCTGTAGACCAGTAGAATTTCTGCTTTCTTCTTCTATTGCACTCTTTCACCCAATTGCAGTGCACCACACACGCTGTAGAGGAAGTTAGTCCCATGGGTGGAAAAGGAGCAGAGTCTTTCGTTTTGGACATTGTGGAGGAAGGATGCAAGCCAGATAGCTCTCCACAGGGGTCCTATCTGGGCCCTGGCCCTCTGCCTCTACCTACAAGTCAGTCTTAGTCAGTACCCCGCATGGGAAGGACGCAAGACAGCACATCTCATACAACTTCTTCACTAGTAACACTCCAAAGCACTATGCACTGTTAAACCCCTCTTAAGAGAGGACTAGCCAGAGATAACCTCAACTTACGCCATGCACAAGGAGAAGTAACAGAGCAGGACAGTATCCATACTAGAGCCACAGAGCCAGGAACTGATCCGAGAACAAAGTTGCAGTAGCCTATGAACTCTGTCTCACAGCGTGGGTGTCAGCAGGGAACCCTTAGCATTCCGCTCATGCCAGGTAACAAGGTCTGGGGCCTGTGTCACGCATTAGGAAGGTTCAGCCGAGTCTAGTGGGCAAAAGGTGGTGTGAAGACTGAAGTCAAAGGTCATTACACGGGCACAGGTGTTCTTCTTCTTCTACAAGTATTCTACCTCATCCTCCAACCTCCCGGCAGAGCACACTACTACATGAGTTGAGACTCTCACGGCATCCTCCTCTCTGCTACTCTACTTCTTGTATTACTCCGCACAACTCAACCAACACAACTATATCCTATACTGCACTTATTTTACAGATCTATTTGTTCTACTATCAAGTGTTTATTAGAACTTTGTCAAGTGTATCTCAGAGACTACCTGCTGAACATTTATCAGTAGTAAACTAGCTCAACTTTATTTTTAAGAGTCTGTGATTATTCGCCACCACCAACACAGCACCCACACTGCAACCTTGGGACATTGTCCCCTTTCTGTGGGTGGCGGGTCCTACTATCCGGGAGGGTCACTATACCACTCTGGCCATCCGTGACTACATCATCCAAGACATAACCCCAAGGGACCCGGTAGCAACCCGGCAGGACACTGACTGGCATCACGTGACAACATCTCCAGGTCCGCTTGTATCTCGGCCATCCACCACAGTAGTGGCGTCACACTACAACACCTAGCAAGTGACCGTCCGCTCCTCTATACAACATTATACCGGGGGTACACCACACATGTGGTATGTAGCAGTTATGTTTGTGGCACAAGCCATATGTAGCAGGTATGTTAGAGGCACATGCAGTATGTAGCAGGTATATTAATTGGCACATACAGTATATGTCCATTGAGTGCATGGAGCACATATTTTTGCAGTGTGAGTAATGGTATTGTAATTAATTATTAGCATGATATATATATACAGTAATATATCTCTTTTTCTAATACATCTTTTTAGTTTTTTTGAAAATGCAGCATGCTGTGGGTATCGTATTCTGAAGGTGTTTTTAATTTAACCCCCCCCCCCCATAAAGCAAATAAATAAATAAAAAAAACTTAAAGGGGTACTGCAGCCCTTTTGATATTGTGCTTTGCCACTACATTCCTCATGCAGCGTCTCCAGATCCTTCACTGAATGCTACCAACTCCTCTTCCAAGACAATCTTGTTTCAGCAGTAACAGCCTGCTAACCCAATCAGTGGCCACAGCGCTGTCCCATTTAATGGTGCGTTTACACAGAGAGATTTATCTGACAGATTTTTGAAGCCAAAGCCAGGAAAAGACTATAAACAGAGAACAGGTCATAAAGGAAAGACTGAGATTTCTCCTCTTTTCAAATCCATTTCTGGCTTCGGCTTCCAAAATCTTCCAGATAAATCTGTCTGTGTAAGCGCACCATAAGGTACTTATTGGCTGAGCCAGCTGTCACTGTTGTCTGTTGAGATGAGCTTGTTTTGAAATTAGTGGAGGCTTCGGGCAGTGGGGAAACTGGAGAGGCTGCAGGAGGACATTAGAGGAACATGGTAAGGTAAGCATAAGATGTTTATTATATTTTTGATATTTTTTTGCAGACAGCAAACGGGCCTCTGTGGCATATGCCAGGAATTCAGCCCCAGTCTGGCCCTGCTTGATTATATAATAATATATTATTATAAGAAATTGAAAAAATCGATAGCTGTGCAAAACAAGCAGGGGCAAGGAAAGGGGACATAAATATCATTCAATAATAGAGGGGTCCAAAGTAGGGGTCCACTGCTTCCCACGCATTCCATTCCATAGTCAGAACTTCCTCAGAGGTAAAATACCTCAGTGTAATAGCTATATTTATAGCTAATGGGTAAAGTAGTAATGCATACCTGGACCAGTGTCCTATTTCTGGCAACTCTTCTTGCTCCTCACAAAATTTATCTGGGCACACAAGTAGCCTTGTTTGGCTAAATCTGCATTATACCGTCCCAAAGCTCGCATCTGTGTGGGCCTTTCTAACTTATACCATTACTATGCCGTGGCATATCTATCCAGGGTACTGGACTGGCATGAACATGCCTTGACCAAGCTCTGGGTAAATGTGGAAATGGCACTCTCTCCAATCCCTTTGCTTGCGGCTCCCTGGATCCCAAACTCAGCTAGCCAGCGCTCATCCTGCAATAGTCCCTATGTTGAAAATTTGCCATCTCTCTTCCGGATTCCCCACCCTTCTCCTATATTTACTGTTCTGGCAATCCGTCCTTTCCATCAGGTATTAAAGTGGATGTTTCCAGTGTTTCGTAGATGTTCAGAGCCAAAACTTTTTCTGTGGTTCTTCTTGGTTAACCCTTACAGAATTTACGGATCCCATTCCTATGGGGTTCTGGAGAGCTCTACAACTTTATCACTTCTTTCTTTCCCTACCTTCTTCTCCCATCTTTGCACAGGTACTTATGCCTTCTTGATCTCTCTGTCAAGGTTTTGACCCTCTCTTTTCCTCCTTTATGCCATCTTGGGCCCCCACCAGAGCAACCTTGCCCTCCCTACCTGTTGGCTTGAGAGGGTGACCTAGACATCTCTCTGTCCTATAGTAAAACTGCCATATGTTCATCAAGTCAGTATGATTACAACAATATGTAATTTATCTAGCTTTTATTTTATCTAATTGCTTTTAAAATTAAAAAAATAAATGTGTTTAAAATTGCTGTATCCCATGCTTATAATGCTTTTATCCTTTGGTCTATGGGGATAAAGGTGTCATTTTTTGCGCCATGATATGTTCTTTCTATTGGTACCTTGCTTGTGTATATGCAAATTTTTCTGGATTTGGACAAAAAATCTGCCGTGCGAGATCAGGAAGGATAACAAATACCAAAATATGTTTATTTATTTTTATGTATAAAATAAGCAGAGTTCCTCCCGTGCGCCCCGCTCACCCGATGGGCGGGGTGGCAGAGCTTGTTGGGGGCGCGATGAGGCAGGGAGGAGGCGTGGCCTCCTCCCACGCCTCATTTATTATGATTTACGCCTGATCATGACAAAAATCTACACTTGCATCTATACTCCCCCCAGGAGACAGACATAGGTAATAACCTCCCCCCCCCAGGAGACAGACATAGGTAGTAACACCCCCCCAGGAGACAGACATAGGTAGTAACCCCCCCCCCCCTCAGGAGACAGACATAGGTAGTAACCCCCGCTCCCTGGGAGACAAACATAGGTAGTAACGCCCCCCAGGAGACAGACATAGGTAGTAACCCCCCCAGGAGACAGACTTAGGTAGTCACCCTATCCCCCCCCCCCAGAGAAAGACGTAGGTAGTAACTCCCCCCCCCCCCCAGGAGACAGACATAGGTAGTAATCCCCCCCTCCTCAGGAGACAGACATAGGTAGTAACCCCCCCCCAGGAGACAGACATAGGTAGTAACCCCTCCCCCCCAGGAGACAGACGCAGGAGCCCCCACCTTTTATAGCAGCAGTCCCCGCCTTCCCCTCTTCCTCTATTACATGATTGTCATCTGTCACTAGCGTGGGGGGCCGGGAACAGCGCGGCGGTGATTGAAAAGGCAGGCAGCCTGTCTGCTACTGTCTGCTACCAGTGCGCATGGGATTCCAGCCCGCATTCCCCTCCTTCACTTCTTTGTCTGCGCCAGTACCGATGCTGGGGGGCGGGGGGCAGAGGGAGAAATCTTCCTCTTTTTCTAATGCTGGATAAGCAGCAGCGGCCAGTGGAGGCTGGGGACAGAGGCAGAGACCATCCTCCTTCAGCCCGATGCTGGGTAAGTGGCGCAAAGTGAGGCGTCTAACCTGCGGCCGCTGCCAGTGGAGCCCCACCTGCACTGGCAGCAGCCGCAGGTTAGAGGTCTCAGACTGCGCAGCAGCCGCTTACCCAGCGTCGGGCCGGAGGAGGCTGGGGGTGGTGGCAGCAACAGTGGCAAAGATCATCCTCCCCATCATCTGGCCCTAACATCTCCCCATCATCTGCTCCTTGTTCCCTGCTCACTGCTGCCGCCATTCCACGCGTCAGCAGTGACCGGGTGAGTTTGTGGGGGGGGTGGGCCATGGGGAGCTGCGGGGTGGGGAGGGGGGGGGCTGCCCGGGTGATCGCTAAACAGCTAGCTCATAGCGCTGCCGACGCTCCTATTCCATGGAGCTACAGCAGAAGATCGCTGGTATATGAGTCGTTTGTTTTTGAACATGTTGAAAAACAAACGACTACAACGATCAGCAGACATGAACGATGCCAGCTGATCGTTGCCTTCTATTCCATGGGACGATTATCGGCCGATAACGGCCAAATACGGCCGATAATGGTTCCGTGGAATAGGGCCTTAACACCTTGGCGGAGGCTTAATGTTTTCCCTGCAAGGGTTACAAACTGGTCAATTAATAACTCTCCTTGTCACTAGACTGCCTGTAATATCACACATGTAAATTAAACTTAGGGTGGTATTGGGAAGGGAGGGTCGTTTAGAATATAGTTTTTGTTACCTGAATAACCCCTTTTAGATATCAGTGTTGACAATAACCATTACTTTTTTTAATGGATTGGGGACACTAATATAAACCAAACCTCATTACAAAAGCAGACCTCTAGCATCCAAATGCACATGGAGATGGCTTCTCTCTAGATGGTGTGGTGCGGTTTCACTGTTTAGTGTGCATTGTCACATAGCTAGTATGGTCCATCAAGTTCAACCAAGGAGGGGGTGGGTGAAGAAACGTGGGATGGATGATAGGTTCTATACATATGCATTAATGTTATTTTGTCTAAGCATATTTTAAAGCCCTCTACTGTTTTTGCTGTTACCAAATCCTGGGGTAGACTGTTCCACAGATTCACTGTTCTCATGGTAAAGAAGGCTTGTCTCCTGAATCTTTTTTTTTCTCCAGGCGGAGGCAGTGCCCCTTGTCTTTTGAGGAGGTTTTACCTGGAATATCTTTTTCCCATACTTCTTGTAGAGGCCATTAATATATTTAAATAAATAAACAATATCTCCCCTTATACCTCTCTTCTCATGACTAAACATATTTAAAGGGGAACTCCAGGTAGAGGTTAACCCCTTAGTGACCGCCGTGCTGCCTTTTCACAGCGGCCACTAATGGGCTTTATTCCGATGCATAAGCCTTTTAACGGCGTACACATCGGAATAAATTGGTGCCCGGCGGCGTCAGCAGTGCGGGGAATCAGTGGTCAGTGTGACAGTTGCCCCCCCCTGAAACTGCCTGGAGCGGAGGATTCTCCGCTCTGGGCAGTTTAACCCGTTAAATGCCGCTGTCAAACCATGACAGCGGCATCTAACGGGTCCTGGTGGGTCCCGGTCGGCGCCATGGATCACTTACGTGATCGCAATGTCCCGCGGCACTGTCCGGTCCTCCGATGTCTCCATGGTGATCGCGGGGTCCTAATGAAGGCCCCCGGGGTCACCATGGAGATGCCTCATGCTGACAGGGGTGGCCGTGGATATTGCCTGTCAGCATGAGGCATGATACAATACACTGCAGTATATTAGGTACTGCAGTGTATTGTATCAGTGATCGAAGTATTTTACACTAGTGTACAGTAATGTACACTATTGTAAAAGTAAAAAAAAAGTGAAAAAAATGTGCACCAAACACAACACAGCCCCCCCCCCCCATAATAAAAATGCATTACATTCCCCATACACTATAAAACATTACATAAAAGTGATCACAAACACAAATCCTATACATATTTGGTATTGTTACGTCCGTAACGACCCAATCTATAAAACGATATCAATAATTATACCACAAGACACACACTGTAAAAAAAAAAAAAAAAAAACAGTACCACATTAGCTGTATTTTATCAATCCACTTTAGAAAATACATTATAAAAGAGATCAAAAAGTCATATACATATAAAACTTGAAACTACAGATCTTCCCGCAAAAAATAAGCCCAAAACCAGCTCTGTCGCGCAAAAGATAAGAACGATATGGATCTTGCAACGTGGCGACAGTTTTTGTGGGTTTTTGCTAGGAAGATAGTTTCTATTGCGCCAAAGTGGTAATAGTTAAAAAAAAAACTACACAAATGTGATATCGCCGTAACCGTAGTGACCCAGAGAATACATCTATTATGTTATTAGTGACCGCCGATATGGATTTTTATGGCGATCACTAATGGGCTCTATTCTGCTGCCATCAGCTCTTTATGGCTATGGTGCGAAATAGTGCATCGGCGCCGGTAATGCACACAGCCCCCTCCTCTCCGCTATCGGAGGTAGCTGAGGGGTTGGGGCAGAGTGTGGGCTCAGTCCCGGCCAGTCCCCTCCACGGCAATCACCGTTATTACCAGTATAACAGCAGCTATTCGCTTGTTCCAAATGGTGTCGGCACTTTTTTATCCCTGTCACCAAAGTCAAGTGCCCCGGATTACCCGTAACCAACCTGGATTACCCGTAACCACCCCAGATTACCCGTAACCACCCCAGATTACCTGTAACCACCCCAGATTGCCCATCACCTCCCCAGATTGCCTGTAACCACTCCAGATTGCCTGTAACCACCCCAGATTGCCCATCACCACCCCAGATTGCCCGTCACCTCCCCAGATTGCCTGTCACCTCCCCAGATTGCCTGTAACCCCCCAGACAGCCCGTAAACCCCCAGACAGCCCGTAACCATCCCAGACAGCCCGTAACCATCGCAGACAGCCCGTAACCATCGCAGACAGCCGGTAATCATCCCAGAAAGCCCATAACCATCGCAGACAGCCCGTAACCACCACAGATTGCTACAGACTGCCCGTAGCTACCCCAAATTGCCTGTAACCACCCTAGGTTGCTCGCAACCACCTCAGATTGCTAGCAACCACCCCAGATTGCCCGCAACCTCCCCAGATTGCCCGTCACCTCTCCAGATTGCCCGTCGTCACCCCAGATTGCCTGTCGCCACCCCAGATTGCCTGTCGCCACCCCAGATTGCCCGTCGCCACCCCAGATAGCCAGTTAACACCACCAGATTGCCCGTCACCACCCCAGATAGCCAGTGAACACCACCAGATTGCCCGTCACCACCCCAGATAGCCAGTGAACCCCCCCAGATAGTCAGTAAACACCCCCAGATTGCCCGTAACTACCCCATATAGCCAGTAAACACCCCCAGATTGCCCGTAACCACCCCAGATTGCCCGTAACAACCCAGATTGGCACAGACTGCTCGTAACCACCCCAGATTGCCCATAACTACACCAGATTGCCTGTCGCAACCTCAGATAGCCAGTAAACACCAACGAGATTGTCCATTACCACCCCAGATAGCCAGTAAACACCCACATATTGCCTGTAACTAAAATGACACTCCTTCTCTTCTGAACCCTGCTGTGTGCCCATACAGTGGTTTATGCCTACATATGGAAAACCATTGTACTCAGGAGAATCTCCGTTACAAATGTTGCGGTGCTTTTTCTCCCCAGTTCCTCGTGAAATTGAGAAATTTCAAATTAAACAAACATGTTATTGGAAAAATTCTTTTTTTTTTTCATTTTTAGGGTCTAGTTTTGAATACTTTCCTCCAATACCTGTGGGGTCAAAATGCTCACCACACCTCAAGATGAATTCTTTGAGGGGTGCACTTTCCTAAATGGGGTGACTTTTGGGGGGGTTCTATTCTGCAGACATTACAGGGGCTCTGCAAACGCACCTGGCGCTCAGAAACTTCTTCAGAAAAATCATGCACTGAAAATGCTAATTGACACCCCCTTCCTTCTGAGGCCTGCTGTGTGCCCATACAGTGGTTTATGCCCACGTATGGGGTACTGTTCTACTCAGGAGAACCTCCGTTACATACATTAGGGTGCGTTTTCTCCCCTGTTCCTTGTGTAATTTCAAACTAAACAAACATATTATTGGAAAAATTCTATTTTTTCATTTTTACTGTCTTCTTTTGAATACTTTCCTCTAATACCTGTGGGTCAAAATGGTCACCACACCCCAAGATGAATTCTTTGAGGGGTGTACTTTAGTAAATGGGATGACTTTTGGGGGGGGGGGTTCTATTCTGCAGACATTACAGAGGCACTGCAAACGCACCTGGCGCTCAGAAACTTCTTCAGAAAAATCATGCACTGAAAATGCTAATTGGCGCTCCCTTCCTTCTGAGGCCTGCTGTGTGCCCATACAGTGGTTTATGCCCACGTATGGGGTACCGTTCTACTCAGGAGAACCTGCGTTACATATATTGGGGTGAGATTTCTCCCCTGTTCCTCGTGAAATTGAGAAATTTCAAATTAAACAAACATATTATTAGAAAACTTCTATTTTTTCATTTTTTCATTACTGTCTTCTTTTGAATACTTTCCTCTAATACCTGTGGGGTCAAAATGGTCACCACACCCCAAGATGTATTATTTGAGGGGTGTACTTTTCAAAATGGGGTGACTTTTGGGGGGGTTTTATTCTGCTGACACTACAGGGGCTCTGCAAACGCACCTGGCGCTCAGAAACTTTTTCAGCAAAATCTGAACTGGAAATGCTAATTGGCGATCCTTCCCTTCTGAGCCCTGCTGTGTGCCCATACAGTGGTTTACGCCCACATATGGGGTATCCTTGTACTCAGGAGAAACTGTGTTACAAAATTTGGGGTGCATTTTCTCTCATGTTTATTATGAAAATGAGATACTTTAATCTTAACAAATATATTATTGGAAAATTTCTATTTTGCATTTTCTTCCGGCCTAATTGTGAATACTTTCCTCCAGCCCCTGTAGGGTAAAAATGCTCATTATACCCCTAGATTAATTCTTTAAGGTGCCTAGTTTCCAAAATGGGGTCACTTATGGGGTTTTCCAGTATACAAGCCTTCTAAATCAACTTAAAAAAAGAACTGGTTCCTAAAAAAAGTCAGTTTTGGAAATTTCATAAAAATTTGCTGATACATTTCTAAGCCCCGTGACACCCTAAAAGAGTGAAATATGTTTACGAAATGAAGCCAGAATAAAGAGGACATATTGATAATGTGACTTACGAACACATTTTTGTCATGTGACTTTCTTTTTTTAAAAGCAAAGAATTTCAAAGTTCGTAAAGTGCAAATTTTTCAAATTTTTCATGATATTTTGATGTTTTTCACAAAAAACACACAAGACAGAGACCAAATTTTGCCACTAACATAAAGTACCATATGTTACGAAAAAACAATCTCAGAATCGCAAGCATACGTTAAAGCATCACTGAGCTATAAGCGCATAAAGTGAGACAGAGCAGATTTTGAAAAATGAGCCTGGTCATTAAGGCTCAAAAAGGCTTGGTCCCTAAGGGGTTAAAAAAATGAAACTTCTGCAGAAGCATATAGCATTACTTACCTGTCTATCCTAGTTTTGAAACTACCAAAAATCCATTTGTTTGGGGGGATTTTGTTCTGTACTGTGTTTCTGTCCTTCCTGGTTGAGCAGTTCCCAGAATGCAATGCTTTCCCTCAGCTGATCATCACAGTCCCCTACCCATCACAATCAGTAAAATTAGTGCTGCACCTGCTTCTGGCCATTCAGAGATGGTGGATCACTCAAGGGATTGGGGGATCCAGCCAAGCCTGCTGTGAGATTACGCCCTGCCCCGTTTGCATAATCAGCAAACACACACAATGTGAGACAGAGGTATGGAATATTTGTCTCCTGGGGGGATAGTAGAAGGAGCAGGAGACAATGTGAATTGGCACAGGGTCCATTTTTTTTCCCTTCCTGGATTTCTATCAGCTACCAGTGTGGCAAAACCGCACAGATACGGTAATAAATTGTATAGACACATCTACTGTATATAACTTTTAATGTACTTTTAATAGAAAACAAGTTTTTCTTATCCTGATTTACCCTTTAATTCTTTTAATCTATGCTCATAACTAAGATGCTCCATTCCCCTTATTAGTTTAGTTACCTGCCTTTGTACCTTTTCCAGCTCTAGGATATCCTTTCTATGAATCGGGTTCCATAACTGAACAGCATACTCCAGATGAGGCCGTACCAAAGGTTTATAAAGCGTTAATATTACATCCTTGTCCCAAGAGTTTTTTTTTTTTTAATCCACTCCTTTATTAAATTTTTACATAATTACATAAAATAAATAGAGCCACCCCCCCCCCCCCACACACACACACACAATTAAACAAAGACATGTAAACCCACTCACCCCCTCCCCCAAGAGGAAAAAAAACAAAAAAACAACAACAACAAAAAAAACACCCAACAAGACACCCCAACCCCTCCATCCCTCCTCTCCTCTCTAAATGTCCATTATCCTTTTATATTCGGTGGATTCCTTATATTGACCAGGAATTCCAGGTATCTAGAAATCTATTATTGTTTTCTCGTAATTGTGAGGTAAGGTCTTCCATTTTATATATTTTTTCAACCTCATTTAACCACATTTTAATGGATGGTACCTCCTCACTCTTCCATAGCATTGGAATACATACTTTAGCCGCATTAATCAGATGACGTACCAATGAGCGCTGATAACTCCCCATTGGAATATCTGACAGATGTAATAAAAACAAGGCTGGTGTAAAAGGCAAAGAATATGCTGTAAAACTGGAAGTTATCCTCCACACCTCTTTCCAAAACCCATCTAAATGTGGACAATTCCAAAAGGTGTGAATAAGTGTTCCCTCCTCCCCACACCCCCTCGAACATCCTGAGGGACTTTCTGGGTAAATTCTGTGCAGCCACGTTGGGACACGATACCACCTAGAAAGGACCTTAAAACTAGTTTCTTGATATCTGCTCGAAATTGAGGAAGTATGGGTGAGTGCATAAATGCGAATTTTCTGCTGTTCCGTAAGAGTAATCTCTAAATCTCTCTCCCACTCCCGTGTATAACCGTTCAAAATCTGTTAAAGGTCTATCATACCTTCTAGCATTAGGCAGAGAGCGCAGAAAATGGTTCAGTTGAAAACATCACCACCAGCCCAATGGGCAAGGATCAGTTACTCCATTCAGATGGACAATTGTAATCCAGTGCCCCTCCTTTATAAAAGCGCCAGCTCGCCCTGCATTCGCCAAGTGCCATTTCCTAAATACCGTATCCTCAATTCCCGGAGTAAACTCTGGGTTCCCTATGACAGGGAAAAGCGGGGAAAGGTGGGGAGCTAAATAACCCTTAGATAAATGCTTATCACACATCCTGAGCGTTGGGGTGATTGTTGGGTGCGAAGAACTGTATTGAAAAGCCCTTGGGATCCACACTACAGAAGTCAGATCCAACTCCATACTATTCTGTTCCAACTTAACCCATAGTTTATTCTCCTGATGGCGATGCCAGTCTATTACTCTTGTTAAGTGTGAAGCAACATAATATAGATAAATATTTGGCAGCCCAAGACCCCCCTCACCCTTAGGAGGAAACATTATACTTCTAGCTAGCCTAGGGGTTCTCTGTGCCCAGATAAATTTAGTAAAAAGAGATGAGATAGATCTAAAAAAAAAACAGACGGTATTGATATTGGGAGGGCCTGGCACAAAAACAATATCCTGGGTAGGACATTCATTTTAATAATCGAGCACCTTCCAAACCATGAAAAGGTCCCTTTATGCCATTTATCCAGATCTTTTGAGATGGTTTCAAGAAGAGGGAGAAAGTTCGCCCTGTATAACTGTGATGTTTTGGGGGTCAAGTGTACTCCCAGATATTTCAGTGAAACTGAATTGCATTTAAAAGCAAAGGAAGAAGATAAACCCTGCACCACAGAAGCTGGGAGTGAGATATTCAGTGCTTCAGACTTCTGAAAATTTATTTTATAATTGGAGAGCTCCCTGTAACGTGCCAATTCTTTAAGGGTACAAACCCACACACCGTATACACAGCAGATACGCAGCAAAAACGCAGCAGATTTGAAGCAGATTTGATGGTGCAGATTTGATGCTGTGTTCAGTTATTTAGATCTAATCTGCTGCGTATTTGCTGCGTGTTTGTTGCGTATTTGCTGCGTATGTGCTGCGTATCGCAGCAGTAAATAAGCTGCGTATACGGTGTGTGGGTTTATACCCTAAGAAGGTTAGGAAGAGAAATAATTAGATTCGAAAGAAAAAATAGTAAATCGTCTGCAAACGCTGCAACTTTGTGTTCATGCCCTTTTAATACAAAACCCCTAATATCCTGGTTGCGTCTAACATAACATAGAAAAGGCTCCAAGGTGAGAATAAAAATCAAAGGTGAAAGAGGGCATCCTTGAAGAGTGCCATTAAAAATACTAAAGAACTTCTGGTTCCGGCGCCATGTGAGGAGGACGCGTCTGAGCCTCGCTCTGTCCTCGCAGCCCTGGACAGTACAGCCCGCACACCCGCAAGCCGCTGCACCTACTCTCATTCGGTCCCCCCTACACCTTACCGGGGGATGGACCGATACCTGCACAAAAAGGGCAAGCAGCCGATGCCCAGGGGCTGTGGAAAGACGCGGAGGACGGCGGGGGGAGCCGCCAGCATGGCGTCGTCTCCGTCCTCATGTAGAGCGGCTTCACCTGACAGGTCAGAGAGGGAGTCTTCGGGGGGTGACTGCAACATGGACTATGCGCTCCTGGCAGCCGAGGTGGCAAAGCACATAGTGCCCGGCCTACAAGAATCGGTCATGGCTGCATTAAAGAGCACCATGAGGCAGCTGCAGAAAGACATAGCAGCTCAGGGTCTGTGACTGTCAGCCATAGAGGAAAGAGTGCGGGTTATTGAGGAGGACTGTGACAAAGTTCCTGCTAGATTACAGGCTGCGGAGCAGGACAATAAGCGTTTGTGAACAGACTTTGCCCACCATGCTGGGTTTAACCCACACGTGCAAGGTTAAACGGGCTCACAGATTGGGCCTAGATCTCCGCGCAGGGCAGGATAGAGGAGTTCCAGTTGGATTACAACAGAGAGAACGCCCGAGACAAACCATTGTAAAATACTTGGATTTCACAGATAAAGTGGCCATCCAGAGAGCGTTCAGGAACAGGAGAGAGCCTTTGGAGCTGGAAGGCCACAGAGTATTGATTTTTGGGGACTTCTCTGCAGAGGTCACGAGACGGCGCAGGCTCTTCTCCCCCATATGTACCTCCCTGTTCAACAAGCAAACCCGCTTTGCATTGCTATATCCTGCTGTCCTTAAGATATTTCATCCAGATGGCTCCTTCTCCACGTTCTCATCTCCAGAGGATGCTTCTGTGTTTCTGAATGGGGGTTTGGACAACAATACTTCCTGGCCCTCTCCAGTCCAGCGCAGCCGTACCATGTCGTCCTCATCTAGGAAGCGCCTTTCTGCACGGCTTGAGGATGAGTCTTCTCTGGAATGCTCAGCGGCCATGAGACAGCGAGACCCATCTCCGAAAGAACAGAGACCCCAGCGCTCCCCGAGATCAGCGGACTGAGGCGCCCCTTGTGATGACTGTGGTAACTTATGTATCCAGATGCCGCCGTTGAGGCCTACCAGGGTGACCACTACAAGGTTTCCCTTCCCCGTACATCACACCTGGACAGTGCTGTTTTGCTCCACTTCCTGACTTTGTCGGGGTATTTCTGGACAGCATGTTCCAAGTCTGGTAGTCTACACCGCTACTTGAGATAAGTAACAGATGGGAGAATTGCTCACCTTGGTCAAATTGCCTTCTCCCCTTCCTCTCCCCTTCCCTACTTTCCTCCCGCTATTCCTTTCTCCTCCCTCCCCTCCCCTCCACTCTGCACTCCTTCCCCCCCACACCCCTCCGCTCTGCTCCTTTTCTCCCCTTTCCTCCACCCTACCCATTTTTCCCCTTTCCCCCCTTGTTTCTTTACATTCCCCCCCTTCGGCTCCTTCCTTAGCCCTCCCTGTTCCTCCCCCTTCCCTTTATTCCCCTCCCTTCATACCCTTCGTCTCCTCCTTCCGATCTCCTACTCCCCCCCCCCCTCCTCTGATCTTTGTTCCTCCTTCCTCCTTTCCTACTTCCTCTGCCTCCACATGTAGCCTTTGTTTTTGACCGGCTGCGAGGACGGGCTATGCTCCTGATGCCATTAGATTCTGAAACTTCTCACATGGGAAGAAGTGAGGTCCCTAGACCAATTATTGCTGAGACTGTTCACCTCCCTATGGGAGGCTCTCAGAAAGGGTCTTTTTGTGATGTTTCCTATGCCAGTTTTTCTGTTGGGTTTAGTTTAGTTGTTAGGAAAGGGAGGGGGAGGGGTGGGTGGGCAATCTCATAGTCCATCACATCCAGCGCACCAGGCGCCTTTATGGTGTATCTCATGGTTTGGTTAACATGGTACGCATTATCACGTGGAACGTGAAGGGGCTCAAATCCCCTCATAAGAGGAACATGGTCCTGAGACACCTTAAAAAACTCTCGCCTGACGTTGCGTTCCTCCAAGAAACACACCCCTCTCAGGAAGTTTTTTAGGCTCAAGAAGTTCTGGGTGGGGGCGGTTTATGGGTCGCCGGCAAAAGATAATAAGGCAGGGGTTATTACCTTAGTATATAAGATGTATAATCATGAGTTACTATCTACGTGGGCAGATTCAGAGGGCAGAATATGCACTTTCCATCTTAAAACACCGGCTGAAGAACTCCTCTTGGTTATCGTTTATGCACCAAACAATGCCAACAAGGTATTCTTCTCCGCTCTGTCCACCAGGTTGCTCGCAGACACAGTTTCCCACAAAATAATAGGGGGGGACTTTAATGCGGGGATGTCGCATCAGGAGGACAGACGGTCAGGGAGGGACGGGCCCGCTGTTCCTAGAAGTAGGGATAAAACTCTCTCAACATGGGCCCTGTCCTTGGGCGCAGTTGACTTGTGGAGATGGAATAATCCTGATGCCAGGGAATTTTCTCATTATTCCCATCCTCACAACTCTTGGTCCAGGTTGGATTACTTATTTATCTCTCCTTTCCTACTAACTCGTATTGATAGAGTTAAGATTGAAGATATGATAATCTCTGTGCAACGCCTGGAGTAGTGGATCCACTGGACCGTCACTAGCGATGGCACTAACCTCACCAGGGAGCGGAGTCTAAGGGGCCGCTGGTTTTCACCAGAGCCCGCCGCAAGGCGGGATGGACTTGCTGCGGCAGGCGACCCCCAGGTCGCTACCCCTGGCTTGGTTGCTAGTGACGGCAGGCGAGGCGTGGCAGGAGCAGTAGGCAGGAGATGGCGCTGGCAGAGGTCTGTAGACGTAACCGCAGGTGACAGGATGAACACAGGAGCAATGGAATGACAGGGGAGCAGGAACCAGGAACAAGGACTAGGGACCAGGTAGCGGATAGGTATCAGGAACAAGGACTTGGGACCAGGTAGCGGATAGGAATCAGGAACAACAGGGGGCTGGGCCAAACACTATGGGAAGCATGTAGAGGCTCCAACACAAGGGACAGGGCATGCTGGGATTTATAGGGAGTGATTGGTGCAACTAACCAATTAAGGGCGGACTGGCCCTTTAAATCTGAGACAGCCGGCGCGCGTGCGCCCTAGGAGGCGGGGACGCGCGCGCCGGCCGGCACAGACGGAGACAGGAGCGGAGGAGAGGTGAGGCGCCCCCAGGGGCCGAACTAGCAGCAGCGCCGGGTCCATGCACAAGGACGCCGGCGGCTGCATGGGGCAGGAGGAGGTCGCGGCGGTGGCCCGGAACACGGGACGCCGCCGCGGCCGTGACACTCTGACCATTCCCCGGTTTCTTTAGAGCTTTATGATGAACTTCCACGGGGGTCTGACTTCTTGTGGAGGTTTCCTGTCGGGCTGGCTAGAGACGAAAACTTCAGAGCACTCCTAAAAGGTTGGTAGTTTGATTATGCTGCAAATAACTTCGGCGGTGGTCAGAGGTCGGGTCATGGCATATGTAGCCTCCTTAAGGAAGACGTCCCTCTCACACATTAAATCTCATAGCGAGGCCCTCAGGGCAGCATATGCCACCTTTGTTGCTTCACCCTCTCTGGACACTAAATCCAAATGGCAGGCAGCTAAGGTGGCGTATGAACAATGGGTGGAGAAAAAGGAAAACATATACCGCAGCCACTATGAAGCTTTACTGTTCAGACATGGTAACAAGTCGGGTAGACTGTTGGCCAAGTTGGCCAAGGGTCCTTTTGCCCAGCACCACATTTAGGCACTTCGAGATAAGGCGGGTAATACACGCACACACCCTGCAGAGATCAATGGGGTACTGAGAGATTTTTTCCAACAACTATATTCTGACGCCCCTGACCCCTCTACCCCTAGGTGGGATTGGCTTAGTGAGGCAGGTCTGCCCATCCTCACTGATGAGGAGAGGAGCAGTTTGAACAGGTCAGTTACACTTGAGGAAATAACAAAGGCGATAAAGAACCTGAAGCCTAATAAGGCGCCTGGCCCAGATGGGTTTACTGGGGACTTTTATAAACTTTTATCTGAAGAAATTGGCCCCACACTGCTATCCCTGTACAACTCCTACCTAGACGGCATACCTGTTTCTGCAGAGATGAATACAGCTGTCATCAAAGTTCTCCCCAAAGAGGGGAAAGACCTCACCTCTCCTGGAGGTTATAGACCAATTTCCTTGATCAATATAGATCTCAAAATAATTTCCAAAATTATGGCGGACAGATTAGCAGTGGTTTTACCCCGACTCATCTCTCCGAATCATGTGGGGTTTGTACGGGGAGGTCAGCCGTGACTAACCTGAGGAAGGTGATAGCTGTACTGGATGAGGTGCATCTGAGGCCTGACCTACACCCCTCCCGCGTCATACTGTCTACAGATGCCTAAAAAGCGTTTGACGGTGGGAGTGGGTGTGGGATGTTATGGGCACAATGGGGTTCTCGGGGTCCTTCTTGAACTACGTACTATCTCTATACACTCTTCCACAGGCCAGGGTGGGGACACCGGGGTTCCTTTCATTACCTTTTTCCCAGACAAAAGGAACCAGACAGGGATGCCCCCTCTCACCCCTATTATTTAATATAGCTTTAGAGCCTTTTTCGAGGGTGTTAGCTCGCCAAGATACTGCCGAAGGGATTCGGGTGGGGGGTATCCCTGTCAATACAGCGTTATTTGCAGATGATCTATTGATCTTCTTGGCCAGCCCGACTAGAGACCTGCCGCAAGTATTAGAGCGCTTGCTGGATTTTGGCATCCGCTCAGGAATTCGGATAAACATTGCCAAAAGTGTATTATTAGAACTGAGGGCTTCCTCCTCCAGACTAACGCAACAATCTGTACGGGCTTAATTTTCCCCCTCTTATCCAGGGAAAAAACTTCCCTTACCTTTAATGGCCAGATGCCATCTTATCAAGATGTTAGCCTTCTCTCGCTTACTTTACCCGATGCAAACTATTCCAGTATGTCGTTGGGGTTGAGACATGACGACGTTCGTAGGTTGACGTCAGCTTTTACACAATTTATATGGGGGGGAAGCGTCCCCGCATAGCCTTGAGGAAACTACAATTGTTCAGGGATCAGGGGGGTTTAAACTTACCCGACATACGCCACTACAATCTGGCATGTCTCTTACGACATGGGGTCGACTGGATGAGGGGGGGAGGGCCCTATTCTAATGTGCGCCTGGAACAGGGGATGGCAGAACCGTGGTCACTTCAAGCGGTTCTCTACACGAAATTTCCTGCTCTTACTGCTCATGTAAAGAAAAGTATACTTCTTAGAGATACCCTGGTAGCATGGAAAGCTAGTCTCAAGGATCTTGGTCTGCCCTATTGTATAGGCAGACGTATGCCCCTGTGGTCACACCCCGAACTTCACCCAGAGATCAAAAGCAGGTTATACCATAAATGGAAAGAGAAGGGTATTTTGCTAGTTGAACATGTATTTTTTTTAATCCAAATTATTTTTATTAAAATATATGCATTTTTTTTTAGTAACAAACAAAAACTCCCCAGAGGGCATACCCTCCGACCCCAACCCTCCCTAACCCTCCCCCCATTCCTCAATCCTGTCAGTTCCACAGTCCTTGTGAGCATACATAAAAGTCTGCAGTCCATGGTTCTCGACCTCCTTCCACCGCGTGAGTGGGTCTGCAATTGAAGAATGTTCACCAAGGGCAATTAAAGGTAAAGCACGACCAAGTAGCCTGACTGAGCCATGCCCTGCACACCTCCCACCAGCCAGTGGAGACAAGATACAAGCAGTGATAGCATAAATCATTCCTCCTCCCTGCCCACCTCACCTCCCAACCTATATGCGAGAGCCAGCAGACCCTAGTTCAGGGGTCGCCAACCATTTTCCCCAGAGTTTCTCAAATTTCTTGGATGCTTTTCGTTGTTCATACGCATATCTCTCCATGCCAATCAACCAATTAACCTTCCCCACAAATTCCGATACTGAAGGAGGGGTCCCGTCCAGCCAATGCTGCGCAATGAGTTTACGCGCCATAAATAGAATACGGGCTACTGCAATTTGTTCTACCACAGGCAGTGCTACGTCTTCCACATATCCCAACACATAAACCAGTGGAGACTGTTGCAGTTCCACTGAGTATGCTTTTTGTATGGCCGACGCCACCCCTCTCCAATAGCGGAACAGCTTGGGACAGCGCCAAAACATATGCAGTATCCCCCCTTCATGGACATGACAACGTTGGCACATGGGTGTGTCCCGAACCCCTATGCGGAAGAGGAACTGTGGTGTGCGATATACCCGGTGCAACAGGTAGAGGTGTGATAGCCTATGCTGCTCCCCTAAGGACAGTTTAGGTGTCATTTCCATTATTTCTGTCCATTGACCTTCCTCTATAGGGCCTATGTCTGCCTCCCATTTCTCCCGCAACTGAAGGGGGAATCTATCTAGGTGCTTGGATATAATATGTCGGTATAGACAGGAGATAAGTCCGTTAGTGGATTCAGAGTCCCCTACAATGTTCATAGGTGGCATATAATGTACGTCCGATGCCAGTATGTCCCCTTCCGCTTCACATGCATGGCGTAGCTGTAAATATTTGTAAAATTGAGCATGGGGCAGCACAAATTGACTTTGCAGTTGGTCAAACCGTTTCAGCTGTCTGCCATCATACAACTGCAGCACTCTCCTAATTCCTGTGTCTCTCCAGGCGGAAAACCCTTCCAGAAAATACAATTCTCCCAACCATGGAGTATCCCATATGGATGTGTATTGTGTGTAACCCGTGACACCATATAGGTTCCGGATCTTCCACCATAATTTATGTATAAGTATCAGCGTTGGTATCTGAGGGTTGAGCATTAATATCTTTTTAGCTTCCAGGGTTTCAAACAAAGAGTCTGACTGTAGGTGGTGTCCAAGCAGAGCTTTGTTCTGATCGCCCCCATCACCCACTTCCCATCCCCGCAGGTGTTGTAATTGGGCCGCAAGGAAGTATATTGCTGCATTGGGAATGGCAAGACCCCCATCATCTTTAGCCCTCTGTAAGGTTTCTAATTTAATGCGGGGGTGCTGGGAACCCCATGTCAATGCACGGAAGAGAGAGTGAATCCTGCAGAAAAGGCGAGAGGGAAGCCACACAGGGGAGTTATGTAAAATATATAACAGCTGTGGCATCCATATCATCTTCACCAGATTCGCCCTGCCCACCACTGACAACGGTAGCTTACGCCAAACCGCCAGTTTCTGCTGAAATTTATCTATCAGAGGTGTCATGTTCAGTTTCTCATATGCTCTGACCTCTCTGGAGATAAATACTCCCAGGTATTTAAAAGTACTGACACTCCTTAATGGGATGGCCGGATCTAATTGCAGAGCATCTTCTGAATCTACGGGCATAATGACTGATTTATCCCAATTTATAGTAAGACCCGAGTATGTTCCAAATTCATTTATAGTGGCCATGGCAGTAGAGAGGGAGGCGGAGGAGTCATTAAGGTAAAGTAATAAATCGTCGGCGTACAACGCCAGTTTATCCTCCCTCGCTCCCCTTCGAAAGCCAACCACCCCGGGATGCGAGCGCAACAGAGAGGCTAAGGGTTCTATAGCCAGCGCAAATAGTAACGGGGAGATCGGGCATCCCTGCCGTGTTCCCCGATGAAGCGGAAAAGATGAGGACAGCCCACCATTTATCCGCAAACGAGCCACTGGGGCAGAGTACAGCAGTTGTATAGATGAGAGGAACACTGGTCCAAACCCCATCCGCTCCAGTACCGCCCACAAGTATGACCATTCGACGCTGTCAAATGCCTTGACAGCGTCCAATGAGCAAACCACTCGGTCCCCGGGATCATCTACCGGTAACTGTAAATTGAGGTGTAATCTGCGTATATTCAACGCCGTGGATCTAGCAGGGATAAATCCCATCTGATCGGGGTGTATCAAGGATGAAATGACCCCTGAGAGACGAGTAGCTAGAGCCTTAGCTATGATTTTAATATCAACTGGAAGTAGGGAAATAGGCCTATAGGAATCAGGAGTCAAAGGATCTCTCCCAGGTTTTGGTAAGACCACTATTATCGCCTCCTTCATAGACACTGGCAGGGTGCCTGATTCCAATGAGGCGTTCCATAGCTCCAGCAATTTGGGGAGCAGGGGTTTCCCAACCAATTTATACAATTCAGCTGGGAGCCCGTCTGATCCTGGTGCTTTGTAATTATGTAGTGAGGTTACCGCCGCTTCTAATTCTTCTAAAGTTAATGGTGTGTCTAAGAAGGCCTGCTGTTCCGATGTGAGTATTGGTAAAGACATACCGCTCAAAAACTGTGTCACCTGAGTCGGAGTTACCGTAGTATGGTGGGAATATAACGTTAAATAATATCTTCTAAACACCTCCAGTATGTCCGTCAGTGCTGTCACTACATCCCCTTCCTGATTTCTAATACCCGTGATGTACGAGGGGTCCCTTTGGGCTTTGGCGACCACTGCCAGAATGTGTCCCGCCTTCTCCCCCTCCACAAAAAAGGAATGTTTAGCAAATGTACGCTTTTGTGCTGCGGACTCCATATCAAATATATTGACAGCCTTATGGGCCGCCTGAAGCCTCCGGGCAGTAGCCCCCGTCGGTTGCAGGATATGCTGCTCTTCCCTCTCTCTTAAGCCCTTCAGTAGGTCCCTTCGCAATTGTCCCCTTCTTCTTTTCACCCCAGTGATACGCTGAATAAAGTGACCCCGTAAGTATGCCTTCATAGCATCCCATTCCACCTGGAGAGACACGGAACCCCCATTTAACACAAAGTACTCATCTACTACCGGAATCACCGTGGTCGGGTCCAAAACGGTCAACCAATGTGGGTTCAGTCTCCACAGGCCTCTCCCGACCACCCCGGAACCAGGATGTGTTAGTTGAAGTTTCATGGGTGAGTGATCTGAGAGAGTCCTAGGGAGATAATCAACACCAGTTATAAGGTTCAACATATGTTCAGAGCAGACAGCTAAATCTATTCTAGATAGTGAATGATGCGTGGATGAGTAACAGGAATAAATCTGCTCCCCCGGATGTCTCTGTCGCCAAACGTCAGTTAAGGACAATTCTTTTAGCATTTTCCCCATAGCGGTAGCACCAGCGGCTAAATTCACTGAACCCACGCTAAGTCTGTCTATGGAGGGATCAACCACTGTGTTGAAATCCCCTACTATCAGGAGAGGGACATCCGGGTGAGCCGAGCCAAACTCCATCACTCTATTTAAGACCGTGCAACTATAAGGATGCGGGATATAGACCGCAGCAAGAATGCATCTAATCCCGTAGATAGTGCAATATAAACAGATGAACCTACCCTCCTGATCAATTTTACTGTCCATGCATGTGAAGGGAATATCTTTATGCACCAGTATGCTCACCCCCCTAGAGTATTGCGTATGAACAGAGTGATAACTCCACCCCACCCATGCACGCCTCAGGTACTGAGTGGTATCTGCGGTCAAATGTGTTTCCTGTACACACAGTACCACTGGATGATACTGTCGCAGGAAGTCATACCGCTTATCCGCATCTCCCAGGCCCCGCACATTCCATGAGATCACTGTAAGTTTGCTAGCCATAGTCACTACTTAACACATATCCAAGAAAATCGCAATGCTGCCCAGTGGACATATCTGTGAACATACAAAGGTTCAATAAGCTAAGATGGAAATCATATTGCCATACTAAGAATGGCCACTGGGCAGCAGAGGCGTACAGGTTTCTAAACAGGTCATGCAAAGCAAAACATTGCCATATTAAGACTGGCCACAGGGTGGCAGAGGCGTGCAGGTTTCTAAACAGATCATGCAGAGTAAAACATTGCCATACTAATAATGGCCACTGGGTGGCGGAGGCACACAGGTCTCTAGACAGCTCATGCAGATGAAAACGTTGCCACACTAAGAATGACCACTGGGTGGTAGAGGTGTACAGGTTACTGAACGGAATATGCAGATGGAAAAAAAACGTAAGGCACCATGTGGATCCCGACATTTGAAGAAAAAAAGAAAAACCCCTTAACTGAAAACCAAACAACCCGGTTCCCAAAAACAAGGCGATCTGCACCCAAAAAATTTGCAGATTAGGGCACCAGTTCTCCATGACCGCAACACAATGAACAAACAGTCCGATTTAATGCAGTGAGAATAAAGCAGGACGAGTCCCACTTAAAACAGGAGAAATGTAATCCTGCGGGCCAGCAGGAAATTATAAAACAGGGGGGGGGGGAGAGAAGAACTTGAATACTCTCCAGACACCCGGACAGCTTCCGAGGGCAACAAGACTTTAACTTGAGTAGGTAACTCCTGAGCTCAGGCCGGTGCATCACGATTATGCGGGCTGCGTCTTCCATGCAGATGTTGTTCTTCCTGGTCCAGCCAGCGCGTTGCATCTCTTGGAGAGGTGAAAAAATGAGTGTCCCCTGCTGCCACGACCCGCAGCTTGGCCGGATACAGCATGGCATATGGCACCTGGAGATTGCGCAACCTCTTCTTCACCTCCAGAAATTGCGCCCGCTGTTTCTGGACTTCCGCGGAATGGTCAGGGAAGAAAGAGATTTTGCTGCCATTAATAGTAATCTCTGGTAAATTCCGGGCCGCCCGCAGTATAGTGTCACGATCACGGTAATGGAGCAATTTCACCAATACAGCACGAGGCGGGGAGCCAGGCGGGAGGGGTCGGGTGGGTACCCTGTGGGCCCTTTCAACAGCATACATAGGTGACAGATTATCCTTCCCAAAAACCTCAGAGAGCCAGTTCTCAAAGTATTCTGTGGGGTGTGCACCCTCCATTCTCTCCGGCACTCCCACCAGTCTCACATTATTCCGTCTCAGACGGTTCTCTAGGTCGTCCGTTTTTAATAGCAATTGAGAGATAACTTGATCATGTTTGCGGGACGTTGTGGCAATAGGCGCAACCTTATCTTCCAGGTCCCCCACTCTGTGCTCCACTTCCGTGGTTCTATCACTGACTTTGTGTAAATCTTGGCGGAGAAACCCCACTTCACCCTGCAAGCTGCCCACTTGTTGTGTAAGAGAAGAAATAGCAGCATTACATTTGGTGATAGAGGAATTGCATTGTGAGACTGCCAGCAAAATGTCTCTCAGTGTGGGCTCTTGTGCACAGACTGTCCCTGGGGCATAGGGTGGGATGCTGCTCTGCTGTGCTTCCCCTGCCACAGCCTCCATGTATTCCTCTTCTCCCTCCTTGTCACTGCATCCCCCCGCCATGTCTGTCTCTGAAGGGGCAGTCTCTATGGGGCTGTCCTCTATAGTGTCCCCCTCCACCGGATCATACCGTACACAGCCATTGCTCATCCGCGGGGTCGGTGGTTTCTGGAATGCTGCCAGCCTGGCAGCAGTCCCCGCAGTGAGCTGCCTTGTGCTGCGCGGCATGTGAGGCGGCGGGCCGGCGCCATCTTGGATTTCTCGGCCGCCCGCTCCCGCCATTGATTTCGGCTTTTTGGGGACCCTTCCAGCCATCTGCCCGGTACCGGAGTGCTGCCCGGACTTCTCTGCACCCCTGGGAGTGCTGACAGTGAGGATGGTGGCCCGCAGGAGAAATACTGTGCCGGTAATCAGCGGGACCCGCGGGAGCTCTCAGACCTCGCTTCCGCTCACATGTCCGGCTAGGCTCCGCCCCAGTTGAACATGTATTGCATGACACGGACCATAGGTATCTCACCTTTGACGAACTCAGAGCCAAATATTCCCTGGATCCAGGACACTTTTTGGTGTACACTCAACTCATGGCCTTCTTGAACCCCAGGCTAAGGGGGCTTTCACCTCTATATCAACCGTCATTTTTAGATGACCTCCAGCGGGTGGAGAGCCCCATTCACTCTCTTTCATACCTATCGTGGTCAGTGAGGAGGCAGATCTCGTTGAATTCAGCTCCACAGGTGTTCGCACACTAGGAATCTTATTTTGAGAAAACTGATCTCTCCAAACCAATCTTAGATGCATGGTCCGCAATCCACAAGGTGGTAGTAAGTGAATTGTGTAAGCTTCACTCTTCCCAGAACACCCGCTTACCCTGAGCGCATCGAGACTTGTCCAAACTGTAACGAGCTGAGGACTGACCTGGTGCATGGCCTGGTCTTGTGTCCCTTGACGAGGCTCTTTTGGGTCCAATTGAAAGAACTTCTGTGTAATAAACTAAAGGTTAATCTTTCCCTAGATCCACTGTTCCTTCTTTTCCATGTGCCACGGACTGACAACCACCTTTCCTCCTTAACCCATATATTTTTACTAGTGGCTAAGAGATGTCTCCTTGCAAATTGGTTGGTCCTGCGTATGCCTACCCTTGGCGATGTGATTCTACAAGTTACTCGCTACATGCAATATGACCAGTTAGAGGTCTTACGCAACAAGGAGAAATCTACACAAGGTTTTTTCAAAAAGTGGACAACCTTTATTTGTAGTTTCCTCTCTCAAGAGGATATTGCAAAAATTGTGTTATCTTTCAAAGATACATTGTGGTACATGAAAAAAGATGTGGCAGGTACTGTGGGTAAATTAAAACTACCTACAACAACGCGACAGCGGTAGATTGTCAGACGTGGTGCCGCAGGGGTGTAGCTGGTTTTCTTACTGAAGGACTGTGAGCATGGGGTGGGAAGGGGGGGGGGAGGGGGTTTTGTTTGTTTGGTTGGTTATTTTCTAGCTTGTTCTGTTCGCATCTTCTTTGTGTGCAATTTTTCTGACTCCACATTTTGTGATATGCGAATTGATGATGTTTTGCTGTTCTAAGATAACCTTTACTGCTCTCCTTTTCGGGAGATTGTCTCCCTTCTCAGTGTTGATGTCTGTATAAACTTGTAAAATAAAAATAAATATATATAAAAAAAAAATACTAAAGAAAGGCGAGAGAAGGCCGTTGACCGAGACATCTGCCGAGGGCGAAGAGTACAACGCTCCCACCCAAGCTAGCATATTAGGACCAAGTCCAAGGTGAGATAAGGTCCGTAAGAGAAAAGGCCAGCTGACTCGGTCAAAGGTCCTCTCCGCATCTGTGGAAAGAAACATTAAAGAAGAAGGGTGTGTGGATGCATGATGTATGATATTTATTGCCGAAGTGGTATTATCACGTGCTTCACGTGTGGGCATAAAGCCTACCTGATCCAAATGAATAATATGCTGTAAGTGCGGCATAAGTCTAGACGCTAGTATTTTTGCAAACAATTTTAGGTCCACATTTAGTAAAGAAATGGGACGGTAATTATGACATTGGGATGTATCCTTTCCCTCCTTGGGAATAACTGTAATATAGGCCCTGAGTGAATCGTTGGGCAGCTCACCATCCCTTACAAGCGAATTGAAAGCTTCCAAGAAATGATCCTTGATTATTGGGCCAAATTTCTTATAATATGATAAGGAGAATCCGTCCAGACCCGGGCTTTATTCGCATCCGAGGACCCAACGGCCTCCTCAAATTCCTTTGTTGTAATCTGTAACTCAAGAGCATCCCTAATTTCAGACGCTAGACTCGGCATGCCTGAGTGTTTAATATAGTCATCTATTGTTGTATATGCTGAAGCAGAGGGGGGTTGTACGTCAGAATTAGGTAATCCATATAGAGCTTCATAATAGGATTTAAATACCTCTGCCATCTGTGATGTCTGGGAAACACTCTCCCCTCTTCTTGAAGTAATATGAGGGATAAAAGTACGTGAGCGTTTCACCCGTAGCGCCCGTGCAAGCATTTTACCTGGTCTATTCCCAAATTCATAAAAACACCGGTGGCACTTGGCGAATGCCGCCCTAGCCTTCATAAACATCATATCTCGCAATTTCATACGGAGCATGCAAAGCTCCTCACCCACTGTCACTGCCCCAGTGCATTTATGGCACTTATCTAGTACCGCAATTCTAGAAAGCAAAGAGGAAATCTGTGCCGACCTTTCCTTCTTAAGTCTAGTACCAATTTTAATAAAGGAGCCCCGAATAAAACATTTGTGTGATTCCCAGACAGTGGTAGGTGGTACCTCAGGTGTTTGAATGAATAAAAAGAATTCTCTTAAATCCCTTTGTATCTCCTCTACCACCTTCGGATCTTTTAGGAGCGAATCATTAAGGCACCACCTCCATGTCCGCTTCTCCTGTGATGAAAGAGAAAGTGTTAAAGAAACCAGTGCGTGATCAGAAAACAAAATAGGGTCAATCTTAGTGGTAGTGACCCTTTCCAAGTGAGCATGAGAGATAAAAACATAATCTATACGTGAGTACGATTTGTGTGGGTGGGGAAAAAATGTGTAGTCCTTGTCCGATGGATGGATAAGACGCCATACATCCATTAATTGAAAAGAGTGAAGAGTGGATTTAACTCTACGCAGTGCTGAGTGAGAAAGCGCAGATGTCCCAGAAGAAGTGTCAAGAAATATGGTCCAAAACCATATTTAAATCCCCCCGAACACCACCATCCCCTCTAAGAAATCTTCCGCTGTTCGTAAATAAGAATCGAGTGCCGAGTGCTGCCCTGAATTCGGAATATACACCGTCCCAAATGTACACAAAATGCCAGCCATTTTCCCCTTACCAAAAATATATCTACCATTCGGGTCCGTCATCTGATCAATGTATTCCCACGGGTCCGAGCGGGCCATGATTATAGCCACTCCTTTTGTCTTTGAATCTTGTGAGCAGCTATGGTAAATCTCAGGAAAACGGTAACTAGAGAGCTTAGGGATCTTATCGGCTCTAAAGTGCGTCTTCTGGAGAAAAGCCACAGTGGTCCGTTTATTTCAAAGAAGATTCAGAAGAGAGGAGCGCTTCTCAGGGACATTGAGTCCCTGGACATTTAAAGAAACACATGTTATTGTAGTCATCTCCAATTCCGTATAGGATTATAAAATATAGAGAGGAAAAAAAAAATGAGGGAGAGGAAAAAAAATAAAATAAAAATAAAATAAAAATAACACCCAAAAAAAAGAAAGAAAAAAAAAAAGAAGAAAAAACAGAACCAACCCCACACACTACTTGGGAATTACCCCTACCCGGGCGTGGTCAGACAGGCGCAAACCCACCCACCAATCTTTCCCGGGCCTAACACTCAACCCACAGAGGCGTGGAAAGAAACCGCTGAAAAGGGGGGGGGGGGGGGCCCTCCCGAGCACCCGTGCTTGTATCTCTTTTTCCAGATTTTTATTACCTTGAAAACTGACCCCAAGTGTATAGCCATAGTCAGAAGATGAGAAGAGAGGAATGAGGGGAGAGGGGAAAAGAAGGGGGGGGGGGGTAGAAGGAAGAGAAAGAGGAAAAGAAAACAAAAAAAAAAAACCAAAACCTGAAAAATAGAGTTTTAATGCATGACAATATCCTGCTGGCCTTAGAAGCTGCTGATTTACATTGCGTGCCATTCTGTAGTCTATTATCCACAAAAACACCCAGATGATAATAATAATGTTTATTTGTATAGCGTCTACAGATTCCGCAGCGCTTTCTTTTTATACACACACAGTAAAGAGGTTACATTTACATATTACAAAATTAAATAATGGGAATAAATTAAAATACAAAGGGGATTCGAGACTGGCTTGCTAGAGCTTACCGACTACGACTGGGGGGGATAGACACAAGTGCTTTATTTGCCCATGGACCAGCCATTGTACATAGTCAGAAAGTGCTGGATGAGCCAGTCACACGCCACTGTCTGAGTACAGGTAAAATGTAAAAAGTGCATGAAAGTGGGGCGTGGCCTGACCTGGGATGTGAGAGGGCGCGAGCTCAAGAGCTCCTGCCGAGAATCCGGACATTTATACTTCCCGCAGCTAACTGTGCACATTTAATTGGGGAGAGACCGGTGGGGGAACACTCCTGCAGGGTTGTGACCCTCTTTCAGGAATGGTGGTGACCAAATCGACCCGCAACAGGGTCGGGAAGGAGACGCCACAAAAACAAAATGGCGCAGCCGGACGGGAAAAGATGAAGGAGGTGGTAGCGTGGCTGGAAGGATATGCCCGAGCATCCGAGGAAGCAGTGAGTGGGCGGCCTGAGGGAGAACATGAGGCGGAGGGGGACATAGACTCTGCTGCAGGGGCGCACTTACCAGCAGCGTACCCACAGAGAGATGAGCAGCCTGGCGATTCCCTGCATAACCCAGGCCCTGCACTAGGTGACAGGCAGGATGCGGCAGCTATAACGGAACCCACTATAAAAGATGTGTACGCCACAATCATGGCCCTTAACACTAAGATGGGCACTATTACAGCAGAGGTCTCCTTCATCAGACAAGATCTGTGCAACCGAAAACCGAATGCGCAGGAACAACTTGAGATTTATTGGTGTCCCTTAGAAATCAGAAGGGAGGAATGTGGTGGATTTCTGTGAGAGCTGGATAAAGGAGAAATTCTCAGTAAATGTATTATCACCACTGTTTGCTATTGAACGCGCACACAGGGTGCCATTCCGTGAACCACCACCAGGGGCCCCTCCAAGACCACTGCTGATGAAAATACTGCATTTCAAGGACAGAGACTCAATCTTGCGTGCTGCACGAGATCATTCGAATCTAACTATGAATGGCTCTCGCATATCCATCTTTCCAGACTTCTCACTAGAAGTTCAGAGGAGGAAAGCGCAATTTCTTGATATTAAAAGAAGGCTGAGGGCCCTGAAAGTGATCTACTCTATGATTTATCCGGCTAAACTTCGGGTGGTGGCCCTGGGATCGGTGCATTTCTTTGAGGAACCGCACCGTGCCATGGAGTGGCTGGATGCACATGAGCAACGCCTGAAACAAGCTATGAGAGATGACTTAGCGCTGATTAGTCCTTAAATGCCCGATTAAGGAGATGCCTCCTATCTGTTACTAGTTCTTTCCCTGTCTGATTACTTGAGTTGGTTCTTGTTAGAAATGGATATCTACTACCTATGAAGGGGGGGGGGGGGTTGCGTTGCGCCCTAAGGGGGCAGAAAAGGTTGTTTGCAAGTTAGCTGTGTACGGCACACACACCAGAGTTAGACCGAGATAGGCAGGAGGTCTTGATGCACAATGTGTTATATTTTTCTTTGCAATTTATGAACGGGCTTTTAGTCTGAATGTTTTCTCACATCCAAACTGGGTTTCTAGGTGCCCTAATGCCTCTTATTGGGGAGGCAGTGTCTTTTTGGTTTCAGTTAACTAGTTATAACGTGCCAAGAAATGTGTGGTTGGGGTTTTATCCTGCCGTCCCCATCAAGATATTGTTGTTCTACTCCGGGGTTCTGACCTGCAATAATGGTAGTGTACAAGATACTAAACTCCTGATAGTATGTCTACAACTGTTCCAGTGGCTCATGGGGTACAATTAGTTGCATGGAACGTGAGGGGAATGGGAGACGCCAACAAAAGGTGTGCAGTGTTTAATGTGCTAAAAGACTACCTTCCGGGTATTGTATGTCTATCCGAAACGCATCTAACTAAGGACACCATGGCTGTCCTCACCCGGAAATGGGCCTCGCATGTTTATCAGTCTACCTACTCCACTCATTCCCGGGAAGTTACTGTCATGGTTCACAAAAATATAATGTTTGTATGCCACGCTTCTTTCATTGATGCGGAGAGGCGATACGTATGTCTACATTGCTCTATATACAATGAGCCCCTTATTTTAGTGACGCTGTATATCCCGCCCCCGTACAACTGTTCCACCCTTAAAAAGGTGCTGTCCATAGTAATGTCACTACCAGATCTACCCACATTGCTTATAGGAGACTTTTAAAACTATCTGTCGGCTGATTTCGACAAGCACACGCGTGGCGCTACCACAGGGAATCTATGACCGTCTTGGCCAAGACCCTTGCTGAAGTGGGAATGAGTGACTTATGGCGGATACGTAACTTAGAGACCCGCCAGTACTCCTGCTATTCCAGCTCCTATAAATCCTTATCTGGAATTGACCTAGCTATTGGCAACAGTAGTGTAATTCCTCTGGTGAGTGATGTAGCATACCTACCCCGAAGCATCTCTGATCATTCGCCTCTACTTGTGAAGCTACAATGGGGAACCCAGGGGCATAGGGGTGGGACCTTATGGAGACTAAATCCCTTTTGCAGTAGATACTGAAGCTGCAATTGAGTTAGCATTGGCAGAGTATTTTAGGAATAATCAAGGTACGGCCTCACAGGCCATGGTCTGGGATACTATGAAGGCGTATGTGCGGGGGGGTGTACATCAGTGGCGGATCAAATGTACCCTGGGCGCCGGACTGTCCACCCAACCTGGCCCAAACACCCGCCCCCCCCCCCGGTCCCTTAACAACTGACGCCTGTGTACCTGTCAGAAAGCCTTTTTTTCTCTCAGGTTAAGTGGTGGATGAAGTGGGGAAGGAAAGGGGGGCTACTTGGGTTACTGGGAGGAAGCAGTGTTAGTATTACGGCATAGAGCAGTGTTGCACCCCTACCAGATAATGTTCTACTGAATACAAAAATGTAACTTACAGGTGACGTCTTCTTTGTTCTGAGGCGCCACTTTCCTTTTCCTCTTCCTCTGGCCTGGACCACCATGATGATTTCTTCCAGCTACAGTTTGTCTCATCAGAACCTGTCAGACAAACATCTTAGGCTCCGCACATTTCCAGCAACTTAATTCCCTGAGTACATATAATGTAGGAGATGTCCCTGCAGTCCTATGTAACACCACAGATAACACAGTGATATCTCTGAGTACAGATAATGTAGTAGATGTCCCTGCAGTCCTATGTAACACCACAGATAACACAGTGATATCTCTAAGTACAAATAATGTAGGAGGTCACCTGCAGTCCTTTGTAACACCACAAATAACACAGTGATATCTCTGAGTACAGATAATGTAGTAGTCACCTGCAGTCCTATGTAACACCACAGATAACACAGTGATATCTCTGAGTACAGATAATGTAGTAGATGTCACCTGCAGTCCTATGTAACAGCACAGATAACACAGTGATATCTCTGAGTACAGATAATGTAGTAGTCACCTGCAGTCCTATGTAACACCACAGATAACACAGTGATATGAGTACAGATAATGTAGTAGATATCCCTGCAGTCCTATGTAACACCACAGATAACATAGTGATATCTCTGAGTACAGATAATGTAGTAGTCACCTGCAGTCCTATGTAACACCACAGATAACACAGTGATATCCCTCTGAGTACAGATAATGTAGTAGTCACCTGCAGTCCTATGTAACACCACAGATAACACAGTGATATCCCTCTGAGTACAGATAATGTAGTAGTCACCTGCAGTCCTATGTAACAGCACAGATAACACAGTGGTATCTCTGAGTACAGATAATGTAGTAGATGTGACCTGCAGTCCTATGTAACACCAAAGATAACACAGTGATATCTCTGAGTACAGATAATGTAGTAGATGTCCCTGCAGTCCTATGTAACACCACAAATAACATAGTGATATCTCTGAGTACAGATAATGTAGTAGTCAACTGCAGTCCTATGTAACACCACAGATAACATAGTGATATCTCTGAGTACAGATAATGTAGTAGTCACCTGCAGTCCTATGTAATACGACAGATAACATAGTGATATCTCTGAGTGCAGATAATGTAGTAGTCACCTGCAGTCCTATGTAACACCACAAATAACATAGTGATATCTCTGAGTACAGATAATGTAGTAGTCAACTGCAGTCCTATGTAACACCACAGATAACATAGTGATATCTCTGAGTACAGATAATGTAGTAGTCACCTGCAGTCCTATGTAATACGACAGATAACATAGTGATATCTCTGAGTGCAAATAATGTAGTAGTCACCTGCAGTCCTATGTAACACCACAGATAACATAGTGATATCTCTGAGTACAGATAATGTAGTAGTCACCTGCAGTCCTATGTAACACCACACATAACACAGTGATATCTCTGAGTACAGATAATATAGTAGATGTCACCTGCAGTCCTATGTAACACCACTGATATTACAGGGGACAGGGGCACACTATAGGGGACACCCTGCATTACCCCCATAGTCCCCCTGCATTCCCTGAACACAAAAGAAAACAAAACAAACCAATATACTCACCTAATCCAGGCCCCGGTCTTCCTGTCTTCTCTCCTCTCTGCTCTCCAGCCTGTCAGCTGCCGCACGGATCTTCCAGCAGGCCCGATGACGTCATCACTGGCCTGCTAGAGGATCTGTCTAAAAGAGAGAGGCATGTGAGATCAGCGCAGGGGGAGAGGAGGCTGCCGCCGTCAGCACAGAGGAGATCAGTGAGGTCTGTAGAGGCGGCGGGCGGGCGGGGGGGGGGGGGGGGGGGTTGTGGCGGGGGATTGCGCCGATTACATGGTAAGGGCAGGAGCTGGGCCCGCCCAGCAGAACCCAGCAGAGCCCAGCCCGGCAGAACATTACTCAGGGGCCCACTGGGACCCGAAAGTGATGTTCTGCTCTGCTACATCCTAATGTGGGCGGCGCAGCATGGGCCCCCCAAAGCCTCGGGCCCCGGGCGGCCGCCCAAACCGCCCACATTATAATCCGCCACTGGTGTACATACAGCGCATTAGTGCACGCAAAACCAAAACTAGGGCACTTACAACAGCCCTGCAGAACAGGGTCATGAACACTGAAGAGGCATATGTGACAACGCCAGATGACACCACATTACGACACTGGGAGGAGGCACAAAAGGGTCTGAAAGAGCATTTGATCTCTGTGGCAGAGGACAAGCATCCATTCCTGAAACAAACGTATTTTCATGAAGGGGAAAGTGCGGGGCATATGTTGGCCATGGTAGTCAAAGCCCAAGGCGGTAGCTCTCACATAGCTCGCCTCGTTTCAACTGATGGTACATGTTACAAATCCGATGAGGATTTCTTGCTCTGCCTTAGCACTTATTATAAGGGGTTATATTCTACTAGACTTAGGGCAGGAGATAAGCAAGACATAAATAGCTATGTTGCAAATGTCCCTATAACTGCATTGAAACCTGAGCTTAGTAGCCAGTTGGAAGAGCCCCTGACCCTAGAGGAGATAATAGTGCGATGCCCTGGCCCCTAGGGGCCACTCCGCAGTGTAGATGGTGCTAACAGGCAGGAACCGGGGCAGCTGTAGGATAATGTGGTCACGGTGTAGGCACGAGGGTGATACAGCTGGAAACCGGGCTCCTGACCCTGCGGGAATACTGGGCATGCGATTCTTCGTTGTCCTTAGTCAGGGCACCAATTATCACACCAATGCCAAGGTTCAGAAACAACGGTAGTTGTATATTTAATGTAACGGTAGTAACTAGTAGCAACAGTCTCTCCGGATGCAACCGGGAATAAGGCAATCTTGAATAAAGCAGAGTAATGGGTGATGCTGCAATAGGCTGTGAGAGTAGCGTGCTGAATGATGGGAGTAGTAGTGATACTGAGGATAAGATGCTGGGTGGAATGAGACTTGAATGAAATACTTGCTGTTGATGATTAGAGAAGATGATGATGAGAGGAACTGAAGAATGACTGAAGAATCGACACCCAGATGAGAATCTTGAGACTTGAGAAAGGAACACAGCCAGTGGACTGGAGCAGCAGAGCACACGCAGGCCTCTCTCTTAGCAGGGAGAGAGGACAAAACCACAACTTGTCTCCTGAAGGTGGAGGACAAGACTGAGGTAGCACAGGAAGTCACATGGTAACCCAGCCAAAAGCTCGATGACCATCGGTGTTACCATGGAAGCAGGGCACAGTCACGTGACAACCAGCCATTGCATCATCACACCATTAGGCATATACAGAGAAATATACATGAGGAATACCATACTTGAACATTAGGAGGCGACATAACACCTTTAGACACTGATACCTGAATACACATGCAATAAATGAATGAAATAGCAGACCTGAAGACTGAGAAGGGTAACACAATACACGCAGTTTGCAGTGGACCATAGCTTTCCAGAACAGAACTAGTTATAATAAAAATATGAGCATAAGAAGGGCTGTTCTGGGACACTGCATACCTCCCTACTAGAAATGAGCCGACCTCGGCAAACCACAAGTTGAGGTAGATGTGGCTGAATGAACATAGAGGACCAGGACAACAAGACAAGAGGAAGGAATGTTAGTGTCAGTGAGTATGTAGATGTGTGTTTCCCACGCTCAAGGCACAGGTGAGAAGAGAAATATGAAGAGAAAGAAAACCCTAGTGGCAGGACTTCACCTAGGGGTGCCTAACGTACTCTGGTTACAGGTAGTTAGTGCGTGGACCATCTGACATGGAAGCCAGGACAACTTAACTGCTGGCGGGGGACCCTCAATATTCCAGCCAGTTTGACAGTAGGTTTCCAATGGAAATGAGTTACCCTACTGGAAAGAAAACTGTGAAGACCTGTGTACTGCCTTGGGTGTCTGTGTGAAGTGACTTGAACACCTGAAAGAGAAAGAATAAAATAACAAAAGCAAGCACACATCTGGGTACCCTCATACACACCACTCAATCATACCACACAAGCACTCCATAGGCCGAACACACGAAAAGGTATCCAAGGTGCAATGTGTATGGACAAGTGTAAAGGTTGAGTATGACTATGTGTAGCAACTACTATGTTGGGACAAGACAGAGGCAAACAAACACTAAAAAACACAAGGAATGGAAACACAGAAGACAACAAACACTGCGAGGTCTTGAGGAGAACTGGCTCAAATAACTCTGAAGACATCTGAAGAAAACTGGCTCAAATAATCTTTCCAGCTGTAGATATAATAATACTATGCATGGAGAAAATAGAAGATCCTTCTGAAAAATACACTTTTTTTTTTTTTTTAGAAAATACACTTTCTCTGAGGCCAAAGATATAAATATGTAGACTGACTTCTTTACTCAGAGGAGGAGGAAACTGTCTGACTTTGACATGAAAATATACACTGTGAGAAAAAAAAATACTTTTTCAAAAGACACACTTTACTCTGAGATGACTCTAAATGATTTTTCTGCTTACTCAGAGGTAGGAAAATATATATATATATATAAGACTCTGACAAGGAAATAAACTTTTGACTACTGAAGTGCAATCATAAAATACAATAATAAACCTCTGACAATCACATAATCATGAAAAGTGCTTTAGGAAGAACTGGATAAGTGTCTCTGTTTGGTAGAGTCTCTTTAGGCAATATACACCATCGTCCATGTAAAGGCTCTGGGACAGGCACTGAAGAACAGTTTGGTCAATGAGTGTCCATCAGCACATAGCTGGGTGATAATAAGGAAACTTGGTCAGGAGGACCAGGCACGAACCTTGAAAGTTGCAAACTTCACACAGCAAACAAAACTGGAAAGGAAAACAGTTTAAGGACTTTGGTCTCTGTAGCGGATTGGTGGTGTTCCCCGAGTTGAGCGCTCAGACCGTCTCAGCATGAGGTTGGCTTCATGAGTAGCTTGCTCTGGAACAGATTGGGGGTCATTGACAGCAGCTGGTTGCGGAGGAGGAACCGCAGGAGACGGAGCCGGAGCCGCAGGAGGCGGGACAACTGGGGCGTTCATCGGAATCCCCTGATAGCCAATAGCCATGAGGAATGGTTCAGTTTGGAACATATCTTCAAGAGAGACCGGGTTAGATGGAGCCTCTGAGACTGGCGGAAGTGCCTGTACAGGTGCTGGACAGGATGCTGTGAGGCCTTGCAGATCCTCCCTCACACAGCGCTTCATCCTATTCCGGTGTACAGTTTGAGGGGCCAGACCTGGCTTCTTGACCTCGTACACGTCAGTCTCTGGATAGGGAATAGCAGAAATGATATAGGGCTCAGGCTCCCATAGACTTTCCAACTTGTGAGTGCGGTGATATTTTTTTAGCCAGACCCTGTCCCCCACTCTTAGTGGCGTGGCATGCGCCCCTTGATTATAAGCATCTTCCTGACGCTGGTGGGCCTCTCCCATCTTCTGGTCGACAATCTCTCGGGCGTCTTGAATCCTCCTCTGATGCTCTTGGACCCAGTCGGTATCAGGCAGAGGGTTGACAGTGTCAGTTAATTGAACTCCAAGCGCGCGGTCTTGAGGAAGCTGACCTTGGCGCCCAAACATCAGATAGAAAGGGGAGTAGCCTGTAGAGCAATGGGTGGTGTTGTTGTAGATTTCCACCAGCTCATCCAACAGGTGAGGCCATTCCACCCGCTTTGCCACCGAAGCTGTTCTTAGCATATTGATGAAGACCTGGTTGATTTTGTCGCAGAGACCATTGCCTTGCGGGTGATAGGCCGTGGTACGAAGCTTTTTGCACTCGTGATAAGTGCACAGCTCATGGAAGAGTTGAGATTCGAAAGCCAGGCCTCGGTCTGTGAGCAGGGACTTAGGACAGCCGTAGTGTTTCACATATTCTTTGTAGAAAGTGATGGCTGTGGTCTTTGCAGTCAAGTCTCGGACGGGTACCACGACTACCCACTTGGAGTAGTGATCGACCATGGTCAGGGCATAGGTGTATCCACATCTCGTTGGGGCCAACTTCACATGGTCCAAGGCAACAAGCTGATTTGGCCGGTGAGACACAATGGAATGCAAGGGAGCTCGAGCCTCTCTTCCTCCCACCTTGGAGATGTTACAGGCGGGGCATTCAGCACACCAGTTCTCAAAGTCAGCCCGCATCCTGATCCAATATAACCGTTGACGGATGGTCGCCTCAGTCTTATGGACCCCGAAATGGCCGGAACGGTCGTGGTAGGCATCCAACACCAATTTGGCGTCTCGGCGGGGAATCAAGATCTGATGGCATTGTTCTCCAGAGACAGGGTCCAATGAGTTCCTCAGAAGTAGGCCCTTATGGAGTAGGAGCTGATTCCTCTGTCTCCAGAGACGTCTCAGTTCAACGTCTGGATAGGGCCTCTTAATTCTCATGGGGACTCTCCCAGTAGACAAGTAGTCATAGATTTCCCCCAAGACTCTGGACTCATTCTGGATGGTCTGCCATCGGGACAAATCTTGATAGGGCCCCCAGTCAGGGGACGTCTCGCCCGCTTTGACCGCCGTGGTAGTACTCTGGGTAGCGAATCTCTGATAGAAAGGGGGCATCTCCACATCTTCCCAGTCGTCATCCTCCGGGGCTTCCTCACCTCTAGGCAATTGAGACAGCAGTTCAGCATTCACATTGGCTTTGCCGCTTCGATACTTGATTTCGAAGTTGAAGTTGGCCAACCTAGAGGCCCAACGCTGTTCCTGAGCGCCCAGTCGCGCGGTATTGAGGTGAGCTAGCGGATTGTTATCTGTATAGACAGTGAACGGTGTAGCTGCGAGCTAATCTTTGAATTTTTCAGTAATGGCCCACACCAGCGCAAGCAACTCCAATTTGAACGAGCTGTAGTTACTATCATTCTTTTCAGCACCTCTTAAACTTCAGCTGGCATAGGCAATAACTCTTTCTTGATTACCCTGGACTTGAGACAGGACAGCCCCTAGGCCTTGGAAGCTGGCGTCGGTGTAGAGACGGAAGGGCTGACTATAGTCAGGGTAAGCCAGGATGGGAGGCGAGATCAACAGGGCCCTCAGGGTTTGAAACGCCGTCTCCTGACGTTCAGACCACTCTATGGGTAGCCGTCGATTGTAGTTCTCTCGAGGGCAGCCGCGGAGTAGCTCGTTGAGTGGTTCAGCCACCTGGGCGAAGTGGGGTATGAAGCGACGGTAATAGCCCGCAAATCCAAGGAAGCTTCTCACCTCTTTCACCGTCTTGGGAATGCCCTAGCTTTCCACAGCCGAAATCTTCTCGGGGTCAGTTTGTATTCCCCCGGCACTTACAACATGCCCCAAATAGTTCACCTGCGGTTTGAGGAGATGGCACTTCGACGGTTTGATCTTGAGGCCATGGTCAATAAGGACTTAAAACACTTCGGCTAAGTGATGAATATGGTCCTCATAAGTGCGAGTGTAGACAATGACGTCGTCCAGGTAGAGCAATACACTTTGGAAGTTGACGTGACCGAGGCACCTCTCCATTAGCCGCTGAAAGGTGGCGGGGGCGTTGCAGAGCCCAAACGGCATACTGGTGAACTCATAAAGTCCCATGGGGGTAGTAAATGCCGTCTTCTCCCGGTCTTCAGGAGCCATGGGCACCTGCCAATACCCACTGGTGAGATCCAACGTGGAGAAGTAGGCGGCTGAACCCAGAGCAGCAATAGATTCCTCTATCCGAGGCAGCGGATAGGCATCCTTGTGAGTAATGGTGTTCAGCTTCCGGTAGTCAACACAGAATCTGATGTTGCCGTCCTTCTTTTTAACGAGGACAATAGGGGTAGCCCACGGACTTTGGCTCTCCTGGATGACGTTGGTGTCCTTCATTTCCTGGAGCAGTTTCTTCACCTGCTGATAGCTGGCAGGCGGAATAGGCCGGTGCTTCTCCTTGATAGGAGGGTGATCTTTGGTATTAATTCGATGCTGGACCAGACCAGTTTTACCAAAGTCAAGTGAATGCTTGCTAAAGGCCTCGTGATGGCGCTTGGCAACTTTGAGTACCCCCTGAATATGCTCGATTGGGGTGTTGGCATCCCCGATGTGGAGGGCATCCCACCAAGGGGCACGGGACTGTTTGGATTCCCCTGGTGTTGTCCTGATCGACCTCTGGTTGGCAATAGTCTCTTCACGTATGAGATCCTCAGGGTCGAGTTGGTGGAGCATGGCGACCGTAGTGAATTTAGGTAGGTCGACTGGAGATGCACTGAGGTTGACCAACCGTACTGGAACCTTACCATTGGAGACGGTCACTAGACTTCGGGCAGCCATGACAAGGGGTTGCCCCTCAATCTCGATGGAATCTAGTAGAGCCTCGTAGTCGGCATTGTCTAGGCCCGGTCGAGCCCTGCACCAGATAAGGGTTTCACTGTTAGCTGGGATAGTGATTGGGCGAGCATCTTTAGTACGGACACGACAAATCTCCCCACGGTGATTGACAAACCTCTGCTGAGCGGCGAGCGCCTTGATAGTCTTCTGGATGGCTTGTCTGTAGGGGGAAGAAGCTTGAGACAGAGAGTTATGCAGGGCAGCTACTAATTCAGAGAATGCATGGCGAAGGACATTCATGCCCAAGACTGTAACACCACTGTCCCCTTGAGCCTCAGTGACTATAACACCCTGCTGGGCTAACCTCCGGTTACCAATGCATATAGTGGGTTCCCAATACCCTAGTTGTGAGATAGGCCGACTATTACTAGCAATCAGTTTCAACCTGGCCTTCTCCACTGGATACAACACCCTGCGGTCCCAATGTGCCTGAGATTCTACCTCCTGGGTGTTGGCCCTCGGACCCGGGGGTGGCCCGTTTAACTGAAAGCACTGGGATTGGTAGTGTCCATGTCGCCGACAGTAGTCACAGTAGGGCCGCTCTCGAGGTGGGGCCCTGTGGGGTATGGATAGGGCAGAGCGTGGGTGCCTGGGAGGTGACTCTAGAGACAGGGCCTGGCTGGAGGTAGAGTGAGAGGAGGAGATGGATGAGGCCCCCTTTAGCTCCTGAATGGCGTGACATAGAGAGCTGACTACGTGAGTGAGGAGGTCAGGAGTAACCAGGGGGCTGGTAAGAGAAGCTTGCACGGCCTGAACAGCTGGAACAGGTGAAATAGCAGGCGTGGTGACGGGCCCAGGGGTCACACCTGTCAGTACTGGCTGACTCGAGGTCGGGGGGCAGTCATGGCAGGGGGAGTCAGTTCAGATTACCCTCAGAGCCAGGGTTTTGAAATCCAGGAAGGACATATTAGGGTTCTGCGCAGCCAGCATGCGCAGCTGGCTTTGAATGACCCTAGAGTCTATGCCCTCTATGAAGCGGTCTGTGATTATGTTTTCCGCTGCAGAGGGGTCAATGACATCCACCTGTTGTAGGGCCCGATAGGCAGACTGGAGGGCAAGGGCATAGTCTCTCAAGGTCTCACCTGGTTTCTGGCGCCGATCATAGAACTGGAGGTGAATTTCTGTGGAGGACTGTACCTCAAATTCCCTCCGGAGGCGATCAAGAATCTACTGTACCGCGGCTTTCTCCGTAGTGGGCCATGACCGGACCTCCTCCGCAGCAGGACCTTCTAATTGTCCGAGTAGGAGCTGTACCTGCTGGATAGGGGAGAGAGAAACCAGTTCAAGAGTACGAGAAATTTTCTCCTTAAAAGCAGCCAAGGTATGGGGCTCCCCCTTATAGCTGGGCAGGTGGTTGGGCCCAATGAAAAACGGCACTCCAGCAGCACTAGCAGATGCAGGGGGGGCAGCTGGAGGAACGGGTGCGCCAGCGGGTGAGGAGGGTGGACTATTTGACCCGCCGGCGGCATCATCATCCGGGCTGGACATGATGGGGAACTTTCACTTATCTGGCTGTCACAGCGCAGCAGACGGGATCCCTGGATGAGCTGCAGCGAGTGGTCCGGACGATTGGCGGTGAGCTGAGATGACTGCGGCAGGAGCAGCAGGCTTGCAGGAGACAGCGGTGGAGCGGGCGGAAGCTGGGCCCGGCGACTTCCGGCAGGCGCGGCAGGAATCTTCTTCCCCCCGGCAACAGAGGTAATAGCTGAAGGGCCGGGGGCGGAGCTTGAGTGGCGCGTGCGCGCGCGGGAACCGGGGAAATGCGGCCTTAACCCCTTCCTGGGCCACTGTGACAGTTGCAAAGTCTCTTTGGGGTTGCGGCACAGTCTTGGGGGGGCACACAATGTGATCGTTATCCTGTTCGTGACGCCAAATGCGATGCCCTGGCCCCTAGGGGCCACTCCGCAGTGTAGATGGTGCTAACAGGCAGGAACCGCGGCAGCTGTAGGATAATGTGGTCACGGTGTAGGCACGAGGGTGATACAGCTGGAAACCGGGCTCCTGACCCTGCGGGAATACTGGGCATGCGATTCTTCGTTGTCCTTAGTCAGGGCACCAATTATCACATCAATGCCAAGGTTCAGAAACAACGGTAGTTGTATATTTATTGTAACGGTAGTAACTAGTAGCAACAGTCTCTCCGGATGCAACCGGGAATAAGGCAATCTTGAATAAAGCAGAGTAATGGGTGATGCTGCAATAGGCTGTGAGAGTAGCGTGCTGAATGATGGGAGTAGTAGTGATACTGAGGATAAGATGCTGGGTGGAATGAGACTTGAATGAAATACTTGCTGTTGATGATTAGAGAAGATGATGATGAGAGGAACTGAAGAATGACTGAAGAATCGACACCCAGATGAGAATCTTGAGACTTGAGAAAGGAACACAGCCAGTGGACTGGAGCAGCAGAGCACACGCAGGCCATCGGTGTTACCATGGAAGCAGGGCACAGTCACGTGACAACCAGCCATTGCATCATCACACCATTAGGCATATACAGAGAAATATACATGAGGAATACCATACTTGAACATTAGGAGGCGACATAACACCTTTAGACACTGATACCTGAATACACATGCAATAAATGAATGAAATAGCAGACCTGAAGACTGAGAAGGGTAACACAATACACGCAGTTTGCAGTGGACCATAGCTTTCCAGAACAGAACTAGTTATAATAAAAATATGAGCATAAGAAGGGCTGTTCTGGGACACTGCAATAGCAGCCATACAGGCCCTGCCAAACGAGAAGGCCCCTGGGTGGATGGTCTCCCGGGGGAATTCTACAAAAGGCATGGCGATTTTCTTGCTCCTCAACAAGGGGTTCTACCGCCATTCATGCGGGAAGCAATCATAGTAGTCATACTTAAGCCGGGAAAGAACCCTGATTTACCTGACTCTTATCGGCCTATTTCCCTGCTGCCGGCAGATGGGAAAATTCTAGGTAAAAGTACTGGCCAACAGATTGATCGCAGTGTTTACCCAGCTAATACACCCGGATCAGTCTGGTTTTATGCCCAATAGGTCGACTGCGCATAACCTCCGTAGATTGCATCTAAATTTGCAGGCGTACCTACCGGGAGACACTCAGGCAGCCGTGATCTCACTCGACGCTGCCAAAGCATTTGACAGCGTCGAGTGGGAATTCCTTTGGTTGGTTATGGGGAGGATGGGGTTTGGGGAGGGTTTCATAAATTGGGTGCGGCTGCTTTATTCTAGTCCTGAGGCACGGATAAGGGCAAATGGCAAGTTGTCGGAAAGGTTTAGTTTGGCACGGGGAACGAGGCAAGGTTGCCCGTTGTCCCCGCTGCTGTTTGCCATTGCCATAGAGCCGCTGGCGGCTCTTATTAGGGAATCAGAGGCTATAGTGGGTTTTCCAAAACAGGGAGGGGAAGAGCGTATTTCACTTTACGCAGATGATATGCTGCTATACACTGCAGACATAGCTAGGTCTATGGGCCCTATCATGGATATTATTGGGGGTTTTGGGAAAAGGTCGGGACTCACAATAAACTGGGATAAGTCTGTAGGGCTTCCCCTGACCCCGCCCCCCCCTACCCGACAGCGCTTTGTCCTCTGCCCCACTGCAAGTGGTCTCTAGATTTAAATACTTGGGGATTCTAATTACGGCACATACCAAAGATTACATACCGGATAATCTGCTACCTCTGATAACTAAGCTAGCTTCATAGGCAGATACGTGGGCCAAATTGCCTCTTTCGGTGATTGGAAGGAGCAATTTGCTAAAAATGATCCTTATGCCCCAACTGCTATACATCCTACACAATTCACCAGTATGGATTCCTGCTAAACACTTTAAGCGTATTAATTCTATATTTAGAGATGTTATCTGGAAGAAATCAGTAGCTAGAATTAGGAGGCACTTCACAGGGGTAAAAATGATGGCGGGCTTGCAATTTCTGACCCCTTTTTATATTTCATGGCAGCACAACTGCAACACCTTAAGGGGTGGGGTCAGGCAGATGACAAGAGTATAGTTGGTCAACTGGTTACGGGGCTCACGGGGCATACCCCACCAATAGCAGCTATGGAGGCGAACTGCACAAGATACCGAGAAAAGACTCTCCCTACTCTGCTTCTCATGTCCAGAGCTTGGAGCAAAATGAAATCACTTTTAGGCATTGCAGGTTTCACTACTTTTACGCCCTTATGGCATAACCCAGGCCTTCCGGAAACGTTCCAACTAGAAGGATTCTCCCCATGGGCCAAGCGAGGAATCCGATTTGTATCTCAGGTGTGGAGTAATGGTATAGTGGAATCCTTTGAAAAACTCAAATAGGAATTTCTATTATCTAACAAGATAATACATGTTCTTCCAATATCTGCAACTCCGACATGTGCTACAAACCCAACATGCTGCAACGCCAATTAGTGTTAGTACGCACATTTTAATCGAGGAAATTGGTAGCAGGGGCTCGATGAGAGGCACTATATCACTGATATATGACACATTGTTTACGGCGAAACTCTCAGGTGCTCCTCTTGCTGTAAGGGATAAGTGGGTATCGGAGGTGGGAGTTATAGATGACGACTTACTTGAGTTAACACCCACACTTTCCCTTAGTGAGCCGCAGCGGCTGTCACAATTATTTCTAGTACACAGAGTGTACCGAACCCCACTAATGCTACACAAAATAGGCTACAGGACTGACTACTGTTATCCAAGATGTAGTGAAGAAGACGCGCACATTCTACACGTTTTGGGCACGTCGAGAGTTGGAAGCCTATTGGAAAGAAATTCTAGAGCTTATCAAAAAGATGTATGGGATAACACTTACTATTGATCCGAAAGAATGTGTATTAGGCCTGCTAGACCATCTAAATATAGACGAATATATTCTAATAGGGGTGCAACGTTTGTTATATCAAGCTCGAAAAACAATAGCATCTAAGTGGATCCAGCCGCAGGCTCCTACCACAACAGAATTTATGAATAGAATAGACATGGTAATACGAATGGAGAGAGGGGTGTATATAAAAAGGAACTGTCTGAGGAAATTTGAGGCCATATGGGGGAGATGGGTAGATACGCCGGGTTTGCCATCTAGAGCTCTTTTGCAACTATGTAGGAACCCTGTACAAATGTGGGCGGGAGCGGTGTGAGAACCCTTGGAGACTAGCTAACTGCAGAAGCAGATGGAAGGAGACGCATTGTAATAGGGGGAACTGGACTTATATTTCCGAGAGTTACTAATGGCACGCTACTGTTTTGGTTGTATGTTTAATTGAGACTACCTCAGGTGAGGAGTATGTTTGCCTTTTTTTTTTTTTTTTTTTTAATTTTTGTTTTGTTTTTTTGTGGCATTGATTACTGACAGTGAAAAAAGAAAATCAAAGACTGTTCCTCATAGTATGTACACGACACATTACTTATGTTTCTTTGAAAAACTGACTTGTAATAGAAAATGGTGTAATGCAATGTTATGGAAGATGTATATGCGGTCTTTGACAATAAAAAAAACTATCTGATTTAAAAAAAAAAAAAACAGTACATGAAACCATCGGAGATATAGAGTAGAAGATAAGGGGAAAGCAGAAGGGGAGACAAGTTTAGGGAATGTTGTAAGCATGCCTGAAGAGATGAATCTTCAGGATACACTTGAAGCCGGGTTCACACTACGTTAAAAAACACAGCCATATTTCATAACAATGGCTGTATTTGCGCAAACAACGGCTGTTATTTGCACAATAACGGCTGCTGTTTGCGCAAATACGGCTGTTGTTATGAAATACGGCCGTGTTTTTACGTAGTGTGAACATAGCCTGAAACTGTAAGTGTTGAGTATGAGTCAGAGGTCTTTGGGTAGGGCATTCAAGAGAACTGGAGCAGCACGAGAGAAGTCTTGAAGGTGGGAATGAGAGGTTCTGATTTTAGGAGATGTTAGTGTAAGACCATTAGCAGAATGTAGAGCATGGGTAGGATGGGTAGGTGAAGATGAAGGAGGAGATGTATGGAGGGGCAGAATTGTGGAGAGCTTTATGGGTGAGGGTGAGGAGTTTAAACTGAATTCTGGACTTAAAGGGTAATCAGTGCAGTGACTGGCAAGCCCAGATTGGTAATCTGGCGCAACGGGCAGATGCGCGCTGGGTCGGTCAGATTAGCGATCAGTGAGTTACATGCCCCTTTTAATATTTGCGCCACCCCCTTGCAGTGGTTGAAAGAACAGCACGGCCATCCACCACCTTATTCACTCAGCCTCTGCCAGGGCCAGCCACTGGCCGGCATATGGTCCAGTCCTGTCCAGTCCCTGTCTCCCAATCCTCCTCAACCTTCCCCCAATTGCCCCCCAAGCACACCTAAGGGCCGCTGCCGCTGTTGCTTTATGGCCGCTCTGCCCCTTAGTATAGAAGACGTGGGGTGCGCAGGAGTGTTTGCTGGACCATTCCCCTGATGGCTGATGTCACCTTCCGGACGCGCCGCAGAGGATCCTGGAGAACAAAGGAGAAGACGCAGACACCACACTCCAATAGCTGCTGGGGACTGGAACTGTCAGGAAGATGATGCAGCTGGATACCGGAGCCAGGAGGAAGAAAAGGCAGCTGGAGACTGGAGCCAGGAGGAAGAGGTGAGTATACTTTTTTTCTTTTTTTACATGGGGGCTGCATAGAAGGGAAGTGCCTATTTTATATGGGGATGGTAAAAAGGGTGCCTATTCTATTTGTGCCACAGGGGGGCTATACTATACAGCCGTACAGAGGGGGCCTATGTTATGTAGGAATTGCAGCACAAGGGGACAGTATTATGTACTTACCTTTTACTATGTGGGTGTGCTGCACTGGGGGCCTATACTATACAAGGGCACATACTATACAAGGGACCTATTCTATATAAAGATTCAGAGAGGTCCTATACTGTATGGGGGTACAGTGGAGCCCTATGCAGGCACAGAGGGGGGTCTAATACTGTGTGGGGATAGCAAGGAGGCCCTAAATATATAGGAGCACAGAGGGGGCCCAAACTACTATAGGGAAGCATAGAAGAGTGGCCTATTACTATATGGAAACACAGCACATAGGAGGCCTATACTATATGGGGTACAGAGGGGGCCTGATACTAAAATACTATATGGGTGTGTGTGCAGAGGGGACAGACTACTATTTGGAGGCACAAACTGAGCCTAACTGCTTATATGGGGACAAAGAGGAAGCATGGTTACTATGTGAATCAATACACTTGGGGTATTTTTATATAGATGTGGATAAGGCTGGAGTGAGGAGCCTAAAATGTTTGGAAGACCCTAGGGAAACTTCATGATGGCGGAGCCAGATAGAGAAGAAAAGGTAAAGTGAACAAAAGGTAAAGTGAACAACATTACTTGCAATCCATGAAGAGAAGACACCTCAAGTGAGTTACAGGATGTTACTGCACTATAAGCACTTATATGGTCTGCAGAACTATTATTCAGTTAGGAGCTACTATTACATGGTCACTGCTTGAATACTAAAGAATATGGGTCTTTATATTGTTATTTTGTTCAGTAACAGTACAGTAGTATTGTGCAGTGACTGTATGGTGATGAAAGTGATCATGCTATGACGGTATAACTTCCTCCTTGTATACTGGTATTATTGGTAATATCAGTCTCTGTATACTGGGTTAGGCTACGTTCACACAGAGCAAAAGGGGCGGATTACGCGAGGAAATATTTCCGCCTGAAATCAACTGACGGTGAATTCCGAGCAGAATATAAGCAGAATGTAAGCAGAATCCCTGCGTATTCCGCTAGGAAAGTGTTCAGCTCGTAATCAGCTCTTGACAAATTCAGCGCGGAATACTCGAGGAATCCGCGCTGAATCCGCATGCATTCAGCGCTGAAATTCAGCGAGTATTTGGCGAGTAAACTAGACTATACCAGAATATATACCAGAATCCTCCCCCCCCCCTTTTTTCCCCATTTCCGCGCTGATTCAGCGCGTAATTTCCGCTTGCATTCCGCGCTGAATACGCTTGTATTCCGCGCTGAAACAGAAAATCAGAGCCCCATTGGTTTGTATAGGCTTCCGCTAGCGGAAGAATGAACATGTTCATTCTTCTGGCGGAAAGCGGATTAGTTCAGTGCGGAAATTTCACCGTGTGAACTGCAGAGCAAAATTTCCATTCAACACAATGGAAATTAGCTCTGCACCTATTTTAACGGCTGAAATTTCAGCGCTGATTCAGCGCAGAAATTCAGCTGCTTTTGCTCTGTGTGAACGAGCCCTTAGGTCGGTAACAGTTTAGCAGTAATGCTACGTTCACATTAGCATTCGTCCTTCCGGCATCATTCCGTCATCCTTTTCCGTTTTAGTGAAAGTGAAACAGAAATTGTCGGATCCGTTATAATCCCTATAGGTTTCAATGATATTTTATTGTGCTCCGTTTGACCAAATAGTGCTCCGTTAGCATGCAATCCGTTCAACTTCCGTTCTTCTGAACGGACGAAAAAATTGTGTTTGCAGTATTTTTTTTTCCTTTTTCAAAAACGGAACTTAAACGGATCGATGCAATCCGTTTTTTTTTTTTTTATAATGATAGTCAATGGTGACGGATCGAAACGGAAGGTTAATCCGTTTGCGTCCGTTGTTCAAGTTTCCGTCCCATTCCGTTTTCTAGTTGGAACATGCGCAGAAGGGGAGAGAAGACAGGAAGTTCTAGAGTGTCACATGACTCTTCCTGTTCAGACCGGCCCCAGCAGCATCCTTGGTCCCTCAGAAGGAAAACTGGAAAGAAAATCACCTCAGAAGCTATTAAAAGAGCATCAAATCTTCTCTTCTCATCTGTAGGTAATAATCTATATCAGCCATGCTTGTTGTTTTTATCCCAGGGAGATTATGCTGCCCAGTTCATTATAGGGCTTGCTGTTTTCAGTCAAAATGGAGGGAGGGCCATGTAGTCAGACATGCTTGCTCTCTTCATCCCAGGAAGAATATGCTGCACTGTTTATTAACCCCTTGCCGCAAAATGACGTTTGGGAAACGTCATGTAAAGCAGGTAGTTCCCGCAACATGACGTTTCCCAAACGTCATGACTTCCCTGCCTCCCCCCGCTGTCCCTAACGGTGATCGGGCAGTGGGAGGAGGCTATGTCACACAGCATCCTCGCGCTGCTTCTGCCCGGAGGGGAGCCGCGCTCCCCCCGGGCAGTTAACCCCATAAACGCTGCGGTCAATGCGACCGCAGCGTCTATGGGGAGATTCATGGCCTCCCGCCGATCGGGCGGCGGGGGGAGGCTGCAGAACATTGCCTCCCCCCACCGCCACTACCAATATGTCCCCCGGCCCCCTCCCTGTGTCCCCCGATATCGGCGGATCGCCGCTATTACCGTTATAGCGGCGATCCGCCGGTACCGGGCATTACCGGCGCAGCCGACAGCTTTCATCTCCCCCCACCGTGAATCCACGGTGAGGGGAGATGAAAATGTATCCCCCAGGCCCCAGATCAGCCCCCCTAGTGGGCGATCACTAACCCGCTCCCCTTCCCGGGTGGCCATAACATCCAAGATGGTCGTGTGGTGATGGCCAATTTGGTCTCTGTCACTGAACTATGATTACTGTGATAGAAAATATCACAGTAATCATAGAAAATATCACAGTAATCATTGTAATACAGTGAAAATGAATGTATAAAGTACAAAAAGTGAAAAACATACAAAAAAATAAAACACACACTTTTTATTATAGTAATAATTGGAGTTTACTCCCAAATTACCCCTACCCCCCCCCCCCCCCAGATTACCCGTAACCACCGCAGGTTGCCCATATCCGCCCCAGTTTGCCTGTAACCACCTCAGGTTGCCTGTATCCGCACCAGGTTGCCCGTAATCATGCCAGATTGCACGTAATCACCGCACGTTGCCCATAACCACCGCACTTTGCCCATAACCACCGCATGTTGCCCGTAACCACCGCACGTTGCCTATAACCACCACACATTGCCCATAACCACCGCACGTTGCCCATAACCACCGCACGTTGCCTCTAACCACCGCAAGTTGCCTATAACCACCACACATTTCCCTTAACCACCGCACGTTGCCTCTAACCACCGCAAGTTGCCTATAACCACCACACATTGCCCATAACCACCGCACGTTGCCCATAACCACCGCACGTTGCCTATAACCACCACACATTACTCATAACCACCGCACGTTGCCCATAACCACCGCACGTTGCCTGTAACCACCGCATGTTGACCGTAACCACCCCGAATTGCCAGTGACCCCCTCCAGATGGTCCGTAATCAGCCCCGATTGCCCGTAACCCCCCAGATTGCACGTAACCACCGCACGTTGCCTTTGACCACCGCACGTTGCCTCTGACCACCGCACGTTGCCTATAACCACCGCACGTTGCCTCTAACCACCACACGTTGCCTCTAACTCACACACGTTGCCAGTGACACCCTCCAGATTGCCCGTAACCACACCAGATTGCCGTAACCACCCAAAATTACATGTACCCACCCCTGATTACCTATAAGCACTTCAGTTTATCCGTAACCACCCCAGATTGTCTGTAACCACCCCATGTTGCCCGTAACCACCGCAGATTGTCTGTAACCACCCCATGTTGCCCCTAATCACACGTAGTTTCCCCCAGATTGCCTCTGACCACCGCACGTTGCCTCCGACCACCGCACGTTGCCTCTGACCACCGCACGTTGCCTCCGACCACCGCACGTTGCCTCCGACCACCGCACGTTGCCTCCGACCACCGCACGTTTCCTCTGACCAACGCACGTTGCCTCTAACCACCCCAAATTGCCAGTGACCCTCTCCAGATTGCCCGTAACCACGCCAGATTGCCTGTAACGACCCCAAATTACAGGTACCCATCCCAGATTACCTATAAGCACTTCAGTTTATCCGTAACCACCGCACATTGCCCGTTACCACCCCACGTTGCCCGTTACCACCCCAGATTGTCTGTAACCACCGCAGGTTGCCCATAACCACCCCAGGTTGCCCATAACCACACCAGGTTGCCCGTGACCACCCCACATTACCTGTAATCTAATTTTAATTTTAGTAACTGCGCTATTCTAATAACTATTATAGCTGCGGTTTTGCTCCAGCAAATTGTCGCTCCCTTCCTTCTGAGCCCCGCTGTGTGCCCAATACAGTGGTTTATGCCCACATATGGGGTACCGTTGTACTCAAGAGAACCTGCGTTACAAATTTTGGGGTATTTTTTTCTCCCATTCCTCGTGAAATTAAGAAATTTTAAACTAAACGAACATATTATTGGAAAAATTCGAGTTTTTCATTTTTACTATCTTATTTTGAATACTTTCCTCTAATACCTGTGGGGTCAAACCGCTCACTGCACTCCAAGATGAGTTCTTTGAGGGGTGTACTTTCCTAAATGGGGTGACTTTTGGGGGGTTCTATTCTGTTGACACTACAGGGGCGCTGCAAACGCACCTGGCGCTCAGAAACTTCTTCTGAAAAATCTGAACTGAAAATGCTAATTGGCGCTCCCTTCCTTCTGAGCCCTCCTGTGTGCCCATACAGTGGTTTATGCCCACATATCGGGTACCGTTCTACTCAGGAGAACCTGCGTTACAGATTTTGGCATGCAGCTTCTCCCCTGTTCCTAGTGAAATTGAGAAATTTCAAACTAAACGAACATATTATTGGAAAAATTCTAGTTTTTCAATTTTACTGTCTTATTTTGAATACTTTCCTCTAATACCTGTGGGGTCAAAATGGTCACCACACCCCAAGATGTATTCTTTGAGGGGTGTACTTTCCAAAATGGGGTGACTTTTGGGGGGTTTCTCTTCTGCGGACACTACAGGGGCGCTGCAAACGCACCTGGCGCTCAGAAACTTCTTCAGCAAAATCTGCATTAAAAAAGCTAATTGGCGCTCCTTCCCTTCTGAGCCCCGCTGTGTGCCCATACAGTGGTTTACGCCCACATATGGGGTACCGTTGTATTCAGGAGAACCTGCGTTACAAATTGTGGGGTACTTTTTTTCTCTTGTTCCTCGTGAAATTGAGAAATTTCAAACTAAATGTATATATTATTTGAAAATTAAAATTTTCGATTTTTTCACGGCCTAATTGTGAATACTTTCCTCCAGCCCCTGTAGGGTTAAAATGCTCATTGTACCCCTAGATTAATTCTTTAAGGTGTCTAGTTTCCAAAATGGGGTCACTTTTAGGGGTTTCCAGTATACAAGCCTTCTAAATCCATTTAAAAAAAGAACTGGTCCCTAAAAAAAAATCAGTTTTGGAAACTTTCACAAAATGTGATAATTTGCTAATAAATTTCTAAGCCCCATAACACCCTAAAAAGTAAAATATGTTTCCCAAATTATGCCAGAATAAAGAGGACATATTGGTAATGTGATTTAGTAACTAATTTATGTGCTATGACTTCCTTTTTTAGAAGCAGAGAATTTCAGAAGTTCATAAAATGCAAAATTTTCAAATTTTTCATGATATTTTGATGTTTTTCACAAAAACACACAAAGTAGTGACCAAATTTTGCCACTAATATAAAGTGTCATATGTGACGAAAAAACTTTCTCAAAATCGCTAGCATACATTAAAGCATCACTGAGCTATAAGCGCATAAAGTGAGACAGGTCAGATTTTGAAAAATGAGCCTGGTCATTAAGGCCAAAACAGGCTTTAGAGGCAAGGGGTTAAAGGGTTTTTCATGCAAAATGGAGGTTGTGCCATGTGCTAGTCAGCTAAGCTTGTTGTCTTCACCCCTGGGATAATATGCTGCAATGTTCATTAGAAATGGAGGTTGTGCTTGTCAGCCATGTGACATGCTTGCTGGCTTTATCCCAGGGAGATTTTGCTGCACTGTTCATGAAAAATGGAGCTTGTGCTTGTCAGCTATGTGCCATGCTTGCTGGATTTATCCCAGGGAGAATTTGCTGCACTGTGCACTGTACATGAAAAATGGAGGTTGTGCTTGTCAGCCATGTGCCATGCTTGCTGGCTTTATTCCAGGGAGAATTTGCTTCACAGTTCAATCTAGGTCTTGCTTTTTCCATTAAAAATGGAGGTTGTGACTTGTGCATGTCAGCCATGCTTGTTGTGGGCCTTGGAGAGTGGGCCTTGTGCTGTATTCAGACATGCCTGCTGTATTCATCCCAGGGAGACTATGCTACACTGTTTATTAAAGGGCTTGCATTTTTCATTAAAAATGGAGGTTGTGCCTTGTGCTAGTCAGCCATGCTTGCTGTTTTCATTCCAGGGAGATTATGCTGCACAGTTCATTATAGGGCTTGCTGATTTCAGTCAAAATGGAGGGTTGGCCTTGTGCTGTAGTCAGACATGCTTGCTGTCTTCATCCCAGGGAGAATTTGCTTCACAGTTCAATGTAGGTCTTGCTTTTTTCATACCAAAGGAGGGTGGTGTAATCATGCTAATTTCATCACATAGCAATGTGACATGTGACTGATGTCCACCAATTGGTATTTTTCACAGAATGTCGTCCAGTTAAGATGATGATACTCCTGCATCCCGGAGACGTAGACTTGTAAGTTTTTAGATATAAAATGGGGGAAAATTTGTATTATACCTGTAGTCATTTTTTTATTTATGCAAATTTTTTTTTTTTTTTTTTTAGCATTCCCCCATGTTATCTGGTCAGGAAGAATCAGGATGCAGCGAGGTGTCACAGGTATTTAATAATTTTAGTGTTCAATGAAATTTTTTTAAAAACAGGCAAGAGCTTATAGTATGTTTTTTGAATGCAGACTTTTTTCAGTGAGGATGAAGAGGATAGCCAAGCATGTGCTGTTATTGCTACCTCTGCACAAAGTGGAGAGGATACCCAAGCAAGTGCTTCCTCTGCACAAAGTGGACAGGTACAAACCTACTCTCACTCTATGTATGTATTTTTAAAAATTCCAAGGAAAAAAATAAAGCCTAAAATTTCCTTTATGTTCCAGACTGTTGACCAACCTCGACAGACAACTGAAACCAGCATCAAAAAAGGCGTCGAAAAAGGCATCAAACATGTTCAGGTCGAGGGCGTGGTGCTATACGTAAAGTGAGTACATAGCTGTCAGAGTTTCACATTATAAAATAATAGTTGAAAGACAATGTTTATTTATCAATCAAATTTATATTTTAGGGTGCAGTTCGAACTCCAAAACCTAGAGTGAGGATCAACAATGACCTCATCCAGATGGTACAAGAGAGGAGTGCTTTATGGGACCACACTGACCCTGCGCATTCTGATCACCACCTAACACAGTCGTTCTGGGATGAAGTTCGTATTCGAGAACTGGAATGACTTGTCCCAACCTGAAAAAAGAAAAGCAGGTGTGTAAAGTAATTTTAGGGACTATTTACTGTAGTAGTGTGTTAAGATCAAACTTATGTCCTACCTTATTTTTAGGACAAAACGTCGTCATCAGATGGAGATTAACCCCTTCAAGACCGAGCCTATTTGCACCTAAAAGACCAGGCTCATTTTTCAAAATCTGACCTGTCTCACTTTATGCGCTTATAGCTCAGTGATGCTTTAACGTATGCTAGCGATTCTGAGATTGTTTTTTCGTCACATATGGCACTTTATATTAGTGGCAAAATTTGGTCACTACTTTGTGTGTTTTTTTGTGAAAAACATCAAAATATCATGAAAAATTTAAAAAATTAGCATTTTATGAACTTTGAAATTCTCTGCTTCTAAAAAAAGAAAGTTGTATTACATAAATTAGTTACTAAGTCACATTACCAATATGTCCTCTTTAATCTGGCTTCATTTCATAAACATATTTTACTTTTTTAGGGTGTTACGGGGGTTAGAAATGTATCAGCAAATTACCACATTTTCGTGAAAGTTTCCAAAACTGATTTTTTTAGGGACCAGTTCTTATTTTAAGTTGATTTAGGAGGTTTGTATACTGGAAACCCCCATAAGTGACCCCATTTTGGAAACTAGACACCTTAAAGAATTAATCTAGGGGTATAATGAGCATTTTAACCCTACAGGGGCTGGAGGAAAGTATTCACCATTAGGCTCGATTCACACGTAGTAATAGTGCGTCCGTATGTACGGATGTAATAGTGAGGCCGTATATTTGATGTTTCGTGTGTATGCTGGGAAGTATAGGATATGCGGCTGCACAGTGCACACTCCGTATGAGTTTCTGGCCTGATTGTATCCGGGTCCGTAAAAAATGAGCAAGACCATTATTTCCGGGCCGAAATGGTCCAAGTCGACCGTAGGAAGTAACATTCGGGCCTGGCGGAACCTCTGATTACTGCCGGATCAATCTGGATTCTCATTAGAATAATTCATCAATGCGTAACGCCCCTTCAGTTTAAAAGGCCCAAGTGAATGGGCTTCAATAGGTGACCATCCTTTTAGGTGTCCCGATCTGGAGCGATGGCACGGCGAGCGGAGCATGGTGGTGCTGGTCGTGGGCGACGTGGTTCCTGGCAGCGGGACATTGATGTTCCACGCCTGATCGCAGAGGTAAGTTTGATCGAAGAATTACACTCATCTTTCTAGAATGGTTTTACTTGGAAAATAGGATGTGTAGTCTCTTTCTGTGTATCTATTTATCCCTCTCTCTATCTATATATCTATGTAAATATATGTCTAATAATATGTAATGTATGCGAACCCAAATACATATCTCTGTTAATATATTTATGTGATGTGTTAAAATGTTTTACTTGGACTTAGAAATGCACATGGTCGTCTCGGCCAACCAAAACGCACCTAAGCCACATGTAACACACATATGAATGTCAACACTGTTAGTGGTCTTAAATATAATCGTTTTAGTCATGCGACACGGGCGTGGGAATGTGGCCTGCAAAAAACCACAAAGTATCGTCATGTGTTTCCTTATCTGCTATAGTATTAATTTCTAGTGCAGTTCCCATATAAAACCACTACTTACATATGTCGAATTTAGTATCCCTATTGAGTGTAGGGTTGTTTGATTTCTTACATGTATCAATTGTATTTAATAACAGTGACATGTGTACAAATGTAGACAATTTTTCTGCACAAATCAGTATAGTGCGTTTTGGATGCGTTTTTTGTGTGATATAGTGCATGTGAATCTGAGTAAGCGTGCGCACTACACCGTACACAGTATAGTCAAGTAATGTTTGTGGAATCTTTTGCAAATCGAGTCGAGCAAGGTTGCGTTTTTGATGCGTTTTTTGTGTGATATAGTGCATGTGAATCTGAGTAAGCGTGCGCACTACACCGTACACAGTATAGTCAAGTAATGTTTGTGGAATCTTTTGCAAATCGAGTCGAGCAAGGTTGCGTTTTTGATGCGTTTTTTGTGTGATATAGTGCATGTGAATCTGAGTAAGCGTGCGCACTACACCGTACACAGTATAGTCAAGTAATGTTTGTGGAATCTTTTGCAAATCGAGTCGAGCAAGGTTGCGTTTTTGATGCGTTTTTTGTGTGATATAGTGCATGTGAATCTGAGTAAGCGTGCGCACTACACCGTACACAGTATAGTCAAGTAATGTTTGTGGAATCTTTTGCAAATCGAGTCGAGCAAGGTTGCGTTTTTGATGCGTTTTTTGTGTGATATAGTGCATGTGAATCTGAGTAAGCGTGCGCACTACACCGTACACAGTATAGTCAAGTAATGTTTGTGGAATCTTTTTCAAATCGAGTCGAGCAAGGTTGCGTTTTTGATGCGTTTTTTGTGTGATATAGTGCATGTGAATCTGAGTAAGCGTGCGCACTACACCGTACACAGTATAGTCAAGTAATGTTTGTGGAATCTTTTGCAAATCGAGTCGAGCAAGGTTGCGTTTTGGATGCGTTTTTCATGTAGCTCGTTTTTGCACGTAGTTTCATGTTATTGTGTGCTCCTCCTCGAATGTTCGACCTAATGCTATACCTAACCTTACATGTATTTAATTATTAAAATATATTTGTCACTCTATATCAGCGACTGTTTAATACATAAATGTTGACCATAGTTATTACAAAATGTCGAGATCTCTAACCATAGTCGTTGTGACATGTTTTATCCACACACTAAGATAACAAAACACCACACACACACCAGAACAAACACCGCAGCAGTGAAATAGTTAGCTTCACTCGTTTGCACATGTGTTCATGTATTTTCGAAACAATGTTGATTTTCTCTTTCATCAGGTGTGAATGCAAAGCTGGCATTGATCTGGTCTTGTGGCCTACTAATTAGTGCTAGTTAAGATACAAAGCCTTTCCTAAATTCAATCATTAGACACCAATCTTGGTATGTTTTCAGAAGTGTGTTCAAAGAGTTCTGGCATTCCTTGGTTTAGTGAGTCTTGGCTCAGTGGTTATTAGGCTGTGTTCCTTAGATTACACAGGTGGTCTGTTGGAATCCCAACACCACTCTATGTAATGTCATAATGGAAAACATGTTCTTATTCTAATCGATGTAGACACACAGAGAGGTGAAGTCAGATGGAGATGTCTAGTGATTTCTGTCTTTCTATATAATTTTTCAGGTGCGGTCCCGTCCCCATTTGTGGGACTTGACTGTGCGTGGCTACCACGACCGCGTCCTGCGTCGCGAGACGTGGGAGACGATAGCGGCTGTGGTAGTCCCACAGTGGGGCGATGTGACGGACAGCGAGCAGCTGCGGATGGGTATGTCGTGTTGTCAAATAATGTATGACATAAAATTGTGAGAACAATGTCCGATATTTCTACCAAGACCTCGAAATATCTATCAATTATTAAAATCTATCTATTTCTAATAAATCTTTGCTTTTGTCAGTCCGAGCAGTGGAGACACGCTGGTCTAGTGTCAGGGACCAGTACCAACGGGCGATACGCACGGAGGAGAGGGGTGGGGAGCCGATCTCCATGCGCTATGCGCCTTTGTTGGATTTTATCCCGAGCCGCAGTCAACGGCAGTAAGTATATTTTTCTTATTCCATAATGTATATAGTATCATATAGTGTACAATATGTAATACATGAGATAAAATGTTATATGGGAGTAATGAATTTTAATTCTGCCTTTGGTTGTTCAGCAGAACCTGGTCCATACTCACTAGCAGATAATCTCATCCGATTTCACCAATCTGCCTCTTTATGTATATGTTTTATAGGAATGTGCAGACAATTATCTTTAATGTATCCCGATAATTTGACTACATACACTATTGCCATTCTTTATAAGGCCCTAGTTGTGTCATGTTTGTTAGCCTTCATGCTGGTGTATGTGACTGTCCAGAGAGGGTTAATGTATCCTGACCAATCACAATAGTCCCCTTTGCTCACACTCAAACAAATGCTTACACACCACTCTGACTCGTGCTTCAACATCCTGTCATTTCTCTAAAATATGTTAGTTTCTGTCATGGCGCTAGAACAACATCTCGTGATTTTTGCAGATCACGGTCACTCCCTCAGTTGTTTAGCGTGTGCTGTAGGTGGCAGAGCCAGTAAGCATGGTGAATGAAATGGCTGTTTCTATGCAGCGGATAATGTTTTATATTTAGTGTCCTACAGTACTAAGCAGTCCGAGAGCTGTTCTCCGGCCCACACTATTCACTTCCTTTATACTCAATGCTGGGCGGCCTGCTGCTCTGTCACTGTCTCAGTGTGGCCTGCGGGGATCTATGACAGGTACACAGGCCTCTTACTGGCCGCTTGTGTATCTGGTCACATGACTAACTCAGGCTCCTCTCCCTGCTGGGCCACATTAAAAAACACTTGTTGTTGTGTTGTCACCAGAATGGTTCCATGCCCACAACATGCCCTGAAGATGAGAGCATTGTTTCCACACTCAGAACGGGGAACATTTTTGGCTAATGTTTTTTTGTTTAAGTTTATTAGAAAACACTAATGTGAATGAGTTAATATAAATAGTTGTATGTCCTAACATAGGATGCGCATAGTACTACATAATGTCTTCGTGTTACCAAAACACACATTTCGACATACTGTATGTTATCAAAACTTAAACATTCGATATATGAAGTACCTTTATGAATGTGTCCATATTAGCTAACCTTTCTGTCTCTCCACAGAACCAGTGGCAATTTCGCAGACCCACCGGGAGGACAGGATGCTGCTGGTTCTGATGTTGCAGCATCACAGCAGGAGGGGGATAGTGCCACGCCACCGCCATCACAGGAGCCTGGCAGTCCTACTCTTTCTGAGGGCACGGAGCCGATGCCAGGACCTTCTGGCTCGACTTCCATGCACGAAGAGGAGGAGGCTGCAGCACCATCAACATCTGGTGCAGGTCCTAGTGGTGTGCCCCTGGCAGCTCGGCCACGTCAGCCACTCACGAGGCCCACTACTACCACCACCAGGAGGCGTCGGGAGCAAGAAGAAGCTCATTCAGCACTGAGTGAGTTGGATCAATCTGTCGTCAACTTTGTCAGGCGGTTTGATGGAGGAGATGATCAGAATGATTTCTTCTGCTACTATCTGGGAGTCCGTTTACGGAATCTCCCTACTAATCTGGCACGTAGTGCGCGGATGGTTACAGAAGTGCTGCTGTCGTGTCACGAGCAGATTGACCCCGATACTTTCCCCGACCCTTGCTATGTGGGCGTCCTCCTACAATCTGTGTATGGGTTACACTCACGGAGGCCACATATCCCGCCGGAGGGCTTTCTTTTCCCCGAGACCACTGCGCCCCCACCTGTGCCCCCACCTCTCTCCCCCCTTGTCCCCCCAGCATTGTCCCGAGAGCCACCTGGTGCCATGCCCCCTCCATCTGAGGGTACTAGGGCCGTTCCTAGGCGCCAGCCACGGCGTGGACGGCGCTCTCGGACATCTCGTTACCCACGACGTTTATGATTTCTACTATGTGATGTATGAGGCAATACATCATAATATTATTATATTTTTTTGGTTTAATTTTTCTTTTTTTTTTTTTTTTTTTTTTTATTTTTTTTGGTTTATGGCAAGTGGTCTCCTTTTTCAGGCCCAGAGAGGTCATTTTGTGTTAGGGTAGAGTAGGGTCCATGTCCCTGAGGACACCTTACCGGGGTGACATGGTACACTCTGTTTGAAAAAACAGTTTGCTAAGATCCTCATTTAAAAGAATCTATAGAAAAAAGTAAAATCATAATGTCTTTCCTTTAGCTATCTCCAGGGCGAATGGTTCTTGTGTGTAGGGGCCCTTGTTAGCAGAACCAATATGTCACTACATTTAAACGTCAATAAGGAAAAAAAAGGACTGTCATACAAATAGATGAGTTCCTAAATGCAAGTGTCTGATGTGTCCGGTTTTTACATCCATTACTGACTTTTGTTGCCTATGTTTGACTCAGCATCTTGCACAGAAGGTTGATTTGTGAAATGTATCCTTTTTGTTAACCTTTATACACAATAATGGGTTTAATGTGATATTTCATACAGAACATGCAGAGTTTGGTGTAAAATTATTTTAGATATAATATTTAATTCAACATTATAAGTATTTTAATGATCAACAATAAAATCCAAACTACATTTGGCCTGGAGAAAACAATGCTACATTGTGTGTGTGTGTAAGTCGAATAGTTGACATTCTTCCACACACATCTGCGTTGTTCTCTCTCGATTGGGAGGTGTAATGTAGTGATTTGGCTCAAGGTTACTAAAGTACCGCGCGCTTACACAATGTACTGTATCCTAGAATAAAATCCACATTTTCACACATGGAGAGGCCTAAAGCCTTGCCAAGGATACATCAAGGATCTATTCACATGTTTTCAGTTTAAAAAAGCTAAAAATTAACCATTATTATGTTTGTATTGGTTTGGCCTTTGCACATAGTGCAGTTAATGGATGTGTTGACGATATATATGTAACATTTCCCACAAGTCTCAGGCTTTTATTAACATGTTGTGTCACTACGCTAATCATTGACTCAGTGTGTGCTGGATGAATATCTGATAGTCTGCTCCTAGACTGGCCCACGAGATCGGCCTTTGGGAGCCTGCAGCAGAATGCAATGATCTGTCTGCAGTAAGCTGCAGCTTCATGCGCCCTTCCCCCTCTGTCCTAATCTAACTTTGACTTTACTATTGTGACATCATATTGCTTGGCAAGTCTGAGAATGTTTTTGAATAAAATTCCTTGTGTATTTATATAATCTCTCATTTTTTCACCTCTCCCAGAAAAAGCTTAGCTGGTTGTGCACTTTGTTTCGCGTAATGATTTGCATTAATGCGACATGCCTATTTTAGCCATGTATACAGATGGCAACACTTTATCAGTCTGAATACAAAGCCTCTATTTCATATGGTAATTCAAAATTTCGTAACCCTGTCAGTAACCAAAGTGAAAACTAACGTTGATTTCTAGTCAACAGTGGCCTTTGCCGCCAAGGGCTGGTTATTTGCATATGTAAATGAGTGTGTTCGCTCACATATGGAGATAGTGGCTGGGCTGATCCACCGGTTCGGTAGCTCCAATATAGAATGGATCACAGAAATCGTGGGGCCCAAGCGGCAAGCAGGTACGACATGGTGCAAACAAAGGGGTGTAAGGAATGAATCTAGGAATAACAAACGTGTTGTTCTGTGGTCATTTCATGGCTGAGCACCAGTTTTCTCCTTCTGGAGATTACACCTTAGTTTGCAGTTAACTGACGACCAGTGAGTGCCTGGCCTGAGGGCTGGGTATGAGGTATCGTTGGTACAGGTGTGCTCTCGGCCTTGTCAGAGAGTGGACATGTGTCCTGGACCTTTGCAGGTGCCTTTTGGGCCGGAAGGGAAAGGAATGTTGTGTTTGTGGTCCATTTCTTGGAGAAGTGGCCAAATGTTATATAGCATTGTTAGTGCATGTATCTGAGTGCCACCCTGCACTGTGGCTAGTTGCACCTGTGTGATGAGAGCAGGATTGCCATTTGGCCTTGACATAGGATGATAGAAGAAAGGAATTATTTATTTGAAGCTTAGCCATGAGAGAAATATTGTTTGCCACACATTTCTCACGGTCTTATTTTGTAATTGTCCTTGTATATTTTTAAATATAACTCAAAATACAGGGATGAATGTAACAACTGTTTGTGTCCAGGCTTCACCTAGGCCGTGTCCGTGACTGGATGGAGATAACAAATGTATCATTTTGAGTTCCTATGGGTAGAAGCCAAGGTTATTTAGGATGTGTCTGCATTGTAAGAATCTGCACTTTGAAAACCGTCGCTGGAAGAAGAAGTGATTTGGACAACAAAGCCGGAGTGATTCATGGAGCCCGAGATGTATCCTGATCGGTCTGTTATAGCCGTCGGCCAGCTGATCAGTGAAGTAAGTATTTTCTGGAGCTGTTGGGAGTGCTTTATACATAGATAAGATCATCGATAGAAAGATTTCGATCGTCCTTTGGACTCGGAGAAGATAGTTGTGTGGCCGTGACTTAATGTATGACTGTCATTTGTTGTGTGAGTCACATTTACATACATGTAATTTACAAGTCTTGTCTTTTATATCGCTTTTTGTGATGTCCAAAAGTCACATCTGTAATTGCATCCTGTTTAAGTGGTAAATAATTTAGTGAAAACAAATCGATTATGTAATGATCAATAGATGCTAGATAATATTTATTTTATGTGTACGATTGTCTATAGTCATTTAGTGGCACGATACATCGCTCCGAGTAGTTTATGTAAGTACGATTGTGTGTAATTCCTATGTGTTTGCCATCAGGGGGCGCTTGAAATCCAGCAATGACTGCATGAGTCTTTTCAGATGTGTGTGTCTCCTCCAAATCTGTGAATGTGTTAGCTCTTTCGGACCATGTAACGCACATCGTATTTTAGGCGAGATTTGTAAGTAATGGCTGGTCGAGGAATTGTCCTTGTAATAGCACATGTTGTTGGGCAAACAGGGCGTGACTTAGGATTGCTCTTAGCGAGATGGCCGTGCAGCGAACTCTCTCCCTTCTCCCTCCTCCCTCCTCCCTCCTCCCTCCTCCCTCCTCCCTCCTCCCTCCATGATGGTTGTTGGCGGCACATACATAGTAGAAATCCTACCATATAATGTGCTGATAGTGTCATCATAAGGAGGTCGCTTAAATAGTACGCAAATCACGCACAAGATCCGGCGCAGGCTGATGATGCTATAGGCTAGCGACACAGCGTGGACACGCCCCCTCTCTGTAGTACATGCACGTCATCAGTGTGCGTAGCGGGGTTGTTGTTTAGCCGGAGTGTTTGGTGTGCTGTGCTAATTCTGTTCACTGCTCGGCTAATGAGTATTTTGGCTTTTAGCGCTGCTCTGCTTTGTACTTTGTCAGGCGTTGTAACGTCGGAAGCACACACAATCCGCAGCAGCCACGTTCAAAGAGGCGTGGCCGACCATTATGGCACTTGTAGTGCAGCGGCTTACGACGTGACAATGCCGGACAGAAATGGGTAAGCTGAGCATCGTTACATGGTGTCACATAGCAATTCGCCGAGCACACGACACGCAATAGTTAACCCCCCCCCACCCCCGCTACGCCCAGTGCTGAGGTGGCGAGACTACAGAGAGGAGGCGTGTCCCCCCGTGTCGCTATCCGATCCCAGACCCCCGCGCCGGATTGTGGCCTTCCATTCCCTAGTAGTAAGCACATATATTTAGGGCAAATACTATGAGGACATGATGTGAGTAGTAGTGTACTGTGTATATGATATGTGGCGCCAGCAAACATCATGGAGGGAGGGAGTTGGCTGCAGGTGAAGCTGGAGACCCCACCCACATAAGTGACGTACTATTTACAATCAAACATGGCGTGTAGCATGTGACATGGGTGTAGTAGCTATGACCTTATTGACTAATAATTTCTAAGACGTTACTGTAATTATTTTGGATTTTCAGGTCCATGCTCGGCCAGTGCTATGGGACGGCCCTGCGCCTGGGTACAGAAGCCGGCTAACACGGAGTGCCGCATGGAGGGAGGTTGCCCGGATTGTATACCCAGATTGGGACCAGCATACTAGATTACAGCAATGGATAATTGGTAAGTTGTTTAGCCACTGTGGCAAACCATTAACTCGAGTGTTATGGTCACCTGACGCTGATATATTCCTAATGTGTGGATGCTTTTGCTTGAAGCTAACTATGTGGAGACCAGGTGGTCCAGTGTGAGGGACCGATTCATCAGGCAGCGACGGCAGCTGATCAGGCGTGGGGCCGCCCAAGAAGAACTGGCCGCTTTGCGTTTTGCCCCAATGCTGCGTTTCATTTTGAATTCCCCCAGACGCCGCAGGTAAGTGTGTGTGTTAATTGCATGTGTCCATGGTAGTAGCAGATGATGATGGAAGTAGCTCAGTGTCTTATGTGTGCAGACATAGACATGTGTTAGATTTATATAGATTGTATACATCGAGGCTCCAGCAGGGGGAGCAGTATATTTAGTGAACACTTTAGAGTAATCTCGATTTCGGGAAGATGAGGCGCCCCCTGCTGGACACCAGATAACTAACAAATGCAGCCTGGCCTAACCGCTTTGGGAACAGCTTTTGATCCCTCCAGGATCTAATCCAGAACATGAAATGGCAGTTATGCCAATAGCGTGGACTGTCTTCATAATGTTTAAACAATGTACGCAATGTGTCCATAGAGTAAACTAATGTTCCACTCGGGTGGCCTTGTGAAGACCCACATTTTGGGTCAACAGTGTGTGAATATATTGTAAAAAGTTCTAGTGTGGCACCTCGTACATAGAAAATAGTGTGAAAGCAGGCAGAGTGTAATCCTGCATTGGATGCCTCCATTTTAGTTATCTGGCTAAATATGTCCTTAAACAAAAGTGCCATCTTAGATAGTGACCAGTGTTGTTTTCTCCTCAGACCACAAGTAGTTCAGCAACCAGCAGAGGCCTCATCGGATGAAGAGAATGAAGAACCTAATCTGGCAGAGGGGTTGGCCAGGACTCCACCACCAAGATGTCAAGAGGGTCCTGTGGAGCCTGGCGAGAGAGAGTGACATGTGCCTTGACCGTCCAACAACATTTGTGTTTGTTCCGCACTCCCTCTCCTCAGCTACACCAACACCACCCCTTGTCTGCTACACTGTAGGGCCTTAGTGCCAACCGCGCCTTACTAGCATTAATAATTTCCTAACATTTGTGTGCACCAGGACCACATCAATAACACACTGTTTAGAAGGTCTGGCATCACATTAGCTAGGGATGACAATAACAGCTTGGGGGGATTGGGATGTCCCTTTTATTTTTGTGGTGCCAGAATACAGTCAGGCTGGCTGTGTCCTTCACATATTGCCCACACTATTGCCTCTGCACACTATTCTAACTTCTGTCAACATGGTCCAAAGTAGTCTCCACACACCCTCGCCCACATCCACCCACACACACTATCATGTGAATGTTTTATTTTTTGACATGTAATAAATCCATTGCGACATATCTTGTTGTTTCCCGAAATCTTATTTTTTACTTGTTTATGTTTTAGTGTTTAAGGGTTAAAAAAACAAATGATTATTGACTGCCACTAAGGAACTACGAAATACGCTTCAAAATACTTAGTGGACTTTGTTTGCATAGAAAGCTGTATTGAATGTTGCTATTGTGTCTTATAAAATTTTGTTGTATGCTTTACGTTAGTAGAAAATGAACACATGCTGGATGTCCTTCAGGAGAATATTTCTAATCATATGTGAGACATTGCTGTATGTGTTAAAATGAATGTGTCATGATAGGAAATATTATAATGTAGTTAAGTATTTCATTTATCAGGCCAACACTCTCCTGCTGTGGCCACTTCCTGCCTTGGCCACAGATGGCAGCAGAGAGCACTGTCATACATGACAAACAAGGAATCGCAACATTCACTACATGTTCGTAGTAGGTTCACAATACGTGTATTTGAGTCAGTATATTTTGGTCAGTATTGTTAACAAAACCAGTAGTGGCTTAAAAACACAAAGGCTGTGTTCACACAATGTAGAAATAGAGTGGCTGTGCGCCATTTAAAGTGAAATATTGCTAAGTTTTTTCTAAGAATGGATGTTATTTGGAAATGTCCTTATTTAGTGTTTTAATGGCGCACATCCACAACATTACAACATTGTGTCGAGATCCTTTGGGTGTTTAGAATCCACTGCTGTTTTTGTTAGCTATACTGAGTGAAATACACGTATTGTGAAGCCACTAGCGAAGATGTAGTGAATGCTGCGATTCCTTCTTTTTGAGGTCTGAGCCTGCTCTATGCTGACATCTGTAGCCAAGGCAGGAAGTGGGCAGAGCAGGAGAGGCTTGTGATGAGCACTAACATATTTTGGGACATTAATGTTATTATCATGACACTATCATTTCCACATAGAGCTCTATGTCCGATGGTAGTAGAAATCTCCTCCTGCAGGACATCCAGCATGTGGTCATTATGTACAAAGTGGAGGATATATAAACGTACACACAATAAACTACATAATGTAGCGTTTACACTGGCAGATTGATGTGATGGATTTTGGATAAGAAATCCAGGAGATGACTGTAGACAAGGAACAGGTGATCAAGTAAAGAGCGAGATTTCTAATCTTTGAATACACTCTTCTGTGTTTTACAGAAAAAAAATGGATGATAAAATAATATTTTTGAACCGCAACCTAAGTAGACCACATCCAGCTGGCGCACCTGGGTGATGTGTGGAGGGATATATGTGGTGTGTTAATAGTGATTGTTAAGAAGTGAGATGGACTGTGGCACTAGAAGATATCAGATCCTGTTACATATCCCACACTAGAAAGTTAGACATATAGTGCGCACCCTGCTGGTCACTCCATAGGAAATGCACATGTTTTGATCACATCAATCTTTCAGCACACTAGGTTCAAAGGACTATACAATTAACATTAGCATGATGTGACCATGCTCGATAATTACTGGCCAGTAGTATATCGAGTGAGGTAATGTGTATTTTCGAACACTACTATGTGGGAACACACAACATGTTTTACATACATTGAAAAGGCAGACACATTGTTTAGTCGAATAAGAAAATATATTTTTTGTTTTAGTAAAAAGAGAATGAAAATTAAATATCAACCAATACATCGGGTTCAAACAACAAAAGAAAATAAAAAAACACACATCCCAGAGACAGGTGACATACATGCGGGAAAACATCAGTCCTGTGGCCGTGGCTCATAAGGGAGGCTGTGAAAGGGGCACGGGCACGGCGCCTTCAGGAGTCATGAAGTAGTCAGCAAAGAGGTTCCTGACCACTATCCCGCGGTTGAGTTGTCTCCCTTGGCCATAGTTGATAGGGGCACTAAAAGCTGGCAGTGTCTCCACGTTCACCTCCGGGGTGGGAGCATAGTCCCGAAGGTAGTTGTGGAGAACACAGGCAGCTTTAATGACCATGTCAACTGTGGCCAATTTCAACTGCAGGGCAGTGGTAAACACTCTCCACTGACTAGTCATGATCCCGAAGGCGCACTCCACGAAGTTACGTGCCCGGCTCAGCCTCCGGTTAAATAGTCTCCCCCGTTCATCCAGCCCTCTCCGTGGGTAAGGGCGCAGCAGGTTGTTGAGTAAAGGGAAGGCTTGATCCCCTACCATGACGAATGGAGCGGGATGCGTGGTACCCGGAAGAGGAGTGGGAGGAGGTAGAGTCACGTGATCTAAGAGTATGCGCCGCCCAAACTCTGATCTCAGTAGCGCCCGGGAGTCCCCAGTACTGCCATAGGAGCCGACGTCGATGGCAAGGAAACGATACGTGGAATCAACAACCGCGATCAGGACCACAGAAAAAAATTTCTTATAATTGAAATACTGTGATCCTGATCGCGGTGGTTGCTTCACACGTATGTGCTTACCATCAACCGCCCCTATACAGTTGGGGAAATTGGCCACAGACTGAAAGCCTGCTGCTGACTGCAACCAAATCTCCCGGGTCGGACTGGGCATCACGATGGGCTGCAAATGCTCCCAGATCACGGCGCACGTGCACCTCACAATTCCAGAGATGGTGGACGTACCAACCCTGAATTGGAGGTGCAACGATACATAACTCTCCCCTGTCGCCAAGAATCTGTGAAAAAATGAAAAATAGTATTTTATGATTCTATTTCACATTCAGCTACATATTAAATTATTACATATTTTAACACTATATTAGATTTCACTACAATTACATGAACAAATAGTTCGCATTAAAATAAAGCATCTTCACCTTAACGTTATGAGCAGACGTCCCACAGGAGGGATGGATTTCCGCATGTAGGTGTCCTGTCTCTGGAGATGTGGGGTCAAAATGGAAAGTAAATTATCAAAGGCCTCCATAGGCAGGCGCACGAAGTCCTGGAACTTGTCAGGATGTCTGCAACAAATTAAGAAAAATATTGATCACTAATATTACACACAAACACACATCATAGGAAGATGTCATACGGTTTACAAATGTTGAAATTAACATCAAACGTTGTAAGGATAAACAAAAAACATAATAAAATTATGGACTTTGGGGTAAACATTTGTGGACAGTAACCTTTACATTTGCAATATTACATTCAAAGATTTGACGACTTTGATGTATTCTAATCGACATACCGTCGCAAATCATCATACAGGCAACCAATGTGGCCCCGGGTCTCCCTCCGAACATTGATGGGGTGGACCCAATATCGCCGTCCCACCTCCTGCAGACGGCGCTGCTCTGCGTCTTTTTGCCTCTGAGAAGAATTTTTCAAAAATTAAATTTATTATTTTTAAGACATCTCAATTAGTCACAAAATTATTACACAGTTGCATTTAAGGACCTTTGGTCAACAGTACTTAAGGGAGCTTGCATAAACAATACATTTAAATCAATGTTTTACGGATTATAAGCCTAAACAGTTTGTAAGGCTAGTTTGAAATAAGTTACATAAAGCTTTAAAAAAAAAAAAAAAAAAAAAAAAAAAAAAAATAAATATATAGAGACTTACACACAAACGCTGGTAATAATTACGCATCTTCCACAGGATCGAAAGCACCACGAGCTGGTGCTTGCGGCGCAGCCTCATACGCCGGGCTGGCCCATAGGGCGCATTATTAGCGCCATCAGACATCTTTTTTTTTATTTTTTTGGCATTCAAAACACTACAAGCATATGGGCGTACTTCGCGAGTGGGCGGAGATTTTATAGGGATGTGGGTGTGCTTATTTGGCCCGGGGGCAGATTCATGAATCAAATACATGCTTTTGAGCGGGGCCAAACAAGCCAAGACACATCATGACACTACGGCCGGACTCTTACGATAAGACCGTAAGTGGTTTTCAAATACAGCCGCCAGACCACCCGGAGATGTACGGGACAGAAATTTTAACGCCCGCACTGTTACTACGTGTGAAACCGGCCTTAGGCTGTAAAAAAATGAAAAATTAAAATTTTCCAATAATATATACATTTAGATTAAAGTTTCTCATTTTCAAAAGGAACATGAGAGAAAAAGCACCCCAAATTTGTAACACATGTTCTCTTGAGTACTACGGTACCCCATATGTGGGCGTAAACCACTGCATGGGCACACAGCGGGGCTCAGAAGGGAAGGAGCGCCAATTAGCTTTTCCATTGCAGATTTTGCTGAAGAAGTTTCCGAGCGCCAGGTGCATTTGCAGTGCCCCTGTAGTGTCAGCAGAGAGAAAAAAAACCATAAGTCACCCCATTTTGGAAAGTACACCCCTCAAAGAATTCATCTTGGGGTAGGATGAGCAATTTGACCCCACAGGTGTTAGAGGAAAGTATTCAAAATTAGACAGTAAAAATGAAAAACTCAAATTTTTTCCAATAATATGTTCCTTTAGTTTGAAATTTTTTAATTTCACGAGGAACAAGAGAAAAAAAGTACCCCAAAATTTGTAACGCAGGTTCTCATGAGTACAACAGTACCTCATATGTGAGCATAAACCACTGCATGGGCACACAGCGGGGCTCAGAAGGGAAGGAGCGCCAATTAGCTTTTTCAATGCAGATTTTGCTGAAGAAGTTTCTGAGCGCCAGGTGGGTTTGCAGTGCCCCTGTAGTGCCAGCGGAGTAAAATCTCGCCATAAGTCACCCCATTTTGAAAAGTGCACCCCTCAAAGAATTCATCTTGGTGTGTGGTGAGCATTTTGACCCCACAGGTATTAGAGGAAAGTATTCAAAAGTAGACAGTAAAAATGAAAAACTCGAATTTTTCCAATAATATGTTCCTTTAGTTGGAAATTTCTCAATTTCACGAGGAACAGGAGAGAAAATTCACCCCAAAATCTGTAACGCAGGGTCTCCTGAGAAGAACGGTACCCCATATGTGGGCATAAACCACTGTATGGGCACACAGCCGGGCTCAGAAGGGAAGGAGCGCCAATTAGCATTTTCTCTGCAGATTTTTCTGAAGAAATTTCTGAGCACCAGGTGCATTTGCAGCGCCCCTGTAGTGTCTACAGAATAGAATCCCTCCAAAAGTCACCCCATTTCGGAAAGTACACCCCTCAGAGAATTCATATTGGGGTAGGATGAGCATTTTGGCCCCACAGGTATTGGAGGAAAGTATTCAAAATTGGCCAGTAAAAATGAAAAACTTGAATTTTTCCAATAATATGTTGGTTTAGTTTGAAATTTCTAAATTTCACAAGGAACAGGATAAAAAATGTACCCCAAAATCTGTAACGCAGGTTCTCCTGAGTACAACGGTACCCCATATGTGGGCATAAACCACTGTATGGGCACACAGCAGGGCTCAGAAGGGAAGGAGCGCCAATTTGCTGGAGCAAAACCGCAGCTAGTAACAGTTATTAGAATAGCGCAGTTACTAAAATACAATAAAAAAAATTAGATTACAGGTAATGTGGGGTGGTTACGGGTAATCTGGCGTGGTTCCGGGTAATCTAGAGGTGGTTTCGGGCAGTCTGAGGTGGTTATGGGCAGTCTGGGGTGGTTACGGGCAGTCTGGGGTGGTTACGGGCAGTCTGGGGTGGTTACGGGTAATCTGGGGTGGTTACGGATAATCTGGGGTGGATACGGTCAACATGGGGTGGTCACAGGCAACCTGCTGTGGTTACGGCAACCTGGGGTGGTTACAGGCAACCTGGTGTGGTTAGAGGCAACCTGGGGTGGTTAGAGGCAACCTGGGGTGGTTATGGGCAACGTGGGGTGAATACGGACAACCTGCTGTGGTTACAGACAATCTGGTATGGTTACAGGCAACCTGCTGTCGTTACGGACAATCTGGGGTGGTTGCGGACAATCTGGGGTGGTTACAGGCAACCTGCTGTGGTTACGGATAAACTGAAGTGCTAATAGGTAATCTGAGGTGGGTACCTGTAATCTGGCGTGGTTACGGGCAATCTGGAGGGGGTCACTGGCAATTTGGGGTGGTTAGAGGCAAGGTGCAGTGTTCAGAGGCAAGGTGCGGTGGTCAGATGCAAGGTGCGGTGGTCATAGGCGATGTGCGGTGGTCATAGGCGACGTGCGGTGGTCAGAGGCAAGGTGCGGTGGTCATAGGCGACGTGCGGTGGTCATAGGCGACGTGCGGTGGTCAGAGGCGACGTGCGGTGGTCAGAGGCGACGTGCGGTGGTCAGAGGCGACGTACGGTGGTCAGAGGCGACGTGCGGTGGTCAGAGGCAAGGTGCGGTGGTCAGAGGCAACCTGCGGTGGTTGCGTGCAATCTGGGGGGTTACATGTAATCTGGCATGATTGCGGGCAATCTGGGGTGGTTATGCCCAACCTGCGGTGGTTATGCCCAACCTGCGGTGGTTAGGGGCAACCTGGAGGGGTTACAGACAATCTAGAATTGTTACGGATAGAGTGAAGTGCTTATAGCTAATCTGGGGTGGTTACATGTAATTTGGGGTGGTTACAGGCAATCTGGGGTGATTACGGACAATCTGGAGGGGGTCACTGGCAACGTGTGGTGGTTACGGGCAACGTGCGGTGGTTACGGGCAACGTGCGGTGGTTATGGGCAACGTGCGGTGGTTACGGGTAATCTGGGGGGTTACGTGCAATCTGACGTGATTACGGACAACCTGGGGTGGTTACGGGCAACGTGCGGTGGTTACGGGCAACCTGCGGTGGTTACGGGTAATCTGGGGGGGGGGGGTTAGGGGTAATTTGGGAGTAAACTGTAATTATTACTATAATAAAAAGTGTGTGTTTTATTTTTTGTATGTTTGTCACTTTTTGTACTTTATACATTCATTTTCACTGTATTACTATGATTACTGTGATATTTTCTATCACAGTAATCATAGTTCAGTGACAGAGACCAAATTGGTCTCTGTCACTTTAAATTTTCAGAGCTTGGCTGGTTGTGGAGCGCATGCGCACTTCATAACCAGCCAGGACGTCGAGGAGGAAGTGGATCCGGTGAGTATATGGGGAAGGGGGGGTGACTGGGGGACGGGGGTGACAGGGGGGGTGGGGGGCGACTTGGGGGGTGGGGGGACATCACTTTTTATCCCGTCACCAATCATTCATGGTGACAGGGGATAAAAAGTGCCGGCGGCACATGGCACAAGCGATCAGCGGTATATAGTATATACCGCTGATCGCTTGTACCGGGACTCCACAGGGGGGGTCCCGATGACTGCCCCATGCTCTCCGCTACCTCCGGTGGCGGAGAGCATGGGGCTTTCATTCATTTTTCTTTTTTGATCACTGTGAACAGACATTAGTCTGTTCACAGTGATCGCGGCGGCCATCTTGGATCCGATGGCCGCCGCGGGAGGGGGGGTTAGTGACTGGGGCACTAGGGGGCTGATCTGGGGTCTGATTTTTACTTATTTCATTTCCTCCCACCGTGGATTCACGGTGGGGGGAGATGAAATACAGCGGCGGCACCGGCCCATTAGTGACCGCCGTTTTGGCGGTCACTAAGTGGTTAATGGGGGTCAGCTGCGTGATCGCAGCTTATCCTCATTATCTCCGGTGCTGTACACAGATGAGAACGGGATCGCTGTCCCTGCAGCAATCCAGTTCTCATCACAAAGCCCCGTCAAAGTCGGAACGTATATGTACATTTCTACTGCACGGGGCATGTGCAATAGGAACGTATATATACAGATGGCTGACGTGAAGGGGTTAATGAGGGACCGATATATTTGAGACTTTCATAAGCATCAAATCATTCCAAATGGCTCTGGTGCTACAAGGCGAAATACATACAGATACATGAATGCCTTGGATGTGCACAACTTCGTTTGTACGTATTTTTAAATTCTTGATATATTTTTGTAAAATCATAATACATACTTTGATTTTTACACACTGTACCTTTTGGTTCCAGAACTGTTGGCAGTGCTCGTGATCTGATACTGGAGGGAGCGACAGAGGACACACAAGCAGAGACATTTGAACCACGCTGAGAGACTCCCGATCTGGTGTCAACAGCGGACAATCCCACACAGACAAATGCTGCAGCATCTTCCACCAATATTGGGAAAACTTTTAGTAGTCTGCTTATGCCTGGTAGATCTGGAAGAAGGCATCCACAGGTGTGGGAGGATCTGATAAGGGTCACCAGGGATGCATTGTTAACTGTTGATGTGAGACTAGAAAAATTGAAAGAAGAGTTCTTGGCCCGTTTAAAGCGCCTAGAATCCAATGCTACCTATTCTGGCCCTTTAAGTCCAACAGAATATTTTTTTTAACGATTATTGATGATATACGCACAATGACACCAGATCAGCAGTATAAACTCCGAAATTGCATAAATAGCAACATTTGTGAGATATTGCAGCGTCAAAACCAACCATTCAGAGCCTCATTTCCACAGCCCTATTATCAATAAAGATCCGAGCAACAATCTTTTGCACCTAACCAATCTTATTCACAGCCCCACTCATATGTCCCATCAGACAAGTTTTCCACAGTCTGGGTCATGTGTACCACTCATGTCTAATCAACAGACATTTCGTCCCATATCCCAACCCCAGAATTACCATACTCCCCCCATGCCTCCTGCACCACGTTCATTTTCCAGTACCCAGTCTTTAGAAATGCCCGCAAACCTACTCCTCTTGTTTGAGTACCACAATCCTCAAAGCAGCTCACTGGCTCAACCAACCACAAGGTCACTGTCCAATTCTCCAGCCAGTGCCCGAGCAATGGGACAAAATCCTTCACCTCCACCTCCAAGTTGCCACTCCACACCATGCCAAAACTTGGCTAAAGCCTCTCCGCATTCTACCACCCCATCCGTAACCTCTCCAAATCCTTCAACTCCTCCTTATCTTTTCCCACCCCTGCCACACCACTAACCCACCATGTCCAATCTTTTTCTGATTCCTATTCCCTTAAAACTCCAAATCCCTTTGGCAACCATACACGTCAAGAAAACCAATCTGGACGTCGCAATATAAGTGACAGAGCAACAATGGCCAGACAGGGATTGGGAAATCCTTTTCAAAGATACTCCTAGTATTCTAGTTATAAAGGAGAAAAACATTCTCAACCTGTTGGAAAAAGTTGGGGGAAAAAAAAGTATTGTTTTGTTTTAATAAACGTTTTATTGGAGTGAAATATTTTACAATGGATCCAAACATTGTTATGTTTGGAGAAAAATTTAATTTTACTATTGACATTTGTTGATTTTAGAATAAAAATTTATTTTACAATTTATTTTTTTTTATTTACGTCGATTTTAAATTCAAGTCAGGACAGCATGTGAATTTTGCTTGTCTTCTGCACAGAGTCTGGGCTTTGGGAGCCCAGACTGTCTGCATTAGTCAAAGTCCCCAGGAAACAGAAGACATCACCCTTTGGCTACAGCAGAGAGTCTGGGCTCCCCTCTCCCCTGAGTGCAAAGCAATTTTTACTAAAATAAATGGATACACCAACATTTTTGGCTATCCGTTTGCATCCGTTGACATCCGTTAGCAAATCCTTCTTTAGCTATCCGTTTACAAAAAATGAACGTATCCGTCAGTTTCATGTAAAAACGCTGGTGTGGCCAAGCCCTAACATGTATTGTGATATTTGCTTCCTTTAAGCAGATGTAAATTTGGTAGCTGTGACTGTTATTTAGAAATATACAGTGCTATCATCCATAGAAAACTATGTTATCTATGGTAACATTATATTTTTGTTTGCTTTTTGTATATCCTAAAATTTGCTCTAGGGCCCTACACCTCTGATCACTGCTATAGCTGCATGGATAGATAGATATGACAGAGAGAGAGATATTAGATTTTAGATAGTAATGAGACAGGTGGATAGATAGATGGATAGATAGATAGATAGATAGATAGATAGATAGATAGATAGATAGATAGATAGATAGATGAAATAGGTAGATAGAAAGATAGATCAAGAATGAAACAGATATCTAGCAGCTGATATCTTTGATTGCACATACATGTACAATCCCAACATGACAACTCTGTCAAAAACAGTGCCTGCCCTAAGGTTGTGTGTGGTTTTACAACTTAGCTCCATTCACCTCAAAGGAACTGAGCTGCCATATGGCAGAGGGATGCACAGTGTCCCTCCAGTACCCTGTGTCCCTCAGTGTCCCTCTGCCATCATCCTCTCCAGCTGCCACAGCCCGCACAGCTCTGGGAGTCGGGTCGTGACATCATTTTATCCAGGAAGCGAAGCCTTGATGCAGTAGCAAGGGCAGGGAAAAAAGCACTTTATAGGCATTTCCCGTAATAAGTGTATATTGGTGATCTGCATAACTTTTGGGGGGCAATACAATATCTTAAAGCGGTAATCTAGCGCTACAAAAACATGGCCACTTTCCCCCTACTGTTGTCTCTAGTTCAGGTGCGGTTTGCAATTAAGCTCCATTTACTTCAATGGAACGGAGTTTCAAAACCCCACCGAAACTGGGGACAACAGTAGGGGGAAAGTGGCCATGTTTTTGTAGCGCTGGATAACCTCTTTAATAAAAATTTTCGCTTGACTTCTGCTTTAAACTAGGGACCACTCAGAGTAGGAATCATTGACCACCACTCTCTGGGTATGGTCATTAAGCCAGTTTTCAATCCAATTACAAACTAAACTTTCTAAACCCATAAAACTTAAGCGGGTTGTCTGGTTTAAATGTTTTCCTCTCCATTCTCTCCCTTTCCCCAAGTTATACATTACTTACATGTGCTTCTAGTACCAATCCAGGAATTTTCCTGCACTTTTCATCCCTTCCCTGAAGCCCAGGAAGTCATGTAGTTCTAAAATATTTAATTACTGTTGACACCACGAACTTGGGAGCCATTTTGTGCCAAAACATCACACACTGACTTCCTGACACTAGGCAGCACTTGCTCCACATGACTAATCTGCATGTGTATTCTGATTGGTCCAATTGTCACATGTTCTTATCTGGCCAATAACGGAGCTCGGCAGAACCTCCATCACATGCACTGTCTCAGCCAATAGAACCCCCCCCCCCATAGCTGCTGAATGGCTCCCCAGATATAGGAGAGCTGAATGTGTCACCACCGCCCACATGTAGCAGAGCTGAATGTGTCACCACCACCCAGATATAGGAGAGCTGAATGTGTCACCACCCTCCAGATATAGTAGAGCTGAATGTGTCCCCAGTCCCCCAGATGTAGCAGAGCTGAATGTGTCACCACCCCCCTAGATATAGCAAAGTTGAATGTGTCACCTGCCCCCACATGTACCAGAGCTGAATGTGTTACCCTCTATGTCTAGCAGGGCTGAAGGTGTCACACAGATGGGAAAGAATGGGGCAGAAAGCATTGTAGGTGAGGACCAAGCCCGGCCCCCACCCCCACTCAATCCCAGTCCTTGTAGTCCAGCTGCAGGATCCATATGTCTGTGTGACCCAATGCTGCAAGCAGCTGCAATAAGTATAGTAGTTGACTGTTATAGACAAACAGCAGTATATTAGATAAGGTATACTGCCTTATATAGAGAGTGTCTGCAGCCAGCAGCATCACTGGGCAGGGGAGGTAACTAGAAGAATTGTTGGAGACATTAGCAGCAGGGGGCTGGCTCTGGTTTGCATAGCATGCTGGTCCATGTAGTCTAAGACAGTGGGTGGGCACATTATCAGAACCAGGAAGTGAAGAGAAGATGCCTGAATAGAAAAGACTCCACCGTGGCCCCAAAAAAGAGCGGCCGTAAGCTCCATAGTGTGCAGGGAGGAGTTCTGAAGCGGGCGCACGCGGATTCGCCTGCATTAGAACTTAGCGGTGTTAAAGATCACCCGGCCGGATCACAGAACAGCTGGTCTCTTACCAAGTGTGACCATAGCCTAAGGCCTCATTCACACATCAGTATTTTCCATCAGTATTTGCTGATCAGCAAACTGAATCCTTTGCAATCCATTAATTTCCATATTGCTTTTCAAACATCCTGTAAATTTACGGATCCGCAATCCGCAACACAAAAAAATAGGACAAGTTGTAATATGGTCCGCATATTTAGTATGGACACTCCAATAGACACACTCTGCAAAACCATCCCCAATTGTGTTCCACAATTCTATGACATCACCATTTAAGCATCTCCTGGCTGGTTGGGACAACTAGTGACATAATTTTATGCCATAACCCATCTGTTTCATAATTTTATGCCATATTCCATCTGTTTCTCACAGCAGCCATCCTTTACTTCTATGCAGCCACGGAATCACCCCCCCCCCACCACCACCACCTCCATGATCACTGTGATTGGCTAGTCATTTCTGACCAGCCAATCACAGCGATACAGGGGGATTCTGGGACGTGATCCCGGAATTTAACCAGGATTGGTGCTGTCTGAGACAGCACCAATCATGGTTGTCCCTGGGGCTGAGTCGCCCGTGACGCCGGGCACCCGATCGCCCGGAATGGCAGGTCCCATATTACCAAATGAGAGACAAGGCACTACAAAAAATCTAGACAAAGAGTGCTCAACCCTAATGGTAAGAGAAAGTAAATTAATACATCAAAGCAGAAAAGACATACCATATAAAGCGGGTGGCACTTCAGAAAATACAGTATATCCCAACTTACTACTATAGTAACAAAATATTGCAAATTTTTGTGGAGACATAAAGGATAAAAACATTTAAAAACAACAACAGACACAAATTGGAAACCAAGTATGATAAGCTCAGTATCCAAAACACCCCGACATGTATAAAGTGCAAGAGTCCCTCCTAAAACACTGCTAGCAGCGCAAAGACATAACAAAACTTATTATGCTGTAGTAGTATCACAAGACCGGCCAATCACAGCCGAGACGGGCTTTCCAAAATATTGATCCCTCCCTGTTTGCCCTCCTTTTCGTCAGGATCGGCGAGCAGAGAGGGTTCAAGTGAGTCTCATGCCTTCACCTGTACAACCCTGTGCCGCCTGTTAGGTGCCCAGAGCCCTTAGCAGGGAGATTCTGCTAGCAGCAAACTCTGTGCTGCTAGAGGTCCCTCTGCTTATCATCCGCCTCCGCCTCCGCCCCCTCCCTTGTATCAGCGCCCCATCCCCCGTGCCATCCTCCCCACGTGCCATCATCCCCCTTTTCATTCTCCTCCCTTCATCCTCCACCCCCCTCTTCCCTCCCCTGTCATCCTCCCCTTCTCCCCTGTGCCCTCCCACTGTTTTTGTGCTCCCCCCCAATCTGTGCCAGCCTCGTTTGTGGCATAGTGCAGGGTGATCAGCCAGTAGTGCCCTCTGTGTGCATCCCATGCCGATGTGGAAAGTCATACTGGCCTGACAGTTGAGCTTCTATTTTTCAACTGTCAGCCAATACCGTGCCTATCTCCTAATTTAGACCTCAAATACACATGGCGCTCACTCTGGCTTCCAAGCCTCATTGTATTTGCAGGCTTACAATTAGAGCAACGGAGTAGCGGGGCCCCCCTTGCCGCCAAACTGTCCCCCTCCCACTCCCTTTTGTGACCGCAAGCAGTGTTTTGCTTGCGGTCACAAGAGGGAGGCTGGAAATGCCCCCCGGCACTTTCCCCTCCCAGCCCCGGCAGCACACGCACAAGTGAACTCTGTGTGTGCCGGGGAAGTAATTCTGGCACAGGGCGCGTCGCTAACACGCGCCTCCTGTGTGGGAAGTAACAGCCTTGGCGCACACGGAGCTTCGTGGTGCGTGTGCTGCCAGGGCTGGGAGGGGAAAGAGCCGGGGAGCCGCGGGTCAGCGGGGGCCAGTTCCAGCCTGCAGGAGAGAAGAGCCACGACAGGGGAGCGAGTTTCCAGGTGAGTTGTTGTTGTTTTTTTTTTATTTTTTTATCTGCATTGCACAGACTAGGGGGCATGTATAAGGGGGGTAACTAGGGGGCATCTATAAGAGGGATAACGGGGGCATCTATAAGAGGGATAACAGGGGGCATCTATAAGGGGGATAACCAGGGGGCATCTATAAGGGGGATAACCAGGGGCATCTATAAGGGGGATAACCAGGGGCATCTATAAGGGGGATAACTAGGGGGCATCTATAAGGGGATAACCAGGGGGCATCTATAAGGTGGATAACCAGGAGGCATCTATAAGGGGGATAACCAGGGGGCATCTATAAGGGGGGATACCATAGGGGGAGCATCTATAAGGGGGATAACATAGGGGGGCCATCTATAAGGGGGATAACATAGGGGTGCCATCTATAAGGGGGATAACATAGGGGGAGCATTTATAAGGGAGATAACATGGGGGGGGGCATCTATAAGGGGGACTCCATGGAGGGTGTATGCAATAGGGCATGTAATATAGTGGACTACACAGAGGGGGCATAAACTATAAGGGTGATCACATAGCGCCAGCTTACCCACCTAATGAGGGCACAAAGGGGACAAGACAGATGTGCAGTTTGTAGAGAGATGAGGATGGTGCCAGAGTGAGGAGCCTAATATGTCTGTCTGGCAGATTCTGTGAATTTGTGGCTTGGAGAAGTTCTCATAATGGCCCAGGGCAGATGGAGAAGAAGATGAAAAGGGAAGAACTCTGATTAGAGAAGACATCCCCTGTGAGTCACCGGATATAACTGCACTGTAATGTATATGGAGTAAAGAACCTGTGTAGAGCTGAGGCTACCTCTATATGACTGGATAAGGTGATATACTGTAAGTCTTTGTACTGTGGATGTTATTCAGTAGCAGCGGTTGTATTAGTCAGTATGTGGTGGTATTACTCAGTATGTGGTGATGTTAGTCAGTAGCAGCGGTGGTATTAGTCAGTAGAAGCGGTGATGTTAGTATATAGTGGTATACGTCAGTAGCAGCAGTGGTGTTAGTCAGTATGTGGTGGTATTTGTTACTTGTAATCTGGTACTTTGTTTTATTGGATTTAGTGTACTGGATTTGGTCAGTAACAATATGGTGGTCATAGTGTGGGGGTAATATGTATACTGGTATTATTGGTAATATTGGTCTCAGTGTACAGGATTTGGTTAGTAACAGTATGGCGGTAATATGTATGGTAATTATATTTCCTATATACTGTTATTATTGGTAATATCAGTCTTGAGATATATATATACCAATAGCATAGCTTGGTAGAGGAAGGGGGGGGGGCAAAATGACCTCTTGCACCAGGGCCCAAGAGGCATTAGCTACGCCCCTGAATTAGAGCCACATTTAGATTTTTTTTTCTAGAAGGGACATACACGGCATAACTAAGGGATGTTCACACTAAGCAAAATCGGCAGAATTCCGAAGTGGAGCTCCACCTGCCTCAGTATCAAACAGAATATGCTGCAAAGTTGCATGAAAAAAATTAAATTTTTCATTTTCACAGCATATTGTTCCACCTACGTGCCTTCCACCAGTGGGGTCCATATGCTCACTACACCCCTTGTTAGATTCCTTGAGGACTGGAGTTTCCATAATGGGGTCACTTGTGAAGTGGTTTCCACTGTTTTGGCAGCACTGGGGCTTTGTAAAGTCAGCATGGCCTCCGTCCTCCATTCTGGCCAAATCCAGTTTCCAAAAGGGCGCTCCTTCCCATTGGAGGCTTTCCTTGCGCTCGCTTGGCTCTTTATGTCCACATGTGGGGTATTTCCGTACTCAGAGGCAAATTCTCTACATGTTTTCTTTACATGTTCTCTACATTTTTCTTCAAACCCCTTGTGAAAATGAAAAATGTAAGGTTAGACCAACATTTTAGTCTAAAAAATAAACAATTTTAGACTAAAAGGTTGGTCTAGGCTGGAATCTTTTATTTTCACAAGGGGTGTGTGTGTGGGGGGGGGGGGGGGGGGGGGGAGGGGGGATGAGTAATAATAATAATAATAATTTTTATTTATATAGCGCCAACAGATTCCGCAGCACTTTACAATTCTGGGGGGACATACATAGACAAAAATCAGACATTACAGAGATCTACATATAATTATCCATACATGAGGAGTGAGGCACCTGCTCGCATGCATGAGCTTACAAACTATTAGGAGGGGGTGCGAGACAAAATGGCAGAGGGGCAAAGTCCTTCTTTTTTAGCATGGTCCGGTCATAAATAAGGTAGTGCAGTTAAAGGTGGGTAAACCAGTCACCAACCAATGCCTGCCTGCTACAGGTCTAAGTGCTAGGATGCCTGGCGTATGTATTTAGGGGAGGGGGGGGGGCAACCTTTAGGGAACCTGGTATGCCTGTTTGAACAGATGTGTTTTGAGGGCACGTTTGAAGCTTTGGGTATTGGAGGTGAGTCTGACAGTCTTAGGTAATGCATTCCATAAAACTGGTGCAGCTCGGGTGAAGTCCTGGAGACGGGAGTACGAGGTGCGGATTAAGGTGGTTGTTAGTCTAAAGTCGTTAGAGGAGCGTAAGGCACGGGTAGGGTGGTAGACAGAGATGAGGGAGGAGATGTAGGGAGGTGCAGCACTGTGGAGAGCCTTGTGGGTGAGCAGGAGAAGCTTATATTGAATCCTGTGTTTAATAGGGAGCCAATGTAATGACTGGCACAGGGGGGAGGCATCTGTTTAGCGGCTGGACAGGGAGATGAGCCTGGCCGCTGTATTGAGAATGGACTGGAGAGAGGAGAGTTTAGAGGAAGGAAGGCCGATTAGTAGGGAATTGCAGTAGTCAAGACGGGAATGAATAAGAGCGACAATAAGAGTTTTAGCAGATTCAACAGTAAGAAAGGGACAGATTTTGGAGATGTTTTTTAGCTGCAGATTACAGAAACGTGAAAGAGATTTAATATGAGGAGTGAAGGACAGATCCGAGTCAAACATAACCCCAAGGCAGCGGGCTTATTGTGTAGGGGTTATGGTTGCACAGCAGACAGAGATGGAGATGTCAGGTAGAGGGTGGTTAGCAGAGGGAGGGAATACAAGAAGCTCAGTCTTAGCAAGGTTTAGTTTTAGGAATAGGGAGGACATAGCGTTAGAGACGGCAGACAGACAGTTACTGGTGTTCTGTAGAAGAGCGGGGGTGATATCACGGGAGGAGGTATAGAGCTGGGTACCATCAGCATAGAGATGGTACTGAAAACCAAACTTGCTGATGATTTGTCCGATGGGTAAAGTGTAAAGTGAGAAAAGAAGAGGGCCCAGGACTGATCCCTGAGGAACCTTAACTGTAAGGGGAAGAAAAGATGAGGAGGAACCAGCAAATGATACACTAAAGTAGCGGTTAGAGATATAAGAGGAAAACCAGGAAAGAGCAGAGTCTTTGAGGCCGATAGAGCGGAGCATGGAGAGGAGGAGCTGGTGGTTTAAAGTGTCAAAAGCTGCAGATAGATAGATAGAATAGATAGATAGAATGAGCAGAGATAGATAGAATGAGCAGAGAATGGTCACCTTTAGATTTGGCAGAGAGGAGATCATTAGAGACTTTAGTAAGGGCTGTTACGGTAGAGAGGTGAGGACGGAATGCGGACTGAAGGGGGTCAAGGAGAGAGTTGTCAGAGAGGTAGCGGGTTAGGCGGGAATAGACCAGGCGTTCCAACAGTTTGGAGATAAAAGGAAGATTAGAGACAGGTCGATAATTGGCTGTACAGGATGGGTCTAGGAGTGTTTGAATGCAGAGGGGAAGACGCTAGAGGAGAGGGAGAGGTTGAAGATTTTAGTAAGGTAAGTAGTGAGAGCAGGAGAGAGAGACTGGACCAGGTGTAAGGGAATAGGGTCACTAGGGCAGGTGGTGAGACGAGAGGAGGAGAGGAGTCTGGAGACTTCCTCTGTTACAGGTTCAAATACTGAAAGGGAAGAGGAGGATATACAAGAAGGAATAGAACTAGAGTTCCATAGAGCACAGCTAATGGAGATGGGATGTGGCATGCAGGGAATCGTAATCAGGTTAAAATGGCTTCTGTAGGAGGCTGATGAAAAGAAGCTGTTAGTAAAGGTTGGAGGACCAGGGTTAGGAGAGATGTATCCAGCAGTAAGCAGGAGCAGAGATAGAGATAGCAGGTGTGAGTAAGAGAGGGAGGGAGGATGTTTGGAGGGAATGGGAGGAAATGGTATATTTTATGGGAAAAAGATAGCAGGGGTTAGATCAGCAGGTAGAAGGGAAGGAGAAATAAATAGACTATTGCTTGATATAGGAGTTGGGGGTTTGGAGCAGAGTTTGAGTATTAGGGAAGCAAAAGTGATAGCAAAGGTGAACATTTTTGGAGAGCAGAGGAGTATACAGAATGCAGTTACCTTCAGTTCCCTTCTGGTTCAATTCTGGTTTTAAGTAGAGCAATTTTCCCCGAAAAGGGAAATACCCCACAAGTGGACATAAATGTGGACACAGGACAAGCCTCCAAAAGGACCCTTTTGAGGCCAGAATGCCCTTTTGAGCGCTCATGCTATCAGGACCTCACTCACGACAGGCACATAGGTAGGGATAATAGAGGAAAAAAGAATTAGACATGCACGGAATTGGCTGACAGTTGCAGACATTCTCAGGAAAATAAATAGAGAAACACCAAAAAAAGGACAGCATTACAGAAACTACACCACCCAAAAAATGTATTTAGGAGGTGTAGGGTGTATGAGCATTTCAAAAATGTATTTTCCTGGACTGAATGTGCTGCAGTGGGTGAACAGTAGAAATGCCAATTTTCACTCTGCTCAACTGTTAGGCCAGTATGACTCTCCACGTCGACATGGAAAGTCTCTTCACTAAGGGTGCGTTCACACTGAGCAAAATTGGTAAAATTCCAGGGCAGAGCTTTCCGCCCTGGAATCTCGTCTGCCCCAGTTTAAACCAGTGTGTCTATGGGAGGGCTTGCGTGCCCTTGCTGAGAGAATTGACATGTCAATTCTCTGAGCCGAGAGCCCTGGCACACAGACCCTCCCATAGACACAATGTTTGACACTGAGCCAGGCGGGGGCTCCGCCACAGAATTCCACCGATTTTTCGTATCCTTAGGGTAGATTGACATGTAGATTTTATGCTGCAAATTCACTGTGAAATCCGCTGCGGATCACCTCCTGTTATTTTTAATTAGGATAAGGAGGCCGACTGTTACATACCCACAGCGGGCTGACAATCCCGCTGCGGGTATGTAACAGTCAGCCCCTTTAACCTACTTGAAAATGACAGGAGGGGATCCGCAGCTGATATCACAGCAAATAGCCAGCTGAAAATCCACTGCAGATCCATTCCATGTGATTCTACCCTGAGGGTATGTTCACATTGAGCAAAATTGGCGGAATTCTGCAGCGGAACTCTACACTGCGAAATCCCACCTGCCTAGTGTAAACCAGTATGTTTATGGGAGGGCTTGCGTGCCTCTGCTCAAAGAATTGATATGTCGGGGTGTGGCCTGGACATGGCGCTGAGCGGACGCGTGGTGTGAGAGCTCTGTTCCGCCGCCGGCCCTTACCGCCTGCCATTAGCGTCTCACAGCTTCAGCACAGCGCCTACATGCCGGGGAAGCCCCGCCAAAGGTCCCCACTAGTCAGCAAAGCACCCCCGGGGCGCACCAGGAGTGGTATTCGGAGGTTTCTCCTCGACTCTGCAGGGCCCAGCTCCGCCGTGGGTATATCCAAGATGGCCGCCCGCACCGCTTCCGCGGCTGCACGCCAGGGTCACTCACAAGACGCAGCACCTACTCTCTCACAGGACTTTCCGGCTTTGCTACGGGAACAGCCGCCTCCCGACCAACTCTCTATCTCTACCCTCAGCATGTCCGGGACAGCGGGTAAGGAGTTACAAGCCCTGCAGTCCCATATTGCCACAATGCCCACTAACCGCCCGAACAACATCAGGGTGCGGTTAAACCCCCAGACCTCATGTCCACACTACAAGGCCTTTTTAATCACTTGTTGGGGAAGTCCCCCGCTGCACTTCTAGATGTGGTGTGTAGGGTGCATTACTTCCAAGTCAAAGAGACTATCATGCTGAAAGCTAGAGACCGTGGTGCTATAGATCTCAATGGTGCTGCCATCCAACTATTAACAGACTTGTCTAGGACCACCCTGGCGAAAAGAAGAGCGCTCCGCCCCCTGCTGTCCCTCCTCCGGGAGCGCAACGTCTCTTACTCATGGGGCTATCCGTTCCAGCTACAGATCCGCCATGATGGAGGTCAAGTTTACCTCCGCACGCCAACCGACCTGCCGCAGGTTCTGGAAACCCTGGACCTCCCTCGTGTGGATATCCCGGAATGGCCGTTCCAGCCCCCCCTACCACAGGGCGCAGCACGAGCTGATCAACCGAGACCCCAGCGGGAGCAGAGACGCAGACACCGCTCCCCAGAAATGGTGTGATTTGACTGTCCTGTGGGAGTCGCCCTCCTCCGCTGAGTCTCCCTTGTGACTGGTCCCCACTGCATGCCTATGCAGTGCTAGGTGTTGTTGGCGCTTCTATATGTGTGAGGCCCTTGGGCTTGGGGACGCGGTTGTTATGATAATATTGTTATAGTGGTTGAGGCGGCCCTATTCCTTTACCTGCCATCCCTACCTACTCGCTACTATAATTTATGGTTTCACAGCACTAATGCAGCTGCTAGGACAAAGGGTGTGAGTATTGCCTTGCACAAATCATTGTCAGCATCTGTGATGGACACCTGTGTAGACACGGAGGGACGATACTTGTTTCTGAAACTTAAGCTGGCCGGGAGAATGTTCACTATTGCTAATTTTTATCTTCCCAACCATAACCAGGTGCAGGCGGGAAGGCGATACCTCAGGGAGCTAAACCGCTTTGCTGAGGGCCTCCTCATCACGGCAGGCGACTTCAACTTGGTGATGGACCGTCAGGCAGATCTTCTATCCCCTCCTCACAGCTCCGCGCCCTGAAACGGACGCTGTATGACAATAGATTGGTGGATGTCTGGAGAATTCTCCATCCTGGGGTAAGGGATTACACGTATTATTCCTCTGTGCATGACTCGTATAGTCGGATCGATCTTTTCTTAATTGACCATCACCTCCTTTCTTGGCACCCTCTGACTGTCATAGACCCAATCATTTGGGCAGATCATGCTGCAGTAACTCTGTCACTCCCCCTTCCCCTGTCACTCCCCCTGGCACCGCGCGAGTGGTCATGGCGGCTGAACCCCAACTTACTAAAGGACGTGGTATGTCAGGCCCAGGTCAGTTCTGCCATTTCTGACTTCATTACCACCCACATTGCAGATGACACCCTATTGCCCCTGCAATGGGAGGCACTCAAATGCGTGGTTAGGGGGGTCCTCATCCAAAACGGGGCCAGACTTAAAAAGGATAATGGCCTTAAAATACAAAAACTCCTCTCCCAAATACAGACCGCTGAATTGGCACATAAACAGACCCGAGATCCAGAGGTCCTGGCGACCCTTCTGGAAACCAAAGCCCAACTGAGAGCCTTAATTGATCAAAAGTACACCCGTTTTCACGAACGTCTGCGGCGTTTTTACTACGAGTACTCCAATAAATGCAGTGCGCCGTTAGCTAGGTTCCTACACCCTAAATCGAGTAGTACATTCGTTCCCTCCATAGATACACGACACGGAGCCAAACATAACCCGGCTGATATAGTCAAGGTTTTCCGGGAGTATTTCCAGACCCTGTACAATTTAAAAGGACCTTTACATGACATGGACTCGGCTGCCTTCCTGGATAGGGTGGAATCGTACATCATGTCCACTGCATTACCGGCCCTCTCGGGGGAGGCGGTTGACTCGCTGAAAGCCCCGTTTTCCGAAACTGAACTCTGCACGGTCATCAAAAACACGCCCAATGGCAGGAGCCCAGGTCCGGATGGGTTCACTGCCCAATTTCACAAAATGTTCTCTAGCCAGCTCACTCCCTTCCTGACCCGGGTTTTTAACTCTATCTCTCCATCTTGCCCCTTTCCGTCCCAGTCTTTGATGGCCACAATCGTAGTAATCCCTAAGCCCCGTAAGGACACATCGTCGTGCGCCAATTACCGTCCTATTTCGCTAATTAACTTCGACATAAAATTCTTCTCTAAAATGATTGCCGATAGACTAGCCCCCTCGCTCCCCACAACCATTCATACTGACCAAGTGGGCTTCGTCCCTCGACGAGAGGCGCGGGATAATCTTAACAAGACTTTATTGCTCATGTCCCATGCCCAGGGGACGCGTCCACTGGGCATTTCTCCATGCCACTCTGAGCCAGATTAGTGTAGGGGAGGAAATGATGGGCAGGATTACTGCCCTGTACCGTGGCTCAACAGCTAGGGTCAAAGTCAATGGTCTTCTCTCGGCCCCCCTGAAAACGGGACGCGTCAGGGATGCCTGCTTTCCCCTTTGCTATATGTTCTAGCTATGGAGCATTTGGCGGTGGCGCTGCGGGCATCCCCTGACATAACGGGCTTGGGGGGCTCCCACTATAAGGCGGCTCTCTATGCGGATGACCTACTACTTTACATATCTAATCCCGTCACGACTCTCCCTGCGGTTCTCAGGGAATTCGAGGTTTATGGCCAAGTCAGTAATTTTAAAGTCAATTATGCCAAAACGGAGGCTTTGAATGTCTCCCTCCCCGCCCCTCTGGTGCGACAGCTCCGCGACACCTTTTCTTTTAAATGGCAGCCCCAAGCCTTCAAATATCTTGGGGTTTGGGTGCCCGCTGACCTGACCTCATTGTTCTCCCTAAACTTCTCCCCGCTGTTGGCCCGTACAAAAACCGATCTTTCTAATTACAATCACTCTCTCCTTTCCTGGTTTGGGAAGATTAACGTGCTTAAAATTGATGTCCTGCCCAGATTTCTCTATCTTTTTCAAGCCCTCCCTCTTCGCATACCTAGCCCGTTCTTTAAACAGCTACAAGTCTATATCCGAAAATTTGGCTGGGGCTCTGTCCGACCTCGCATTAAATATAAGACGCTCACCCGTGCAAAACAATTGGGAGGCGCTGGCTTGTCAGACTTCTCCCTGTATAGTAAGGCTTGCACGTTGTTGCCCCTGGTGGACTGGTTTCATAGAGCCTCAGATAAGCAGTGGGTCAGGATTGAGGAGGCCCTGTCTCCGATCCAGTTATGAGTCCTCTGTTTGGTGATCCGGCCTTCCCCTCAGCTTGCGATAGAGAATCTTTCTTACTTTGGTCGGCCTCGGAGGGTGCCCGGATAGGTCAGGTCTTGGGTACTAACTCTACTCTGCCACCGTTAACGGCTTTGCAAAATCTCAGTCCTGAGAAAAACCTGTCCTGGTTCGAGCATGCACAGTTGAAAGCTTACCTGACCCTACACTTCCCAGGAGGCGTCCGCACCATGGAACAGATTGATTTGGAATCTATGCTCCTGTTGCCGTCGCCGCCTGGAGGGGTCGTCTCCCAGCTGTACCGTCTCCTCTTGGCCAAGGATGCAGATCCTGCCCTGGCCTACATCTCAGTGTGGGAAACGGATCTGGGTGTCACATTCTCAGAGTTAGACTTGCAAAAAATCTTTAACCTCACACATAAATGGCCGTTAGCCTGTCATGAGCCTGTCAGGAGAAAAACTTCAAGATACTCACCCGCTGGTACCGCTGTCCCTCACTGCTTCATAGGTTCTATCCAGATGTGCCCGATACGTGCTGGCGCTGTAACACAGCTGTGGGCTCTATGCTTCATATATGGTGGGATTGCCCTGTCCTACGCCCTTTCTGGGATGCAGTTTTCCAAATTTACACCACCGTTTCGGACAAGATATTAACTCCTTCTCCTGCCCTTGCTCTGCTCTCCTTGGTCCCGGGCCCCTCCTCGGCCGCCAAGAAAGGCCTACTCCGTCACTTTTTGACGGCTGCCAGAGCTGTTATCCCCAGGCACTGGAAGTCTTCGATGGCTCCCTCCATTGCTGAGTGGTTTGCTGAGATGGACTTCCTTCACCGTATGGAGTCCTTGACGGCGGAGGAGCATGGCCGCAGCAAAAAGGTGGACCGTGCCTCGCTCCCGTGGCTTACCTTCAAAACCAGCCCTTCCCTTGCGAGGTGGCTTCCGTGAGCTGCTACGATGAGGGTTCGCCCTCCTCTCGACCCCGGGCATGGATGATACTGCTTTTACATTTGGGATGTCATGGTTTCCCCCCCCCCCCCCCCCGCTCTTGCTTATCCCTTCCTTCCCTTCCCTTGCTCCCTTACCCCCCCCCCCTCCTTCTCTCTTCTTCTCCCCCTTCTCTCTTCTTTTTCATCTTTACTGACTCCTTTCTTTCCATACTGTACTTCTCTTTCTCTCCCTCTATGGAGACCCGTTCTGATCTGCTGGCCGCCTAACTAGGCGCTCTTGTTATGATACTATACTGTTTGGTGGATGCATAAGATCTTGTTTCCGGCCTCTCCAGGGGGAAATGTCCTTACATATTTATCTTGCTACAATGGACACCGTGGATTTATTCGCTCCTGGACTGTTCGCTAAATAAGTGCCCATTGTCTGTTGGACTCTGATTTGTCTGCCATTATTTTGCCTTTTTCTTCTGCCTTATTGTTACAAACTGTCTCTTAATAAAAGCCTGATTTACAAAAAAAAAATAATTGATATGTCAATTCTTTAAGCTGAGGCGCGCAAGCCCTCCCATAGACACACTGTTTGACATTGAGGTAGGCAAAGCTCCGCGGCGGAATTCCGCAGATTTTGCTCAGTGTGAACATACCCTAATTATGGCGTGTATGTCCCCTTTAGGAAAAAAAAAAATCTAAATGTGGTTTAAATTAGGAGATAAGCACGGAGCAGACTGGCAATTTTCACACTGCTCAACTGTCAGGCCAGTATGACTTTCAACATCAGTATGTGATGCTGACATGGAAAGTCTGCCCTCCACTAATTATGTCGTGTATGTCTCCTATAAAACATTTTTAAAAAAAACTACAAATTTGGAACTTTGGGAAATTTGAAGGCTGGAAAATTTGATGGTTGGGAAAATTGAAAGTTTGGAAATTAGTACTCAATCAACGTTTGGTACGCCTTGAAGCACTCGTTCATACAGAGGCCTAGTTTATCGGGACAGGTATCGCACTAATAACACGTGTCCTTTCTAAACCCCCTTTTGTAGCAGACCCTGCACTTTTTCTGGCTTCTGCCCCTCTTGCCAGTGTGAGGGACTTGGCCAGAAAAGTGCTGCCTTGGGACAATACAGGGACCTCCAGTTCTAGAAGTACTAGGCCCTCCTCCGTCTCCACCAAAAGAAAATAAGGGCCTTGACGACTGCCTCCTGAAAATCAAGGTATTTCCCAGGGTGGCCGGCACAACGGTGAAGTACAAAAGCACTGTACATTACCGTTTGGACCATGTGCACGGCCAGTTTTTTGTACCACACGTTGGTCTTTCACAGAGCACTGTATGGTTTGAGGACTTGATTAGACATCCCATATACCGATTGTAGTCCAAAATACAATCTGGTTTCAGTGTAACTGTGGTGGTACCGCGGACTGGGACAGGGGTCATCCCAGCACCATGGATTGTAGTCAATATAAGGACATTGCGTTTGTCTCTATATTCGACTAACAGGTTGTCGCTACAAAGTGCACGGCTGTCACCCCGTGGCAGTGGTTGTGCCACAGGATAACTCGGGAGGCCTCTCTAATTTTTCCTCACATTGCCACAAGCTACAGTAGCTCAGGCTGCGAGGGATTGGAAGAGAGGGAGACTGGTATAAAAGTTATCCACGTAGAGGTGGTAACCTTTATCCAGTAGTGGGAACATCAGTTCCCAGATGAGCTTCCCACTAACTCCTAGAGTGGGGGGGGGGGGCATTCTGGGGGTTGAATGTGGGTGTCCCTCCCTTCATAAACTCTCACAGAGTTTGTAGAGTTTTATGTTATACCTTGCCCTCTTACTTGGCAGGTACTGGCGAAATTGGACTCTCCCCGTGAAGCTGACAAGGGATTCGTCAATGGAGATATATTTCCCTGGGATATATACCTCCGAAAATTTGTATACGTGGTCGTAAGAGGGATCATCCGGGGGGGGGGGGGGGGCTCCTAGCATTGTCAAAGCAATGCCTTGTCATGGCCATCCGGTTGATTGATAACATATGAACACTCCAATACTGCATAATTTTTTTTTTTTTTTTTAACTAGCCCATGTTACAGGCAATCTGGGGTGGTGATGGACAATCGAGGGGGTTATGGGCAGTCTGTGGCAATCTGGGGTGGTTACGGGTAATCTGGTGTGGTTCCAGGTAATCCGGGGTGGTTACAGGTAATCTGGAGTGGTTACAGGTAATGTGGGGTGGTTCCAGGTAATCAGGGGTGGTTACAGGTAGTCCAGGGTGGTTACAGGTAATGCAGGGTGGTTACAGGTAATCTGGAGTGGTTACAGGTAATGCGGGGTGGTTACAGGTAATGTGGGGTGGTTACAGGTAGCCCGGGGTGGTTACAGGTAATCTGGGGTGGTTACAGGTAATCCGAGATGTAATCTGGGGTGGTTAAAGGTAATGCGGGGTGGTTACAGGTAATCCGGGGCACCTGACTTTTTATCCCGTCACCAATGATTTACGGTAACAGGGGAAAAAAAGTGTTGGCAGCATTGGGAACAAGCGATCAGTGGTATATAGTATATACCGCTGATTGCTTGTACCAGGATCACACGGGGTGGTCCCTGATCATTGCCCCATGCTCTCTGACACCTCTGGTGGTAGAGAAAATGGAGCTTTGATCATGTTTAGGAATCCATCACTGTGACCAGAGTCTGTTCACAGTAATGGCGGCTATCTTCCTAACAAAAACCCACAAAAACTGTCGCCACGTTGCAAGATCCATAGCGTTCTTATCTTTTATCTGACAGAGCTGTTTTTGGGCAATTTTTTTGCGGGAAGATCTGTAGTTTCTATTGATACCAAGTTTTACATATATAGGACTTTTTGATCTCTTTTATGACGTATTTTCTAAAGCAGATTGATAAAATACAGCAATTCTGTTGCTGTGTTTTTTTTTTTTTTTTTTAAATTACAGCGTGTGTCGTGCAATATATTTAATAATTTAGTTTTATAGTTTGGGTTGTTACGGACGTGGCGATACCAAACATGCATAGGTTTTGTGTTTTTGATCTGTTTTATGTAACGGTTTATAGTGTATAGGGAATATAATGCATTTTTATTACTGGGGGGGGGGCGCTAGTGGGTGTTTTGGTGCACTGTTTTTTACTTTTACATTAGCGTACACTAGTGTAATACTGTAAAGTGATCTGTGATCACTGATACAATACATTGTACTACTACTGTAGTGCAGTGTATTGTATTATGCATCATGCTGACAGGATATCTGCATAGCCATGCCTGTCAGCCTGATAGCATATCCATGGTAATCCTAAGGGCCTTCATTAGGCCCCTGGGATAATCATGGAGACCATCGAGGGACCAGACGATCACGTGAGTATACCCACGGCAGCCACTGGAACCCATTACATGCCGCTGTCATGATATGACAGCGGCATTCAATGGGTTAAACTATCCGGATCGGAGGATCCTCCGCTCCGGGTAGTTTCAGGGGGAGATCAGCTGTCACACTGACAGCTAATCCCCCGCTCTGCCGCCGCAAGGGGGCAGCAGAGCATTCCGATACGTCCGCCGCTAAAAGGCGTACATATCGGAATAAAGCCCATTTGTGACTGCCGTAAAAATACGTATTGGCGGTCACTAAGGGGATCATGTAATATTTGTATATTTGACAGCATATCACAGATGCTCCCAGCATTATATTTAAGCCCTTCCCAGCATATCACAGATCCTCCCCCAGCACTATATTTAACCCATCCCTAGGAGGCATAGCTGGAGGGGGTTAATATCCTGGCAATTGGTCTGCAGTCTAGCTATGAGTAAGGGAGCGTTTACACAGAGAGATTTATCTGACAGATTTTTGAAGCCAAAACCAGGAATGGATTTGAAAATAGGAGAAATCTCAGTCTTTCCTTTATGACCTGTTCCCTGTTTATAGTCTGTTCCTGGCTTTGGCTTCCAAGATCTGTCAGATAAATCTTTCTGTGTAAGTGCACCATTAAGCCCCTATTACACAGGGCGATATTAAGGAGCAAACGAGCACTGTCAGCAGCGAACGGGTGAGAGCCAGGGGGGGGCTGCGGAGTTTTGGGGGGGGCGCGGGGAGCTGCAGGGGGGGCTGCCCGGGTGATCACTAGATCGTCCGGGCACCCACAGAAGATAGCAGTGGCCTGCTGTCGCTGATCCTATTCCACTGACGGTAGCAGATTGTTGCTATCCTGGTCGTTTGTCTTTCAACATGTTGAAAGACAAACGACAGCAACGATCAGCCGACATCGTTTATGTCAGTTGATCGTGGCGGCCAATATCGTCCAAATATGGCCGATGATCATTTAGTGTAATAGGGCCTTAAGACTAGAGGTCTAACCTCTGCCACCTACTGATCAGCCTGCTGATTTAACCTGATCTGGACTGCACCCATCTGGATATCATAAAAAATAAGTGTACAATGTGCATAGCTATGTGTGATGTATTATGAGCTGTATATGTCAGGGGTCCTCAATTGGAGGACCAGGGTCCGAACCCGGACCGCGGTGGCCAGCTGTCCGGACCCCGGCTGCGGCGCTGCTCCCTCCCTGTCAGTCACTCTCGTGGCCAAAGCGGTCACAAGAGGTCGCGCTCCCCCTCTGGTGTCGGCGCTCGAGTGACGCTCCTGCGTCGGCGGGGAGAGCGGCCTCTAGTGACCGCTGCAGTGCGGCCTCAGGATGAAAAGAAGAGGACGCGCAGGATCCAGGTGAGTAAAGTGTTTTTTTTTTAATGCTATATGTGGGGGGGGGAGCGCACAGGGGGCTATATACTGGGAGAGAGCACAGGGGGCTATATACTGGGGGAGAGAGCACAGGGGGGCTATATACAGGGGGAGAAAGCACAGGGGGGCTATATACAGTGGGAGAGAGCACAGGGGGGCTATATACTGGGAGAGAGCACAGGGGGGCTATATACTGGGAGAGAGCACATGGGAGGCTATATACTGGGAGAGAGCACAGGGGGGCTATATACAGGGGGAGAGAGCACAGGGGGGCTATATACTGGGAGAGAGCACAGGGGGCTATATACTGGAAGAGAGCACAGGGGGGCTATATACTGGGAGAGAGCACAAGGGGGCTATATACAGGGGGAGAGAGCACAGGGGGGCAATATACAGGGGGAGAGAGCACAGGGGGGCTATATACTGGAAGAGAGCACAGGGGGGCTATATACTGTGGGAGAGAGCACAGGGGGGCTATATACTGGGGGAGAGAGCACAGGGGGGCTATATACTGGGAGACAGCACAGGGGGGCTATATACAGGGGGAGAGAGAACAGAGGGGCTATATACAGGGGGAGAGAGCACAGGGGGCTATATACTGGGAGAGAGCACAGGGGGGCTATATACTGGGGGAGAGAGCACAGGGGGGCTATATACTGGGAGAGAGCACAGGGGGGGCTATATACTGGGAGAGAGCACAGGGGGGCTATATACTGGGAGAGAGCACAGGGGGGGGGCTATATACTGGGAGAGAGCACAGGGGGGCTATATACTGGGGGAGAGAGCACAGGGGGGCTATATACAGGGGGAGAGAGCACAGGGGGGCTATATACTGGGAGAGAGGACGGGGGGCTATATACTGGGAGAGAGCACAGGGGGGCTATATACTGGGAGAGAGCACAGGGGGGCTATATGCTGGGAGAGAACACTGGGGGGGCTATATACTGGGAGAGAGCACAGGGGGGCTATATACTGGGAGAGAGCACAGGGGGCTATATACAGGGGGAGAGAGCACAGGGGGGCTATATACTGGGGGAGAGAGCACAGGGGGGCTATATACAGGGGGAGAGAGCACAGGGGGCCTATATACTGGGGGAGAGAGAGCACGGGGGGCTATATATTGGGAGAGCGCACAGGGAGGCTATATACTGGGAGAGAGCACACGGGGGCTATATACTGGGAGAGAGCACAGGGGGGCTATATAAAGGGGGAGAGAGCACAGGGGGGCTACATACTGGGAGAGAGCACAGGGGGGCTATATACTGGGAGAGAGCACAGAGGGGCTCTATACTGGGAGACAGCACAGGGGGGCTATATACTGGGAGAGAGCACAGGGGGGCTATATACTGGGAGAGAGCACAGGGGGGCAATATACAGGGGGAGAGAGCACAGGGGGGCTATATAGTGGGAGAGAGCACAGGGGGGCTATATACTGGGAGAGAGCACAGGGGGGCTATATACTGGGAGAGAGCACAGGGGGGCTATATACTGGGAAAGAGCACAGGGGGGCTATATACAGGGGGAGAGAGCACAGGGGGGCTATATACAGGGGGAGAGAGCACAGGGGGGCTATATACAGGGGGAGAGAGCACAGGGGGCTATATACAGGGGGAGAGAGCACAGGGGGGCTATATACTGGGGGAGAGAGCACATGGGGGCTATATACAGGGGGAGAGAGCACATGGGGGCTATATACAGGGGAGAGAGCACAGGGGGGCTATATACAGGGGGAGAGAGCACAGGGGGGCTATATACAGGGGGAGAGAGCACAGGGGGGCTATATACTGGGAGAGAGCACAGGGGGGCTATATACTGGGGAGAGAGCACAGGGGGGCTATATACAGGGGGATACAGGGGGGCATCTATAAGGGGGATAACATGGGGGGGCATCTATAAGGGAGATAACATGGGGACCATCTATAAGGGGGAAAACATGGTGGGCCATCTATCTGGGTGACAACACAGGGGGGCATCTATAAGGGGGACTACACGGGGGGTGTATGCAATAGGGCATGTACTATAGTGGACCACACAGAGGGGAGCATATACTATAAGGGGGGTCACATAGAGTCAGCCTACCCACTAAATGAGGGTGTAAAGGGGCCAATACAGATGTGCAGTGTGTATAGAGATGAGGATGGTGCCGGAGTGAGGAGCCTAATATGTCTGTCTGGCAGATTCTGTGGATTCTAGGCTCAAAGAAGTTTTCATGACGGCCCAGGACAGATGGAGAAGATGAAAAGGGAAGAACTCTGATCAGAGAAGATGTCCCCTGTGAGTCACTAAATATATCTGCACTGTGATGTATATGGAGTACAGAACCTGTGTAGAGCTGCGTCCACCTCTATATGACTGGATGAGGTGATAGTGGTCTGTGTACAGTGGATTATTCAGTAGCAGTGGTGGGGTTAGTCAGTATGTGGTGGTGTTATTTGTTACTTGTAATCTGATACCAGGGGCGTAACTAGGAATGGCTGGGCCCCATAGCAAACTTGTGATGGGCCCCTCTTTTACGACTGACCACTAAGCCGCCAAGTGTAGCCATAACTGCATAACTGCGCTCGTCGGGAGTGCCTTCTGTTAAAGGGACATTTGCAGAACCTGGGAGGCCTACTTGGCCACTTGGTGCTGCAAATGATGACAGCTCAGGGGGCCCAGTGTATTGCAGGAGTGGGGAATGGGGCCCCCTGATGTAGGGGGGCCCCGTAGAAACTGCTATGGCTGCTACAGTGGTAGTTACGCCCCTGTCTGATACTATGTTTTATTGGATTTAGTATACTGGATTTGGTCAGTAACAAAATGATGGTGATGGCAGTAGTTGTGGTGTAATGGTTATATTTCCCCCTTGTGTACTGGTATTATTGGCAATATTGGTCTCAGTATTCAGGGTTTGGTTAGTGACAGTATGGGGGTAATATGTATGGTGACAATATTTCCTATATACTGGTATTATTGGTAATATCAGTCTTGAGATGATATATATATATATATATATATATATATACATACACACAGGAAGGAAGGGGATGGGGGGGGCCCAAGTTGACCTCTTGCACCAGGGCCCAGGAGACATTAAGCTACGCCCCTGACAGGGGGGCTATATACTACAGGGGGAGAGCGCACAGGGGCTATATACTACAGGGGGAGTTGGAGGATTGGGGGGGGGGGATTCTTTATTATGTTTCCACACACCCCCTGCCTGCACTGGATTTTTCATTTTGACTGAACTTCTCCTTTAGGTTACAAACCCACTTGCCGGATCTGCAGCGAGTCTCCTTGCTGCGTTTTTGCAGGGAGACTCGCTGCAGATCCCGGCCCTATACTTTCAATAGCAGAGAAACTCGCAGCAGGGATGTACATTAACCCCCCGGCCGCCCCATTAACCCCCCGGCCGCCAGACATTGTACATTACCCGGTCCCCATTCCTGCTTGCTTCGGGGCTCCCGGTGTCTTCACGGCCCGCCCGGCCAATCAGTGCGCTGTGGCGGGGCAGCGCACTGATTGGCCGGGCGGAACGTGTCGGGAGCCGCTGAAGCAAGCAGGAGCCGGGATCAGGTAATGTATATCCTGCCTGCCCCCCTGCAGCCCCGATCGCCCCCAGCCCCCGGCCGCACCATAGCCCCCAGCCCCGCAGCCCCCGGCCGCACGATCACCCCCGGCCGCACGATCGCCTGCAGCCCCCGGCCGCACGATCGCCCCCAGCCCCGCAGCCCCCGACCGCACGATAGCCCCAAGCCCCCGGCCGCACGATCGCCTGCAGCCCTGCAGCCCCCGACCGCACGATCGCCCCCAGCCCCCGGCCGCACGATCGCCCCCAGCCCCCCGGCCGCACGATCGCCTGCAGCCCCGCAGCCCCCGGCCGCATGATCGCCCACAGCCCCCGGCTGCACGATCGCCCGCTGGGGGCGATCGTGCGGTCGGGGGCTGCAGGGCTGCAGGCGATCGTGCGGCCGGGGGCTGCGGGGCGATCGTGCGGCCGGGGGCTGCGGGGCTGGGGGCGATCGTGCGGCCGGGGGCTGCGGGGCTGGGGGCGATCGTGCGGCCGGATATATATATATATACCCATTTTCTTTTCCTGTCTCGCGCCGGCTCTTTTGAAAAGAGCCGGCGCGCGACAGGAAGCTCCCGGCATGCTGAGCGGCAGGAAGGGCTCCCATGAGCCTTTGCCACCGCTCTGTAAGTACACAGTGATCCCGCGCTATACAGCGCGAGATCGCTGTGTATGAATATCCTAACTGGGCCTATTAGTCTATTCCTGAAGATACAGACTGCCTGTGCAGTCTGTATCTTATGCTTTTACCTATAGCTGTATAGCGGAGCAGTAAGGCCGGGGGCGGCCATCTTGATGACGTCAGTGGTGCGTTCCAGCGCTGGAACGCAAGGGACGTAATCAAGATGGCGCCCGGCTTTACTGCACCGCTACAGAGGAGTGGGTAAAGTATAAGATACAGACTGCACAGGCAGTCTGTATCTTCAGAAATAAACTTAATGAACATACAGACTGCCTTTGCAGTCTGTATCTTATACTTTACCTACTCCTCTGTAGCGGTGCAGTAAAGCCGGGCGCCATCTTGATTACGTCCCTTGCGTTCCAGTGTTGGAACGCACCACTGTGACGTCATCAAGATGGCCGCCCCCAGCCTTACTTCTCCGCTATGCTGGATTAGGTAAAAGCATAAGATACAGACTGCACAGGCAGTCTGTATATTCAGGAATAGACTTAGGGACAGAGAATCTTTTATTATAGGGACAGTTAATTTCAGGTGATTGGTTCTCTTTAAGGCTTTATCCAACTTCAGCAGCCCCCGCTAATCAAATGCTGAACGATCGGGTTTGGATGGACACGAGCATGTTAGAGGTTCGCATATCTCTATTAAGGACCCATGACGTACCTGTATTCCAGTGGGTCCGGCGGCGCTATAAAGTGAGCTCAGCTCCTGAGCGTTTGGGGACCACCGTCGCGGTTGTGCCGCCGCCCGCCATTAACCCCTGCAGTGCCGCGATCTTAACAGAGTGACAGGAGCTCTGCCACTCTGTCACTGTCCAATGGGGGCATATGCAGTGTAATGCGGGGGTTCCGATCGCTCTATCTGACTGCTGGGGGTCCCTTACCTTCCTTCCGGCAGTCAGATTGGCGATCAATGCATAGAGTCTGCCACAGGCAGGCTCTATGCAATGATTACAGATAACACTGATCAATGCTAAGGGGACAAAAAAAGTGTGCGATAGAAAAATTTTAAAAGTTTTTAAAAACACACATTTGCTCCTCCCCCAGTAATAAATAAAAAAAAAATCATTCCATTTTATAAATAAAACACATGAAAAAACGCTACGGTATATTATATGTTTATTTATTTATTTTTATATGTTTTATTTATATAATGGGAAACGGAGGTGATTTTAACTTTTATTGGGGGAGGGGCTTTGGGGTGTTTGTAAAGACAAGAGACTGCCTCTGTCACGCTTAAACGCTGTGACCACTGTGTTGCAGCGTTTAAGGGGTTAATGACACGTTGCAGTGCGATCGCTGCAGCCTGTTATTAACGGTGAGGGTGGGGCTGCTCACTGCAGCCGCCCCCCACCTCCTATGAAGCGCGCTTCCCTCCGGAACGAGCTTCATAGCTCAGGATGTACCGGTACGCCCAGGGTTGTCTGGGGAACAGACTTCCAGGGCGTACTGGTACGTCCTTAGTCATCTAGGGGTTAAGGCCATTTTCGTCTCTGTCCTTAAAGGAGAAGTCTGGTGAAGAATTTTATTAAAGTATGGTATTGCCCTCCCGCATACAAATTGCCAATAAACACTTATTACGGGAAATGATTATACAGTGCTTTTTCCCTACACTTACTACTGCATCCGACCCGACTCCCAGAGCTGTGCGGCCCCCCACTCACCCGGCCCAGCAGAGCACCCCCCACCTGGCACAGCGGACCCCTACTCGCCCGACACGGCAGAGCGCCCCCCACCCCTGGGCACAGCGGACCCCCACTCACCCGGCACAACAGAGCGCCCCCCCCCCCCTACATAGCGGGTCAACCCTCTCCCGTCACAGCGCCCCCCCCCCCCACACACACACACAGTGGACCCCCACTCACCCGGCACAGCAAAGCGCCCCCCCCCCCCCCGCCTGGCACAGCTGACCCCCACTCGCCCGGCACGGTAGATACCACCTCGAATAGTAGTTACCACACGAACCGCTGCGGGACACAGCGCGGCGCTATAGTCCACAACGCACATGTTCTGTTTTGCCCTCCCTTCTTGTTCAGATCCTTGTCTGTTCCTAGCTTGATATCTGCCAGTAGAGCCATCCAGCCCCACAGTCTAGCTCACAGAGTATTGTCCACACTGGATACAGCTGAGAGCAGGACAAGCTATGTACAATGTATCAGTCTGGAGCTCACAGAGCATTGTCTACACGGGATACAGCTGAGAGCAGGACTAGCTATGTACAATGTATCAGTCTGTAGTCCAGGCTGTAGAGCTCACAGAGCATTGCCTACACTGGATATAGCTGGGAGCAGGACTAGCTATGTACAATGTATCAGTCTGGAGCTCACAGAGCATTGCCTACACTGGATACAACAGGACTAGCTATGTACAATGTACCAGTGTAGACAATGCTCTTTGCATTGGACTCCACACCGATATATTGTACATAGCTAGTCGTGCTCTCGGCTGTATCCAGTGTAGACAATGCTCTGTGAGCTCCATACTGATACATTGTAGTTAGCTAGTCCTGCTCTCAGCTGTATCCAGTATAGACAATGCTCTGTGAGCTCTACAGCCTGGACTCCACATTGATATATTGTACACTTATGCTACGTTTACACGGAACAATAATTCGTCCGATCGTACGATTAACGATTTTGAAGTAACGATTTTTTAAAAATAACGATCTGCGTTTAGACGGAACGATATATCGTATGGAAAATTAGTTTTGCGATCGCTTAAAGGGGTAGTGCGGCGCTAAGAAATTATTCCCAAAATAACACACATTACAAAGTTATACAACTTTGTAATGTATGTTATGTATGTAAATGGCCCCCTTCCCCGTGTTCCCCGACCCCCGAATGTGGACCCGGAAGTGTGGTGCATTATACATATCATATACCATCGTCGTTTGCAAAAAATTCACAGATCGTTCCATGTAAACAGTCGTTTACCGATTTTACCGAGATATGTGCGAGATAGGCTTAAAGGGGTAGTGCGGCGCTAAGAAATTATTCCCAAAATAACACACATTACAAAGTTATACAACTTTGTAATGTATGTTATGTATGTGAATGGCCCCCTTCCCCGTGTTCCCCGACCCCCGCCCGTGGACCCGGAAGTGTAGTGCATTATACATACCTGATTCGTGTCAACCCCCGTCCCCCGTCTTCTGACATTGATGTAATTTTCAGGAGTGTCTCCATAACAGTGCCTCTGTACTGTCACCTATATGTAATATAATACCTGTAGTACATAGCTTTATACCTGTGTATATGCGTCCTGTAGTGGCTGTATACCTGTGTGCACATGTCCTGCAGTGGGTGTATACCTGTATATACATGTTCTGTAGTGTGTACATAGCTTTGGTTGCTGCTCGGTTACTTCTTATAATTATTTTTACGTTATTGAAACTAAATATTGCGTTTGGCACAACCAAGTAGGTGTGACTTGTAAAAAGGGGCATGTCATAATTATTGCTTGATTATCATTACCGCAGTTATATGGACGATAAACCGCGTTATAGATTTAGGCCCTTATCGCCCAGCCCTAGGCTTACCTAAAGAAAAGTAAAAAAAATACAATACTTTAATAAATATTTTCGCCAGACTTCTCCTTTAACATTTCCCTTTGCTCAGAAAAGAACCTGTAAAACACATTACATACTGTGTAACAAACATGGTCTAAAAACCATTCAGGAACTTCTGTCTTCCATTCATTCAATGGGTATAAAGTTCATTGCTTTTGTATGTCAGCGCCTCCCGCTCCCAGCTATAATGGACTATCACCTCCTAGCGACAACAGTAAAACGCACCGAGACGCTTCTCCCACGTGACTGGTCACCTGACCGTGACGTTATCGGAAGTCCTGTATCTAATAACGTGCGCGAAGGTCGAAGGGGAATTCTCTATAAAGATGGCAGAAGCCTTCCGTCAGTGTAGCCGGGTGAGTTGTTATGTATCATGTGGTCGTGTCACCTGTAATTCCTTGTCTTCTGCGGAGCGGACTCTGTAACAGGGGGCAAACAGATGGGATGTAATGTGAGAAGTGTTTCGGTAGGTGATTCCCTTTGGGGCTGATAGGGGTAGGATTGCCGGCCTTAGCATCACATGTAGTCCCTCACTGCCGACAAGAAGTAATGAACCTCTACCACTTCATTTTTCCCGGGAGAGTCATGTACAAAGCTATGTACCCGCTATGGCCCCCACTTTGCTTTCCACAGCAGCTGATTAGGCATAGGACGTAGTGCAGCAGCCCCTTACTATACTAGTCAGTTTTGGTGAATTAGAAATTGAGCCCAATGACATTCACTATTGATTTTAGTTTACAGATACAGAAGAAACATTGATGGGGATCTCTGATTTAACAGAAAAATCGCCCGATAAGGGTGTAAAAATACATTAATGCTGTCCAATGCAGATGGATAGGTCTAAACCAGGGGTGGGGAACCTTTTCCATGTCGAGGGCCGGTCGGGCATTAATAAAATCATTCGAGGGCCGTATACCGTGCGCGGCAGTTAGTAGCGTGGGTTTGCAGCACCCAGGGCAAGGCAAGGTATTGTTCGCCTAGTGCCCCTGCTATTGTAGTTAACCCCCTGCCATGTCCCTGGTAGCCTAGTTAACCCCCCCAGCCATGTCCCTGGTAGCCTAGTTAACCCCCATCAGGCATGTCCCTGGTAGCCTAGTTAACCCCCATCAGTCATGCCCCTGGTAGCCTAGTTAACCCCCATCAGTCATGTCCCTGGTGGACTAGTTAACCCCCATCAGTCATGTCCCTGGTAGCCTAGTTAACCCGCATCAGTCTTGTCCCTGGTGGACTAGTTAACCCCCATCAGGCATGTCCCTGGTAGCCTAGTTAACCCCCATCAGGCATGTCCCTGGTAGCCTAGTTAACCCCCATCAGTCTTGTCCCTGGTAGCCTAGTTACCCCCCATCAGGCATGTCCCTGGTGGCCTAGTTAACCCCCATCAGGCATGTCCCTGGTAGCCTAATTAACCCACATCAGTCATGTCCCTGGTAGCCTAGTTAACCCCCCATCAGGCCTGTCCCTGGTAGCCTAGTTAACCCCCATTAGTCATGTCCCTGGTGGCCTAGTTAACCCCCAACAGTCATGTCCCTGGTGGCCTAGCTAACCCCCATCAGGCCTGTCCCTGGTGGACCAGTTAACCCCCATCAGGCATGTCCCTGGTAGCCTAGTTAACCCACATCAGTCATGTCCCTGGTAGCCTAGTTAACCCTCATCAGGCATGTCCCTGGTGGCCTATTTAACCCCCATCAGGCATATCCCTGATAGCCTAGTTAACCCACATCAGTCATGTCCCTGGTAGCCTAGTTAATCCCTCAGTCATGTCCCTGGTAGCCTAGTTAACCCCCCATCAGGCATGTCCCTGGTAGCCTAGTTAACCCCCCATCAGGCCTGTCCCTGGTGGCCTAGTTAACCCCCATTAGTCATGTCCCTGGTGGCCTAGTTAACCCCCAACAGTCATGTCCCTGGTGGCCTAGTTAACCCCCAACAGTCATGTCCCTGGTAGCCTAGTTAACCCCCAACAGTCATGTCCCTGGTAGCCTAGTTAACCCCCAACAGTCATGTCCCTGGTGGACCAGTTAACCCCCAACAGTCATATGCCTGGTGGACCAGTAAACACCCAACAGTCATGTCCCTGGTGGACCAGTTAACCCCCAACAGTCATGTCCCTGGTGGACCAGTTAACCCCCAACAGTCATGTCCCTGGTGGACCAGTTAACCCCCAACAGTCATGTCCCTGGTGGACCAGTTAACCCCCAACAGTCATGTCCCTGGTGGACCAGTTAACCCCCAACAGTCTTGTCCCTGGTGGCCTAGTTATCCCCCCCCCCCCCCCCAACAGTCATGTCCCTGGTGGACCAGTTAACCCCCAACAGTCATATGCCTGGTGGACCAGTAAACACCCAACAGTCATGTCCCTGGTGGACCAGTTAACCCCCAACAGTCTTGTCCCTAGTAGCCTAGTTATCCCCCCCCCCCCATCACTCATGTCCCTGGTGGACTAGTTAACCCCCATCAGTCATGTCCCTGGTAGCCTAGTTATCCCCCCCCCCCATCCGTCATGTCCCTGGTAGCCTAGTTATCCCCCCCCCCATCAGTCATGTCCCTGGTAGCCTAGTTATCCCCCCCCCCCCATCAGTCATGTCCCTGGTAGCCTATTTAACCCCCAAATAAAAAAAAAATAAACATCCCTCTCACCTTTCCTCCGTTCCCACGCAGTCCAGGTCCTCTTCTCTCCCAGGTCCTCTGTGCCGGTCTTCTCCTGCAGGCGGCGCGCGATGAAATGACGTCATCGCGCGCGGCCCGCAGGAGACTGAAGACACGCGCCGCTTTGGAGGAGGAAGGAGCCGACACAGACAGCACGGCAGCTGTCACAGAGGATGCTGTGTGCGCCGGCTCCTTCCTTCCTCCAGAGCAGCGCGTGTCACAGGGGAGCCGCGGGCCGCATCGGGAGGTCTCAGGGGCCGGATGCGGCCCGCGGGCCGGAGGTTCCCCACCCCTGGTCTAAACTGATACATTATGTGAAATGAAACACATTTCAAATATATAAGCATGTCTAAAAGGGAAACTGTCAGCGTGTTAGATAAATCTAACCTGCTCATATGTCCCTTTTGTACATAGGGCGCTGAGGATGAAGGCAGGTCTCTTACCGTTATCCTTGCCGCAGTCACCGTGTATTAAGTTGTTATATCCACAGGCTAATCGGGTGGTTTTGAGCACTTGGGTCCCCAGAGCACTGATCTGCCCCAGCTAGCCAACTCCTCCCAACCAGGGCTGTGGGGTCAGAGCTAGTTTTGGCTGGAGTCGGGAAAAAAATGTACCGACTCCGACTTTAAAGAAATCTTTAAAAAATGTAGAATTGAATTTTGATATGAATTTTACAAGTTTTGCTCATGAATATATATTATGAGCAACATTCTAATAGGACACTGGCCCTATTAGATAAGGGTGGTCATGGAAAAGTTGTCGGTCACTATTTGGCAGTTTGTTTCTGAGCTGGAAGAGTCCATTGTGTGGGGGGAGATCTGTGCTGTTCTCTTCCTGGATGCTGGATAACTGTGAGCAGCAGTGTAATATGAAGATATCCTGTGTAATATAGAGGAGGAGAAGACATAAGTAGTGTAGCTGTAACCTCTGTCCTCAGTGTGGTGTTTTCTCTCTGGGAGAATATTGTGTGTTTTTCTTCAGTGGCGGCAGGTGTATGTGTGTATGTGTGTGTGCTATGACTGCAGCAGTCTGTGTGTGTGTGCTATGACTGCAGCAGTCTGTGTGTGTATGCTATGACTGCAGCAGGCTGTGTGTGTGTGTGTGTATGCTATGACTGCAGCAGGCTGTGTGTGTGTGTATGCTATGACTGCAGCAGGCTGTGTGTGTGTATACTATGACTGCAGCAGGCTGTGTGTGTATGCTATGACTGCAGCAGGCTGTGTGTGTGTGTATGCTATGACTGCAGCAGGCTTTGTGTGTGTGTATGCTATGACTGCAGCAGGCTGTGTGTGTGTGTATGCTATGACTGCAGCAGGCTGTGTGTGTGTGTATGCTATGACTGCAGCAGGCTGTGTGTGTGTATGCTATGACTGCAGCAGGCTGTTTGTGTGTGTGTATGCTATGACTGCAGCAGGCTGTTTGTGTGTGTGTATGCTATGACTGCAGCAGGCTGTGTGTGTGTGTATGCTATGACTGCAGCAGGCTGTGTGTGTGTGTGTATGCTATGACTGCAGCAGGCTGTGTGTATGCTATGACTGCAGCAGGCTTTGTGTGTATGCTATGACTGCAGCAGGCTGTGTGTGTATGCTATGACTGCAGCAGGCTGTGTGTGTGTGTGTATGCTATGACTGCAGCAGGCTGTGTGTGTGTGTATGCTATGACTGCAGCAGGCTGTGTGTGTGTGTATGCTATGACTGCAGCAGGCTTTGTGTGTATGCTTTGACTGCAGCAGGCTTTGTGTGTGTGTGTATGCTATGACTGCAGCAGGCTGTGTGTGTATGCTATGACTGCAGCAGGCTGTGTGTATGTGTGCTATGGCCGCAGCAAAGCGAGTGTGTGTGTGGTGTGCGCTATGGCTGCAGCAGGCTGTGTGGGTGTGTGCGCGTGCTTGTCCCCACAGTCAACTTCTATATGACTATGTGTGACCCCTCTCTATATGACTATGTGTGACCACTATCTATATCACTGTGGCTGACCTCTATATTACAGGTATCTGGCATTGTTAGCAGTGTTTCTGTGTGTATGGTGAATATTTAGTTAGAAACATAGAAGATTGTCAGCAGGAAAAGACCACCTGCTCCATCTAGTCGTTATGAGTAGTTCAGGACATGGAGGCTGGAGACTGGCTGCATCCACTGCGCACACAGGAGAATATACAGTATTCCTTTATTCACTCAGAAGTCACCCCAGGATCATGTAGGACATTAGGGAGAAGCTGCTGAGCCAGTGTGATAAATAACTCCCCTGGTATATGACTGGCCATTTATGAATGAGCAGGAGTCAGAGTCTGTCCTGATAAAATTCAGGAGTCTGAGTCGGAGCTGCGGCTTACTGACTCCACAGCTCTGCTCCTAACATCAATGAAGTGTTAGTCTTGCCCCAGTGCTACTAAATATGTGAGAATGGAGAGTCCTGGCACTGCTACCAACAAATCACCCACTATGGCTTGTATAGCATGTGCAGCTGCTCCAGATCCAGGTACAAATCAGTAGACCAACTGAAGTACTCTGTTCACAAATATGAAGTCTTAAAGGAGCAAGCTGGGAGCCATGTGATGCTGTCCAGCCAATGAAAAGGCTGCCAGTGCGTATGCCCATCAGTAGCCTTTTCTCTCCTATTCAATTCACTGAAACCCTGAACTCAGGGGGATCCAAAGACACCAACTGGAGCTGATGGGAAAGTGGGCGGCAGGAAATTCAATCAGAAATAATTACCAGAGGGATAGTGAGTCTGAAATCTTTGTGTGTCTATGTGTGTGTGCCAGAGTTCCCCTCAGGGCTGTGGAGTCGGTAAGCTGCAGATCCAACTCCTGATTTTATCAAGGACCACCTATGACTCCAGCTCATCCATAAATGGCCAGTCAGACACCAGGGAAGTTATTTATCACACTGGTGTAAAGTAGACCTTGCCCAGCATCTTCTTCCTAATGTCCTACATGATCCTGGGGCGACTTCTGAGTGAATAAGGAAAGATATAAAGCAGCTTCTCCTTTGTGTGCAGTGGATGCAAGCTAGTATCCAGCCTCAATGTCCTGAGCAACTCAGAACTAGACTAGATGGAGCAGGTGGTCTTTTCCTGCTGACAATCTTCTATGGTTCTAACTAAATATTCAACACACACAAAAAAACAATGCTAACTATGCCAGATACCTGTGGTATAGAGATCACACATAGTGATAAAGAGATCAGACATTCGCCCAGATTTATCAACTCTGTCAGCATTCACACTGCAGAATCATTGGAACTACCCGCACAGCCAGTCAGTGACTGCAGCAGTGCCCCGCCTCACTAGCGGATTGGCTGAGTGGGCATTTCTGAGTGGGGCCGTGACATCACTGGATCGGGAGGCCGGTGGGGGACCATGAGCGGTCACGTGGCACTTAGGGGGCGGCTAAATAGGACTTCATTATTATGATCCCACCACCCCCTGTCCCTCCTGGAGTTTTCACTGTTGCCCATAATACCCCTTTAAAGGGAACCTGTCACCCCCCGTGCCGGGGTGACAGGCTCCCGACCCCCCGCTACAGCCCCCTATACTCACCTGATCCCGCCGGGTCCCGCTTCTGGATCCGGTCGGGTCACGGAGATACCAGACAGACTGTGGCGTGGCTACTGACGCCACTTTGCTCGCTGTACTTATCACTGTGGGGAATGGACAGGGATAGTCCCCCCCCCCCCTATAGTTTGGGTGATGACCTTCTAATTTACAAGTCGTCTTGGGACCATCCGATACAGAGCCATGATTAAGGGCAAGAGAGCCCGAAACGCGTCGGCCTTTTAAACATTGCACAAATAAAGGTTTAAATACTTTTTAAAGCGAGCTGGAGAGTATTCTTATATTTACACTTACATGAAAATGATGCCAGGGAAGAAGTTAAGAAACTGACATGCGTCTAACCTGATAGTTTCCGTTTAACCCCTTAAAGCGACTCTGTACCCACAATCTACCCCCCAAACCACTTGTACCTTCAAATAGCTGCTTTTAATCCAAGACCTGTCCTAGGGTCTGTCCGGCAGGTGATGCAGTTATTGTCCTAAAGAACAACTTTTAAACTGGCAGCCCTGTGCCCAACGGCCAGGGCTTAGATTGTGTATGAATTAGGCTGGCACACCCTCTCTGTCCCTCATCATCATTAGGAATGCTCCAGGCAGATTGTCTCCTATTCATCAGCTGTGTGAATACTGAACATGGGCTGGATTGTTAAGGCACCTGTGCAATGTTCAGACAGGAGAAAATGTTCCAGTGGCATTCCTAATGATGAAGAGGGTGGGGAGGAGGGACGGAGGGGTGGTTCAAAGTTAGGGCACAGATACTTCAAGCCACAGCCATTGGGCACGGGGCTGCAAGTTTAAAAGTTGTTCTTTAGGACAATAACTGCATCACCTGCCGAACGGACCCCAGGACAGATCTTGGATTAAAAGCAGCTATCCGAAGGTACAAGTGGTTTGGGGGTAAGATTGTGGGTACAGAGTCGCTTTAAAGGAATATTTCCCCTCAAAACTGAGGGAGCGTGCACATAGGGAGATGCACAGAACAACAACTGACAGCCACTGGCAGCGCATTACCAATGAGGCTTTTTGGGCGATGAAAGCTCTGTACTGTTTGGTCTCCAGTGGCTGAAGGGGGTGCTGCCAGGTCTTCAGCGGACAACCGGGGGAGGGGGGATGTAAGCTCTGTGCTGCCAAGTCTCCAGCAGGGGGTGCATGAGGGATGGAAGCTTTTGCTGCCTTGTTTCCCTTTTTGCATGTGCTCACCCCATCTGCATTTTTACAAATACATGGGGCCTCTTCAGGGAAATTGAAGGGGAAAAAAGCAGCAGGTTTTAGGGGTTTCTTTGTTTACATAATGTACATTTCAGATAAACTGACATCGTTATTCTATAGGTCTGAATACAGCGATATGCTTCTTTACATAGCTTTTCTAATGTGTTACTATTTTTTAACAGTAAAAGTTTTTTGCCAATAGATATTATTTAAATGGCCCCATTGTCTATTCTGTTGACTCTTAAAACTATTTTAGATTTGCAGTCCTGGTGTTTTTTTACCTTTTTTGTTTACACTGTTCATCGTGTGGTAACAATATTGTTATGTTTTAATATATCGTATAATTACACATATTACAATATGTTTATTCTATTGTTTTAGTTGTAAAATGGGAAAGAGGGTGATTTAAAAAAAAATTGGGGGGGGGGGGGAGGAGGGAGGGCTTGGCATATTTTTAAAAACTTTTTTTATTTTACACTTTTTTTTTTAATCCCCCTGGGGGACTATTACTTGCAATCATTAGCTTGTGTACACTGGTAAAAGCTATTCCATAGCATAGCATTGATCAGTGTTATCTGCGATCTTAGAGCCTGCCTGCACCAGACCCTTTGAGAAGATCGTCATCAGTCTGCACAGAGGTAAGTTGTATACCTCTGTCAAATTGTTCGGGACCCCCGCAGTAATGCTGCGAGGGTTCCTGATCAGTAAGTGACAGGAGCTGCTCCTGCCACTTACACTTAAATGCTGAAATTGCTGCATTTAACTCCTTAGTGACCGCCATGCTGCCTTTTCACGGCAGTCACTAATGGGCTTTATTCCAATGCGTACGCCTTTTAACGGCGGACGCATCGGAATAGATTACCGCCCGGCGGCAGCAGTGCGGGGATCAGCTGTCAGTGTGACAGCTGACCGCTACCTGAAACTGCCCGCAGCGGAGGATTCTCCGTTCCGGGCAGTTTAACCCCTTAAATGCCGCTGTCAAGGCATGACAGCGGCATCTAACGGGTTCCGGTCGGCGCCGTGGGTATACTGACCTGATCAGAATTCCTGCGGCGAACTCCGGTCCCCCGACTGTCTCCATGGTGATTCCGGGGTCCTAATGAAGGCCCCCGGGCTCACCATGGATATGCCTCTGCTCGGCCATACAGAGGTAGCAGAGCAGAGCAGATGCCTGTCTGCAAGTATACACAATACACTGCATTACATAAGTAATGCAGTGTATTGCAATGATCACTAATTAGTAGTACACTAGTGTACAATAATGTACACTAGTGTAAAAGTGAAAAAAAGTGCACCAAACACACAAAACGCTCCCCCCATAATAAAAATGCATTACATTCCCCATACACTATAAAACGTTACATAAAACTGATCAAAAACACAAATCCTATACATATTTGGTATCGCCACGTTCGTAATGACCCAATCTATAAAACTATATCAATAATTATACCGCAAGACACATGCTGTAAAAAATAAATTAAAAAAACAGTACCAGAATAGCTGTATTTTATCAATCCACTTTAGAAAATGTCATTAAAGAGATAAAAAAGTCATATACATCTAAAACTTGGTATCAATAAAAACTACAGATTTTCCTGCAAAAAATAAGCCCAAAACAAGCTCTGTGGCGCAAAAGATAAGAACGCTATGGTTCTTGCAATGTGGCAACAGTTTTTGTGGGTTTTTGCTAGGAAGATAGTTTCTATTGTGCCAAAGCGGTAATAGTTAAAAAAAACTATACAAATGTGGTATCACCGTAACCGTAGTGACCCAGAGAATACATGTATTATGTTATTAGTGACCGCCGATACGGATTTTTACGGCGATCACTAATGGGCTCTATTCTGCTGCCATCAGCTCTTTATGGCGATGGTGCAGAATAGTGTAGCTGCGCCGGTAATGCCCCACAGCCCCTTCCTTTTAGCTACAGGAGGTCGCTGAGGGGTTGGGACAGAATGTGGGGTCAGTCCCGGCCAGTCCCCTCACCGGCGATCGCGGCGGCCACCGTTAACGGGCATTGCCAGCGCAGCTGAACGCTTTCATCTCTTCTCACTGTGAATCCGCGGGGAGAGGAGATGAAAACATGTCCCCCCTGTCCCCAGAATTAACCCTAGTGACCTGGTCACTGACCCTCCCCTACCTGGGCGGCCATCTGATCCAAGATGGCCGCCGTCATCACTGTGAACAGACTGTTCACAGTGATGGATTCCTAAAAAATGATCAAAGCTCTATTCTCTCCACCACTGGAGGTGGCAGAGAGCAAGGGGCAATGATCGGGGACCACCCAGTGTGGTCCCAGTACAAGCGATCAGCAGTATATACTCTATACCGCTGATCGCTTATCGCTTGTTCCAAATGGTGCCGGCACTTTTTTACCCCTGTCACCAAAGTCAAGTGCCCTGGATTACCCGTAACCACCCCAGTTTAACCGTCAGCACCCCAGATTGCCCGTCGGCACCCCAGATTGCCCGTCACTACCCCAGATTTGCCTGTCACCACCCCCAGATGGCCTGTAACTAAAATGACACTCCTTCTCTTCTGAGCCCGGCTGTGTGCCCATACAGTGGTTTATGCCCACATATGGGGTACCATTGTACTCAGGAGAACCTGCGTTACAAATGTTGGGGTGCTTTTTCTCCCCTGTTCCAAGTGAAATTGAGAAATTTCAAACTAAACAAACATGTCATTGGAAAAATTTTATTTTTAAAGTCTAGTTTTGAATACTTTCCTTCAATACCTGTGGGGTCAAATGGTCACCACTGGGGGGTTTCCAGTATACAAGCCTCCTAAATCAACTTTAAAAAAAGAACTGGTCCCTAAAAAAAAAAATTAGTTTTGGAAATTTCATGAAAATTTGATAATTTGCTGATACATTTCTAAGCCCCATAACACCCTAAAAAAGTGAAAAATCTTTTTACGAAATGAAATTAGAATTAAGAGAACATATTGATAATGTGACTTACTAACTAATTTTTGTCATGTGACTTTCTTTTTCTAGAAGCACAGAATTTCAAAGTTCGTAAAGTTCAAATTTTTCATGATATTTTGATGTTTTTCACAAAAAAACACACAAGACAGTGACCAAATTTTGCCACTAACATAAAGTACCATTACAAAAAAGCAATCTCAGAATCGCTATCATATGTTAAAGCATCACTGAGCTATAGGCGTATAAAGTGAGACAGGTCAGATTTTGAAAAATGAGCCTGGTCATTAAAGGGGTAGTCCAGCGGGGGGGGGGGGGGGGGGGGGGCATTTTTTTCCTGGGAGGAGGTGGCTGAGGGAAACGACGTCCACTCACCTCCCCGGTTCCAGCGGGCCCGAGACGTAACTTTGCTCTTAGCCACCTCCTTAGTTCTGGGGAAAAAAAAGTACCCCGAATAGGCTTGGTCTTGATAAAGCCTTGATAAAGCTTGTACAGCGAAACACAGCGTTGGGTGAGTGGTATTACCAGGCAGGATATACTTACACCCAGAGGTCTGAAGTACTATTTGTGTGATATTTTTGTGATATACATTTTTTTCTAATTATACATTGTACATTTGATATTGCATATAGTTTGCACGTTAGTCTGCACTTGCAGCATTGTACAAATAGTTCTATTGTAGTATTTCTTGAGTTTACCTTTATTCATTCATGTGCACTTTCTGTACCTCTGTGGGTCGATTGATATACCATCATTTGTTCAATATATAGAACATACAATATCCATTTTCTCTGCCTTGTAAACCATCTTATGTATGTGTTGTATGATTTTCTGCTCCCTTTTTTAATGTTTTTAAATATATCTTCTGTATGTAACAATAATGTATTTTTGATAAACTTAGAATTTTTTGTCCAGCATCTTTTAGTTGTAGGTTATAGGTAGTATCTTGATGCGTATGGATATTGGCTACCAGTAGTCCTATTTTGGTTAATTAATTATATCTATTTGGTGTGTAGTTTAGAAAATCTCCTAATATACATGTTACGAATTTGCCTTAGGCTGCATTCCCACGTTCCGTGATCCTAACGGATCACGGACGTGGAATGCATGTACCGGAGTCCCCCCGTGCCCGGACAGCATCTGTAATTAGATGCTGGGAGCGGGGGAGACTGTATTCATAAGCGCCGCGCTGTAGTAACAGCACCGCGCTGCTGATTCATTACAGCGTGGCGCTTATGAATACAGTCTCCCCCGCTCCCAGCATCTAATTACAAATGCTGTCCAGGGGACTCCGGTACATGCATTTCACGTCCGTGATCCATCAGAATCACGGAACGTGGGAATGCAGCCTTACGTTGCCAGGCAGTGGCCCAAAGATTTTTAGGCCTATGACTGGCTGGCTGGTCAGTATACAGCAAAAAGGGGTGTTTCCATCTTATCTAATAAAGTTAAACTTCCAGTAAAATATTTTTTGCAAATACATTCATTTAGCCTCCTGATATGCTGCTCTTACCTTCCCATTGTTAACAGTTTGTTGCCTAGGTTACTGACATCCTTTTAACCCCTTGCCTCTAAAGCCTGTTTTGGCCTTAATGACCAGGCTCATTTTTCAAAATCTGACCTGTCTCACTTTATGCGCTTATAGCTCAGTGATGCTTTAACGTATGCTAGCGATTCTGAGATTGTTTTTTCATCACATATGGCACTTTATATTAGTGGCAAAATTTGGTCACTACTTTGTGTGTTTTTTGTGAAAAACATCAAAATATCATGAAAAATTCGAAAATTTAGCATTTTATGAACTTCTGAAATTTTCTGATTTTAGAAGAGGAAATCATAGCACATAAATTGGTTACTAAATCACATTACCAATATGTCTTCTTTATTCTGGCATAATTTGGTAAACATATTTTACTTTTTTAGGGTGTTATGGGGCTTAGAAATGTATCAGCAAATTATCAAATTTTCATGAAATTTCCAAAACTACTTTTTTTTAGGGACCAGTTCTTTTTTTAAATGGATTTAGAAGGCTTGTATCTTGGAAACCCCCATAAGTGACCCCATTTTGGAAACTACACACCTTGAAGAATTAATCTAGGGGTATAATGAGCATTTTAACGCTACAGGGGCTGGAGGAAAGTATTCACAATTAGGCCGTAAAAAAATTGAAAATTTAAATTTTCCAATTATATATACATTTAGATTAAAATTTCTCATTTTCAAAAGGAACATGAGAGAAAAAGCACCCCAAAATTTGTAACGCAGGTTCTCTTGAGTACAACGGTACCCCATATGTGGGCATTAACCACTATATGGGCACACAGCCGGGCTCAGAAGGGAAGGAGCGCCAATTAGCTTTTTTAATGCAGATTTTGCTGAAGAAGTTTCTGAGCGCCAGGTGCGTTTGCAGCGCCCCTGTAGTGTCCGCAGAAGTAAACTCCCCCAAAAGTCACCCCATTTTGGAAAGTACACCCCTCAAAGAATTCATCTTGGGGTGCGGTGACCATTTTGACCCCACAGGTATTAGAGGAAAGTATTCAAAATAAGACAGTAAAATTGAAAAACTAGAATTTTTCCAATAATATGTTCGTTTAGTTAAAAATTTCTCAATTTGACTAGGAACAGGGGAGAAGCTGCATGCCAAAATCTGTAACGCAGGTTCTCCTGAGAAGAACGGTACCCCATATGTGGGCATAAATCACTGTATGGGCACACAGCCGGGCTCAGAAGGGAAGGAGCGCCAATTAGCATTTTCAGTGCAGATTTTTCCGAAGAAGTTTCTGAGCAGCAGGTGCGTTTGCAGTGCCCCTGTAGTGTCCGCAGAAGAGAACCCCCCCAAAAGTCACCCCATTTAGGAAAGTTCACCGTGGGGTGGTAACGGGCAACGTGGGGTGGTAACGTGGGGTGGTAACGGGCAACGTGGGGTGGTAACGGGCAACGTGGGGTGGTAACGGATAAACTGAAGTGCTTATAGGTAATCTGGGATGGGTACATGTAATTTGGGGTGGTTACAGCCAATCTGGAGAGGGTCACTGGCAATTTGGGGTGGTTACGGGCAACGTGCGGTGGTTACAGGCGACATGCGGTGGTTACAGGCGACGTGCGGTGGTCAGAGGCAGCGTGCGGTAGTTACGGACAATCTGGAGGGGGTCATTGGCAATTTGGGGTGGTTACGGTCAAGGTGAGTTGGTTATAGGCAACGTGCGGTGGTTACATGTAATCTGGCGTGATTACGGGCAACCTGCGGCGGTTACGGGCAAACTGGGGTGATTACGGACAATCTGCAGGGGGTCACTGGAAATTTGGGGTGGTTACGGTCAACGTGCGGTGGTTACGTGCAACCTGGGGCGAATATGGGGAACCTGCGGGGGTTACGGGTAATCTGGGAGTTTTTTCACTTTTTCACATTTACACTTTTTCACTTGTGCTTTTTACACATTCATTTTCACTGTATTTCTATGAGTACTGTGATATGTTCTATCACAGTAATCATAGTTTAGTGACAGAGACCAAATTGGTCTCTGTCACTTAAAATTTTCAGAGCTAACTGCTTCTGACGTGCATGCGCACATCAGAAGCAGTCAGGACGTTGAGGAGGACGGAGCTCCAGGATCAGGTAACGTATATGGGGAAGGGCGGGTGACTGGGGGACGGGGGGGACGGGGGGGTGGGGGGTTGACACTGAGACTTTTTATCCCCTGTCACCAATGATTTATGGTGACGGGATAAAAAGTGCCAGGCAGCACTGGGAACAGGCGATCAGCGGTATATAGTATATACCGCCGATCGCCTGCTCCGGGACCCCCCAGGGGGGTCCCCGATCACTGCCCCATGCTCTCCGCTACCTCCGGTGGTGGAGAGCATGGGGTTTTCATTAATTTTTTTATTTCCATCGCTGCGAACAAACATTGTTTGTTCGCAGCGGTGGGGGCGGCCTTCTTGGATGTCTGCCCGGGGAGGGGGGTTAGTGATCGGCCACTGGGGGGGGCTGATCTGGGCTCTGATTTACACTTATTTCATCTCCCCCCACCGTGGATTCACGGTGGGGGGAGATGTAATGCAGCGGCGGCGCCGGTAATGGCCGGTACCGGCGGATCGCCGCTATAACGGTAATAGCGGCGATCCGCCAGCACCGGAGGGGGCACGGAAGGGCCAGGGGGGGGATCAGCAGTGGCGGCGGGAGGAGGCAACATGCCACAGCCTCCCCCCGCCGCCCGATCGCCGGCCTTCTTTTAAAACTCCCCATAGACGCTGCGGTCGCATTGACCGCGGCGTTTATGGGGTCAACTGCCCGGGGGGAGCGCGGCTCCCCTCCGGGCAGAGGCAGCAGGAGGAGGCTGTGTGACACAGCCTCCTCCTGCTGCCCGATCTCACTTAGGGACAGTGGGGGGAGGCAGGGAAACCATGAAGTTTGGGAAACGTCATGTTGCGGGAACTACCTGCTTTACATGACGTTTCCCAAACGTCATTTTGCGGCAAGGGGTTAAAAGCAGTGGTCTGGCTGGTGTATATATCTATAATTATACATGAGCGAATTGTCCTTTAGAGTATGTTCACACCTACCGGATCCGCAGCGCATTTGACGCTGCGAGTTAGCAGCGAAATCCGCTGCGGATCCAATACTATGAATTTGAATGGGTCCCATACACGCAACGGATCCGGTGTGTGTATAGGACCCGGCCCCTTTAACCCGTGCGCCGCCGTCCGAAAGCCTGCCTGCACCGCCTGTCACCCGAGCATACATTACCTGCTCGACGCCGCGGCTTGATTCAGGCTCCCGGCTCCCCTCGCTCCTCTTCAGCCAATCAGGGCTACCGTGCACTAATTGGCTAAAGAGGATTGAAGGGAGCCGGGAGCTTCACACAGCCGCGGCACCGAGCTGGTAATGTATGCTCGGGGCGGCAGGCAGTGCGGGGGGGGGGGGGGGGGGGGGGGGAAGGGGCTGCGGGTGGACAGGCTTTTAGCCGGCGACGCGGGGGTTAAAGGGGCCGGGTCCCATACACACAGTGGACCCATTCAAATTCACAGTACTAGATCCGCAGCGGATTTTGCAGCTAACTCGAAGTGTCAAATCCACTGCGGATTCGGTAGGTGTTAACGTACCCTTACTCGGCACATGGCTTATACAGCGGCTGCCTTTGATCTCTGCCGCTCCACCCTGGGTGCCTGGAAAAGCAGCACTAGCACCAATAATCTTCTGCTTATTAAAAAAAAAAAAGTGTCCACAAGTATTAGCTGTGGGCATTTTTTTGAGCAGCTGTGGGCATATTTGTGCAATATATTTATGATATAACACAATTTTCTTCTGGTACTCTGTGTGTGTGTATATAGTGTGTGTGTGTGTATAGTGTGTGTGTATGTGTATATATATATATATATATATATATATATATATATATATATATATATATATATATACTCACACACTCAGATATTGTGTATTCATTGCAGTTCTATGATTTGTAGTGGTCCTGTTTGTAGTCCCCACGTGATTCAGATTTGATGAAATATTAACGTTGCTTGTATATGTCACTGGCTCCTTCCTGTAGTTTTTATCTTGTCTGATATGTATGTGTTTTTTATAGGTTCATTGGTTTTTGTCTGAATAAAGTTTAGTTTAGTTCTAAATTACATGAGTTGTTATTTTTGGGAGATTTTTGTTGGTTATATGTATCGTAGTGATTTCATTGGGGTATATGATTTTTTTTTTTTTTAAATAAAATTCCCATCCACCTAACTATTCAGAGAAAAGTACAGATGGTCGGCCAAATAGTAAAATTCCTCTAACTTAGGAACAGGTGAATGCATAGCAACAGTGTTGGAGTCTGGGCACCTGAGGCCACAATCCATTTTTATCTTGTGGCCCACAAGCCCTCCTCAAATAGATAACCATTTAATCTTGTATTCACAATGTTCCTGGGATGAGTTTATACATTGAATTATAAATTTCTAATTTTCAGCATTTTATTATTACAGATATTGCTGTCCGGTAGCTGTAGGTCTACAACCGTCTGGAGTCGGGTGCCTCCAAAAAGCAGTTTGTACTGGATATGTCGTCCTGCTTTGGAGCAACAGGTACGGTTTGTCTTGTGTACATTTTTATGTAGATGTAATAAAAGGGTTCTCTGGAGCCTTCTGACATGAAAATGTTATATTAACTTTATTCAGCAGGTCATTATGATTACTGTGATTTCATATTTATATAGATTTTGGTGGAAACTTACCAAAAAGTGCGCCTGGCGTACATTGAGAAAAAGGTGCCGATTTTTGCACAAACCAAATGGTTGCTTTTTGTCTATATTTATACCCTGCTCATCTGATGGGCAGGCATAATCATTGATATGCAGACAATTGGTTCCACACCCCAAAATTAATGATTTTATATTCTGAATAACATATACTATACTGTACAGTAACTTATAACAACTTATAATCACATATTCAGCTGCTTAAAAATGTTTCATTTGTTTTACAAGTTGTTATAAGTTACTGTACAGTATAGCAATCAGCATGTGGTGTATAATGTATAGTAACTGCATAAACCTGACAACACAGCAGCAGTTTGTAGATACAGAATGGAGTTGCAGATCCCCATAATGCAGTAGCGTATTACAACAGACTAGAATAGAGACGCAGGGCTGCTGTCAGAGGTCTGTGTGGGCACATGACAGCAATGGGGAAGGGGTATGTGTTCAGCATGGACCAATCAGGACTGACAGGGACTGCACGGAGCATGAAGGAATGAGCAGGGCACATACATGCAGCTCTCTGTCCAGGAAGAGAGGGGTTACAGCTATGAAGAGATTACCTCCATAATCCACAAGCCCCAGCCTGAAGTGGATCTTCTATGATTTGGAAGGAGAGGGAGACTTCCTGGGTCAGAGTACAATGCTGTAGACCACACTATGCAGACCATGCCCCTCCCCCACTCGCGCTCCCACCCAGGACAGGGAGCTCTTAAACCAAAACAATGCTCTTAAACCAAGTCACAGTTTTGAAAAACTGTGAGCTCTTAACCAAGGTACCACTGTTTATGTAAATTTAAAATCACATTTATTTAATGAGTGCAGTGCAATTTTTGCTTTTATATTATGAAGTGAAGTTATTTAGTTTCACATGGTGCTTGCAACTCCTCAGCAATGTACCAGACTAATAGGCCTTTTACACAAGCCGGGGTAGGAACATTGTTAGAAATACGCTTGTGGCCGATGATCGGCCCATGTTAAAGTGACAGCGATTCCACTGATCCTTTAGAGCAGGTTTCTGAATTTATCTATCTATCTATCTATCTATCTATCTATCTATCTATGTGTGTGTGTGTGTATGTATATATATATATATATATATATATATATATATATATATATATATACGCATATCTGTGTGCTATCAGCTTCCAGATCACAAGCAGTGCTGCTTGTGATCCGTCATTTGGTTTTCCTGTCCTCCGGCTGTTGCTGTATCTTCCGGCCACTTCCTCCTCCAGAGGGATTCCAGTTAACAAGCAACGCAGAATTTAAGTATAGATTGCTTGCAATCTGGAAACTGACAGCACGGATATATACATATCTGCGCTTTCAGATTCCATGGCTGCACGAACGATACAGGGATTGTTCGTTCAACCTGGCCACTCAATTTGTCTTGCTTTTTAAACACTTAACGACATCTAGCGTAAACTTACGCCCTCGCGCCCTGGTACTTGGCGCATCAGGGCGTAATTTACGCCCGATGTTTCCCCGATCGCTGCGTGTTCGCACACAGCGATCGGGGAAGATGGCCTGCTATAAATCATAGCAGGCCATCTTAGCTTCTCGGCACGGGGGGTGGTTAACACCCCCCGTGCTTACGATCGCCGCTATAGGCTGATCAATTCAGATCAGCCAATAGCGGCGATCGGAACCTTTCCGGGTCATCAGTGACCCGAAGACCCGGAAAAAAATGGCGGTCGGTGCTGTCCGAGGACGGCACCGACCGCCATTACTGTAAAAAGTAATGGTGGTCATCGTGCCACGGCCCGATCGCCGTGAACGGCCGGCCGTTCACGGCGATCGGGCCCGTGGCACGGCGATCAGAGTCCCACAAAATAAAAAATAGCTGCCCTGGACCCCTCAGCTAGGTAGCTGAGGGGTCCAGAGCAGGTATTTGTACATTACTCACCTGATCAGCGTCTTCCGGGTTCGCGGCGTCCTCCGTCTTTCCGGCGCGTCTTCGGATCTTTCCGGCGGTCCCCGTCGTCTTCTTTCGGCTATTTTCGGCTCCAGCCTCGTCATTTTCCAGATTTTGGGCTCTGCTGCCCTCTAGCGGCTGATATGTGTAATACACTTATCAGCAGCTACAGGGATGTTCAGAATGTAGAAAGGTTTTTTTTTTCCAAATTTTTTTTTTTCTATTTTCCGCACCCTATCGCCGCTGAGTATTGATCAGCATCGCACGAAAGTGCGCTGCTAATCAGCAACTCCTCCTTTTTGGCGTAGGGTGTTTTTTTTCTATATTCTACTGCCACGGTCTGCTGATAAGTGCCGCGCATAAGTGCGGCATTTATCAGCAACTCCTTTGTTTGCGTAGGTTTTTTTTTTATACTTACTGTAAAAAAAACACGTAAAAAACACTACATTACACCACACTACATTGAATAAAGTTTGACACTACACTACTACATACCCCATATACCAATCCCCATATAAAGATGGCCCCCAGGGTGTTTTCGGCGTCAGAGGGATACGTTATTATTGCCTCCGACACCGAAACAGCCAGTGAGGATGAATGGGGGGGATCCTTCTTTCCTCCATTCATCCTCATCCTCCTCATCATCCAGTGACATGTCTGGGGGGTAGCGTAGTGTACGCTGCCCCCCAGACACGTCTTTTCCGCCAGTACCGTCCCAATAAGAGATGACGGTATGGTGTGAAATTCTCCAAACTCTGTGAGCGTACCTCAGGGTACTCTTACAGATTTAGGGTACGTGCACACTGCGGAATGGCGAAGGATAACCCTTCGTGCATTCCTCAGCTGGCACCCGCCGGCGGACTAATGCGGGCGCATGTCTCTACCCGTGTCATAGACTCCATTCTATGCACGGGCGGATTCCGTCATCCATCCAAAGAATGAATACGTTGGACGGAGAGCGGAATCCGCCCGTGCATAGAATGGAGTCTATGACACGGACGGAGACGTGCGCCTGCATCAGTCAGCCGGCGGGTGCCAACTGCGGAATGCACGAAGGGTTATCTGTCGCGATTCCGCAGTGTGCACGTACCCTTAGAGTGTATGTAGGAAGGGACACACGAATACAGCCCCCAGATGCCCCCTCCCCCCCCACACCATCCTCGGAACAAGTGAAAAGATCGTCCGGGAACTGATCTTCCCACTGCTGGATAAAGGTCACCACCTGTACGGGGATAACCTTTATACCAGCACCCCCTCTTTCGGTCCCTCGCTGCCCGAGCTACTGTAGCTTGCGGCACGATCCGAAAATATCAGAAGCAGTAATAGAGCCCTAATATTTAGCAGCCATGGAGCGGACCCAGCGCTTCTGGATATGAAGGACCCCGTATCGCACCAGGACAACATTTTCCAGGTGACGTCCCCCACACTGGAAAACAGGAGACCCCAGAAGAAGTGCAGAGTGTGGCATAACAGGGGGATCAGGAAGGACACCATTTACCAGTGTGACACCTGTCCTGATCACCCCGGCCTCTGCATACTGGATCGCTTCAAGGCGCACCACACGTCATTGGGGTTCTACATTATCTAAATTCTGTCCTTTATTCCTATTTCAGGGGTCACGTTGGTCCTGGGATTATTCTGATCGCCATTATGGAGTCGGGAAGGAATTTTTCCCCTGTGATGAGGCTACTGTCGTCTGCCTCACGAGGGTTTTTTGCCTTCCTCTGGATCAACACAGATTGAATTTGATGGACACCTGTCATTTCCAACCTTATAAACTAATAATTGCCCTAATACCCCCAAATAAATTAGAATTGTCCCTTTTTCCCAGCTAAGTAGGTATGGCCGCCATTCCCATAAGAGGATGCCATGATGCAATTACAAAGCCTCTGTGCGGCCAGGACAGTAGAAACCCCCCACAAGTGACCCCATTCTGGAAACTACACCCGATAAGGAATCTAACAAGGGGGGCAGCGGGGATATGGCCCCCTGGTGACGGCCACATTTGGGACGTGAAAATGAAAAAAATTGTATTTTTTATTTTCTCGGCACATGTTCTACGTAAGTACCCATCAAAATCAAGGCTAGACCAACATTTAGTGTAATTTTTGTAAAATTTTTACTCTAAATCATTAATCTTGTCATGATTTTTTCATTTTCACAAGGGGCTAAAAGATAAAAAAAAAAACAATAAATGTGTAGAGCAATTTCCCCTGAGTACGGAAATACCCCACATGTGGACATAAAGCACCATGTGGGTGCACGGTAAGCCTCCGAAGGGAAGGAGCGCCATTTCGTTTTTGAAGGCTGGATTTGGATGGAATGGATTTCGAGGGGCCATGTTGCATTCAAAAGGCCTCTGTGTTGCCAAGACAGTTGAAACCCCCCACAAGTGACCCCATTATGGAAACTACACCCCTCAAGGAATGTAACAAGGGGTGTAGTGAGCATATGGACCCCACTGGTGACGGGCACAAATGTGGAACAATGTGGCGTGAAAATGAAATATTACATTTTTTACACTATAATGTTGGTTTAGCCTTGAATTTATCATTTTCACAAGGGGTTAAAAGAGAAAAAAACACACTATGTGTAGAGCAATTTCCCCCGAGTCCGTAAATACCCCACATGTGGACATAAAGCGCCATGTGGGCGCAGGGCAAGCCTCTGAAGGGAAGGCGCGCCATTTGGATTTTGGAGGTTGGATTTGGCTAGAATGGATGATGAACGCCATGTCGCATTTACAGAGCCCTCGTGCTGCCAAAACACTGGAAACCCCCCACAAGTGACCCCATTCTGGAAACTGCACCCCTCAAGGAATCTAACAAGGGGTGCAGTGAGGATATGGACCCCTTGATGACGGGCACATTTGTGCTATGAAAGTGAAAAAATGAAATTTTTTACTTTTACGTCACATTGTTCCACATTTGTGCCCGTCACCAGTGGGGTCCATATGCTCACTGTGCCCCTTGTTAGATTCCTTGAGGGGTGTAGTTTCCAGAATGGGGTCACTTGTGGGGGGTTTACAGTGTCTTGGCAGCACGAGGGCTCTGTAAATGCGACATTGTCCTTGAAATCCTTTCCAGTGAAATTCAGCTTCCAGAAGCCAATTGGCTCTCCTTCCCTTTGGAGGCTCGTCCTGCGCCCCCTTGGCACTTTATCGCCACATGTGGGGTATTTCCGTACTCGGGAGAAACTGCGCTACACATTTTGTGTCTTTTTTTTCCTTTTATCCCTTTAAGAAAATGAAAAATTGAAGGCTAGAACAACGTTTTAGTGTAAAAAATAAATTTCTCTTTTTTCACGCCATATTGTTCGGAAAATCTGTGAAGCACCTGTGGGGTCCAAATGCTCACCGCACCCCTTGTTACATTCCTTGAGGGGTGTAGTTTTCTAAATGGTGTCCCTTTAGGGGTGTTTTTTAGGTTTTGGCACCCCAGAGCCTCTGCCAACCTGAAGTGGTACAGTCAGAAATGACCAAATATAACGGAGGCGTTGAAATTCACTAGGCGCTCCTTTGTATCTGAGGCTTGTGGTTGCGTCAAATAGCGCAATAGGGCCACATATGGGGTATTTCTATAAACTGCAGAAACGGGGCAATAATTATTGGGGTGCATTTCTCTGGTAATAGGTTTATAATTATGAAAAATATTGGATTACAATAAAATCTCTGCACAGAAAATTTAAATTTTCAAATTTCTTACACACTTAGCTTTTATTTCTGTGACTCCCCTAAAGGGTTAAAACACTTTCTGGATATGCTTTTGCAGAGTGTGGGGGGTGCAGTTTCTGAAATGGGGTGCTTTGTGGGGCTTTCTAACATACAGGCCCCTCAAATACACTTTAAACCTGAACAGGTCCCTAAAAATATCTGATTTTGAAATTTTACTGAAAATTTGGAAATTTGCTGCTAATGTTTTAAGCTTCCTATTGTCTAAAAAAAATTAAAGATCGTTTAATAAATGCCGCCAACATAAAGTAGACATGTTGTTAATGCTATTTAATATATAATTTATGTGGTATAACCACTTTCTGTATACGCAAAAAAGTTTCAAAGTTGGAAAAATGCAGTTTTTCACATTTTTTTCACATTATTTGGGGTTTTTTCATAAAGATTCGTTATGAGTATCGACTCCAATTTACCAGAAATATAAAGTACAATATGTCACGAGAAAACAATCTCAGAATCAGCCGGATAGGTAAAAGCATCCCGAAGTTATTAATGAATAAAGTGACACTGGTCATATTCATAAAATTTGTCTCTGTCATTAAGGCCATTTCAGGCTCTGTCCTTAAGGGGTTAAAGGCACTGCAAACAAGCATCAATCTTGCAGATAGGTGCTAATTTACAGCCCCCCACAGCTGACAAATTTTTTTAATGTAAAAGGACCTTAACCCCTAGACGACCCTGGACGTACAGTTACGCCATGGAAGTCTGTCCTCAGACGACCCTGGACGTAACTGTACGTCCTGGGTCCTGGGTGTTTCTCATGCTATGAAGCAGTGAGCAGCCGACACCTCACCGTTAATGACAGGCTGCAGTGATCGCGCTGCAGCGTGTCATTAACTTCTTAAACGCCGCGTTTGCGTGGCGTTTAAGTGTAAGTGACGGGGGGGGGGGGGGTTAGGGTCCCGATCGCTGTATTGGACCGCCGGTGGTCTCTTACCTTCCTCCGTCTGCTCACTGAGCCTGTATCGCCTATGGCATAGCAATGATCAGTGTGTGTAATCACACAAGTGTATGTTAAAGTCCCCCAAAGGGACTTAAAATGTGTAAAAATACTATTACACTACCCCAAAGCCCCTCCCCCAATAAAAGTTTAAATCACCCCCCTTTCCCATTATATAAATAAAGCATATAAAAATAAATAAACATATAATATACCGTAGCGTGCGTAATTGTCCGATCTATTAAAATATAACAAGCGTCATTGCCAACGGCGTACACAAAAGGAGGGATTTGATGTTACATTATATATATATATATATATATATATATATATATATTATGAAAAGTGATCAAAACGGCCGATCTTTACAAATATGGTAATAATAAAAACTAGAGATCATCATAGTGGAAAAAATTACACCCCATACAGGGGTGTTATTAGCATTATTACCGTTATAAGCATCACAATAGGCCCATTTTATTAATATATAATTGCCCAAAAAAGGTTTTCATTAAAAAAAATATATAACATTAGAGAATCTGTGTAAACCTGCATATGGTTGTGTTCGGACTGACCTATAGAATAGTAGTATCCCGTCGCTTTTACCATATAGTGCATTACGTAGACACAGAAACCCCCCAAACTTTACCATATTGCATTCTTTTTTACGATTTCACCTATTTATATCTTCATAAATAATAATTTTGGAATTCCGTCATACATGTTATGGTAAAATGAAAGACGCCATTACAAAGTATAACTATTACTGTAAAAAACAAGCACTTACATGGCCCTGTAGATAGAAAACTGAAAGTGCTAGAGCTCGTAGAAGAGGAGGAGGGAAAAACGAAAACACTAAGATCAAAATTTGCGCAGTCCAATGGGTCATTTTGGGACTGGTCCTCGAAGGGTTAAATAGATTAGGAAAACAATAAATCTAAGAAAAAGGAAAAATTGGCAGCACCTCTATGCCTCTGTTCTCACTGCAGGTTGCACGCTGCATGTGGCTTAAGTACAGACAAGAATAATCTAAATAAGTAATAATAAAATCTAAATAGTGGACTTGTGCAAAGTGGTAAATGACAGAAAACATTTTGGTAGACAACGGTCTATCATTGACTGTTGTAAATGATCATTTGAATATAATTTTAAAACAATGGTTGGTGGACTTTTACATGTATGGCCAACTTAACGTGTTGATTCCCATGGAAATCGTAATTAAAACGACTCTGTACCCACAATCTGACCCCCCAAACCACTTGTACCTTCGAATAGCTACTTTAAAGGGGAACTAGAGGTAGAGGTTAAAAAAAAATTAAACTTCTGCCGAACCATAAAGCATTATTTACCTATCTATTCCATTTTTGAAACTACCAAAAATCGATTTGTTTTGGGGGGTTTTGTTCTGTTTTGTGTTTCTGCACTTCCTGGTTTATCAGTTGTACACAGTACTACAGGTTCCCGAATGCAATGCTTTCCCTCAGCTGTTCATCACAGTCCTCCACCCTGCCTATTCCCCGCCCAAATCTATTGCAGAACATCTAGGCTGTGTTCACACATTGTTGTTTCATTGTGTTACTGAATTATTTGCAGTAATTTATGATTTCATTGTTGTCCCACCCACCCACACAGCATGCTGTATTCTCTACCTGTAACACCACACAGCATGCTGTATTCTCTACCTGCAACACCGCACGTTGTATTCTCTACCTGTAATACCACAGAGCACACTGTATTCTCTACCTGTAACACCACACAGCAGGCTGTATTCTCTACCTGTAACACCACACAGCAGGCTGTATTCTCTACCTGTAACACCACACAGCACTCTGTATTCTCTACTTGTAACACCACACAGCAGGCTGTATTCTCTACATGTAACACCACACAGCAGGCTGTATTCTCTCCTTGTAACACCACACAGCACACTGTATTCTCTACCTGTAACACCACACATCACCCTGTATTCTCTCCTTGTAACAGCACACTGTATTCTCTACCTGTAACACCACACAGCACCCTGTATTCTCTACCTATAACACCACACAGCACGCTGTATTCTCTACCTGTAACGCTGATATTGGAATAAAGAACTTTTTGATTTTTTTTTTCTTTTCATTTCCACGCACATATTATGATCAAGCATCTGTTATCTTTGAAGTTGAGCCCCACAATAAGGCTCTGATCCTCTCCACCGTTTAGCTTCATTTACTTGTGTTACTGCATAATTTTTGTGAATACGCTGCAGTACTGCAATGACACTCCAACATGTGTGAACACAGCCCTAATTTCACTGCACACTTCTGCACAATTAAAGAAATCAATGCAACACCTGCTTCTGGCTGGTGAAAGATGGTGAGTCACTCAGGGGATTGGGGGATCCAGCGAAGCCTCCTGGGACATCATGCTTTGCCCCCTGTCTGCATCATCAGCCTGATCTCAGCAAACACACACAATGTGAGACAGAGGCATCAAATATTTGTCACCTAAGGTGGGATAGCAGAAGGAGCAGGAGACAATGTGGATTTGCACAGGGGGCATTTTTTTCACTTCCTGGATTTCTATCAGCTACCAGTATGGCAGAATTGTACAGATACGGTAATACATTGTATAGACACATCTATATAACTTTTAATGTACTTTTAATAGTAATTCAGAAAAGAAATCGGTAATCCAGCACTTGAAGCAGAGAGATTCTTTATTTATCCAATTGCCAATATACAGGAATACACCTAAGTGCAGTGACCCCACAGTGGGGTCACTGCACTTAGGTGTATTCCTGTATATTGGCAATTGGATAAATAAAGAATCTCTCTGCTTCAAGTGCTGGATTACCGATTTCTTTTCTGAACTGCAGTACCACGCATCCGCCAGATGTGAATCCGGGGCACCAGAGAATTCTTGGTCGGTGAGCTGACAATACATATATTCTTTTAATAGTAAACAAGTTTTTCTTATCCAGAGTTTCCCTTTAAATCCAAGATCTGTCCTGGGCTGGGGTCCGTTTGGCAGGTGATGCGGTTATTGTCCTAAAAATGCAGCCACTGGAATGCCACTGGAACATTTTCTCCTGTCTGAGCATTGCACAGGTGCCTTAACGATCCAGCCCATGTTCAGTGTTCACACAGCTGAGGAATAGGAGACTATCTGCCTGGAGCATTCCTAATGTTGAAGAGGGTGGGGAGAAGGGACAGAGATCAAAGTACAACTTTCAGAATGCTCTAAACTTAGAAACTCTCATGGTATGGTGGTGGTTGTAGTTTCTGAAATGACAACTCTTTCATAAATGGTATTACATAAATTGGAGACCTGATGGTTTTGTAGAGGGCTCCTAGTAGCTGCAATTTGTGGTTCACAAGCTTTTATGAAAAAGACAACCATAAGCGCTAAAGGTCCATCAATAAATCTTACTACAGTGTCAACGTTTTTTACAACAAATCCCAGCATATCCTGAGGGCTGTCTTTCAGTAAATGCTGGAAGTTTGTGCTCCCAGCATGCTCTGAAGGTCGGCTTCAGTATCTAAAAAACCATAGGTGGATTGTTTACTGCAGCAGTCTCAGAGTCTGAGCTACTTTTGGCTGGAGTCGAAGCTGGAGTGTATCACCTCTGTCGAGGTGCCTTCCCAAAGAAGGCCTGCTGTTGTTGGCTGTTTCCTAATTGAGTTGGAGAATGGGTCCGGATCCCCTCTCCCACACCATGCACTTAGAATGAAGACACAGACAACGTATCTTGCAAACAAGTCTGGTGTAAATGGGCCCAGTTTTATTATGGTGATCACATTTTATAGACAGATAAAATATAGGGTGGTAACAAATGCTAATAAGACATAGATGAGGCGGTGCTAGTGATTTAGATATTCAGTCATGCGCAATAGCATCTATATTAGTATCCATTATTATTATTCAAAAAGGTTAGAACAACACATTCTGTGCAATGATACTTTCACATTATTCCCACTGTAACAGACAGGCAACTTTCCTCTGAGAATGTCCTTGAACACTGATAAACATGTCTCTGGGGGAAATAGTTCTTGAGACAAAACATTCTTAGGTAAGCAATGTTCCAACTATCTCTGAGAACCCACCTTTGTTTATACAGAAAAAACCAATGGATATGAATGTAAAATGCAAAGTCATACACTATATACGTCATTAACTTCAAAAAACTAATAACTACGGATATATTTTGACAGATAAATTGTTTACATAAGGATGTTGATACATACATAAGGATGCTAACAAACATTTGTTATCTGCTTATGAGAATTATAGAATAACATTTATTATCTGCTGGGAACAGGTTCATTCACATAGGAGAGTTCCATAATCTCGAGACCAGCTGTATATCCTTAAACAGGTTCAGTGAAAGTTCCATGAGAAAAAGTCTTATTGTTTCTTTCAAACTTTGGATGGAAAAGGATTTATTTTTCTTTCAAACTTTGGATGGATTAACTCATTCCTCTCACCTCCTACTCCAGCTTTAAAGGACAAGTGCCATGAAAAACTTTTTCCCTGTAATTGAAGCACATTACAAAGTTATATAACTCTGTAATATGCTTCAATCACCTATCTGCCTCCCTTCCCGGTCTTTTCCCCCCTCCACCCCCCACCAGGAAGTGTCCTAACTCACACAGACCTGATTACTGTCGTCACCGTCACCAGGCAGCTCCTTCTTGTGAGGATGAGTCATCAGCAGGAGGGCTGCTCTAGGTCCTGTTACACCAGCCTCCCCCTCCCCTCCTTGTCAGATGACTCTGCTTGCTCAGCTTATCTTCTCTAGTGACATGACTCCTTCACTGAGTCCACAGCAGCAGGAGAGAGGGTATGAGGGGAGGGGGGAGCTGCCTAAGTGCCGGAGTCAGTCTGAGGGAAGATAAGCAAGTGGGATGTGACAAGTGATGGCTTGCAGTTGTTCAGCCAATGGGAGCTGAGCAAGCCTGTCACCTGACAAGGCAGGGGAGGGGGGAGGCTAGTGTAACAGGAGAAGGAGCTGAGAGAAGAGCTTGGTGACGGTGACGACAGTAATCAGGTCTGTGTGAGTCAGGACACTTCCTGGTGGGGGGTGGAGGGGGGAAAAGACAGGGAAGGGAGGCAGATAGGTGATTTACGCATATTACAGAGTTATATAACTTTGTAATGTGCTTCAATTACTGGGAAAAGGTTTTTCATGGCACTTGTCCTTTTAACCCCTTGCCACAAAATGACGTTTCAGGAACATCACGTAAAGCAGGGAGTTCCTGCAACATGACGTTCATGAAACGTCATGATGTTGTCCCTGCCTCTCCCCGCTGTCCCTAGCGGCGATTGGGCAGCAGGGGGAGGCTGTGTCACAGTTAACCCCATAGGCGCAGACGTGGGACCGCAGCATCTATGGGGAATCTGGAGGCAAATCAGCATCTAAATACATCAGCTTATGCCGCAAAAAAAGCCCTCACATAACTCCATTGGCAAAAAAATAAAAATATTACTGCTCTTACAATATGCAAGACACAAACAGTATTTATAGTATAAATAGTGTCGGACTGGGCCACCGGAGGATCCTCCGGTGGGCCCCTCCCCCACTCCCACTGACCGTCCAACAGCTGGGGCCAGCGTCGGACGCTACATCAGGATAAATAGATGTTTTTGCGGGTTTGCCCGACTCTGAGGAGACAGTCCTGGGTATGTCCCGGGAAGTCCCGCCCCCGCCGTGGGAAGCCCCCCCCCCCTCCGGCGTTTGCGATCTCACTCAAGCAGTGCAGGACGAGGAGTCGCTGGGGGACTAGAGGAACCATACTGGTGAGGTATGTATAGCTTTTTTTTTTTGTTTGTTTTAAATACAGATGGAGGGGCAGGAGAGCAAAAGGATGAGAGGGGTACTACTATAATGATGGAAGGGCAGGAGGATGAAGGGGGAAGGAGGATGATGGATGGGTAGTAATATGATGGAGGGGCAGGAGGATGAAGGGGGTAGTAGTATGATGATAAAGGGCGTAGTATTATGATGATGGAGGGGCAGAAAGATGAATGGGTAGTAGTATGATGATGATGAAGGGATAGTAGTATAATGATGGAGGTGCAGGAGGATGAAGGAGGTAGTAGTATGATGATGGAGAAGCAGGAGGATGAAGGAGTACTAGTATGATGATGGATGATATGGTCAGCAACAGTGTGATGGTATGTTGAGAGGTACAGTATGGTTTTATATATATATATATATATAATATAATTTTATCAGTGGTGTTCTGGGGTCACTTACACACACTGATCCCCCACATAACTATGTATTCTGATGTCCCACAAAGCATTCAGTGTACAATACACCAAGAATCCTCCAGGTACAACAGCTGCAGGCACTTCAAATCCCAGCATTTACTGATAGTCTGCATTCCTCAGGATATGCTGGGACTTGTAGTACATATGAGCTGCCACTGGAGAAAGATATAGTGCTGGACCTTCAGGGCTGATGGTTGTAACAGATTACAGCCACCAGAAGCTTCTGCACAACAATCAAATATTAAAGGCTTGTTCTGTCTGAAACTACAACTCCCAATATACCCTTCATTAAAGCTTCATAAGTGTAAGGTATTCTGAGAGTTATAGTTCGACTGAAAACATGTCATTCACAAGGGAGTTGTCGCAGTTCCAGATCAGTATGTCACTTTTTACCGATTCTCCTTTGGTGGGCCCCAAGGATAATTTTCTCTGGTGGGCCCCAGGTACCTAAGTCCGACACTGAGTATAAATGCCATAAACTATAACAAAAGCTATATAAAAGGGATATCACTGTAATCATACCGACCTAACGAATAATGATAACATGTCATATGTGATGTATAGTTAATGGCATACAAAAAAATAATGAAAAACATGCTAAATTGTGTTTTTTTTTCCGTACCACCTCATAAAAATATATATATTTTTTTAATGATCAGGGCGCCACATGTTAGACAAATATTTTGGCACCGCTAGGCCTCTGTGACATGGTATAATGGCTAAAAACCCTGAAATAAAATAAGGCCCCAAAATTCCCCAGGCCTCTGACATGTCTGAGGCCTGTGGTCAGGTGACGCACTATGGCCACATATGGGGGATTTCTAGAAACATTTAAATAAGCAGAATAAATATTGAGTTGCATTTCTCAGTAAGCATTTGCTGTGTCATAGGGAAAAAATGGATTAAAATGAAATATCTTCCAAAAAAATGAAAATTTTAAATTTCCTCCAACCTGCTTAAATTTCTACAAAACACCTAAAGGGTTATTAAACTTATAATGTTATTTTGAATACTTTGAGGGGTGCAGGTTTTACAGTGGAGGGATTTATGGGGGTAACTAACATACAGGGCCCACAGATCCACTTCAGAACTGAACTGTTCCCTAATAAAATCAGAATTAGAAATTTTCCTGAAATTCACTGCAAAATTTTAAAGCCCTCAAAAAGTAAAAGGACGTTCACCAAATGACGTCACCATAGAGTAGACATGTTGTAGATGTTGCAGTAATAATTAGTTTATGTGGCATGACTATCTTTCTTAGAACAAGAGAATTTTGAATATAAAGAAACGTAATTTTTTCAAGTTTTCAATCTCAGAATAACCACAATAATTAAAAGCATTTCAGAGTTATAGCTACATAAAGAGAGAGGGGTGAGATTTAAAAAATAGGCCCTGGGCATTAAGCCCAAAACAGGCTGCAGAGGCAAGGGGTTGAATAAAACTCTTAAAATTTTATAATTGGGTTTTGATATGAACTTTATAAATGTTCCTCATCAATATATTTTATGTTCTATCAATCTAAGGAGCTTATTTATAAAAAACAGAAAAACCCTTTCTCCCATATGTTTAGTTCCCTTCATATATCAGTAATAAAGCACTGACCCTATTAGATAAGGGTGGTCAGGGAGAAGTTGGACGATTGTATAAGAGCAGCAGTGTAATATGAAGATATCCTGTGTAATATAGGATAGGTAAGGAGGAGGGGAAGCCATAAGTAGTGTAGCAGTAACCTCTGTCTTCAATGTGGTGTTATCTCTCTGGGAGAAGATTGTGTGCTATGGCTGCAGCAGGCTGTGTGTGTCCATGCTATGGCTGCAGCAGGCTGTGTTTGTGTGTGCTATGGCTGCAGCAGGCTGTGCGTGTGTGTTAGAGAGAGAGAGAGAGAGAGAAATTAAAGTGGTAATCTGGGCAACTGGAAAAACCAGGGGGGACAGAGTGGGGAATCATAATAAAAAAGTCATATTTACCTGTCCACGTGCCCTCACAATGCAACATGCTCCTGATCCTGTGATGTAAAGGCCCCACTCAGAGATTCCCACTCAGTGAGTGATCAGTGATTGAGGCGAGGCACAGCTGCAGTCACTGACTGGCTGAGCAGGTAGTTTCTGTGGGGCTGCGATAATTCAGAAGCACGGATGCTGACAGAGAGCTGATAAAGCTGAGCCCTCTATATCACTATGGCTGAGCCCTCTATATCACTATGGCTGAGCCCTTTTATATCACTATGGCTGAGCCCTTTTATATCACTATGGCTGAGCCCTTTTATATCACTATGGCTGAGCCCTCTATATCACTATGGCTGAGCCCTCTATATCACTATGGCTGAGCCCTCTATATCACTATGGCTGAGCCCTCTATATCACTATGGCTGAGCCCTCTATATCACTATGGCTGAGCCCTCTATATCACTATGGCTGAGCCCTCTATATCACTATGGCTGAGCCCTCTATATCACTATGGCTGAGCCCTCTACATTACTGTGGCTGAGCCCTCTACATGACTATGTGTGAGCCCTCTATATCACCGTGGCTGAGCCCTCTATATCACCGTGGCTGGGCCCTCTATATCACTATGTGTGACCCCTCTATATCACAGGTATCTGGCATTGTTAGAAGTGTTTTTTTGTGTATGGAGAAAAAACCACCTGCTGCATCTAGTCTAGTTCTGAGTTGTTCAGGACATGGGGGTGCTGTATGTATCTAGTGATTCACATGTAATGTCTTCTCTGATCAGAGTTGCTACCTTTTCCTGTTGCTACCTTTACCTCTGACTCAGGCCATCATAAAGTCATCATAAAGTCATCTTTTCAATATATAAATTCAATATATTGCTTTGAACACATTTTTAGTTTTGCTTGTTTTCAGTTACGTTGCTATGCATCACAAGGAAGAAGAGGCTTCTTGGCTGGGCTCCTCGATGATATTAAGCAGGAACTTTCAAAAAACAAAGAAATGAATGAAAATATTAAGAAGTTTAGAGAAGAAGCTAAGAAATTCGAGGAGTCTGATGCTCTGCAGCAAGCCCGCAGGAAATTTGTATGTTCTGTGTGTCTGGAAAAAATATTTATATGACTTAATATACCTTTTTTCCTTTTAAAGGGTTTATAAAGCATTGCCTAAGTTCTATAGCAGGAACCTACAATATACTATAGGGCAGATTTATGCTGTCTTTTTGTTGCCTGTAGCAAACAATGAGAGCTCAGCTTTGTTTTCTAGAGTGTTAGCATTTTATTAGTATATGAAAGTTAAGCTTTGATCAGTTGCTATGGGTAACAAAGACAGTCTTACTATTAGCTTGATAACTCTCCCCTATATCTATACTGTATATTGTGAAAATGTCCTTAAGAGGTTGGAGGTGGGCACCCCTATATATGACATTCTTATGTCCTTATGGAGCATATCTCCAAGTATTAGCCTGATGGGACACAACTCAAAGTTTCACTGTCGTTATTAATTTTTAAAATCTAATCAACAGTAGCTTGTAATTTAGATTCATTATTTTTTTTTGCTGCTCTCATGCTGTAAAACAAAGCTGGACTTTACCAGAAATCCAGGTCCAGTCTCCTGAAGGCAGGTTTGCTGACTAGCTAGTGCTGGTTGAAAAAACAGACTAAACAAAGGAATTCCGTCCAGTACAGAGAGTCACGGATCAATTTGTCAATCACATGACTGCCTTCTCTCTGTGAGCGCTCAGATGGCCTGGGATACACAGGGCTTCTTTTTTTTCTGACTGTTTCCTGTTTTTGGAGAAAAAAAAAGTCAGAAAACAGGAAGTGCTGTGTTTTCCATGATAACCAACAAAAAAAAAAAAAAATGTAAATTGAAATTTGCTTTATATCCCATATACTGTTGATTTAGATTTTGAAAGTTATAACTACAGGTACACTTTAAAAGGAATCTTTCAGCACTCGGACACCTGTTATATAGGTGACAGCACCCTGGTGGACATGGGATCTCTGGTTTATCTTTTCATGTAGCAGAAACTGTGCAATCTGTATTGATTAGTGTAATAAAGAGTCAAAAAGGTGTTGAGGCTCTGTAGCTGCACTTTCTCGCCTTACTCCTTGTTCCTTCCCCCTCTTCTACAATAATAATTATAGTGCTTGAAAAGCACTATATTGTAATCCGTAATCTTCTTCTTCTTCCGTTTCCGTTTCTTCTTCTTCCAGCCATTTTTCTGCGCGTAATACAGCCCGAACCGCTTTGCGCACAGACGCTATTCAAACTGCGTTTCGAAGCCCTTGGCGGTGTGAGGTGTGCTATCTATTTTTTGTTTCGATTGGAAGTGTCGTTTTTAAGAAATTTATGTTTAAAGATCCCTAATTTCCCACAGAAAATAATGGCCCATTGGAAATAATGGCCACACTTTAACCGCTGACAGCCAATCACAGCACATATGCAAATAGCTGAAATATAGCAGCCAATAGTAACTCTTAAGGTCTTGTCAGGCAATGTATCACAACTAGGGGTGGTCCGAACCGAGTTCGTACGAACCCGAACCATCCGCAATGATTACCGCTGTCCGCCCGCTCCGTGCAGCGGGCGGATCCAGCGGGAGGAACGCCTGGAAAACTGGGATACAGCCATAGCCATAGGCTGTATCCCAGTTTTCCAGGCGGTCCTCCCGCTGTATCCGCCCGCTGCACGGAGCGGGCAGACAGCGGTAATCCGATGCCGAGCGTTCAGGTTCAGCCAACCCGAACCTCGGCGGGTTCGGACCATCCCTAATCACAACATCCACTCAGTCACATGTCCCCTATTGGCCAATAGAAGATGTAGAAGATGGAATGTCCTTTAAGGGATTGGCCACTTTTTATAGTAAAATTGCTCAGTGTACAGTATTAGCAGGTGTACTCACTGTATGTACTGACAGCAGCTCCCTGTGTACCTCATAGAGCTAATATCTGGCTCCCCTCCTGCTGGCTGGGTTGCCCTGCTCTGTGGTGTTTTGGTCCATAAGATTGCTTACATGGACGAGCATGTGACCAAGCCCCGCCCCCCAGTGTCCACCACTGAGCCTGTATATGTCTATGGAGGACACAGTGGACAGGGCATGGTCACATGCTCCTCCATGTCGGTCATTTTATGGACTGAAACAAAACAGAGCAGGGCACCACAGCATGGTGAAGGGGAGTCTGATTTACTTTGTACTGACCTATTTTACTATAAAGTGGCCAACCCCTTTAACGATTTTGTCTCACTGACATGAGTAAGATTGTCATGGTAACCGAGCAATGATCTTTACCATTATAAGTAGCAGAGCCGCTCTTAAAGGGACCCAGGTTGCTTTTAAAGGGACCCAGGTTGCTTTTAAAGGGACCCAGGTTGCTTTTAAAGGGACCCAGGTTGCTTTTAAAGGGACCCAGGTTGCTTTTAAAGGGACCCAGGTTGCTTTTAAAGGGACCCAGGTTGCTTTTAAAGGGACCCAGGTTGCTTTTAAAGGGACCCAGGTTGCTTTTAAAGGGACCCAGGTTGCTTTTAAAGGGACCCAGGTTGCTTTTAAAGGGACCCAGGTTGCTTTTAAAGGGACCCAGGTTGCTTTTAAAGGGACCCAGGTTGCTTTTAAAGGGACCCAGGTTGCTTTTAAAGGGACCCAGGTTGCTTTTAAAGGGACCCAGGTTGCTTTTAAAGGGACCCAGGTTGCTTTTAAAGGGACCCAGGTTGCTTTTAAAGGGACCCAGGTTGCTTTTAAAGGGACCCAGGTTGCTTTTAAAGGGACCCAGGTTGCTTTTAAAGGGACCCAGGTTGCTTTTAAAGGGACCCAGGTTGCTTTTAAAGGGACCCAGGTTGCTTTTAAAGGGACCCAGGTTGCTTTTAAAGGGACCCAGGTCGCTTTTAAAGGGACCCAGGTCGCTTTTAAAGGGACCCAGGTCGCTTTTAAAGGGACCCAGGTCGCTTTTAAAGGGACCCAGGTCGCTTTTAAAGGGACCCAAGTCGCTCTTAAAGGGACGGCATCCAGGGTTAAAGTTTTTCTCTTAAAAGGAAGTCACTGGTAATGCTGAAACCTACACCCATGCAAGTGTCTTAGAGCAGCACTGCAAGATGAAAATATTATTTAAATGGAGGAGGGACCAGGGATCAGGCCTGCCATATCGGCACGGCCACAGAGCATCAACTCCTTTTTGACTGTTGGTATAGTAAGAAAACAGGGACTGTGTGGTTTCTGTTACATGGACAGATAAACCTGAGGTACTATGTCCACTAGGGTGCTGTCACCTATATAACACTGTCAGCAACTCGGGTTGGGTCCTAGTGTTGACAGATTCCCCTCAGGGTGGGTTCACACTGCAAGTTCACAGTGAAATCCACTGCGGATCCCTTCACTGTCACTTTCAATACGATTACATACAGCGTCTGGATCTCCCACTCAGCCAATCTGTGGCTGTGGTGGGGCAGCGCACTGATTGGCTGAGCGGGACAACCAGACCCCGGGAGCCCCTGAAGCAAGCCGAAGCCTTCTACATACTCACAGTGGGAGGACAATTCCGCTGCGAGTATGTAATCATATTGAAAGTGACAGTGAAGGGATCCGCACCAGACTTTGCTGCGAACTCACAGCATGAAATCCGCTGTGGATCTGTTACCCGTGAACCCATGTCACTTCTCTGAGGACTGTAAATCCACTATGTACTGCTGATCCTACAGGACCCCTCTCCTAGCCTCCATTTTGCCCAACCCACCACCCCAGAACACACTTTTTATTCTCATCTTGGTTCTTCCGCTCTGTTCTTTTTCTTCTTGTTCTTCTATTCTCCTTTTACCTTTTCTCTCCTAATTCTTCCAACCTATCATTCAGTCTGCCAGATAAGCACAAGTGGCCCATGCCATATATCTGCTTTTTTTTTTGTTAACTCTTTCATTTCACTGTTGCTGACATGTTGCACCCTCTACATAGTTTAAGATTATTTAGATTAAAATTAAAGGAGAACTCCGGCCAAAGTATAACTTTTGATATGTTATTACATAGGCTAAGTTAAACAACATCCTAATATATGCTAATTATGGGAAATGCACATATAGTGCTATTTCCCTCAATTTAGTAGTTCAGGTAGGCTTCATTTTATCCATAAAACTGTTATGTCTTAATCCTGTGCACTGTATGTACTTAAAGGGGAGGTGGATCAGAATCGGCAGCCCTGCAAGCTTGTGCGATCGTAGAAGAGAGGAGCCCGGAATTCCAGGCTCATGTTCTGCAATCGCGCAAGCTTGCAGGGCTGTCGATGTCTATCCCAAACCACCTCCTGTAGTTGCTGGTGTACAGGGGCTCCTGCCGGGTCTAGGCTCCTCTGTTATGCCATCACACAGGCTTGCAGGGATGCTGATCCTCTAGATCTAGCTCCCCTCCTGACAGGAGACTCTGTGCCTGCATTAAACCCCCCCTGCCCAGTAGCATCACTAAATATTCCCCATGTCCCTCCAGCTCCTCTCCAACCATAAATGCCTTTGATATGCCACCATCCCCTCCTCCCTCTTTTCACTTGTAATTTCTACACTATACAGCGCCACCTGCTAGACACATTAGGTACATACAGTGAACAGGATTCGTGATGTCACAGTTTTTTTTGAGAAAATGAAGCGTATCTGAACTGCTAAATTGAGGGAAATAGCACTATATGTGCATTTCTTATAATTAGTATATATTAGGCTTTTATCTAACTTTGCATATGTAATAAAATATCAAAAATTATATTTTGGCCGTAGTTGTCTTTTAATAATCAAAATTAAAAAAAAAAACATGCTGTATGAAGTCCTCGGACCATGTAAAAGTAAGCGTTCCTCCATTCTATTCACTTTGGTAACAAAGGACTCCTATTCATGTGTTCAGTGGGGTCCCAAAGGTGGGACCCCCAAAGAGAAGATACTTAGCAGCAATGATAAGTTTAAAGGGAATCTGTCAGGTGTCCAGCAGCATATTTATGGAGAAGAGGAAGGAGAAAGTAGTGGTGAGGAGTACCAAAGAGCCACAAAGACACTAAACCACTACTCCTCTTTGACAGTTCATTACAGTACGAGACCTGATATCTGATATTGCACATATTCTACTCCTTGGATGCCATCACAGAAGTACCATGCTAACAAGGGGCCTACTATCTACTGTGTCAGCTCCTCTGATCGGGTCTGGGTGCTGACAGATTCTATTTAATCTTAGGATTCCCTTTTAAGCCTAAAATTAGTCATGTAACTGAGTAGTTAAAATGTTCTTCGGGTTGTGTGCCAAGTATATTAAGTGGGCACTGTCACCACAAATACCTTTTGACATGTCATCAGACATGTCAAAAGTTATTGATCACAGAGATATAGCCATAGAGAGATCGTGGCAATGCAATCCACTTCCCGCTCATTCATCAATATTTTCTCATAGGCGTACATTGTAAAATATTGACGGAATGCGCGGCTAGCCAGGAAGTGGATCACGCTACCGCAATCATGGCTATATTTTCTGATCAGAGCCAGTCTCAGCAGTGAGGCCTGCTGTGATTAATAACTTTTGATACGTGTGCCAAACATGCCAAAAATTATTTGTAGTGACAGGTACACTTTAACATAAATTTTAAATCTACAGTGTTTTTCCAATTTTAATATGACTGTTAGAGAAAATTAATCACCTCAAATGCTTGCTTTTCTATTGCATAATAGAAATCAATAGAATCTGAAACAATGAAAACTTCCGAGGTGTTTAAAAAGAAATTTGAAGAAATAACAGACTCTGTCAAAGAGGTAAGATTTAACTTTTTATGGTGAACATGTGCACCCAGACACCAATCGAATTGTTTTAATGGTGGGTAGTGATAACCTAACTAACTTAGCTACTGTGCTGTAGTAGACCAGTTTGGCATCCCCTGCACTGTGTTACCTCTGAGTTGATTCTATTAGTAACATTATCTCTAAGGACAATAGCATACAAATGTGTACCTTTGTACTATTGTACCATGGTCATGCTGTGTGTGATCTCCTAGACCCAGATGGGCATCTCTGCAATAAAAATGCTGTGGTTTAAACAGAAACATGTCTATAAGTGCTAAAAACTGTAGGATTTTCTATCACATTATATAAACCAGAATTTTTAAATCCTGTTTGCTACAAAAGCATAATCTGCAGTGTCCTTAATTGATGAAGAACTAATGGGGAAAAAAGTGTTAAAGAGAAATTAACAGCAGGTTAGAATAATGTAACCTTTAATGTTCCATTAGGGCAGGAGACTCTGAGTACATTAGTTAGAAGACGTTAGTTTTATTACCATTTTATTATTGCGTCATTTTCCTGATATCTTAGGCTGCATTAAAGGGGTTATCCAGTGCTACAAAACATGGCCATCTTCTTCCAGATACAGCACTGCTCTTGTCTTCAGTTTGGGAGTTTGCAACTTAGTTCTATTGAAGTGAATGGAGCTTAGCTGCAAACCACAGCTGAACTTGAGACAACTGCGGTGCTGCCTCTGTAAAAAAGTAGTCATGTTTTTGCAGCGCTAGATAACACTTTTGTAGGGCTGTCTATAGCAGCGCTTCTCAAACTTTTTCTACTGGAGCCTCATCTAAAAAACCAAGGCAATGCCTGGTCCTCACCAGACTGACCAAGAGGGTGCCTGGGCCTCACTATCTGTGGTGAAAGTCCATTTAAAAGCTAAAAATTATGCTAGGGCTACCTTTCACCTATCTCCCAAGCTCTAGATACTAATAAAGCAAGTACAAAATAAATTAATAATTTTGCTAAAATTGAGATTTTTTGCAAACAGCAAAAGGACTGTGCAGTTTTGTGAAAACTGACTCCCCAGCTGGGCCTCACCAACAACTAGGGGGCGCCTCACTGGTGAGGCCCGCCTCACAGTTTGAGAAGCACTGGTCTATATCATCTTCAGCTCTCTGCAATACATGGACCCATTCCTGAGTAAATGGTGACCATTTCCGTTGGATCACGACACTGTAATATATATGGATTTGTGCCATCCGCAATTGTGTAGTCATTCCGCAATTGCGGGTCCACACTTGTTGACAAACTTTATGGACGTGTGGATGCAACCTGCCTTATTGATATGCTTTATAGGCGGGTTGATGCACTGGTATGGTACTACAGCCTCAATACATATGTCAGCCTACCTCCCTCTTCATGAATAGTGGTACCTGAAGTACCTCTCTAGTGCACCGAACCACTGAATTTACATATTATTAAAAAGTAAGATATCAGAAAAATGGCATTGAGGATGAAGGTGATAAATCAACCTTGAGGGTGCCTTCACACCTACCGGATCCGCAGCGGGTCTCACTTCTGCGGATTCGAAGTGAGAACCGCTGCGGATCCGGTATCAATTCACCCCTATGATAGCACATATTCGCAGCGGGATTAACATCCCGCTGTGAATATGTACTTTAACTCCCTGGTGCCCGCAGCCCCGCCGTCGCATCCCCCCATCCCAGCCACATCCCCCCCATCAGCCGAGCCCGCCGCCGCCCGCATCCCGTCGCCGAGAGCATACAGTACCTGCTCGGCGGCACGGCTGCAGTGAGGCTGCCGGCTCAGGTCCCGCTCAGATCGGGCGGCGGGCCGGAGATGGGCTGATGGGGGGGGAAGTGGCTGGGATGGGGGGGGACGTGCCGCCGCCGGGGATGAGGGATGCGACAGCGGGGCTGCGGGCACCAGGGAGTTAAAGCACATATTCACAGCGGGATGTTAATACCGCTGCGAATATGTGCTATCATAGGGGTGAACTATGACGCGGCCACGTCATTAGCTGCTCAGCTGCGATTGGCTGAGCACAGTTATGCTCAGCCAATCGCGGCTGAGCTTCGGATGACGCTGCAGAGGGCGGCCAGCACTCGGGAAGATCCGCTGGCCGCCCGAAGAAGACGTCACTGCTGAGGATCGGAGACCGTGGTCGGCACGTGACAGGTATGTATAGCGCACCACACTTTCGGGTACACGGGTGGGGGGTGGTGGGACACGGGGAAGGGGGCCATTCACAGACATAACATACATTACAAAGTTGTATAACTTTGTAATGTGTGTTATTCTGTGAATAATTTTTTATCGCCGGACAACCCCTTTAAGGTATGAAAACTGCTAAATTTACCTTTTACACCTGTGTAAAGAAGTCAGAATGCAAAAAAGGGGGTGACAGTGTCACTTTAACCCTTTAGTGACCGCCGATACGGCTTTTTACGGCGATCACTAAATGGGCTTTATTCTGCTGCCATCAGCTTTTTACAGCGATGGCAGAAAATAATGCCATGGCGCTGGTGAGGCCCCCATGCCGTCCCCCCAGCTACCGGAGGTAGCTGAGGGGTCAGGGCAGTGTGTGGGGTCCGTCCTAAGCATTACCGGCACCGCTGCATGCTTTTATCTCCCCTCACTGTGAGGGGAGATGAAAAAGTGTCTCCCCCCACCCCCCAGATTAACCCCCTAGTAGGGAATCACTAACCCTCCCCGGGCGGCCATCATCCGCCCCCATCACTGTGGCCGCCCCCATCACTGTGAAAAGCCCCATTCTCTCTGCCACCGGAAGTAGCGGAGAGCATGGAGCAGTGATCGGGGACCACCCTGTGTGGTCCTGGTACAAGCGATCAGCGGTATATACTATATACCGCTGATCGCTTGTTGCATGCAGTGACCAGCAATTTTTATCCCCTGTCACTATAAATCATTGGTGACCGGGGATAAAAAGTGATACTGTGCCCCCCCCCCCCCCCCCCCCCCAGTGGCCCCCTATCCCCCCTGGTCGCCCCCCCCACCCCACCCCTGAAGCAGATATACTCACCTGATCCAGGGAGGTCCTTCCTCCTCTGCGTCCAGACTGCATCTGAAGTGCGAATGTACTTCAGAAGCAGTCAACTCTGAACATTGGTCCCTGTCACTGAACTATGATCACTGTGATAGAAATATCACAGTAAATTCCAATCTAAGATATGGGGGAGCTCACCAAGAATACAAGAAAAACGAGGGGTTCAGCTAAGTGTCCAAAAAAACAACCTTATACAAATAAGCAAGAAAAAAGCTGGACACTATAGTAAAGCGCACACCACTTATATCCAAACAAAATGCAAAGTTTATTGGGACAAACAAAAAACACACCACAACAAACAGCAATAAAATCAATTAAAAAAACACATAGGTTTGTAGAAAACTAAGTGGGAGGACAATATACCAATATACTCTCCTACTTTACCAGGGAATCAAACATGTTAGTGATGCTCCACATGATCAGATGTAAACTGTAAAGTGCATAAATAGAATGGCTGGCAAAAATACAAAAAAGATCTGTAGATCTTATAAATAATACACAATGTAAAAAGCCAAAAGTGCTACAGTACAAACGTGCAAATAAGTCATTTAAATCATTGTAAACGCCAGTGTAAACCTCTGACATAGAAAAGTAGCCAGACCCAATATGCAACATCAATTCAGTTACATGGGAGCAGATGCCCTGGTACAGACCCAACGCATGTCGACACGCGTTGGGTCTGTACCAGGGCATCTGCTCCCATGTAACTGAATTGATGTTGCCAGGGCCGGACTGGTAATCTGGCAAGCCGGGCAAATGCCTGCTCGGCTGGCCGGGTTACCAGTCCGTGGGCCGCATAATAAGTAAAAAAAAACAATGCTGTGCCCCCGTCACCGCAGCCCACTTTTCTCTGCCCACCCGCTCCTGACATACTCATCCAATCCAATCAACGTGGAGTAGGAGCGTCGGCCCCTCGTTCATTGGATTAGAGGAGTATATCAGAAGCGGGCCAGCCGGGCCAAGAGGAGCAGGCTGTGGTGGTGGGAGGGGGCTGCGGTGGCTTGTCTCCGTCCCGCCCCCGGGACCGCGCTTAGGGGTAGGCTGGGCAATATTGGTTTGCTTAGTAACAGTATGGCAGTAATGTGTACAGTATGGTGATATTTGCTTACAGGTGTTACTAACTATGACCGTATTATGCACAGAATTTTTTTTCCTGTGCTACCATTATATATCCTAAAATTTGTCCTGGGGCCCTACTTATACGATAGATAGATAGATAGATAGATAGATAGATGAGCTGCAATACCTCACACAAACTGAAGAAGAGTGTGGCGCTGTTTCTGGAAGAAGGGGCCCATGTTTTTCTCCTATAAAGGGAATCTGTGAGGTCTGTACCAGGTCTAGGGCTGTAGATCTCAGCAGACAGGTGTGAGGGAGATATCACTGACAGGAACTTTAGTCCAGTGTAAACTTTTATAATTGTCCTTTTCATTACCAACTAAAGTTTCACAACAGCAGCCGCAGCAGCCTATATGTCCATCAGTCAGAGCAGGAAGGGGTGGGGGCAGAAGGTGCTGCTGTGGCTCCACCTCTGTGACACTTCAGCTGGTAATGAAAAGAATTATTATAAAGGTTTACACTGGACTAAAGGTCCAGTCCCTGACCTGTACGCCGGGATCTATAGCTGTGCATCTGGTATAGACCCCACAGGTTCCCTTTAAGGGCACATTCATACCTAATCCATTGCGGATTTGATGCTTCTGATTTAATCAGTTGAAATGAATGCATAAATATGCTGCATCAAATCCGCAGCAGATTATGTTATAGCAGTATTTTTAGGTGCTGATGGTGGGGTTCACATGCTTAAGGGAGTAGTGGGGACACGGCTAAATAAAGCAGTATTTGCTACAGCGTGTATTTTACACGGCTATCCATGATATGGTATGTGGGCTGCTGGGGTTTCACTGCCAGGGCTGATTGTAAGTTACAGTCCGGCCCTGGATGTTGCATATAGGGTCTGGCTCCTTTTCTATGTCAGAGGTTTACACTGGTGTTTACAATGATTTAATGACTTATTTGCACGTTTGTACTGTAGCACTTTTGGCTTTTTACATTGTTTACTATTTATTATCTACAGATCTTATATGTATTTTTGCCAGCCATTCTATTTATGCACTTTACAGTTTACATCTGATCATGTGGAGCATCACTAACATGTTTGATTCCCTGGTAAAGTAGGAGAGTATATTGGTATATTGTCCTCCCACTTAGTTTTCTACAAACCTATGTGGTTTTTTAATTGATTTTATTGCTGTTTGTTGTGGTGTGTTTTTTGTTTGTCCCAATAAACTTTGCATTTTGTTTGGATATAGTGGTGTGCGCTTTACTATAGTGTCTAGCTTTTTTTCTTGCTTATTTGTATAAAGAAATATCACAGTGATCATAGTAATATAGTTAAAAAAAAGTGTAAAAGTACAAATAGTGAAAAACATACAAAAAAATAAAACACTCTTTTTATTATAGTAATATTTTTGGGCTACTCCCAGATTACTTGTAACCACCGCAGGTTGCCCGTAATCACGCCAGATTACACGTAACCACTGCACGTTGACCGTAACCTCCCCAAATTACATGTACCCACCTCTGATTACCTATAAACACTTCAGTTTAATATTATCGATTCTTCTAACCTGCTAATAGTATGGTATTCTTATGTTGGAACAAGGGTTTTTCTGCCCGCTTGCAGTTTACAGAGACCAGCTGAGACAGCATTTAACGCAATTTGCTTACACTTTAATTGGAGTTGCATTTAAAGCAACTCTGTACCCACAACCTGTTCCCCCCAAACCACTTGTACCCTCAGATAGCTGCTTTTAATCCAAGATCTGTCCTGGGGTCTGTTCGGCATGGGATGCAGTTATTGTCATAAAAACAACTTTTAATCGGCAGCGATGTGTCTAACGGCCGGGGCTTACATTTGTATATGCATTAGGCTGGCACACCCTCTCTGTCCTTCCTCCCCACCATCCTCATCATTAGGAATGATCCAGGAACATGTACTGCTGTTTGAGCTTTGCACAGGTGTATTAACGATCCAGCCCATGTTCATTATACACACAGGTGGGGAATAGGAAGCAATCTGCTTGGAGCATTCCTAATGATGAAGAGGGTGGGGAGGAAGGACAGAGAGGGTGTGCCAGCCTAATGCATATACAAATGTAAGCCCCGGCCGTTAGACACAGCGCTGCCGGATTAAAAGTTGTTTTTATGACAATAACTGCATCCCCTGCCGAACAGACCCCAGGACAGATCTTGGATTAAAAGCAGCTATCTGAAGGTACAAGTGGTTTGGGGGGGTCAGATTGTGGGTACAGAGTCGCTTTAAGCGGTAGTCCGACCATTTTTGCTTTTTGATGTATTGTTGCTCTTACATAGAAAATTAGATACATTTTATTTTCACCTAACCATGCTCCCCCAAGGTGGTCCTGTGGTGTGTTCTGGTTTTGCTACCGAACGCTCCCATTCCCACTTATGAGAGGGACTCTATTCTGCAATGACAGCCCGCTGAGCCAATCACTGGGCTTGTTGCTGTCCTGCTTTAGTCAGCGATTGGCTGTCATAAATAGTTTAGGGAGACCTGAAGACCCCACAGTAGGACCCAGGGGAAGCGTGGTTTAGTGAAAATAAGATGTTTCTTATTTTCTATTGTAGAGTAGCAATATATCAAAAAATGTAAATGGTTGGAATACTCTTTTAACATCATTGCACCAAATTTTGCCTTCTCACAGTCTTTGGTTTCAAATGCTGACTGCAGCTAGGATGTACCACTTACGTCCTTGGCGGTGATAACTGAGGTCTTTTTCTGATACTTTAGCTTATGGAGCTAGTTTTGGGATCCTTTTAGACGTACAGGTAAATAGCTTAAGCGCTTGTTTAGAGAATGACAAGCAATATTTTTTTCTTAAACGATAGACGTTTAGACAAGAAGATAAATCACTTTGAAAAGTTGTTAATGCGATCGTAATTGCCTTCGTATGTATGCTTTCAATGCTCATTAATGTGTTCGTATCTATATACTGTGTTTACACTCAAAGACTTAAAGTGACACTGTCACCCCCTTTGTGCATTCTGGCATCTCTCCTCAGGTGTAATGGGTAAATTTAGCAGTTTTCATACCTTATTTTATATCATACGTCATGGTGCTTGTTCCAGTAAAAAGTCATCTTTTATCAACTGCAGATTGTGTTAAGTTGACGCCCATTGGTGGTCCGACCTAGAGGAGGTGGGGCCTAGACCTTTAGGCCAGTCTGTTCCAATGGCTGGCGAGGGGGCGGGGCAAACTGTGGCATTGTGGGCAGGGCTAAGTGGCGCTAATGCCGTGAGGCCCCACCCACTTAACACAATCTGCAGTTGATAAAAGATGACTTTTTACTTGAACAAGCATACGTCATGTATTATATAAAATGAGGTGTGAAAACCGCTAAAGATGTCAGAGATGTCAGAATGCAAAAAGGGGGTGATGGTGTCACTTTAAGAACTATTTTTGATTTTGAGGTCAGCTTAAAAGGTGCAAAAAACAACATACCAACAAATGTCCGTTTTGTAGTTTGATAGTTGGCACATTTACACCAGATGTTTATCACTTAAATTTGAACTATTTAACAATTTTTTTGCACAATAATCAGCCTGTGTAAAGCACCAGCTTGAGGTAAAGCACCATGGAAATTGGAGTACTTTTTCTGACTGAATGATCTTCATAGAGTAGAAACTACTGAGAACAATGTATGTCCAGTGGACAATACTAAATAGAAACATTCATACAGTATGTATTGCTGGTTGCGTACATGGTCAGAATGTAGTTAAGGTTGTAGATAGATATTTTAAAGAGTTCACCATTTCTGCTAGTAATAATAATATACATTTTTTGAACATTTAAACCAATTTTATTTATGCAGAGCATTGATGAAGTTGGCAAAAGTGATCTAGGCCGCAAAATCCGAGAGGGAGTTGAAGAGGCTGCAAAAACTGCTAAACACTCAGCTGAGTCCGTAAGCAAAGGAGGGGAGAAGCTTGGTAAAACAGCTGCTTTCAAGGTCATCTCTCAGGTAATGTTACTATTAGAGTTGCATGATGCACTGAATTTTCAGTACGATACCAGGAATTCCTGGTTTTCTGTACTGTGTATTAAACCACTGAACAGTAGAGCTTATCGTAGACGCCCCCTCACTTCAAAGAACGTGTCTGTGCATTCTTTGGGCTGCCTCTTTCCCAACCGATGATGTATAGTTATAGAAGGCTGTTCAAAGGCTACATAAGTAACACATATACAGTATATTACAGCTGACACTCACTAAAAGTTGCTGGGATTAAACTTTAGTCTGGTGAAGTGATGTCCCGATACCAGAATCTTGATTCCCGAAAATTTTACGCTGTTAAATAAATGTCCCACTGCGTGTATGGGACCCATTCAGCTTCACACTACAGGATCCGCAGCGGATTTCGCTGCAAACTCTCAGCGTGAAATCCGCTGCAGATCCGGTAGATATGAAGGCACCCTTATAGTCTTGCACAGTGTACTTTTCACTCCATATATAGATTCTTTTTTATATAATACCATTAGAAATAGTCTATGCATCCCCAGCCCCTTTACTACAAATACGAGAATGCTCTGATCTCAAGCTACATTCTTTATTAAAAAAAATTCTATTGTTTATTGAAATTTTTCATAGAACATTAAAACCGGGAATAAGCCATAACATCACAAAGTTCAAAAAAGTAACATGGATACATCATGGGGATTAGCTAACCACAGAGCTACACATGAAACAGCCTAACATAAAAACAGTGAAGTATAGGTACTAATGTCTCACTCGTATATGCACCTATAAATTGTGCTATGGCAGGAAAAGGAGGGAGGGGCGGGGGGAGAAGAAGTGAAAGAGGGCGGAAAAGGAGTGTAGCAGATTAGGGAAAGTGAGGGGAGAACAGAATAGAAATAAGAACTGGTCGAAGACCAACTATATACACATCAGGCAATTGTTAAAGGACAACTCCCATGAAAAACTTTTTTCCAGTAATTGAAGCACATTACAAAGTTATATAACACTGTAATATACTTCAATTACCTGTCTGGCCTCCTTCTTTATCTTTCCCCCCCTCAACCCCCCACCAGGAAGTGTAAGAAACTCCTTCATACCTAATTACTGTTGTCACCAGGCTCCTCTATTAGCTCCTTCTAGTGACGATGTGTCATCAGCAGGAGGGCTGGTCTAGGTCCTATTACACCAGCCTCCCCCTCCCCTGCCTGGTCAGGTGACTCAGCTTGCTCAGCTCCCATTGGCTGAGCAACTGTAAGCCATCTGACATTCTGCAACTCAATAATGACTGGTGACTGACTCCTGGCACATAACCAGCTACAGGACCCCCTCCCCCATACTCCCTCCTGCTGCCGAGTGGACTCAGTGAGTGAGTCATGTCACTTGCTTATCTTTCTCGTTACTCCCGACATGTCAGCTAGACAGACCCAGTCTTATTTCTCCCCTGTTGCCCTGACCTAATTAGGGACGGCCATCCTGCAGAATGTACAATACAGTGAAGTGTATACAAATAGAAAAACACAATGGGCTTAATTCATAAAAAATGTAAAGAATTTTTATTGTATATAATAGGTACCAATACACAGACAATTTTTACCAATATAAAATGAAGTATTAAAAAATATTACCCCAGTAAAAACACATATAAAATAGGTGTCAGCAATACGGTATTATACCCACAACAATTTTCTAATGTGGGAATATAGCTATAAGGTGCATTAAGTTATATACTATTCTACTATCGCCTCAGTATCATTACGTATGTGAACAAAGAAAACCAAGTGGCCACTATAGCATTCAAAACATATTGCACATACCCATGTTTGTCTGACACCGCACAAGCCGTTCCTACGTACGTTTCGCTGTTGCACGCTTCCTCGGGGAACTGCCTACTTCTGTTCTTACCCCCCTTAAATATGCTTCACTACTAATTGATAGCCCTACTCCTTCCGGGACTCCGGCGCGCTAGACCGGAAGCGGAGGCCGCGTCACATCCGGTCCGGCAGCTCACCCCGAGTGCGCATGTCCGCAACGATAAACGTCACGGACATGCGCACACCAGGTACTGAGGCCGACAGGATGCGACAACGGCGTCAGCAACCGCTCCAGAGCGCACGCCCGGGGATGTAAGATCACATGACTCTATTTAACCAATCATATTGTAAAAGCGAGGAGATGGGCTCGCGTATGTAGAGAGTGTCCTTTGCTAATGCTCCTCAGCATAATATAAAAGCGAATTCATGATTGGTTAAATAGAGTCATGTGATCTTACATCCCTGGGCGTGCGCTCTGGGTCACTCGGGGTGAGCTGCCGGACCGGATGTGACGCGGCCTCCGCTTCCGGTCTAGCGCGCTGGAGTCCCGGAAGGAGTAGGGCTATCAATTAGTAGTGAAGCATATTTAAGGGGGGTAAGACCAGAAGTAGGCAGTTCCCCGAGGAAGCGTGCAACAGCGAAACGTACGTAGGAACGGCTTGTGCGGTGTCAGACAAACATGGGTATGTGCAATATGTTTTGAATGCTATAGTGGCCACTTGGTTTTCTTTGTTCACATACGTAATGATACTGAGGCGATAGTAGAATAGTGTATAATCAGTTTTTATTCAACATTTTTCAATAAAACATAAAATAAAATATAGGTACAAAGAAGAGTCTTACTCAACAGACATAGGACTCAAAGTTTACATAGCACAATAAACCCAAATTCGCGGAAGGTAATAGGCGGTGTGATAGGGGCTCACTCAAAACTGCAAAGCGTCCATATGTAGTGCTATGCCCAAGGGGTAGGCACACATCCAATGAGTCCCATAGCCCACATAACAACTGAACGCTGAGAACTGCGACACACAAGAGGAGCATCCCATATAACAAAAACATTCCAGCTTCCAGCGAAGAAACTTATCAGAAACAGAGAGCATTAGAGGTACAAAAAGAAGTGTACCATTAGAGGGGTGAACAGGGAAGGGAAGACGGGAAGGGGGGGGGGGGGGGGGGGGGGGGGGGGGAGGGGTATTTGCCCTGACCAAGGGGGCCACCTCCCCACGGGGGAGAGAGCGGTGGATAACTAAATAGGCATCTCAGGAGGTACCCCATCAGAAAACAGTGCCTGAAAGGCGGGAGAATCCCGAAACAACAGCCAGGACAACCATACCGTCTTATATCGTTTGTTGCATCCCGAGGCTTCAGCAGACAATTCCTCCATACGATGAAGGTGTGACATTTCGGCCTGCCACTCCGCCAGGGTAGGGACCTGCGTGGAGCGCCAATGGCGAGGAATAACTGTCCGTGCTGCAGACAGACAGAAACGCAGGATACTCTTTTTCTGTCGGCCTATAGCCCCGGGGAGTATAGAAAGAAGCGCCACTTGAGGCGTCCTAGGTGCCGATTGCCCCGAGATCGCCCGGTAAGCATCAAAGACACCTGACCAGAACGAGGTTAGCCTGTCGCACCCCCACCATACGTGTAGCATAGTGCCCTTCTCATTGCTGCACCGCCAACAAAGGTCTGACACGGACGGTATCATGGAATGAACTCTGGTTGGGACCCGGTACCATCGGGAAAGAACTTTGTAGTTCCGTTCCTGAGCGGAACAAGCCGTGGACAATTTATGTGTAAAGACGCATGCTTTCAGCCTGTCCTCTGGGGTGATTATGGCCGACAATTCCTTCTCCCATGCGGCCCAGAACGCAGGGGGGTCATCCTCCCCGTCCTGCTGAAGGAGGCGGTATATCACAGAGATGGAGTGCTCAGGAGGAGAGTCCAAAAGGAACAGGGATTCAAAGGAAGTAGGGGTAGAAGATACAGAGCTGTGGCCCCCACGAGGGCCAAGGTACGAGCTAAGCTGAGAATATTCGAGCCAAGATAGGTTGGTGGAGCCGGCACGCGTCTGCAAATCCCCAAGGGGGGGTAGGGGGTTGCCCTCAAGCACTACTCCAAGGCTAGGGTTGTCCTTGGCCTTCCAGAGCAAAAACGTGTCCTTCCTGTACGCCGGGGGGAAGTCAGAATTATGGAATAAAGGAGTGAGCGGGCTGAAGGGTCTGGACAAAATGTTACTACGTACCAGACGACGCCATAGGGTAACTGCCACCCTAGGTAAGAGGGAGTCCGCAGAGAACGGGGAGGGGACGGAAAGGGGGAGCCAAGGGACATTAGACAGGGGGTAAGGGACCTCTTGTTGATCAAGCCTGACCCATTGCTTTGAAGCAGCATTGTACCTCCAATCCAGCAGGCGCTGAAGGACCGCAGCCCTGTGATACATGCGAAGGTCGGGTAATCCCACCCCCCCGTCCGACTTATGCCTAGACAGTGTGGCATATTTGATCCTTGGGCGTGAACTGTTCCAGATAAACTTGAGGAATGCTGTACGCAGTTGACGAAAAAAAATGGCGGGAGGCATGATAGGGATAGTTTGGAATATGTATAGGAACCTGGGAAGGATGTCCATTTTTATGACATTGATTCTACCAAACCAGGATAGGGGTCTCTTATTATAAGTCAGGAGGTCCTTTAGTGTGCGGACTAAGAGGGGTTGGTAGTTAAGAGAATACAGGCGGGAAAGGTCAGCAGACACATTTACTCCAAGGTAAGTGAGATGGTCCCTGCGCCATTTAAAGGGGAAATTTTGCGCGATGGAGGAGGCAGTGTTGGTAGGGAGGGAAATGTTCAGCACTTCAGATTTTGTGTAGTTTACCTTAAAGTTAGACACCTTACTAAAACGTTGGAACTCAGAAATAATAGACGGGAAGGAGACATGAGGTTGGGTAACACACAGGAGGAGGTCATCTGCATATAGGGCGGCCTTATACTGGGTCCCCTGCAGCGAGAGCCCGTGGATGTTAGGGTTGTCTCGTATGGCTGTCGCTAGGTGCTCCATAACCAAAACATACAGGAGGGGGGATAAAGGGCACCCCTGTCTTGTGCCGTTGGATACAGAAATAGGAGCAGATAATGCCCCATTGACCCGCACTCTTGCCGTGGGACCCGCGTACAACGACAGGATTCTGCTGAGGAAGCGAGGGCCAACACCAACCTGCCGCAAAGCGGCCTGGAGAAAACCCCAATGAACCCGATCAAAGGCCTTCTCTGTGTCTACCGAGAGGAGGCAGAATGGTAAGGCCCGGGATTTGGCCTTTGCTATGAGAGCCAGAATCTTGTTGGTGTTGTCCCTCGCCTCCCGCCCCTGTACAAATCCAACTTGGTCCGTGTGCGTAATCCCAGGCAAGAGCGGTGTCAGGCGGTTGGCTAAGGTTTTGGAGAACAATTTAATATCGACATTAATAAGCGATATGGGTCTGTAATTGGTAACCTGTGTGTGGTCCTTACCCGGTTTAGGCAAGACACTAATATGAGCCTCCAGGGATTGAGGCACCCAGCAAGAGCCACCCGAGACAGAATTGAATACTTTCATCATAAAGGGAGTGAGAAGACTACTAAAGGTTTTGTAAAAGGAGGGGGTGAATCCGTCAGGGCCAGGGCATTTACCGGCTGGGGTGTTCTTAATGGCAAACCGTATTTCCTGCTCCGATATGTCCTCCTCTAGTGTCTCCACCTCCTCTGAGTTCAGCGCAGGTAGGGCCGTGTCAGAGATATAGTCCTGAATATCAGGGGAGACCACATCCGTAGCTACATGGGTGGGGGAAATGTTATAGAGCTGAGAATAGTAGGCGTGGAAAGCACTAAGAATATCTGCCGGGTTTTGGGAGTCCGTACCATCGGGTCGTTGGATACGCGGTATGTAGGCATGTCCCTGCCGCGGATGTATGAGGCGAGCTAATGGACGTCCACACTTATCGGAGTGGTCATAAAGAAAGCGGCGATACTGCAGACGTTGGTAGGTATATTTCTGATCTAGAAGTGCCTTCAAATCGTCCTTCAGTTTGACCAGTTCCGCATAAGTGGTGGAGGAAAGTGTGCGTTTATGTGAAGTTTCCAACGTATGTATACGTTGGAGAAGGGAGGCAATTTTAGAGGCCTTATCGCGCTTCAGTCTTGTGCCATGCTTTATGAATGTGCCGCGCAAAACGCATTTCATAGCCTCCCACTGTGTGGGAAGTGGAGTGGGGTCAGAGGCGTGTGTGTGGAGGAAAGATGCAATGGTCTTTTCAATGTCAGCCACACAGGCCAGATCTTTCAGGAGGTGTTCATTAAGCTTCCAGGACCAAGAAGGGTTGATATGATTAGGGAGTGAAAGAGAAAGATAGATGGGGGCATGGTCGGAAAATAGAATGTCGCCCACAGAAGCGGATGGTTGCCAGGTCAGGGCATGCTGGCTAATCAGGAAATAGTCTATGCGACTATAGGACATGTGCGAAGGGGAGTAGTATGTATAATCTCTACCTTGGGGATGCAGAGCGCGCCATACGTCCACCAACTGAAGTCCATGCAGATCGCGTTTAAGAGCGCGTAGCCGTCGTGGGGGGACAGCGCACCTACCAGCAGACGTGTCCATAATCGGATCCAAGGGGAGATTGAAGTCTCCTCCAATGAGCAGAATCCCCTCTGTGAATTGAGAAAGAACGGTTAGAAAGGCACGACAGGCAATAGTCTGGCTCTGGTTGGGAGAATACCAGTTGGCAATCGTGTATGTGACAGAGCCTATCTTCAGTTTTAGGATCAAATATCTCCCTTGTTCATCTATGCGGGAGTCAAGGATGGTACCTGGCAAAGATCTATGTAGGGCGATGGAGACCCCCCGAGCCCGGGCATCCGGATTCGGGCTATGGTACCATTGGGTGTAGTATTTATCCCTAATGGCTGGAACGTGCTGACTTTTAAAGTGAGTTTCCTGTAACAGTATTACCTGCATTTTCTTTTTATGCATATGATACAGGATTTGTGACCTCTTCTGGGGTGTATTGAATCCCTGTACATTTAGTGAACAAATATTTAAGGTCGACATCCTTGGTCAGGGCAAGGGGAGGGCTGAGGAAGGGTAAAGTGAGAGGAAAGGATGGGGGGTAGCTAGGAAAGGAAGGGGGGAACAGAGACGAGGAAAAGTAGGGAGAAAGAAAAAGTGAGGGAGGGGAGGGGGGAAAGGGGGAAGAAATAAAAGCAAGTGGAAAAACCCAAACAGGAGGAGGGTAAGCTCCACAGAGGGGGAAGGTAGAGTGGAACCAAACTACTCGTGTACCCTAGAGGTACGGATCCCTGTAAGAACGGGACTGACCAGGTGGGAGTGCTCCCCCCGGTCCCCCATAACCCAATGTCATAACATGAAAGAACGACCAACCTAAAACCCTATAACAGTACTCCAGTCCCCCCCCCCCTCTAAACTGCATAGTATGACATATAGTCCCCTTAGCAGATGACAAATTGTAATAAAACAGAAACATGGTGGTGACGATACCCTCGTCCAGGCGCCAGACCCCACAACAGACTATCCCAAGTGCGGGAGGCCCTGAAGGCATACTCTATAAGCTATTTATGTAGGGGGTCGGCACGTGGAAGAGGGAGCGTCAGCATAAAATAGATACAACTGAATAGATACATAACCAGAACCTAACCGTGAGTCTAGCCAAGGGCATAACGTATGGGGGGGGCGTAGACAGTTAGTGAAAAGACTTAAGGCACAAATATAAGACAACTAAGCCGAGGGAGGACTTTGTCTCGGAGAAGAGGTAGGACCCCTCTGTTGCGGAGGGTGGGTGTTCCTCCTGGTGCCACCTCTTCTTCTCCTCGAGGACCGCTGCGGCCGCGGCGGAAGAGCAATCGGAGGGCCAGTGGGGAGTTCCGGCCAATCCTGGATCGTGATCTCTGGAAGATCAAGGGCTTCCCGAAAGCGTAATAAGTCTCGGGGATGGCTTAGAGAGAGACCCCGACCATCTCTCCGCACCTGTAGACGAAACGGGAATCCCCAAGAGTAGGCAATATTGCGGCTGCGAAGAACCTCCAACAGGGGGCGGAACGCTCTGCGTTTTTGTAAGGTGAGGCGGGAGAGATCAGGGAGTATTTGTATGTCCCGGCCATCATACCGAATAGGACCCGCATCTCTCAATTTGAATAGGATAGCCTCCTTCTGCTGATAACGGTGCACTCTACATATGACATCCCTAGGGTTAGCTGGGTCGGAGGACCGGGGCCCTAAGGATCTGTGAGCTCTGTCCAATTCCAACCGTGTGTCCGGTGAAGCGCCTAGAACAAAGTTGAAGAGAGATTGCAAGGTAGAGTCCAGGTCTCGTGGCTCAACCGACTCAGGTAAACCCCGCACTCTCAAATTATTCCGACGCCCCCTGTTCTCCAGATCGTCCAGGGCATCGTAGAGGAGTTGTAATTGGTAAGAGTGTTCAGAAAGGAGGTGGTCGTGGTCAGTGGCTCTAGTGGATAATGCATCCGTCACGTTGACATTAGCGGTCACCTGTTGCTCAAGAAGCTGGACGTCAGTCCGTAAGGTAGTAATATCAGCCCTGCAGGAAGTCTCAAGGCGGGTAACAAACGCCTCCATATCATTCTTCGTAGGAATGGTGTGTAGGTGAGCCCGGAGGTCCTTTAATTCCCTAAGGACATCCAGGAAAGAAGTCTCCATCTGAGACGGACAGGCCTGTCCTGGTACCTGTGCCCCTGCCCGAGCAGTCATATCAGGGGGGATGAGGGGGGAAACAGGCAGAGAAGGGCAACGGTCCCCCACCAGGACGTCTAACAACAGGACCTGGTCCTCCTGGTCACCAAACGCTTTCCACTGAAGATGCAGAGCGCAGCGGGGAGGAGGAGATAGAGGCCTGCGGCCCAGGGAACAACAATCCATCCACTGAGTGGGGCACAGGGGGGATAGCCTGCCCTTGCGGGGCTGTGGAGTCCCCTGCTGCTCCCCGAGGGATATTGTGAGGGGCCCAATTATTCTCCTCGGCGGCAACGTCCGCAGACAGCCCAGAGCACTGGCTGAGTAGCAATACACCCTCACCTTCTGTGGCGTGCACCTGGGCCCTAACCACGCTAGCATAGGTGGCCCCTGTGAATGCTGGTTGTGCAGGCCGGAGGGGGGGATAATCCTCATCATCCGAGGCCCACCGCACGCACTCACCCCCAACGTTCATCTGGTGGCCCGGGGGAGGTGGGAGAGGCGTGATGGCGTCAGATTGTGCCGGAGAGGGAGCCGGGTCCCCAGAGGATAGTGCGGGCAAGATGGCGGCCGCGCCACGTGGGGAGGAGGCTATGGGGGCTAAAGTGCCTACCGGAGCCGATCGCAGTGTCCGTACGGCCTCCAGTCTGCCAGCGGGTGGTCCGGCTGTACCGGAGACGGGCTGTGAACCCCCGGCCTCGGGGTGAGGTGCTGCGGCCGGAGCAGGTAATCTGGTTAGGGCGGCTGGCGGCGCCATTACTGCAGGAGGCGGCTGCGAACCCCGAGAGGGAAAGAAGCTGGTGATGTCTTGATTAGCCGGCACCGGAGCAGTGGAGGGGTGCTTCCTGGTGTTCTGCTTCCCCCTCATCGTTCCAGAAGGCAGGTGGTCGTTCTGGGAGCTGTGTTAGGTGGGTTTGTGAGGAGACCGGGCAGGAGCTCTGAACACACGCGTCCTCACTCCTCCATAGCCAGGCCCCGCCCCCCGCGATAGTAGAATAGTATATAACTTAATGCACCTTATAGCTATATTCCCACATTAGAAAATTGTTGTGGGTATAATACCGTATTGCTGACACCTATTTTATATGTGTTTTTACTGGGGTAATATTTTTTAATACTTCATTTTATATTGGTAAAAATTGTCTGTGTATTGGTACCTATTATATACAATAAAAATTCTTTACATTTTTTATGAATTAAGCCCATTGTGTTTTTCTATTTGTATACAATTTTATTTGTGGGTAATTTCTAATTGATAGAGTGACATCTAGTGGTGCTGTCTGGTACTGCATCCCTTATTTTAAGATCATTTTTCACATCTATCACAAACCAGTGTGTGTAATACAGTGAAGTGAAAGTATGTGTGTGCAGCTTGAGTGTGTGTATATAGCAGCCTGACTGAAGAGAGCCAGAGAGGGGGTCATGTTTTGTGTATGATGGGAGTTGTAGTGAATGGAGGGGCAGGCACTTGCAGTGTTACAGCGGGGGGCTGGCTTGTCACAGCACCCAAAGTGCATCATGGGAAGCTGAGACCAGGAAGAAATGAAGAACAAGACTAGAAATCAGAAGGTACACAGATGGTGGGAAATTCAAACAGTGACAGCTCAGGAGGGATGATAAGTATAAAAACTATGTTTCTGATTGGTTTTTGGTTTTTTTCCTTAGCGCGGGAGTTGTCCTTTAAGGCAAATGCAACATGGACAGTTCTGAACATGAAGGCAAATTCCACTGCTTAGGCTACTACAATGGTGGTGGTGGGTGGGGTAGTATAAGAGATGTTGAGGGCTACCCACTAGGGCTTGGAGACTCCCCAAACTTTTGGAAGTTAAAGGGGTTTCCACTAAAAAACATTTACCCACATAGGGCCCAGGTAGTTCTGTAGTTTCTATTTTTTCTATTACTGGTGACTCGCCCCCTTATCTCTAGCTCTAGACCCCCCCCCCCCCCTTATCTCTGTGTCAATAGGCCAGTGTGCAGCATCACTGCACTGGGCTGGGTATTCCCTGTCCTGGCTTGTAAACCACCCCCCTTTCTCATGGCTAATTTGCATCAGTTGTTCTGTCAATTCTGATTGGCCTGTTAGTCACATGGTGCTTGCTGGCCAATAACCAGGCAGGCTGGGATACTGATCACAGGCTCATGTTGTACTAAGGGAATCTCTCATAAATGGATCCCAGTAAGGGCAGTGCTGTGCACCTTCCCAGCTACAATATGCTGCTGTTTCCTTCCCACAAGTAAGTCCTTTACTTTCCTATGGACCAGTGAAATTAACTAACATATATCTGTCTATTACTGACTGTTATTTGCACAACTTTGCTACCTGGGAAAGCAGGGTGCTTATATGTGTGAATCAAACCGAAGGGCATAGGTTTATATGTTATTCCTGCACAGACTTTCCTGTGATCTCATAACGTGTGCTGAATGGGTGTGAGGGGGAGATATACAGAGAAAGCAGGAAATGGAGACCAAGAAGGGTAAAGTGTGAGAGATGGAAAGAGACAGAATGCACACAGAGGTATTAGTGCACATTGTACATCACGCTGCTTTTCTAGATGCAGACACATCTTTAAGTCATCCTAATTCCTGCGAGTGGCTGCAGTTCTGACTACTTTCTAAGCTTGGTTTATGAGGAAAGTTGCGTGAGTGTTATCAAGAAGTGCATTATTATCTCTCTTTCTTTTCTTTCCCTATCCCTATTCACCACACTCTGTCTCTCACTTCACCCTCTTCTATCTCTGTCTCTCCATTTCCTACTATCTATGTATATCTTGCTCTTTTTCTGTCCCCATGTTTTTATAAGATCACAATTATCCTACTGTGGTGAAAGAATATGCAGGAATAACATATACACTTATGCCCTTCAGTTTGATTCACACAGGCAGGTACACAGCTTTCCCAGGTGCTGATAAGTCACTGTGTGATGGTTAACATTCCCTCTGCAGTCTGAGGCAGAAGGGGCTGTAGGGTGCCTGTTGGGTTGTGTGATATAATATCCTGGGCTGATCGTATTGGCCTCATTGAGGTGAGGAGGTGGGGAGTGGGCTGTCTTAGCAGCAGTGGGCATTACTGAGGGGGCTGACTTTGAATGCTGGCCTCAGTAGTTTTAGACCTCAAAGGCAAACACAATATGAAACAGGAAGTGAAGAGAAGTGAAGAGAATATGGATGGTAGGGAACAGCTCCACAGCAGCCACAAAAAGGATCATATAACAGCAAAACTTGGTGGGAAATTTAGATAAGCCTTAGACACAACACCAGCAGTTTGTTTGTTTTTTTTGCTGATAGTTGAACAACCCCTTTAAGGGCTAAAAACCTATATGGGAGTTTAGGTCTTCTGCCTGACTGCACGAAACGTGTAAACAGTTTTCTAAGAGCGGACAAATATGAAACAGATATGGGACAGTTTGCATGACATAGAGTAGCTAGGGGACAATATATGTTTTCAAATGAGAGGGTCAGTGGCAGGTTGAAGGCTTCTAAATGCATCTTAATCTTCTGCAAAAAAGAATAATAATTGGCCGTTTATAATCTAGGATGATCGGTCAAATGGATGCCCAAAAACTTTAAAGATTTGGAGGGCCTGTGGAAAGCAGAAGAGCATTTAACTGGAGACAAAGAATTGGGGGGAGTGGAAACATTTAGGATCTCTGACTTGCTAAAATTGATTTTAAATTAGAAACAAAACCATACTCCTCAAAAATGTGTAGGGTATGCGGAAGTGTCTCTAGTGGGTTTGAAATTATTAGAAGCAAATCGTCCACAAACGCTGCAGTTTTGTGTGAATAATCGTCAATTGTTAAACCTTGCATGCTGCCAGCATGTCGGAACGGAAGTAAAGGTTCCAAGGAAAGAATAAATAAAGTGTGGGAGAGGGGGCAGCCTTGTCTGGTACCATTACGAAGGGAGGAGATAGAGTACTATTCAGGCATAAGCGTGCCTTAGAGGAGGAATATAGAGTAAAACTTGCTTAGTTATTCCCCTCTTGGAATCCAAATTTAAGTAGGGTTGCTCACATGGTCAAAAGCCTTTTCGGCATCCATTTCTAACAATAAGATTCTTTTTAGCACAGTGCGCCTGATGAATAAGATTTATGAGCCTGGTGATGTTGTGCTTCCCCTCCCTGGAAGCCACAAATTCAACCTGTTTGGGTCTAATTAGTTTAAGAAGAAGAGGTTGTATACACTTGGCAAGAAGCTTTGTCCACCACTTCACGTCAGCATTAAGTAGTGAAATGGGGTGGTAAAATCTGCAGTGCGCCTTATTTTTATCTTCCTTTGAGGGAAGCGTGATGTGGACCTCCAATGCTTGGGTGGCAGACCACCTCCTTCCATTAGAGTCACTGTCGTATTTATTTATTTTTTTTTGCAGAAATCAATAGTCCAGGCGATTTTAAGAAACTTTGTAATAGGGTTTATTAGCCAACTATGCCATTATCTGTAATTAAAATACCTTTTCCCAGGTCCCCCCCTTCTTCCTCTTTTCCATCCACTGCAAAAAATCAGGAAATTGTGACATGTTGCATCAGACATACCCAGTCTGGTCTATAGAGAGGGGAGGGGGGAGGAGGAAGGAGGAAGTTAGCTGACAGCAGAAAGCAGATAACATAGGATTACAGAGCTGGGTAACAGCTGTAATCAGAGCACAGAGGTCAGTGGTGACTGTCAGATGAGATAAAGGGTGAGGTATTTGTAGATTAACTCTTTGTTGTCCTGTTTTGATCTTTAATTTAGCTCTCTCCATAGGAGAACAATGAAGACAGGGGGGAGAGCTTCAAATTGCTTTTTCATTATAAAAATGCATTATTCGGCTAATAAACCTAATTACAAAGTTTCTTAAAATCGCCTGTGCTATTGATGTCTGCAAAAAAAGTTTTGCGACAGTGTCACTTTAAGGCACTGCACAAGGAGGCACATTTAGGGATAAGAGGTTTGCTAAAAGCTTTGTAGTAGGCAATCGGCAGACCTTTCGGTCCTGGGCTTCTGCTATTAGGTAGATAGCACTTCCATTCCTTTTTTTTCTGTAAAGGGAGCCAGGAGACCCTGTTTTACCACAGCAAGCAATGTCGGGAAAGCAACCAAGTTTAAAAAAAAATGGTCAGTAAGCGAACCTGCGTCACGGTGCTAAGGCAAATTATAGAGAGCACTGTAAAATTTCAGAAACTCTCGTGTCATCCCCTCAATGTCATCAACCTCAACACCGCTACTTGATTTGATTTTGTGTATAAAGGACTGCTATGTAGTGTCACCTCTATTCTCAGCATGCCCGTCTCGTCTTCCCAGCAGCCCCGCAATATCCAGCAGACACCTCTGGGTTAGGGCAAGCAGAGGCCAGTATGTAACAGCCTCTGGTCCCTACGTAAGGAGTTGCTGCAGCCAACTGGAAGTGCAGCCTTTTGGTTTAGCCGAAGGTACTTGAGGCAGGGGCTTCACAGGTGGTGCAGGCCCTGAATCACTCAACAGCCCTGGACGTTCCTGGTAGGGTCTGCAGGGATCTCTGAACCAGAGGTAGCAGCTAGATAGTGAGGGGATGGCTTAGAGGCAGATGGCAGAGGAGGAAACAGCTAAAAAACAAAAGCTGGCCCGGTAGACCACCAAAAACGTGTCTTCTCTCCTTGCTGCGTAGGCCATGCCCCCATGCCAAACCACAGGTTCATTTATCATCCCCCCCCTCCCCAAAATACACACACTAACACAGGTTCTGCAGCAGCTTTGCTAAACCAGGTGCCATGATCACTAATAAAGCTCTGCTGCAGTAGTTGTCATGATCATCACACTATTCTGCTCTTCCAAATAGCTTGATCACTAAAGTAGCTCTGCTGCAACATCTACTGTCCACACTAGTTATTATGATTACTGACACCATTTACCTGCATTAGTTACCATGATCACTAACCCAATATGGGTACTGACCCATGCCACGGGCAGCCTGAGAACAGAGGTCAGATGTTATCAGTGCTCTGCAAAAAAACGTGCTGCAGCATGCAAGGAAGAGGACGCTACATTTAAAGATGATCCCGCACAATTTTTTTTTTGTGCCCAGTCACCCAGCAGTGTCTGCCCCCAAAGGTGACCCAGATTCCAGGCTGCAGGGTGGTCCGCAGGCTACAGCCCTCCTATAAGCAGAGCAAAGCCAATCCCCCAGTAACCCCCACGTCACTGATGTCCCCTCCTGACAGCCCTGGCCTGCCTCCCCCACCTCACAGCCGCACTGGATCCTCACATGTGTAGTGATTGCATCTTCCTCCTTGTCTCTCTGCACATCTAGCCTTCTCCTCTGATCTCCTCTCCCGGATTGCCCTGCTCACCCTCTTTCCTCTCTAGCCACAGATACATCCGGCTCCTCTGATCTATGCAATGCCATAGAATTACATACATATATGGGTTTTCTGATAACAGAGTCTGGCTAAGCCATACCCTATTATCTGAGAGACACCGACAGTGGGGTTCTGCTACACATAGTATCTGACCCCCGCTGCGTATGAAGCTGCTCAGGAGGGGTTAAATGCTGCTCTCAGTTTTGACAGCTTTATCTACACTGTCAAATAGCCGGAACAAGCCGGAACGAAATAAGGCACAATGTAACTTTTATGAAAAGAATGGCTATTGTTTTTAATTTACACAACAGATGTGCTTTTCATAATGAAACGATTAAAGTTAATGAAAACACCCAATGCATTGAACAACGGCCGTTGTTTGCTATGGCCGAGGAAATAATGATCATGTCACAGACTTTAATCCAATTTACATTCAAATCAACAGCCGTTGCTTAAAACTTAAAGTGACACTGTCACCCCCTTTTTGCATTTTGACTGCTCTCCACAGGTGTAAAGGGTAAATGTTACAGCTTTCATTACTTATTTTATATCACACCTCATGGTGCTTGTTCTGGTAAAAAGTCGTTCTTATCACCTGTGGATTGGTATATGTGGGCGGGGCCTTGAGGCCTATGTGCCACATTGCTCCGCCCCTAGCACCACTTAGCCCCGCCCATCTGTGACATCATCGCCGCATAGGAACTGCCCCCTCAGCAGCCATTTGAAGGGCCAGCCTAAAGCTCTAGGCCCCACCCTCTAGATCAGGGGTGGGGAACCTCCGGCCCGCGGGCCGCATCCGGCCCCTGAGACCTCCCGATGCGGCCCGCAGCTCCCCTGTGATGCGCGCCGCTCTCCTGTGATGCGCGCCGCTCTGGAGGAGGAAGGAGCCGGCATACACAGCATCCTCCTGTGTCGGACACAGGAGGATGCTGTCTATGCCGGCTTCCAGCAGAGCGGCGCGTGTCTTCAGTCTCCTGCGGGCCGCGCGCGATGACGTCATTTCATCGCGTGCCGCCTGCAGGAGAAGACCGGCACAGGGGACCTGGGACAGAAGAGGACATGGGCAGCGTGGGAGCGGAGGTAGGGTGAGTGGGATGTTTATTTTTTTTATTTGGGGGTTAACTAGGCCACCAGGGACATGCCTGATGGGGGTTAACTAGGCGACCAGGGACATGCCTGATGGGGGTTAACTAGGCCACTAGGGACATGCCTGATGGGGGTTAACTAGGCCACCAGGGACATGCCTGATGGGGGTTAACTAGGCCACCAGGGACATGCCTGATGGGGGTTAACTAGGCCACCAGGGACATGCCTGATGGGGGTTAACTAGGCCACCAGGGACATGCCTGATGGGGGTTAACTAGGCCACCAGGGACATGCCTGATGGGGGTTAACTAGGCCACCAGGGACATGCCTGATGGGGGTTAACTAGGCCACCAGGGACATGCCTGATGGGGGTTAACTAGGCCATCAGGGACATGCCTGATGGGGGTTAACTAGGCCACCAGGGACATGCCTGGTGGGGGTTAACTAGGCCACCAGGGACATGCCTGATGGGGGTTAACTAGGCCACCAGGGACATGCCTGATGGGGGTTAACTAGGCCACCAGGGACATGCCTGATGGGGGTTAACAAGGCTACCAGGGACATGACTGATGGGGGTTAACTAGGCCTACCAGAGGCATCACTGTGGGGGTTAACTAGGCTACCAGGGACATGACTTGGGGGTTAACTAGACTACAAGGGGCATCACTGGGGGGGTTAACTACAATAGCAGGGGCATCACTGGGGGTTAACTACAATAGCAGGGGCACTAGGGGAACAATACTTTGCCTTGCCCCGGGTGCTGCAAACCCACGCTACTAACTGCCGCACACAGTATGCGGCCCTCGAATGATTTTATTAATGCCCGACCGGCCCTCGACATGGAAAAGGTTCCCCACCCCTGCTCTAGATTGTCCCATACCAATGGCCGCTGAGGGACGGGGCCTATGTGGCGATGTCACAGATGGGTCGGGGCTAAGTGGCGCTAGAGGCGGAGTGATGTGGCACATAGGCCGCAAGTCCCCCAAAATATACCAATCCACAGGTGATAAAAGCGACTTTTTACCAGAACAAGTACCATGAGGTTTGATATAAAATAAGTAATGAAAGCTGTAACATTTACCCTTTACACCTGTGGACAGCAGTAAGAATGCAAATAGGGGCTGACAGTGTCACTTTAAATCAACAACTGTTGTTTTGAGTGCCAAATAACGGGTGTTGTTTATACAGCATGTGAACATAGCCTATAACTGTATAATTTGGGTGTTGCTGTAATCATACATGCCCAAACAAAGTTAATACAGATGTAGAAGACACCAACCTAGTAGTTGGCGAATTTTTGCTTTAGCAAAGTGTGCTACGCCATCTGGCCCACAATACATGGTATAAATGTCTAAATTGCCCTTAGAACAAAAAAAGTTCCCCAGCCCTGATCTCGGGGTATTCTGTACAGTTGGTGCTGCAGGGATTGAAAATTTGGTTCCTATAACATCCGTTAGGGACTGAATAACCCTGTGGTGTCCTAGCCAGGGATGTACATGGGTCATTACCCCTGCTCACTCAGGGCAGATTGGGGCACTCGTCCTAAAAAGGGTGACCCCTCCCCTGGTCTACACCTGTGAAAATCACCCTAATGTGCACCCTAATAACAGTCCCTTCAATGCGTTGTTTCCAGGTTGCCAGGATTTTCAAGGAGGTAATGTTGGGCAAAAAGATAAAATAAACAAAAAAAGTCATAAATCTAAAATATTGTGAGAACTGCTAAAGTGTCCAGATTCTCTAGCGGTATAGCTGATTGCAGTTACACCCTTTGCAGTGACTGAAATGGCTGTCTACTTCAGTGCAGTAGTTCAATCCAGAGTTCAGTTGTAAGGGCTCGTTCACACAGAGCAAAAGCAGCTGAATTTCTGCGCTGAATCAGCGCTGAAATTTCAGCCGTTAAAATAGGTGCAGAGCTAATTTCCATTGTGTTGAATGGAAATTCTGCTCTGCAGTTCACACAGTGGAATTTCCGCACTGAACTAATCCGCTTTCCGCCAGAAGAATGAACATGTTCATTCTTCCGCTAGCAGAAGCCTATACAAACCAATGGGGCTCTAATTTTCTGTTTCAGCGCGGAATACGCGCGTATTCAGCGCGGAATACAAGCGTAATACAAGCGGAAATTACGCGCTGAATCAGCGCGGAAATGGGGAAAAAAGGGGGGGAGGAGGATTCTAGTATATATTCTGGTATAGTCTAGTTTACTCGCCAAATACTCGCTGAATGCATGCGGATTCAGCGCGGATTCCTCGAGTATTCCACGCTGAATTTGTCAAGAGCTGATTACGAGCTGAACACTTTCCTAGCTGAATACGCGGGGATTCTGCTTGCATTCTGCTTATATTCTGCTCGGAATTCAGCGTCAGTTGATTTCAGGCGGAAAGATTTCCTCGCGTAATCCGCCCCTTTTGCTCTGTGTGAACGTAGCCTAAAGCAGTGGCTCCACTGCTTTACAACTCCATTGAGGCTTTGAGTTCAAGATTGTAAATTACAATTTACAATTTCGTGCCTGGTGGTATCCTAACTCTGGGGTGTACTCCTGCTTGACCCAGATTTGAAGGAAAAAAAAGGACCGGCACCCTAAGTCACTTTTAGAAAGGATGTAGTTTGAGGCACCGCCTGGTTAAGTAACTTTATATCTTCCAAATGTTAAGGGACTTGGCTAGACAGGAAGACCAGAGGATGTTTTAACTGTAGCGGATGCGTAGCCTGTGAGTACATACAGACAGGAAGGCATTTTTGCTGCACACATGTCATTAAATATATAGAGAAAAACATTTGTAGATTTCGGAGGAGCATAGGCGAGTATCTGAGGGATGTAATCAACAAGGCAGACAAACCTATTGCCAGGCATACAAACTCAGAACATGGGGGTAATGCTTCATGTTTAAAATTTGTTGTCACGGAGGTGGTCTTGGGGGGTTGGGACAAAATGATCCTTAACCCCGCTCTTTACGGCGGTCCGTAATGGGCCTTATTCTGCTGCCATTAGCTTTTTACGGCGATGGCAGAGAATAAGGTAGCAGCGCCGGGAAGGCCCCCACCCCGTCCCCCCAGCTACCGGAGGTAGCTGAGGGGTCGGGGCAGTGTGTGGGGTCGGTCCCGGCCGGCCCCTGTACCAGCGATCGCCGCTATTAAAGTTATAGCGGCGGCCGTCGGTACCGGGCATTGCCGGCGCCGCCGCTGACTTTAATCTCCCCCAAGCGTTAATCCACGGTGAGGGGAGATGAAAAATGTGTCCCTCAAACCCCATATCAGCCCCCCTAGTGCCCCGATAACTAACCCTCCCCTCCCCCAAGGCCATGACATCCAAGATGGCCGCCGCCGTTACTGTGAACAGACATTACAGATTTTGGGGTGAATTTTCTCTCCTGTTCCTCGTGAAATTGAGAAATTTCAAACTAAACTAACATATTATTGGAAAAATTCAAGTTTTTCATTTTTACTGTCTAATTTTGAATACTTTCCTCTAATACCTGTGGGGTCAAAATGCTCACCACACCCCACAAAGGAGTTCTTTGAGGGGTTCACTTTCCAAAATGGAGTGACTTATGGGGAAATTTTACTCCACTGGCACTACAGGGGAGCTGCAAACGCACCTGGCGCTCAAACTTCTTCAGCAAAATCTGCATTGAAAAAGCTATTTGGCGCTCCTTCCCTTCTGAGCCCTGCTGTGTGCCCATGCAGTGTTTAATACCCACATTTGGGGTACTGTTGTACTCAGGGGAACCTGCGTTACAAATTTTGGGGTACTTTTTTTTCTTGTTCCTCGTGAAATTGAGAAATTTCAAACTAAACAAACATATTATTGGAAAAATTTGAGTTTTTCATTTTTACTGTCTAATTTTAAATACTTTCCTCTAATACCTGTGGGGTCAAAATGCTCATCCTACTCCAAGATGTATTCTTTGAGGGGTGCACTTTCCAAAATGGTGTGAACTATGGGGGGGGTTTCTCTGCTTACACTACAGGGGCACTGTAAACGCACCTGGCGCTCAAAAACTTCTTCAGCAAAATCTGCATTGGAAAAACTAATTGGCGCTTCCTTTCTTCTGAGCCCTGCTGTGTGCCCATACAGTGGTTTACGCCCACATATGAGGTACCTTTGTACTCAAGAGAACCTGCGTTACAAATTTTGCGGGGCTTTTTCTCTCATTTTCCTTTTGAAAATGAGAAACTTTAATCTATACGTATAAATTATTGGAAAATTAAAATTTTCCAATTTCTATGGCCTAATAGTGAATACTTTCCTCCAGCCCCTGTAGCGTCAAAATGCTCCTTATATCCCTAGATTAATTCTTTAAGGTGTGTAGTTTCCAAAATGGGGTCACTTATCAGGGTTTTCTTTTTTTTTCTTTTTTTTTTAAATTCTCAATTTTATTAAATTTTTCAAACATTTCACATAAAAGCCACAGCAGAAAACAATGAGGACAAACAAACCAAAAGCAGGGGTACACACCACGCCCCTAAGGGCGGGACCGTGATAAGGACAGGGCGAACTTGTTTAAACCCCAAGAACGGAAACATCTCATATATATAGATATGGAGAGGCACTTTACACCTCACAGCTCCCTGTAGGGGAGATCTTGCCCGAGGGGCAGAGAGCCCAGGGCATACAGCTGCACTGGTGGGGGCCCCACAAGGGAACCACTATGGGAGACCACTAAAGTAAGGGGTAAAGATGAGAAAGCAAAGACAGAACAAAAAAGAGAAAGAGGACATAAGGGGGGGGAGAGGGGGGGGGGACAGGTAGGGTCGCTCCTCACTGAGCCAGCAGGGTCCTGTACTCCTCCGTCTCGGTGAATTGATCCCAATAGAACCACGTCCGAAAGAACTTCGCGTTGTGTCCGTGCAACTGGGCCGTGAGATCTTCCAGGTGCTTGAGATCCTCGACTTTTCGGATCCACATGGCTATACTGGGAGGATCAGGACGGCGCCAGAGGGCCGGGATACAGGCTCGTGCCGCATTAATCAGGTGCCGAAGGACAGAACGGCGGTAGGACTTGAGAGGGATATCCGCAATGTGCAGGAGAAAAAGCGCCGGAGAGAAGGGGAGCCGGCGGTCCGTGAAAGTAGAGGAGATACGCCACACCTGCCTCCAGAAAGGTGTCAATACGGGGCAATTCCAGAAGGTGTGTAAGAGGGTGCCTTCCTCGCCGCAGTTTCTCCAGCACAGTGGTGAAACGTCCGGAAACATCCGGTGAAGGCGGGTGGGGACCCGATACCACCGGGAGAGTAGTTTATAACCCGCCTCTTGGAGGCGCGAGGAGATAGAGCTGGAATGGGTACAGGTAAAGACCCTGTCAACCTGGGCCGCCGATAGGGAAATGCCTAAGTCTTCTTCCCATGCAGTGAGAAAGGGGGGTGGCGGTTGTTCCGGAGGGGAGCCCAACAGATTGTAAAGAAGAGAGAGGGAGTGTCTGAGAGAGCCAGAGCCCAAACAGAGGGTTTCGAAGTGCGTAGAGGGGCGAGCAAAACCAGAAGGGTTCGGTAGCGAGGAGAGGAAGTGGTGAAGTTGCAGGGCCCTCCAGAATCCCAGAGGGGCCGGCTCAGAGAGGTCCCTAAGATCAGTAAGGGATCGCCACGCCGAGCCCTGAAGGAAAGCGGAAGCTCGAAAGGTGCCAGCTCGCGACCAGGTTCGGAAGATCGGATCCTCCAAGCTAGTCGGGAAGGCAGGGTTGCCCAAGATAGGAAACAGGGGTGAGGGATGGGGGGCCAGGAAGCCAGTGGAAAGGTGCTTATGGCACATCTTCAGTGTGGGAGCGATAGTGGGATGAGAGCCAACGAAGCGCGCAGAAGCTGGGATCCAAGGGGCTGCCAACAATGGGATTGAGGAGAGTGCCATTTCCAGGCCAACCCACAACTTAGTGGTGGTGTGACGGTGCCAATCAATTACCCGAGTCAGGTGTGCCGCTGCATAGTATTGATAAAGATTAGGAAGAGCCAGACCTCCCTTTGCTTTCGGGCGGTATAGCACTGATTTGGCGAGGCGAGGTTGCTTGTGTGCCCAGACAAATTTAGTGAGGAGTGTAGATAGTTGCCGGAAGTAGGACAGGGGGACCGTAACCGGAAGGGCTTGAAAGAGATACAGCAAGCGCGGCAGGACATTCATTTTGAATATCGCGCAACGCCCAAACCAGGTGAAGGTACCCCCGTGCCACTTGAGCAAATCCGCTTCAATACGCTTGAGCATGGGCAGGTAGTTGGCTCTAAAAAGGTCTGCTATTACGGGAGTAAGTTGGACTCCCAGGTATGTCAGAGAGGAACGCGACCACCGGAAAGGGAAAGAAGCCTCCAAAGAGGTTGCGACAGCAGTGGAAAGAGAAAGGTTTAGCGCTTCCGATTTTTGCAGATTAATTTTGTAGTTAGAGAGATGTTGGTAATGAGAAAGCTCAGAAAGAAGGTTAGGCAGGGCGACAAGAGGTTGAGAGAGGAAAAACAATAAGTCGTCTGCGTAGGCTGCAACCTTGTGGTCCACCGACCCCACTCGAATGCCGGTAATATTGACATTGTTCCTGACATGTCTGAGGAAAGGTTCAAGGGTCAAGATAAAGATGAGGGGGGACAGGGGGCAGCCCTGCCGGGTCCCGTTGGCGATAGGGAACCCTGACGAAAGAAGGCCGTTGACCGAGACCTGAGCCGTAGGGTGAGAGTAGAGAGAGCCAATCCACTCCAACATATGCGGACCGAGGCCCAAATGTCTTGAGTGTGGCAAAAAGGAAAGGCCAGCTGACTCGGTCAAAGGCCTTCTCAGCATCCGTGGACAGGAGCATGGAGGGAAGGCCCGCAGTATGAACGTGATGGATGATGTTAATCGCCCTGGTGGTGTTATCCCGGGTCTCTCGGGAAGGCATAAAGCCTACCTGGTCCAGGTGTATGATGGGCTGGAGCAAGGGGGTGAGACGGGCGGCTAGAATTTTGGAAAATAATTTAAGGTCCAGATTCAGGAGGGAGATAGGGCGATAATTCTGACATTGTGATGGGTCTTTGCCCTCCTTAGGGATGACAGAGATATGGGCACGGAGTGAGTCTTGAGGGAGAGTGGAGCCGGTGGAGACAGAGTTGTAGGCTGCAAGAAAGTGGTCCTGTAGGAGAGGGCCAAACGACTTGTAGTACGGTAAAGTGAGACCGTGCGGGCCCGGAGCCTTACCAGAGGGGGAGGATTTGATCGCCCATTCCCATTCCGAAGTAGAGATGGGGGATTCGAGCGAAGAGATGCTCTCCTCTGGCAGAGAGGGCAGGCCTGAGTCTTGAAGATAGGAGGAAATGGAAGACAGAGGAGGGTCGGGACTGGTGGGACCAGGTGTAGTGGAGAGCCCATAAAGATCTACGTAGTATGAGCGGAATGCGTCCGCTATTTGGGCTGTGAGCGACAAGCGAGTGCCGCTGGCCGAGGAAATATGGGGGATAAAGGAGCGAGCTCTCTGCAGTCTCAATGCCCGAGCTAATGTTTTGCCGGGCTTGTTGCCGAACCCGAAATAATGGCGACGGCAACGCGCAAGGGATGCCTTGGCAGAGGCAAATGTAAGATCCCTTAGCTTGCCCCGCAGGGCCGCCAGTTCCGCCCCCGTAAACGCTGCCAGAGACCTTTTGTGCTGCCTATCAAGGACTGCAATTTGCGAGACAAGAGACAAGATCCTAGCAGAGCGCTCTTTTTTAAGCCGTGTGGCCACTTTGATGAAGGTGCCCCGTATGAAGCATTTATGAGCCTCCCAGACCACTGTGGGCGAGGAGTCAGGGGTGACATTAGTAGTGAAATAATTGGTCAGGTCAGAGCGAATCTCAGCTACGACCGTCGGGTCTCGCAACAGGGAGTCATTGAGGCGCCAGGATCGGGGTTGGGGGGGAGTAAGGGTGAGAGAGAGGGAGATGAGAGCGTGATCCGAAAGGGAAATGGAGTCAATGGAAGTAGAGGACACTTTGTCCAGATGAGTATGAGAGACAAATAGATAGTCAATCCGGGAGTATCGGTTATGAGGGTGTGAGAAGAAGGTGTAGTCCTTGTCTAAGGGGTGCTGGAGTCTCCAGGCGTCGATCAGCTGATAGGAGTGGAGAGTGCGTTTAACCCGACGCAGTGCAGGAAAGGAAAGGGACGAGTGGCCCGTGGAGGAGTCGAGAAGGGGGTCCAAGGCCAGGTTGAGATCACCACCGAAGACCACCACCCCTTCCAGAAAGGCCTCCACTTCGGTCAGGCAGTGTTCCAGAAAGGCTATTTGACCAGTGTTGGGAAGATAAACCGTGCCAAAGGTGCAAAGTGTGCCCGCCATCTTGCCTTTTACTAAGAGGAACCGGCCTTCTGGGTCCGACAGTTGATCTAAAAACTCCCAGGGAGCCGCGCGGGCAATCAGAATAGATACCCCTTTAGTTTTAGAGTCTGAGGAGCAGCTGTGGAAGGCGTCAGGGAAGTTACGATCAGACAGACGCTGTATATGGTCCCTTCGGAAATGGGTCTCCTGGATAAAAGCCACGGAGGCGCGTTTAGACCAGAGAAGGCGCAGCAACGATGACCGCTTCTCTGGGATGTTCAGGTCCTGAGCGTTCAACGAGACGCAAAGAATAGTGGACATGGCTCAGCGAGGAGCGGCCACAAGGGGAAGGATAAAGAAAGAAAGAGGAAAAAAAAAAAAAGGGGGGGGGGGGGGTAGAGAGATAAAAAGATAAAAGGGGGGGGGGGAGGAGGAGCGCAGAGAGACAAAGGGGAGACCTAGGGAAAGGGGGGGGGGAAGAATAGAAGTGAGACAAAAAAAAGTTGGACAGGAAAAAGCTGGGTGTCAAAGACCCAAACACTAGGATGGGCAGGGACCCCTAGGGCAGTCCGCCCAGAGCCTGTGAGGAAGAAACCACGTGGGGGAACGTGGAAGAGCAGACCAAAGGTCCCGGGTCAAATCACCCAAGAGCGTTCACAGAGGCTAGCCAGGGAACTCCGCTAACCGGGCACTCGGTGTGTGAGATAATGAGGGACAAACACTACGGGTGGCCAAGTGTCCCTCAAGTAGCAACCTAGGGAAGCAACAGTTATGCAGGGAGATTCAGCAAATAACAACAGATAAACAACCTATTCAACTAATGCCTAAAAACGCGGGTTACAATAAGCCCTATATGACATTTGTGAGCCCCCAGGAATTCCCACATAATCATAAACATCATATTAATGGAACTGCCGTGTGGCCTGAGGCGTAAAAAATCTGAGCCAGCAGGACATCGGCCAAGAATGCATATGTGTATTCGCACAAGAGCACAAACACACACATCAACACATGCGTTTATGCGCAAGTAACAGGTGCAACCCCCGGGGGCGTACCACGGTACCATAAACCTCAGCAGAGACATGCCTAACCCTATGCATGCACACAAAGAAAAGCAGGTACACTGCAGTGGACCCTCTAACATAGCGTGAGACTACCCTCCAGTGGGTGGTTAACGGTACTGCAAGGTTCCTGTATCACACAGTGTAGACCAGGGGGTAGAGTGAGGGAGATTGTTGAGAGAGAATAGAGGGGGGGGGAGGGGAGGGGAAGGTGATGGCAGGGGAGGGGCAGGAAGGGGGGCAAGGTAAAAGAAAAAAAAAAAAGGGGGGGGGTGGGGGGGAGGGGCGGGGGAAGGGAGGGAGAGGGAGGGGGAGGGGGGGGAGGGAAAGGGGAAAAAACGGGGGCAGGGGGGGGACAGAGGGACACTTGGCTTAGTGCAAACATAATGTCCTTCCCAGCACAGGGTAGACTGGGCAAATCATGGCATAGCCCCCTCGGCAACCACCCGGTGTAGGAGGGTAGTTCAGGGGGGCGCTCAGGTAGGTGAAGCCGGACCTTCGGCGTGAACGGGAGGCAACAGCGCCCTGAGTCCTCCAGGTGGCTGGGGAGTTAGTCAGGTGTCTCAAGGGGCAACACGGTGGCTGCTAGGGTGGCCGTAGGCGTCGGAGCACCTGGACATTGAGACACAGTACCTGGCAGCTTACAGAGTCCAGCAACGGTGGCGAGGGGGATCGTGAACTTCACCGCAGCACTGTGAAAAGGGCGCTCATGGCGGCAACTCAGGGGGTCTTCCATCTTCGCTCACAGAACCACCGGCGGGCGCTGCGGGAGGGGAGTCGGGCGGGAATCAACTCGGCGGGGGGAGCGGGATCGAGGCTGGTCGCGGAGTGGAGGCTGTCGTCCCTGAGCAGGTCTAAGTGCAGGGGGGGGGAGAGCCGGAGCAGTCCAGTCCGGGATCGGCATGCTCGGGATGTCTAGTAGCTTAAAGGCGTCCGGGAGATCTCCGGGCGTGTGGACCATACAAGAAGCCCCTCCGCGTCTCACGATAAGATGAAAGGGGTATACCCAGCGGTAGGAGGCCCCCGCATCCTTGATCGCCTCTAGGAGAGGGCGCAGGAGGCGCCGCATCGCTAACGTGCGGCGAGACAGGTCCGGGAGCAGGGTGACTTCTGCGCCTTGGAAGTCCAGGGGACCCAACTCCCAGGCACGCTGCAGCAGGGCTTCCTTCTGCTGGTAATAATGGAGGCGGCACAGGACGTCCTGCGGGCGATTGCGGTCTTGGGCGCGGGGTCCGGCCACTCGGTGTGTCCTGTCCATCAGGGTTTTCTTAATACAAGCCTTCTAAATCCATTTAAAAAAAAAAAGAACTGGTCCCTTATAAAAAATCAGTTTTGGAAATTTTCACGAAAATGTGATACTTTGCTGATAAATTTCTAAGCCCCCTAACACCCAAGAAAAGTAAAATATGTTTACCAATTTATGCCAGAATAAAGAAGACATATTGGAATTGTAACTTAGTAACTAGTTTATGTGCTACGACTTCCTTTTTATAGAAGCAGAGAATTTCATAAAATGCTAATTAAAAAAAAAAAAATTATGATATTTTGATGTTTTTCACAAAAACACACAACAGACAGGTCAGATTTTGAAAAATGAGCCTGGTCATTAAGGACCAAACTAGCTGCAGCACGAAGGTGTTAAAGTAACATTGTGAATCTACAGAATGAGACTGGTGGCACCAATTGACCTTAACAAACAGTTATGTTTTGTATGTTTTCTAAAACACATATAATCATCATATTATTTACCACCCACTTCTATAATATCGCTGACTGCTAGACACCGAGAAGGAGGCATATCCTTTAGGCAATAAGGGCTATTTATTCCAATCCAGCTGCGAGGTTATTTACAAATGGATCCTTGTTGGAGGAATTTATGATATCGAACGGCACTGGACAAGGATGCCCTCTGTTCCCTTTGATTTTCATCACATCCATGAAACCTCTGGCTCAGGCTATACGAAGTGACCCCAGGATAAGGGGAATCCTGGTAGGGCATAGGCATCATGTAATTTTGCTGTACAAGGATGATGTGATCTTATCTTAGTCCTATCCGCCACAATCTCTTGCAGCGGTGCTGAAAACCATATCTCTGTTTGGGACTCTATCTTATTATCATCTAAATGCCAAAAAGACGCTAGCTCTCCCCTTAAACTTACATGCGGATCTAGTCAGATAGTTCCACAAACTAGGAGTATTAATTACCTCAGGATCACTCTTAACTAGGTCGAGCAGTTCATTATATGCAGCAAATTATCTATCCTTCCTAAAATACATATCACAGAATCTACAAACGTTAACTAAATTAGAAATTTCTTAAGTGGGACTGGTAGCCTTCTTTAAAATGTTTGCGTTGCCTAAATTCTTATGTTTATATTTGACACTCCCAATCGCCCTCTCTACATCCTTTTCCACACAGCCACAAAAGATACTTTCCTCCTTTTGTTTGAGCGGGGAAAAAGCCTAGGGTTGCAGCGAAAATCCTACGCACTTACAAGATCGGGGGCATAGGTATCCCAGACCTGAGAGGTTACTATGTGGCAACTTTGGTAGCTCATTTACGGCATTGGTAGCAGATGTCTATGCAAACCCCTTTGGTTCAAATAGAGAATCTTTTGACTAAATCATTTACCATTACCATTTTGACCAAACCATTATTGTTGCCATTTTTGAACACAAGGAGGTTGGCCTACTCAGTAACCCAGTTATTATCTCTCTGGAGGGAACAAGGTATTCTGTTGGCCAAACATCTTATAAAGAACAATAAATTGTGCTCATATCAAGAGCTACAACATAAATACTCCCTGCTAAGCAGAGAGTTCTATAAATTTCTTCAAATCTGCCACTTTATCTCAAATTTAAGTACTTCTGAGATTAAAGCAGACCAATACACCTTTCCATTTCCACACTGTTGTATAACACTGCCACAAAACACATTTTTTAAAAAATATGCAATGTATGCTTTTGGGAGAGGGACTTGGAAATGTCATTAACAGACAAGGAATGGGACCATGTTCGGCTTTGAAGCGCAGCGCACATGTAGAATCCTTGCACAAAACCATAACTATATGGCACTATAAACCAGATAGATTAGCTGTAATTTATCCCACCTGCTCGGATAGATGCTGCAGGGGATGTGACTAGAGATGAGCGAAGCGCTCATCTAAACGAAGTGAATCTCTTCATTTTATCAGTGCTCTGCTCATTGAGCCAACTGCCTTTCAGCGCTGCTCCGCTCCCTGCCACTCCTCCTCGGAAAAGCTTGATCCAGTCCTGAGCCCCCGGGGTGGAGCTGCAGGGAGTGGAGCAGCGTTGACAGGAAGTTGGCTGCTCCTGCTAGATCACTATTCCATATACTTTGGAGATGCCACAAGGTCCAACAGTATTGGAAAGATTGCAAATCTCTGTTCTCCTCCATAGTCCCGCTTGATCTATTATGGTCCCCCAATCGGTCCTCCTATTTATTGGACTTGATGCTTTGCCTCGAAAGAAACTAGTTTGTCTATTTTGTGTTATCGCTAAAATTGTATTATTGCAAATTTGCAATACTGGAAATCAACTACTATTCCACATATGCAGGTAGTTATTGGCGCTATTACCACCACATATTTATATGAGCTTATATTGCTAGGCGTAATCTGTTAGCTCCCGGGCCCTACCTAAGGTGCTGACAGTGAGCATGGTGACCTTTGGTAATTTTCTGTGCAGTGAAGTATGCTCAATCTCAGGTCACCTACTGTACTGAAAAAGGAAAAATAGGAATTGTTTGTGCCACACTCTGGCACACCTCTCCACTCCTTCATCCTCCCTCTTCTTCATGAATAATCAATGCTGTCCGGCCTCCTGCTCGCTCAGCTGTCAGTTGGTGTCTCTGATTGCAGATGAGTCCTCTGTAGGCAGTTTATGTCTGAAAGAAACATTCAGATATATTTAAATCTCTGACCTCAGATGTGTAGGGGCTCTTTGCCTCTTCATTACAGTAGGAGATGTGAGATTAGGCATTATCCACTGCACGGAAACTAGGGGACTGTCAGCTACAGCACACTGTAAGCACCTTAGGTAGGGCCTGGGAGCTGACAGATTCCCTTTAACTTAATCCTGCATTATTTGGGATAGACAGTGTAGGTCTTCTCATAGATTTATTGAAGCCTTTTATACATATGATGGTCATGTTTTTTTAATTCATTTTACATTAAGACAACTCTATACCCACAATCTAACCCTAATCCAATATCTTTCCTGGGGTCCGTTTGGCACTTGATGTAGTTATTGTCCTAAAATACAAGTTAAACTTGCAGCCCTGTGTCAAATTGGCATAGCCTAGAGTACCCATGCCCTAGGCCTGCACTGCTTCTCCGTCTCTCCTCCTCTTCACCATTAGGGATGCCCCTAGAACAATTTCTCCTATTCATCGCCTGCCAACACTGCACATGTGATGGATTGTTAAGGCACCTGTGCAGTGTCCAGACAGGTAATAGGAAAAATCCTGCCCGGGGGGGTTCCTAATGATGAGGAGGGACAGAGGGGTGTCACAATTCTAGGGCACACACACTTAGGCCATGCTAATTTGACACAGGGCTGCAAGTTTAAAAGTAGTTTTTTAGGACAATAACTGCACCACCTTCCAAACGGACCCCAGAACAGATCTTGGATTAAAAGCAGCTATCTGACAGTAGAAGCGGTTTAGGGGGGGGGGGGGGGGGCAGATAGCGGTTTAGGGGGGGGGGGGGGGCAGATTGTGGGTACAGAGTCGCTTTAAGTGCACCAGTTATACTAATTTGTTTGATACCAAGGTAATTGGTTATCCTTGGACAACACCATGTTAAGTTAACTTTTACCGCCAAAGATTGTGACGGCATTACTTTAGCATTATATGTTCTGTTTGGTCATATGTGTGGCTTTGTTTCCAAACTGTATTGTTTGTCTTGACTTATGAAAATTTTTTTATAAAAAACTATTGAACCATGATCATGTCTTTAGGTCCGGATCAGGGCAGTTTCTAGGCCATTTTGGCAACAGGGCGACTCTGAAAAAAGCGCCCCCCCCCCCCCCCCCCCCCACAGAAGGAACCAGTGAGAAGGGACACCATAGCTTCCTTGAATAACAACTACAACTCCCAGAATGCCCTACACTTATGAAGCTCTCAGGGCATGCTGGGAGTTGTAGTTTGTGAGGGGACAACACCTTGAGGTGTCCACTTGTACTTCAACTCCCAGAATATTCTGAGGGCTGTGGACTGTCAGTACATGCTGGGAGTTGTAGTGTTTACAGCTGTTGTAATAGGAGGGTCCCAGGTGCATTGGTTTATCATGATTTATGCCTGCAAGCAGGTGTAAATCATGGCAGAAATCTACACCTCCTCCAGAGCAGACGCAGGTTCCACTGAATTTACTAAGGTCGGGTTCACACTACGTTTTTGCGATCTATTTTTCCAAATAAAAAAATGTATGGAAAAACAGATGCACTTATGTGCATTAATTTTGATAAATTTTTCTGCTTTTTTAACGTACACAAAAACGTGGTAGACTGAATTTTTTTGTTTGTTAAAAAAAGAAAAGGATGTGTTCTGAGATGATTGACAGGAAAAGAGGCTTCTAAGTAGGGCTGGGCGATTAATCGAATTAATTCGATTAATCGTCCAGAACGTTGAAATCGATTTGATTTTTTTGTGAAAATCGTAAATTCGATTTTCACAAAAAATCATTTCGGGCTGCTGTGCCGGAGAGGAGCTGAGAGGAAGGTGGGTTGCGGTGCGGGCCGGCGGGAGAGCCGTAGAGGGGCGGTGTGGGTGAGTAGGGAGAAGATGCTGGGTGGCCAGGCTGGAGAGGTGCGGTGCCGGCGGCCTCCAGCCACTGACAGCGCCGCCGCTGACCTGCCCCCACCCCCTCCACTGAGCGTCCCGCTCTCCTCCCGGCCAGACATGGAGGTCCCGGGTCTGTGGAGGAGGAGGCCGCAGGGCTTACAGTAGGTGGTGATCACAGCGCTGCAGGTCCTGGAGCTATACAGCGGGATGGGGGGGGGGGGGGCTCAGTGCAGATCCCCCATCCCCTCAGTGTCCCCCCCATCCCCTTCAGTGTCCCCCCAGTCCCTTTCAGTGTCCCCTCAGTGTCCCCCCCATCCCCTCAGTGTCCCCCCCGTCCCCTCAGTGTCCCCTCAGTGTCCCCTCAGTGTCCCCCCCGTCCCCTCAGTGTCCCCCCCGTCCCCTCAGTGTCCCCCCCCGTCCCCTTCAGTGTCCCCCCCCGTCCCCTCAGTGTCCCCCCCAGTCCCCTTTCAGTTTCCCCCCCAGTCCCCTTCAGTGTCACCCCAGTTCCCTTCAGTGTCACCCCCCAGTCGCCTTCAGTGTCCTCCAGTGTCCCCCCCATCCCCTCAGTGTCCCCCCCGTCCCCTCAGTGTCCCCCCCGTCCCCTCAGTGTCCCCCCCGTCCCCTCAGTGTCCCCCCCGTCCCCTCAGTGTCCCCCCAGTCCCCTTCAGTGTCCCCTCAGTGTCCCCCCAGTCCCCTTCAGTGTCCCCTCAGTGTCGTCCCCCCATTCCCCTTCAGTGTCCCCCCAGTCCCCTTCAGTGTCCCCCCCCAGTCCCCTTCAGTGTCCCCCCCAGTCCCCTTCAGTGTCCCCCCCAGTCCCCTTCAGTGTCCCCCCCAGTCCCCTTCAGTGTCCCCCCCAGTCCCCTTCAGTGTCCCCCCCAGTCCCCTTCAGTGTCCCCCCCAGTCCCCTTCAGTGTCCACCCCAGTCCCCTTCAGTGTCCACCCCAGTCCCCTTCAGTGTCACCCCAGTCCCCTTCAGTGTCCCCCCCCCAGTCGCCTTCAGTGTCCCCCAGTGTCACCCCATTCCCCCTCAGTCTCCCCAGTCACCCCTCATCTATACCTCCACTACTACACCCCTTATCCACTAGACCTCCATTACTACACCCTACGTAGATGAAGGCACAAACATGATTTCCTATACTATATGGGGGCTCTGTTACACTGGAAAGCAATACAGTTGTTGTCTGAAATATCATTAAAATAGTATCTGATGCTGCAGGGAGAAAATGTTCTGTTTATTTAGCAAAAAAAGAAAAATCGAGATTTAAATCGAGAATCGTCCAAATTTTTTAAAAAATCGAGATTTTATTTTTTGCCCATATCGCCCAGCCCTACTTCTAAGTGACCTCTTTTCCTGTCAGTCATCCTGCAGAGCTCCCTGACAGGCAGAGAGCAGTGACTAGTCACAGCCCAGATGACCAGTTCCCGGCTCTCTGTTTGTTTCATGCGCCAAAATAATAGACTTTATTTCAGCAGCTAAATGTTCTACAGACGACACAGAACACATGGTAAGGGAGCGTTTTGGCATCTTCCGGGCACCGCTAGTAGCGCTACCGGGACAATCTAAGTTAATGGTTTGCTTTATCTTTTACAAGTCTTTGGCACTATACATTCTTCCAGCAGAATGAAAATGGAGCGCCATACACTGTAATAGAAATCAGTAGAGATGAGCGAACCTTGAGTCCATCCGACCCCGAACTTTCGGCATTTGATTAGCGGTGGCTGCTGAAGTTGGATAAAGCCCTAAGGCTATGTGGAAATCATGGATATAGTCATTGGCTGTATCCATGTTTTCCAGACAACCTTAGAGCTTTATCCAAGTTTAGCAGCTCCGGCTAATCAAATGCCGAACGTTTGGGTTCGGATAGACTCGAACCCTATTCACTCATCTCTAGAAATCAGTATCGCAGCAGATTTCACTGTGAAACTCGCAGTGTGAAATCTACTGCACATGTGGTGTGTGTGTATGTACCCTTATAAACCCATGGTAAGTTTGAACCAGAGCCGGATGTTGTAACTTGTAGCTGTATCTTTTTTTTTACCAGGCTGCATTATCAACAGCTGAACCATCTGGGTCTGGTTCTGGAACTTAGGGTACTATTATACGGACAATAATCGGCAGAATCGGCCCGATTCGGCCGATTATCGTTCCGTGTACTAAAGACAACGATCAGCCGATGATCGTTGTCATCGGCTGATCGTTGATATAAGTTCAGACCTATAATCGTCGGGCGCCGACCGTGCACCGCTACGTGTAATAGCGGTGCGCGACCGACGCTGACGATTAGCAAAAAAGAATACATACCTAATCCATGGTCCAGGGTTCCTCTTCCTCAGAGCTTCTTACCGGGTCCCGTGCGCTCCGGCTTCTCAGTGGCCTGTGTCAGCTGACAGGCCCCTCGGCCAATCACAGGCCGGAACCGTCGCAGCCAGTGATTGGCCGAGCGGCCTGTCAGCAGAGACAAGCCGCTGTGAAGCTGAAGTGCGCGGACCCGGGGAGAAGAAGAGGAACCCTGGACCATGGATTAGGTATGTATACAGTTTAAACAAAGGCTGCAAGGACATCGGTAACGATGTCCCTGCAGCCCTTGTTTAACGATTATCGGGCCGTATAATAGGCCAAGTAAACGAGCAACGATCTAGCAGATCGCTGCTCGTTTACAGGTATTATCGGGCCCCCATCGGCCCGTGTAATACCACCCTTACTGTAACAGTAGCTTCACACTTACCGCATTCACAGTGGATTTCACGCTGTGAGTTTGCAGCGAAATCTGCGGCGAATCCTGGTAGTATGATTTTTAATGGGGTTACATACCCACAGCAGAATTTACATCCCGCTGCATGTATGTAATCCGGCCCCTTTAACCCTCCGCAGCATACATTACCTGCTCAGTGCAGCGGCTACATGTGAGGCTCCCATCAGTCCTGCTCAGCCAATCAATGACTGCAGCGGGGCCGTGCACTGTTGTCTGAGCGGGACCGACCGAGGTAATGTATGCTGCAGGCAGTATGGGCGTCACACATACATAGAACACAAACAGCACACTATACATAACATAGGACATCACACATACATAGAACACAAACAGCACACTATACATAACATAGGACATCACACATACATAGAGCATAGCAGTACACTATACATACCATAGGACATCACACATACATAGAGCATAGCAGTACACTATACATTACATAGGACATCACACATACATAGAGCATAGCAGTACACTATACATTACATAGGACATCACACATACATAGAGCATAGCAGCACACTATACATACCATAGGACATCACACATACATAGAGCATAGCAGTACACTATACATTACATAGGACATCACACATACATAGAGCATAGCAGCACACTATACATACCATAGGACATCACACATACATAGAGCATAGCAGCACACTATACATACCATAGGACATCACACATACATAGAGCATAGCAGTACACTATACATACCATAGGACATCACACATACCTTTTACATTGAACTCTTTCCACACAAATATAGTGGAGTAACTTTTTGTAGCTGGGTTCAGGAAGGGTTAAATTATCAGGCAGAGGTCCTATGCTATTAACCCTCCCCCACCCTCTCCTCCCTGAAGCTGCAGAGCCTTGTGAGCTAAGGGGAAAGGATGATGGACTGTGGGGTATGAAGCTTCCCATCACCCCCCACCCCACAATCACAAACAACCCCAACACTACACTGCTGATCCCCCACAGTGACCCCCCTCTCCCCCTCCAGACAGCAGCACTTACATAGACTCTCTCTTCAGCTGTGTGCAGGCCGGGTCGGGGGAGGAGACGCCTCACACAGGAGCTGCTGCCTGTGCTGGATGCTCTGCAGAGCTGAGAGGTAACCTGGGGAAGTCCCTGCTGCCTCCTCTATCCTCCTCTTCCCTGTACACAGGCCACAAAGGAGCCCCCGGGAGCCAGGTACTGTGTGTGGGGGCACTCTGAAGTCCGAGCCTGCTGCCTGTGTGAGGTAGGGAGGGCGCCCCCTAGCTGTCAGCGCCCCGTGCAGTGGCCCGGCCTGCACGGTGCTAGAAACGGCCCTGGTCCGGATTTTAAATCATCAGCCGCCGGGCATGCATCGCTATGTGTAATATTAATGCGTGGCCGACGGCTGGTGAATCTGTAAATAAAATAATAACATTCATACATTACCTATCCACGCTCCTAGTGTTCTCTTTGCTTTTCCTCATTTCCCATAGCCTCTGGTGCAACTTCAGAGACAGTCATTGGCTGAGCGGCCTGCTGCTTTACAGACTCACTGTGAAGTTGCACCGGAGGCTATGGGAAACGAGAAGCAAAGAGAACACTGGGAGCGTGGACAGGTAATGTATGAACTTACTTTTAAAGGCAGATCAGCATTCGTTTACTATAGCGATTTGGCCCTTATCATGCAGGACCACATTTTCAAGGCAACCAAATGTTTGTCTGACTACAGACGCCAATACAGAAATTGACTGCAACCAGTTATGTTTTATATTTCTGTACACCAGAAAACAGATTAACAAAAGCCATCAGCTGGAGTGGGCAGTGAACTTACAATACACAAATTTTTCCAGTCTGTTGTCAGAACAGCATGACTAAGTAATACAATAAACTGCCTAATATGCTAATCCATTTTGCGGGAGTAGCCTTAGGACTTGTGTGATGAACATATCCAAGTTCAGGGAGGGGAGAATAAGCAAACTAATGCGTACCAACAAAACAATTTTGCAGAAAGTCACGCTTCTTCTGGCTGTGACAGCAATCACTTGAAAAATTCCTATTAATCCCTAATCCCTATTAATTTGTGCTAATACATTCCCTAAAATACTTTCCACACATATATCTATAGTGTATATCTGCCCAATATACCCCCAAATCACACTTTGATCTTGTCCCACGCTGTATGCTAATTCATGGCATATAGGCCAAGTGTCTTCAGGGCCAAATAGTCACGGCCCCAGGGCTAGGTTTCGCAGTAATCACACCTCTATGGGCGTGATTTACAGCCATGTGCCACTGCATCATCATCCGGAGGCGGGCCTGGGATTCCGTAGCTGACATACACAGCACAGTGGCACATTGAAGAAACGTCCAGATGACTACCTGCCATGAATTAGCATACAGCGCGGGACAAGATCAAAGTGTCATTTTGGGGTATATCGGGCAGGGGCGGATGCTATAGATATGTGTGGAAAGTGTGTTAGGGGATATATTATCACAGATTAATAGCGTCATATTGATTTTTCAGGTAATTGGTTCCCTTTAAAGGGACACCCTTTCTATAGTACAAACTATGGTATATCAGGTCACCTTCTCCTCAAATGGAAAAGTATGTGGCATTGGCTGTCACTAAATCAGTGGTTACATCACTTCACAAGTGACATAGTTGTACCACTCTGCCTACCACATGGCACTGACTAATGGTGCGTTTACACAGGCAGATTTATCTGACAGATTTTGGAAGCCAAAGCCAGGAATGGATTTGAAAATAGGAGAAATCTCCAGTCTTTCCTTTATGACCCGTTCCCTGTTTATGGTCTGTTCCTGGCTTTGGCTTAAAAAATCTGTCAGATAAATCTGCCTGTGTAAACGCACTATTACACTACATCTTCAGTCCTTCAGGTGAAGTACTTGTGCCACAGTCCTGCCTTTCATTTGGCACTGACTATTGCTAAATCAGCAGTCATATTACTACCTTACATAGGTGACATATTTGTGCCAAAGTGATACTGTGTTGCCTGTCATATGGCACAGGTTTTCGCTTCCTCTGCAGTCATATTACTCCTTTTCACCGGAGATGTATTTACAATACAATAGTACCATCCTGTCTGTGATAGGGATATGGCTATAGCTACATCAGCAGTTGTATTACTTACTTCCACACGTGATGTAATCATGCTACAGCAGTACCACCCTGCATGTCATATGGTATGACTATCGCTACTTCATCTCCCTCTCCGGCTAAACAGTCATGTCACTTTCTGCCGGGTGGGCAGAGTGTATGTCTTAAGCAGCAGTACATTGGTGACTGATATGTAGCGACCTAATTGCAGTGGGTCTGCTTGCTCTTCTATATAGTGGCTGTGATTGATCAAGTAGCTGCAGTGGCAGTAGATAATCTGAGTACATTTGATATGTGAATAGACACCTCTCGCCCTGTGTTTTTTTGTTTTGTTTTTTAAGTGTTTAGTTAGCCTGGGTTAACACTGCGTTTTTGCAATCCATTTAACGTATACGTTTTATGGAAAAACCGGATGCAATTGTGTGTCACTCGTTTGGATCCGTTTTCCATTGACTACTATTATAAAATAGAAACGGATCACCTGCGTAACATGTGACACTGCTGACACCAGAGAACAATAGCCTGTACTCCTGTATATATACATCTCCTCTACCTGCGTAACATGTGACACTGCGGACACCTGAGAACAATAGCCTGTACTCTCCTGTATATATATATCTCCCCTACCTGCGTAACATGTGACACTGCTGACACCAGAGAACAATAGCCTGTACTCCTGTGTGTGTGTGTGTGTGTGTGTATATATATATATATATACACAGATCTCCTCTACCTGCGTAACATGTGACACTGCTGACACCAGAGAACAATAGCCTGTACTCTCCTGTATATATATATATCTCCTCTACCTGTATATCTCCTCTACCTGCGTAACATGTGACACTGCGGACACCAGAGAACAATAGCCTGTACTCTCCTGTATACATATATCTCCTCTACCTGCGTAACATGTGACACTGCGGACACCAGAGAACAATAGCCTGTACTCTCCTGTATATATATATATATCTCCCCTACCTGCGTAACATGTGACACTGCTGACACCAGATAACAATAGCATGTACTCCTGTATATATATATCTCCCCTACCTGCGTAACATGTGACACTGCTGACATCAGAGAACAATAGCCTGTACTCTCCTGTATATCTCCTCTACCTGGGTAACATGTGACACTGCTGACACCAGAGAACAATAACCTGTACTCTCCTCTTTATGTAGCCTCCTCTACCTGTGTAATGTGAAACCGGTTGCTGATCGCAGGGAGACCAGCCAAACGACAACACTGCCGAATGTGTAATATGTACCCGAAGGCTGAATACCGGCTTGCCCCAAGGTAAAACGTAACTTTTAATTGATTATTAATAAAATATGAACATAGGTGGTAGTGTATTTACAGTGTATGCTAAAATAGATATATGCTCCTATACTAGTATAATTATACCGTATAGTTGGGGCTACGTAGTATTCTCCAATCAATTGATGCTACTGTGATGAGCGTATACAACTCTTATGACTCCTCGCAGTGCTCGATAGAGACACTGTCTAAACTATAGACAAGTTACATCACTGTCCATATCGTGAAATCTTTAAAGTCTGCGGGCCCGCAGGTAATGGTAATTTATAGGAGTCAGTGACAAAAGAGGATCGCTACACACTAATTCTGATATGTCGTTACGGGCAGTATATGCCTTAACTCACTATGACAATATCACTCTATTAAATAATAGTAGTAGTAGTCGGTAGCATTTGGAGATAGCTGTATATTAATCGTGGTATGTCACAACGAGCGGTATGTGTGAAGGCTCGCTATGGTGATATCATGCTATTTAGCAATATTAGTGATCGGTGACATGGGAAGGGCACCGCACACAGGCTGTGATAAGTCTTAACAGGCAGTATATGCTACGATTCACTTATGACAATATCACGCTATTTCAGTCCAAGTCTTGGTACTGTAGGGTGCACGGCGCTCTAGACATGTTCACATTAGGTATGTCTTTAGCGTATAGATGAGCATATATCTAGTCTAAAATAGCCATAGCCTCCCTGCTGACTAGTTTCGTCGGCAATACTCCGACTTTATCAAAGTTGAGCGCCAACTTTGATAAAGTCGGAGTATTGCCGACGAAACTAGTCAGCAGGGAGGCTATGGCTATTTTAGACTAGATATATGCTCATCTATACGCTAAAGACATACCTAATGTGAACATGTCTAGAGCGCCGCGCACCCTACAGTACCAAGACTTGGACTGAAATAGCGTGATATTGTCATAAGTGAATCGTAGCATATACTGCCTGTTAAGACATATCACAGCCTGTGTGCAGTGCCCTTCCCATGTCACCGATCACTAATATTGCTAAATAGCATGATATCACCATAGCGAGCCTTCACACATACCGCTCGTTGTGACATACCACGATTAATATACAGCTATCTCCAAATGCTACCGACTACTACTACTATTATTTAATAGAGTGATATTGTCATAGTGAGTTAAGGCATATACTGCCCGTAACGACATATCAGAATTAGTGTGTAGCGATCCTCTTTTGTCACTGACTCCTATAAATTACCATTACCTGCGGGCCCGCAGACTTTAAAGATTTCACGATATGGAAAGTGATGTAACTTGTCTATAGTTTAGACAGTGTCTCTATCGAGCACTGCGAGGAGTCATAAGAGTTGTATACGCTCATCACAGTAGCATCAATTGATTGGAGAATACTACGTAGCCCCAACTATACGGTATAATTATACTAGTATAGGAGCATATATCTATTTTAGCATACAATGTAAATACACTACCACCTATGTTCATATTTTATTAATAATCAATTAAAAGTTACGTTTTACCTTGGGGCAAGCCGGTATTCAGCCTTCGGGCACACCATTGATTATAACCAATACCTCCCACAAGGTTGGGATCGCCAAACCCCAGAATGTGTAATATGTGACACTGAGGTGTATTATGAAAGGCTAGGGACACGCTTGTTGTAGGTGTACTTCTGTGCAGACAACAACAAAATGGCGCTGCCCAACTTTACATATATTATCACCCTTCCCCTCTTTGTTCTCCTGTGAAAAGAGGGGGGAGGTGATGATGTCACAGCAGTTGAGCAGAGACTGCCTCTTTTTTCAGCAGCTGTATTTTAGGTTACTTTTTACAAGCAGTTTTCCTGCTGAAGCTCCCCCTAGGGGCCATCACTGGGAAATATAAAAAAATTAGATTGTTAATTTTTCATATTTCCTTACATGTAAAAAAAAAAATAAAAAAAAACACATATAAATTAACAAAAAAAATTACAAATTAAATTTTTTTTATTTTTTTTTACTTTGTGACAGATTTCCTTTAAAGTTTTATATTTTTATTAATTCGATTGGTCAGTTGGGGAATATGGGAGGGTTTTTTGAAGCCACCATGGTGACTATTTTTAGTAATAGATGTATATTGCCCTCCAACTGCCTGTCCACGACCATTTGATTTCATATTATAGCCATTTCAGCCCCCTTTCCCCATCGTCTTTAGGTGGGATGCTTTGGTGCACAGCTGACCATGCTACCTGCCTGCTCTCTGTAAGGCACTATAGCAGTTTTTATAAACTGAAGTGCACCAGCTCTTTTATAAACAGTCGGCACTTCACAGTCCTGACGAATGTTCCCGACACCCCCTTTTGAGATACAGAGCAATCTTGCAAAAGATTGCACTGTATCTTTCACTGTTAATTATGCTGCAGAGACATTAATTACTGTGCCACCCATCCTCCACTCCCTTCCTCGTGGCAGAGGAAGTAATTTAGTGATTGGTTCTTTTTAGTCATTGCAGGCTGGCTCCACTCCTACCATGCACACTGCTAGCTGTTATTTTTCTTGTATTGTTTCCCACCACTTATGTTTTTATTTATTTTATAGGGTGTAGAAACTGTAAAGAAGGAGATTGATGAAAGTATTTTATCCCAGACTGGTCCATATCGGCCACCTCCCAGGCTGAGAAAGAGGAGTGAATTTTCAGGAGAGAAAATGAGTGAAGAAAAGATATTTGAGCCTAATGAGTGAGTAATTTACTTCTGAAATAGTTTTTCTATACTCCTATTCTCTAAGGCTACGTTCACACAGAGCAAAAGGAGCGGATTACGCAAGGAAATATTTCCGCCTGAAATCAACTGACGCTGAATTCCGAGCAGAATATAAGCAGAATGCAAGCAGAATCCCTGCGTATTCTGCTAGGAAAGTGTTCAGCTCGTAATCAGCTCTTGACAAATTCAGCGCGGAATACTCGAGGAATCCGCGCTGAATCCGCATGCATTCAGCGCTGAAATTCAGCGAGTATTTGGCGAGTAAACTAGACTATACCAGAACATATACTAGAATCCTCCTCCCCCCCCTTTTCCCCATTTCCGCGCTGATTCAGCGAGTAATTTCCGCTTGTATTACGCTTGTATTCCGCTCTGAATCCGCACTGAATCCGCGCTGAAACAGAAAATCAGAGCCCCATTGATTTGTATAGGCTTCCGCTAGCGGAAGAATGAACATGTTCATTCTTCGGCTACGTTCACACAGAGCAAAAAGAGCGGATTACGCAAGGAAATATTTCCGCCTGAAATCAACTGATGCTGAATTCCGAGCAGAATATAAGCAGAATGCAAGCAGAATCCCTGCGTATTCTGCTAGGAAAGTGTTCAGCTCGTAATCTGCTCTTGACAAATTCAGCGCGGAATACTCGAGGAATCCGCGCTGAATCCGCATGCATTCAGCGCTGAAATTCAGCGAGTATTTGGCGAGTAAACTAGACTATACCAGAACATATACTAGAATCCTCCTCCCCCCCCTTTTCCCCATTTCCGCGCTGATTCAGCGAGTAATTTCCGCTTGTATTACGCTTGTATTCCGCGCTGAATCCGCGCTGAATCCGCGCTGAAACAGAAAATCAGAGCCCCATTGATTTGTATAGGCTTCCGCTAGCGGAAGAATGAACATGTTCATTCTTCTGGCGGAAAGCGGATTAGTTCAGTGTGGAAATTCCACTGTGTGAACTGCAGAGCAGAATTTCCATTCAACACAATGGAAATTAGCTCTGCACCTATTTTAACGGCTGAAATTTCAGCGCTGATTCAGCGCAGAAATTCAGCTGCTTTTGCTCAGTGGGAACGAGCCCTTCTGGCGGAAAGCGGATTAGTTCAGTGTGGAAATTCCACTGTGTGAACTGCAGAGCAGAATTTCCATTCAACACAATGGAAATTAGCTCTGCACCTATTTTAACGGCTGAAATTTCAGCGCTGATTCAGCGCAGAAATTCAGCTGCTTTTGCTCAGTGGGAACGAGCCCTTAAGGGCTTCTTCTCAGAAGCATATGATGCAGCTGGTGATTCAGTCCCTCAGTCGGGTATGTATTTACTATGCTGGGAAGGTGCAGGCTCAGGAGCTGATCAAGAATGCCTCCAGCAATGGTCTTGGCTATTTGAATCCTGTAGTCATTTAGAGAGAAAGGGCTACAAGGATTGAGAGGTGCTGACAGGTTGTCATGGTATTTGGGGATCCAATGTAGGTTTGCTAACAAACATAATATTCTGCTGTACAGAAATATTGCAGTGCAGTATCTATGCAGTCACATAATCTCCTAGTGTGGTGCTTAACAAATAAATATAACAACACAACCCCTACATTTTAGATTCTAACACTATTTAATGTGTCTGAATATTTAATGCATTTTCTATAAATTCAGTTACGGTTTTTGTTCACTCACCAAAATACAGTATTTTTTGGGGCTATAAGAGGCACCTTTTAGCAAGAAAATAACAATATATTATTATACTTTATTATTATTCAGGGACGTAGCGAGGTGTCGGGGGGATGGGCTGCTGCTCTGGGAGCAAGGCCAGGTGGAGCTCCAGTCTCATAGAAACATTCCCCACATACAGTAGTGCTCCTGTCAGTTTAAAAACTACTGACAGATCCGTGTGTGCAGGGAGTCAGCAGTGTAAGGAGACTCAGAATCCCTGCACGCTGGTCTGTGCTTTCTGTGTGCTGGGTTCAGAGCAGTGAGGGGCCAGTTGCCCCACAGAAGCATTTATCTCTGCATTTCACAGTTTTGTAGCCCATTGCAGCATTGCAGGGCCCGTTCTTACTAACCTTCCCCCTCCCTCGGCAACTAACATGTCCGGGTTCTTGCTGCTGACAGCCCCTCGTCTCCTTCGTGATGGTCAGATAATCTACAGCTGTGTGAGAAGAAGAGGAGGTAAAGCACATGGATGATGGTGAAATAATTTGCAGGGCCCTATGTAAGGAGAGGAGGAGGTACCGTACATGGATGTTACAGCAGCTGGAGAACACTGTCACTTGATGGCCTGCCAGGGAAGGACTGAAGAGGAGCAGCAGCAGCTCTGACAGACAATAACCGTGATTACTATCGCTCTGCTGAACATTATAAGGTAGAGGATAGACTGTGGGAGAGGAAAGAACCCCTCATGAAGCTGCAGCCTGGTATCTCTGTGTACAGTGATTAGAATTTCATTTTTATGTAAGAGCAGCAGAAATGTTTTATTCTTCCCCGCAAACATACAGCAAATCATTCCCACCTGTGCCCCACACTTCCAAAATGTCCATCCTCCTCCTTCCCCCTTCTCCCCCCCCCCCCCAAATCTCTTCTCCCCCTAAGTTCCTGCGCCCTTGGGTTGCATAGGGATTTTGATATGATAGGAGACGTGTAACTATAAATCACTGTGTCGCTTTGCAGGGATCAGGCTCTGTCAGGCATAAGGTAACTGCACGCAGTTACTTTGTAACGAAGCATGTCAAGGATGAGTTTCTTGCAGCCGTTGTATCGCAGCCACTTGTGGATCATAAGGTGACTTTGTACAGTTACCTTAGCGCCAATGTAGCAAAGTCCAGGCAGAGGCCTAGCCTTACGGCCATATTACATGGCCCAGTGCCTAATGTAATTTGCGCTTTTTTACCAAGCCTATTACACGGCTCGATAATCGTACAGCAAGGGTATGCCTGTCCTGGCTGCTGAACAGAGTGGCCAATCCATCAGTCGCGTCGTGATGTGGACACCCCCGAGATCCCAAAGCCCGGTGGGGGTCCCGCGGCCACTCCTGATGCAGCAATTAATGGCGGTTGATCCTTGTGTACCTCATAAAGCTAAAATCACACTCCCCTCCTTCAGGCTGTACTGCCCTGTTTTGTGGTGAGTCTGTCCATAAGCTGGCCGAGGACCATGCTCTGCCCCCCCAGTGTCCACCACTGAGCCTTTATATGCCTATGGTGGACACTTGAGGGCGGGGCATGGTCACATGCTCGTCCATGTCAGCCATCATAGGGACAGTACAATACTGTACACTGAACTATTTTACTATAAAGTGGCCAACCCCTATAATAATAATAATAACATTTATACATACCTGTCCACGCTTCCAGTGGTGTTCTCGTTTCTGACCGCAGCTGGAACTTTAAGCCGGTCTCTGAAGTGACAGGGCGCTCAGCCAATCACTGGCTGCCATGCTGTCCTGATTGGCTGAGTGGCCTATCACTTCAGAGACCTGCTCAAAAGTTCCAGCGGTGGCTGCGGTCAGAAGCTAGAACAACAGCAGGGATCGAGGACAGGTATGTAAAAATCTTGCTTATTTTTTTTATTCTTTACACATTAATCAGCCATCAGCCGCGCAACACTATTACACATAGCATTGTGCAGTCGGCAGCGGATGATTTTCATCATGTTGAAAGACAACGATCAGCTGATGATCGTTTCCTTGGCTGATCACTGTCTTTTTTTACATGGAATGATAATCTGCTGAAGCAGCCTAAAAGGGCGGATTATAGTTCTGTGTAATAGGGCCTTTACTCTCCTATTGGTTCTGCTACTTTCCTAGCATCCCTCTCTGCCTCCTTACAGAACTTCCCTGTCACCTTTTTCCCCTGCTGCGTCCAGTGTACACTATTTCAGAAGCCCTGCTACCTTGAACCTCCGACAATCATCTGCTTAGTTCTTGCCACATGGATCAGTGCTCTATTATATACACAGCATTGATCTCAATGGGAGATCAGTGCTGTGCATATAAAAGTCCCCCAGGTAACTTCTAATGAATGTGTACAGTAAAAATTATCAAAAGTGATCAAAAAGTCGCAAATATACAGGTACTGATAGACAGTACAGACCATGGCGCAAAAAATGACACCTCACACAGCCCCATAGACCAAAGGATAAAAGCGTTATAAGGATGGGAATACAGCAATTTTAAGGAACATTTAGTTTTTTTTTAAAAGGTTTTAATTTTTTAAAAGCATCAAATAAAATAAAACTTATGCAAATTTCATATCTATGTAATCTATGCATATCTATGTAATGCAAAATTAAGTCTGTCACAATTAGTGGCGCAAAAAATAAGTGCTCATTTGGGTCTGTAGGTGAAAAAGTGCAAGTGCTATGGCCTTTGAAACACTGCGAGATAAAAACTAAAATTGGTACGGAAAGGAAGGGGTTAAAGGCTACAGCTAACCTTTCTGATTTGGGATTTTTTGAATGCCCCTTTTTTGTCATTTATAGCCCTTCTAACCTCGGTTATATAAATATCGTTTATACCCATACAAATGTATTTGGCAGTACAGTTATATAATATGGATTTGAAGATTTCCCATTTATTAGCTGCATCAGTATGTGACAGCAGCCGCTCCCAGTCTATGCCCTGAAGTTCAGCCCTTAACCCTGGGAAATTGGCACTTTTAAAATTAAATATTTTTGCCCTCCCAACCTGTCTTTGTTTTCTACACTTTAAGCTAAAAGTCACTCTAAGGTGTTCATGGACGGTGACATCCCCAACCAACTTGGCATTGTTAGAAATAACCAAAGCTAACAGCACATGCCCTTGGTGGGATTTGAACCCAGGACTCCAGTGCTGCAAGGCTACAGTGCTAACCACTGAGTCACTGTAACTCACTGTAATATCATTTATAACATACAGACATATTCCTCCTTCCTTTCTGCCCACCCTGTCCCTTCTGAACAATGTAACTGTCTGAATATTGACAGCCCAGTCATGTGAGGAGTCCAGCCATGTGTCAGTGACAACAACTACATCAATCTGTTTATCCAGAACCAAGTCCTCAAGATCCCCCATTTTGCTGGCTAGACTTCTGGCATTTGTAAACATAAATTTTATATTACCATCTAGTTCAGTGCTTCTCAGTTCCAGTCCTTGTGGCCCACCAACAGGTCATGATTTGAGGATATCCCATACAAAGAGCAGCTGTGATAAGACCTGATGCACTGAGTATAATTATATCACCTGTGAAATACTAAGGAAATCCTCAAAACATGACCTGTTGATGAAGCCTGAGGGCTGGAACTGAGAAGCACTGTGTGTTTTTGCAAATATGGTATTAGTTATCCCTTTGAGGACCAGGCCCAAAATGACCCAGTGGACCGCGCAAATTTTGATCTTAGTGCTTTCGTTTTTCCCTCCTCCCCTTCTAAGAGCTCTAACACTCTCAGTTTTCTATCTACAAGCCATGTAAGTGCTTGTTTTTTACAGGAATAGTTGTACTTTGTAATGGCGTTATTCATTTTACCATAACATGTATGATGGAATTCCAAATATATTATTTATGAAGATATAAATAGGTGAAATCGTAAGAAAGAATGCAATATGGTAACGTTTGGGGGGTTCCTGTGTCTACGTAATGCACTATATGGTAAAAGCGACATGATACAATTATTCTATAGGTCAGCCCGAACACAACCATATGCAGGTTACACAGATTCTCTAATGTTATATATATTTTTTTTTATGAAATCCTTTTTTTTGGCAATTAAATATTAATAAAATGGGCCTATTGTGACGCTTATAACGGTTTTATTTTTTCACCTATGGGGCTGTATGGGGTGTCATTTTTTCCGCCATGATCTCTAGTTTTTATTAATACCATATTTGTCAAGATCGGACGTTTTGATCACTTTTTATTGATTTTTTTAATATATAATGTAACATAAAATCGGTAATCTGCGCACTTTTTCCCCTCTTTTCGTGTACGCCGTTTACCGGTCGCAATGACGCTTGTTATATTTTAATAGATCGGACAATTACGCACGCTATGGTATATTATATGTTTATCTATTTATTCATTTTTATATGTTTTATTTATATAATGGGAAAGGGGGGTGATTTAGACTTTTATTGGGGGAGGGGTTTTGGGGTAGTGTGTTAGTGTTTTGAACTTTTTTACACTTTTGAAGTCCCTTTGGGGGACTTCTACATAGATTACTTAGATTTATACACTGATGAATGCTATGCCATAGGCATAGCATTGATCAGTGTTATCGGCGCTCTGCTCATTGAGCCTGCCTGTGCAGGCTCAGTGTAGCAGATCGCCGATCGGACCGCATGGAGGCAGGTAAGAGACCTCCAGCAGTCCGTTTGAACGATCGGGACCCCCGCAGTCACACTGCGGGGGTCCCGATCGGTAAGTGACAGGGGACTCCCCCTGTCACTTACACTTAAACGCTGCGGTCGCACCGCGATCGCGGCGTTTAAGGGGTTAATGACACGCGGCAGCGCGATCGCTGCAGCGTGTCATTACCGGTGAGGTCCCGGCTGCTCACTGCAGCCGGCCCCCACCTCTTATGAAGCGCGCTCCGCTCCGGAGCGCGCTTCATAGTGGGAATAACACCCATGACGTAAGGTTACGTCATGGGTCGTCTGGGGACAGACTTCCATGACGTAACTTTAGGGGTTAAATTCATGTGAATTATTATTTTTTTTTATTCTTATCTTGCCTGTATAACATGTTTTAACTGTCCATATACAGTGTGTGACTGTGTGTGTATATATATATATATATATATATATATATATATATATATATATACATACACATATATACACACACACACACACGTATTTTCCGGCGTACAAGACGACCCATAACTTTTCCAGTTAAAGTATAGAATTTGGGATATACACGCCAAGACTATCCCTCTTCCAACGCACACCAAATAAAAATTAATAAAAAACATCAGACAGGAGCGAGATCTAAGAGGCAGAGAAGGGGGTACAGTAATAACGGTATGATACACGGGCGGGCCAGAGGGGTGGAGGAGGTGTGTTTTTCTGGGCACAGCGCCACTCTGCTGTAAGGGTACATGCACACTACGGAATGGCGACAGAAAATCCGTAGAAATGTAAAAATGTAAGTCTGTCTGTCCCCTGTAAACCTCCAAACGCTTGAACCGTTTGACCCTAAATTTAGCAGGCAGATACATAGGGTGCCCGGGAAGGTTAGAGCGAAGGTCGCGTCCCCGACAGATGTACAGGAGGGGAGGGGGAAGAACACCCCATAGAAATGAATGGGAAAATCTCCACACTGCACACACAGGTGATATAATTAGTGCTGCAGGTCTCCAGCAGAAACGGCAGTTGGAGGCCTTAGCAACCAATAGGATTACTACTTTCATTTTCACAGGGAGTTGTGGTTTCTAGGCCGGCTGCCTTACAACAGATCCACAGAAATAACTTGTAGACCCCCTACTCCAACTATACAGTACAGGTATACAGGAAACTACAGGTATACAGGACCCCAAAACTATACACTACAGGTATACATACCTCTCAACATTTTGAACGGCCAAAGAGGGACAGTTGTGGTTCATGCTAGGAAAATTTTACAGGCATTTCTTTTTAATTTAAGGATGCATTTACACATCCAGGATCTGCTACAGATTGATGCATTTAGTTACATCGATATCTGCAAATCTGCAGCAGATCCTGTATGTGTGACTGCATCCTTAGGTCGCATTCACACATCCGTAACGCTGTCTGTAATTGCGGACCCAAAACTGCGGACAGGATTACAAATGTGTTTCAGTTTCTGTCGGCATTCGCAGGTACCCACTGTCATATAGGTGACACAGACGCACAATGGCTTCATCATTTTGTTGCAGCATGGATCATGTCCCCAAATGGATCAGAAACACCTACAGTGTGTGTATGGGGCCATAGAACTCAATGAGTCTGCATGTGTGACAGGGGCCATAATGTCACATGATTCATGTGAATATAATAATTTTTAGGATCCAGCTTGCACCACATGATAGAATAATATGCAAGTTTGGGTCTATTATACAGTAAGAAACCAGGCACTTTCTAGAGCAACATTAAAGGTTTATTAATGCAAATCTAATTCCTAGGTCAAAAAGAGGGACATGTAAGGGGCAAAGAGGGACAGAGGGACATGGGTCAAAAGGAGGGACTGTCCCTCCAAAAAAGGGAGGTATGGGTATACAGGACACTACAGGTATACAGGACCCCAAAACTATACACTACAGGTATACAGGTCCTCCATGAACTATATACTACAGGTACACAGGGCCCCAAAACTATACACTACAGGTATACAGGACCCCAAAACTCTACACTACAGGCACACAGCACCTCCATCAACTCTATACTACAGGTATAGAGAGCCCCAAAACTAAACACTACAGGTATACAGGACCATAAAACTATACACTACAGGTATACAGGACCATAAAACTAAACACTACAGGTGTACAGGACCCCAAAAACTATACACTACAGGTATACAGGACCTCCACCAACTATATAATACAGGTATACAGGACCCCAAAACTATACACTACAGGTGTACAGGACCCCAAAACTTTACACTACAGGTATATGGGAACCCCAACAGCATTTCCACCAACTATATACTACAGGTATACAGGACCTCAACCAACTCTATACTACAGGTATACAGGACCTCAACCAACTCTATACTACAGGTATACAGGGCCCCCAAACTATACACTACAGGTATACGGGACCTCTACCAACTCTAGACTACAGGTATACAGGACCCCAAAACTATACACTACAAGTATAAAGGACCTTCACCAACTCCTTACTACAGGTATACAGCACCTCCACTAACTCTATACTACAGATATAGAGGACCCCCAAACTATACACTACAGATATACAGGACCTCCACCAACTATATACTACAGGTATACAGGACCCTCAAACTATACACTACAGATATACAGGACCTCCACCAACTATATACTACAGGTATACAGGACCCTCAAACTATACACTACAGGTATACAAGACCTCCACCAACTATATACTACAGATATACAGGACTCCCAAACTATACACTACAGGTATACAGGACCCCCAAACTATACACTTCAGGTATACAGGACCCCCAATCTATACACTACAGGTATACAGGACCCCCAAACTACAGGTATACAGCACCTTCACCAACTATATACTAGAGGTATACAGGACCTCCACCAACTATACACTGCAGGTATACAGCCCCCCCCAACTATACACTACAGATATACACTAATTCCACTGATTAATTCAGATGAAACAATACCTTTTAGACGATTGCAGCTTCCTGTTAAGCATCAATGCAATGGCAATAAACAAGGCCTAAGCCTGATCACTGCAGCTGGTGGCATAAATCTGGATTCTGCATGTTTTCTGCATGGACAATTGTATGTTGCTGCTGCAGAGTTGTATCAGGTAAAAATCTTTGTCTATGTACCTGGCAATAACACTGCCACTGTTGTACATAACCAGGCTATGTATATAACACTGCCAATGTTGTATATAATCAGGCTGTATATAACACTGCCAATGTTGTATATAACCAAGCTGTTTATAACACTGCCAATGTTTTATGTGACCAGGCTCAGTATAACACTGCCAATAGTGTAATAAACCAGGCTCAGTATAATACTGCCAATGTTGTATATAACCAGGCTCTGTATATAACACTGACAATGTTGTATATAACCAAGCTCTGCATATAACACTGTCAATGTTGTATATAATCAGGCTCTGTATACAGTCTGATCACATGACATCTCAGTTTGGCTATTAGGTATTTAGGATGTTTAAAGTTTTTAGTTTATTTCTAATGTGCATAAGCTACAATTTACATAAACAGTGCAGAACTGTCAGGTATATAGGGGTATATATGGCTCCTGGCGATTTCCCCTAAACAAAAAAAAAAGGGTGTAGATTGGCCTCCTGAGCACTCTTGGAACAAATTTAATTAACACGCTGACACTTTATACCCGGGCAGCGTCGTGTACATTTTCTAGTGTGTGTGTATATGTGTACAGGGGGTAAGGGGAGGGGGATGGGGAAAAGTGCCCCATAGAGATGAATGGGAGAATCTCCACACTGCACACACAGGTGATATAATTAGTGCTGCAGCTTGCCAGCAGAAACGGCAGTTGGAAGCCTTAGCAACAAACAGGATTACTACTTTCATTTTAACAGGGAGCTGGAATCTGATTGGTTGCTAGGGCCAGTTGCCTCACAACATCCACAGAAATAAATACAGTAAGGTTGCATTCACACGTACAGGATCTGCAACAGATCTGCGGCAGATTTAAAGTTGCAGATTCAATGCATCAAATCTGGGCCATCAAATCTGCTGCGAGATTTGGGTGCCTTCACACCTACCGGATCCGCAGCGGATTTCACGCAGCAAATTCGCAGCGAAATCTGCTGCTGATCCAGTGTCCTACAACCATATGACACGACTACATCCTGCTGCGAGAATGTAACTTAACCCCCTTGGCGGCCGGAGCGTAACTTACACTGACAGAGGCACCCATCATCCCGCCCCACAGACCGCTGTTAGATAGTGCAGGCTCCCTTCCAGTGTGTTCAGCGCTGTGCTGCTGCTGCCGGGCACGGCTCTCTCCTCACGGCTCTGGACGCTGCACACTCCGCTCCAGCTTGCTTCGGAAGGGGAGGGGGGGGGGCAAGAGCCGTGAGGAGAGAGCCGTGCCCGGCAGCACAGCGCTGAACACACTGGAGGGAGCCTGCACGATCTAACAGCGCTCTGTGCGGGCGGGATGATGGGTGCCTCTGTCAGTGTAAGTTACGCTCCGTATGGGCGCTATCTGCAAGGTGGGTGAGTGTATACAGTATGGGCTACCTCGGGGGGGGGTGGAGTGTATACAGTATAGGGACTACCTGCAAGGGGGGGGGTGTATAGAGTATGTGGGCTACCTGCAAGTAGGGGGAGTGTATAGAGTATGGGGGATACCTGCAGGGCTGGTGGGGGTGTATACAGTACGGGGGCTACCTGCAGGGAGGGAGTGTATACAGTATAGGAGTACCTGCAAGGGGCGGGGGAATGTATACAGTACAGAGCCTGCTTGGGGGGGGGGGGGGGGGGGGGAGTGTATACAGTATTAGAAACTTTGAAACCTCTTCTGTGTTGTCCTCACTAAGGATAAAAGGTAGTGCCTAAGAGGGCCAGATTATGATGATGCAGGATTGTGTATGCACTTAATATTATAAGCTGCAGGTTTTCTGCACACACACTTTACTTATGGTCTGCAGTCGGGGGAGGAGGGGGAGGAGGACCCCCAAACTACACACTACAGGTATACAGGACCTCCACCAACTATATACTACAGGTATACAGGACCTCCACTAACACTGTCAATGTTGTATATAACCAGGCTCACACTACCAATGTTGTTCATAACCAGGCTGTATATAACACTGTTAATTTTGTATATTGCCAGGCTCAGCATAATATTACCAGTGTTGTATATAACTAGGCTCTGTATAACACTACCAGTGTTGTACATAACCAGGCTATAACCAAGCCATAAGAATGCTTACTCTGCTCTTTCCGGCGTGCTGTACCCGCGGCCCCATTTATAACAGAGAAGCTGTGGCTAAATATGGAGATTTGCAGGGAGTTCAGAGGTCGAACCCTCCGCGATCTCTTACTTTTACCCTATCCCTGTCAGAGCTTAGATTACAGTGCTGCACATAATAGAAGCAGTCGATCTTCTCTCATATGCAATAACTCTCAGCACTGTAAATCTAAGCACTGACAGGGATCGTACAGAAAGTGAATGAATGAAATCTCATGAAATCTTCCATATTACAGCTAGGCTGTAGTTTACTGAATGATGGCTTTCTTTAGAAGTTTCAGCATCTGTCCCATGACATTTCATTCATTTCCCTGCTGTACGATCACTGTCAGAGCTTAGATTTACAGTGCTACACATAATGAAAGAAGACCATCTTCTGCTATAGCTCTCAGCACTGTAAATCTAAGCTCTGACAGGGATCATACAGCAGGGCAATGAATGGAATCCCATGGGACAGATGCTGGAAAGGAATAATCTGGTGGAGGGTGAAAAGAGCCATCAATCAATAGTACAGCCCAGAACTCCAGAATTCCTCCCTCTCCTCAGTCTCCTGCCACCCACCCCCCCCTCCCCCAACACACATACTCCCCCATACCCTTAGTGTCACCTTCTCCCTTTCCCTGGTTTCTGCCCAGAGATCATGAGCCAATAAACTTAAAGGGGTACTCTGGGCTAGGGGCATTTTTATGGTAAGGCCGAGGAGGCGGTCATCCTCCACTTACCTCCCCGGTTCCAGTGTCGGGTCCCGGATCCCGCTGCCCCATTTTCCTGTCTCGTGACGTCTCAAGGCAGCTCAGCCATTCAGGGGTCGTAGCGGGGTCCCCCCTTTAGTTCGGGAGAAATTTATCTCTTCGTTTCTTGTGAAAGGGATATTTTTTTTTTTTTTTTCGTTTTAAAAGGTAATCATTTTAAGAAAAAATCTAAATTTTCACTTTTTTTGCCGGATTCTAATAGGTTTCCTTCAGTACACAGATTCAGGCACCATGTCACATTTGCAATGCACATGTGGTATCAGTACAGTTGAAATCCCCCCAGAAGTGACCCCTTTTTGGAAACTAGACCCCTCAAGGAATTCATGTAGGGGTATAGTGTGCGTTTAAACCAGGGCTGTGGAGTTGGTAAGCCGTAGCTCCGACTCCAACCTCGACTTTTGAATTTTAGCAGGACCGACTCAGACTCCTGCTCCTTCATAAATGGCCAGTCATATAACAGGGGAGTTATTTGTCACACTGGCTCAGCAACTTCTTCCTAATGTCCTACATGATCCTGGGGCGACTTCTGAGGGAATAAGGAAACATATAAAGCAGATTTTCCTCTGTGTGGGCAGTGGATGCAGCCAGTCTCCAGCCTCCAGGTCCTGAACTACTCACAACTAGACTAGATGGAGCAGGTGGTCTTTTCCTGCTGACAGTCTTCTATGTTTCTAACTAAATATTCACCATACACAAAAAACTTTGCTAACAATGCCAGATACCAGTGATAAAGAGGTCACACATAGTAATATAGAGGGGTCACGCCATAGCACACACATACACAGCCTACTGCCATAGAACACTGAAGAAAAACACCACATTGAGGACAGAGGTTACTGCTACACTACTTATGTCTTCTCCTCCTCTATATTACACAGGATATCTTCATATTACACTGCTGCTCATATACAGTCATCCAGCATCCAGAAAGAGAACAGCACAGATTCAGTACCATGTATACCACATATGGGGTGTTTTTTTATTCGGAAGAAATTGCTGAATACATTGTGGGGTGCTTTTATCTTTGTTCCTTGTAAAAGAGTTTTTTGTTTTTTTATTTAAAAAAGGTTCAGTTTAGAACAAATGTCAATTTTAACTTTTATTGCCTAATTCTAATTTTTTTTTTCACAAACACTTGAGGATCTAAACACTTAATTTGCCTATAGATGAATTCCTTAAGGGGTGTAGTTTCAAAATGGGGTGTTCTGAGGAGTTTTTCTTATATTTTGACACCTTTGCTCCATTGCGAACACTATATGGTGCCTGAAAATCACTGTGACACAGGAATGACACTAGGGCCACATATGGAATTTTTATAAAAACTGCATGATTTGAGTAATGAATATTTAGTTGAACTAGATTTGCATTTCCAGGGAAATACATAGTGCTTAAAAAGAGCGCCCCTTTACCAGTGACTTTCTTTTAAGAGAAACTTTGATCCTGGGTGCCGTGCCTTTAAGAGCGACTTGGGTCCCATCCCTTTAAGAGTGACATGAGTCCCTTTAGGAGCAACCTGGGACCCAGGTCGCTCTTAAAGGGACCCAGGTCGCTCTTAAAGGGACCTAGGTTGCTCTTAAAGGGACCCAGGTCGCTCTTAAAGGGACCTAGGTTGCTCTTAAAGGGACCCAGGTCGCTCTTAAAGGGACCCAGGTCGCTCTTAAAGGGACCCAGGTCGCTCTTAAAGGGACCCAGGTCGCTCTTAAAGGGACCCAGGTCGCTCTTAAAGGGACCCATAAAGGTTTTTTGTTTTTTTTTTCCAAATTTTTTTTTTCTATTTTCCGCACCCTATCGCCGCTAAGTGTTGATCAGCATCGCACGAAAGTGCGCTGCTAATCAGCAACTCCTCCTTTTTGGCGTAGGGTGTTTTCTTTCTATATCCTACTGCCACGGTCTGCTGATAAGTGCAGCACATAAGTGTGGCATTTATCAGCAACACCATTTTTGGCGTAGTTTTTTTTTTTTTTAATACTTACTGTAAAAAAAACACGTAAAATACACTACATTACACCACACTACACTACATTGAATAAAGTTTGACACTACACCACTACATACCCCATATACCAATCCCTATATAAAAGTGGCCCCCGGTGTGTTTTCGGTATCAGACGCATACGCTATTATTGCCTCCGACACCGAAACAGCCAGTGAGGATTAATGGGGGGATCCTTCTTTCCTCCATTCATCCTCATCCTCCAATGACGTATCTGGGGGTAGCGTAGCGTACGCTGCCTCCCAGATATGTCTTTTCCGCCAGTACCGTCCCAATAAGAGATGACGGTATGGCGTGAAATTCTGCAAACTCTGTGAGAGTACCTCAGGGTACACTTACAGATTTAGGGTACGTGCACACTGCGGAATGGCAAAGGATAACACTTTGTGCATTCCGCAGCTGGCACCCGCCGGCGGACTGATGCAGGCGAGTGTCTCCACCCGTGTCATAGACTCCATGTTATGCACGGACGGATTCCATCGTCCGTCCAAAGAATGAATAAGTTGGACGGAGAGCGGAATCCGCCCGTGCATAGAATGGAGTCTATGACACGGACGGAGACGCGCGCCGGCATCAGTCCGCGGGTGGGTGCCAGCTGCGGAATGCACAAAGGGTTATCCTTCGCCATTCCGCAGTGTGCACGTACCCTTAGAGTATATGAAGGAAGGGACACCCTAATCCAGCCACCACAATGCCAACCCTCCCATCCTCGGAGTTAGTGGGATGATCGTTCGGGAACTGATCTTCCCACTGCTGGATAAAGGTCACCACCACCTGAACAGGCATAACTTTTATACCAGCACCCCCCTTTTCTGGTCCCTCGCTGCCTGAGCTACTGTAGCTTGCGGCACGATCCGAAAATATCAGAAGTAGTAATAGAGCCCTAATATTTAGCAGCCATGGAGCGGACCCAGCGCTTCTGGATATGAAGGACCCCGGATCGCACCAGGACAACATTTTCCAGGTGATGTCCCCCACACTGGAAAACAGGAGACCCCAGAAGAAGTGCAGAGTGTGGGGTAACGGGGATCAGGAAGGACGCCATTTTCAAGTGTGACGCCTGTCCTGATCACCCCGACCTCTGCATACTGGATCGCTTCAAGGCGCACCACACGTCATCGGAGTTCCACATTATCTAAATTCTGTCCCTTATTCCTATTTCAGGGGTCACGTTGATCCAGGGATTATTCTGATCGCCATTATGAAGTTGGGAAGGAATTTTTCCCCTGTGATGAGGCTACTGTCGTCTGCCTTACAAGGTTTTTTTTGCCTTCCTCTGGATCAACACAGGTTGAATTTGATGGACACCTGTCATTTTCAACCTTATAAACTAATAATTTGCCTAATACCCCCAAATAAATTAGAATTGTCCCTTTTCCCCAGCTAAATAGGTATGGCCGCCATTCCCATTAGAGGATGCCATGATGCCATTATAAACCCTCTGTGCTGCCAGGGCAGTAGAAACCCCCACAAGTGACACCATTCTGGAAACTACTCCCCATAAGGAAGCTAACAAGGGGGGCAGCGGGTATTTGGCCCCCTGGTGACGGCCACATTTGGGACGTGAAAATGAAAAAAATGGTATTTTTTATTTTCACAGCACATGTTCTACACATGTGCCAGTCACCAGTGGGGACCATATGCTCACTGCACCCCTTGTTAGATTCCTTATGGGGTGTAGTTTCCAGAATGGGGTCACTTGTGGGGGGTTTCTACTGTCCCGGCAGCACAGGAGCTTTGTAATTGCTACATGGCCTCCATCCTCCATTCCAGCCTCTAAATGGCGCTCTGTCTCTTTGGTGGCTTGCCCTGTGCCCATATGGCACATTATGTCCACATGTGGGGTATTTTCGTACTCAGTGGAAATTACCCTACACGTTTTGCGTTTATTTTCTTTTTTAACCCCTTGTGGAAATGGAAAAAAATCAAGGCTAGACCAACATTTAGTGTAATTTTTTTTTTTTTTTTTTTTTTTACTCTAAATCATTGATCTTTTTCATTTTCACAAGGGGCTAAAAGATAAAAAAAAAAACACAAAATGTGTAGAGCAATTTTCCCTGAGTACAGCAATACCCCACATGTGCACATAAAGTGCCATGCGGGTGCAGGGTAAGCCTCCAAAGGGAAGGAGCGCCATTTGGTTTTTTGAGGCTGGATTTGGCTGGAATGGATTTCGAGGGGCCATGTTGCATTTAAAAGGCCCCTGTGTTGCCAAGACAATTGAAACCCCCCACAAGTGACCCCATTATGGAAACTACACCCCTCAAGGAATGTAACAAGGGGTGTAGTGAGCATTTGGACCCCACTGGTGACAGGCACAAATGTGTGGAACAATGTGGCGTGAAAATGAAATATTACATTTTTTACACTATAATGTTGGTCTAGCCTTGAATTTATCATTTTCACAAGGGGTTAAAAGAGAAAAAAAACACACACAATGTGTAGAGCAATTTCCCCCGAGTCTGTAAATACCCCACATGTGGACATAAAGCGCCATGTGGGCGCAGGGCAAGCCTACAAAGGGGAGGAGCGCCATTTGGATTTTGGAGGTTGGATTTGGCTAGAATGGATGATGAACGCCATGTCGCGTTTACAGAGCCCTCGTGCTGCCAAAACACTGGAACCCCCCAAAAGTGACCCCATTCTGGAAACTACACCCCACAAGGAACCTAACAAGGGGTGCAATGAGGATATGGACCCCTTGATGACGGGCACATTTGTGCAGTGAAAGTGAAAAAATGAAATTTTTCACTTTCACGTCACATTGTTCCACATTTGTGCCCGTCACCAGTGGGGTCCATATCCTCATTGCACCCCTTGTTAGATTCCTTGAGGGGTGTAATTTCCAGAACGGGGTCCCTTGTGGGGGGGTTCCAGTGTTTTGGCAGCACGAGGGGTCTGTAAATGCGACGTGGCCTTCGAAATCCATTCCAGTTAAATCCAGCTTCCAAAAGCCAATTGGCGCTCCTTCCCTTTGGAGGCTCGTCCTGCGCCCGCTTCGCACTTTATGTCCACATGTGGGGTATTTCAGTACTCGGGAGGAACTGCGCTACATGTTTTGTGTTTTTTTTTTCTTTTATCCCTTTGTGAAAATGAAAAATTGAAGGCTAGAACGTTTTAGTGTAAAAAATACTTTTGTCTTTTTTCACGCCACATTGTTCGGAAAATCTGTGAAGCACCTGTGGGGTCCAAATGCTCACCCCACCCCTTTTTACATTCCTTGAGGGGTGTAGTTTTCTAATGGTGTCCCTTTAGGGGTGTTTTTTAGGTTTTGGCACCCCAGAGCCTCTGCCAACCTGAAGTGGTACAGTCAGAAATGACCAAATATAACGGAGCCATTGAAATTCACTAGGCGCTCCCTTATATCTGAGGCTTGTGGTTGCGTCAAATAGCGCAATAGGGCCACATATGGGGTATTTCTATAAACTGCAGAAACGGGGCAATAAATATTGGGGTGCATTTCTCTGGTAATAGGTTCATAATTATGAAAAATATTGGATTACAATAAAATCTCTGCACAGAAAATTAAAATTTTCAAATTTTTTACACACTTAGCTTTTATTTCTGTGACTCCCCTAATGGGTTAAAAAACTTTCTGAATGTGCTTTTGCAGAGTTTGGGGGGTGCAGTTTCTGAAATGCGGTGCTTTGTGGGGCTTTCTAACACACAGTCCCCTCAAATACACTTTAAACCTGAACAGGTCCCTAAAAATATCTGATTTTGAAATTTTACAGAAAATGTGGAAATTTGCTGCTAATGTTTTACGCTTTCTATTGTCTAAAAAAAATGATAGTTTAATAAATGCCGCCAACATAAAGTAAACATGTTGCTAATGCTATTTAATATATCATTTATGTGTTATAACCATTTTCTGTATAAGCAGAAAAGTTTTAAAGTTGGAAAAATGCATTTTTTCAAAATTTTTCACGCTATTTTGGTTTTTTTCATAAAGATTCGTTATTAGTATCGACTCCAATTTACTAGAAATGTGAAGTACAATATGTCATGAGAAAACAATCTCAAAATCGTCCGGATAGGTAAAAGCATCCCGAAGTTATTAATGAATAAAGTGACACAGGTCATATTCATAAATTTGCTCCGGTCCTTAAGGCCATATCAAGCCCGGTCCTTAAGGGGTTAAAGGGACCCATTTTGCTCTTGAAGGGACATATTTCGCTCTTAAAGGGACCCAGGTCGCTCTTAAAGGGACCCAGGTCGCTCTTAAAGGGACCTAGGTCGCTCTTAAAGGGACCCAGGTCGCTCTTAAAGGGACCCAGGTCGCTCTTAAAGGGACCCAGTGCAAACCAAAGAAGAAAAAAAGGCTGGACACACCATACAAGTGCACACCACAAATATAAAGTATCAAAAACTCTAAATTTTATTAAGCAAATTATGAAACACCAAACACATGATTAAAAACATCTAAAACGTTCCCTTAAGGAACACAATAATAATCAAGGTTGACCCACATACATGATAAAAAGTGGGTCTAAACCCTACAGGGGGCTATATGCACATGATAATGCAGCCATGACCGGAGCTACCAAACATCAAGGCGAACAACAGGAAACAAAAAACTTACAAATATATGAATAATGAAATCAAAAAAGATCTATATGGTATAATGTTACAATGGTTGCTGCAAATGCTACCCAGAAGTATATGTTAAATACAAAATAACTACTCATAACATAGAATACTTGTAAAGTACCAAATGGCAGCAAAAACCCTATTACCCACAAACAAACACGGACCACAATAGCGCCTAAGGAAGCTCCAACGGTCATGGAATAATCACCCCTGGAAGAAAGGCTCCACGCGTATCGTCACCCTCCGGTGACTTCGTCAGGAGTGAAGATCTAAGTCCAGTGTTCCCATATATATACCATCGTAAATCAATACATAAATGAATAATTATAGAAAACTGTAGTCCAACGGCCCCATAATTTACCTGGAGGTTTAAACGTGGTGCAGCTCGTCATCAACATGGCCGCCGGTGGCGTGTATAAATCTCCTATGCGCATGACCCGTTGATGTCAGTGTCGTCACGTGAATATCTCAGTCACGTGTCCGATACGTCATAATACTGGCGCATGCGCGAGAACTTAGAATGGTAGAGCGAGGTTGACAAATTTAAAAATTACTAATTCAGAATAGAGTGTATAAAGGAAACTCAGGCTTATAGGACAGACAAAGTATATATTCCAAAACATGTATTATATGGAAAGTAGGACTAAATGGATCTTTTACCGCGCATGACCCAGGGATAAAAGTGTCGTCACGTGATCTGTCAGGTCACGCGTCTGACACGTCATAGTACTGGCACATGCCCAGGTCGCTCTTAAAGGGACCCAGGTCGCTCTTAAAGGGACTTAGGTCACTCTTAAAGGGACCCATTTCGCTCTTAAAGGGACCCAGGTCTCTCTTAACGGGACCCAGGTCGTTTTTAAAAGGAACCATTTTGCTCTCAAAGGGACATATTTCGCTCTTAAAGGGACCCAGGTTGATCTTAAAGAGACCCAGGTCGCTCTTAAAGGGACCCTGGTCACTTTTAAAGGGACCCAGGTCACTCTTAAAGAGACCCATTTAGAGCGACTTGGATCCCTTTAAGGGTGACTTGGGTACCGTCCCTTTAAGAGCGACTTCGGCACCGTCCCTTTAAGAGCAACTTATGTAATTCCCCTTACACAGCTACTTGGGTACCGTCTCTTTAAGAACGGCTTGGGTACCGTCCCTTTAAGAGCTGCTAGGGTACCACCCCTTTAAGAGCGGCTTGGGTACCGTCCCTTTAAGAGCGGCTTGGGTACTGTCCCTTTAAGAGCGGCTTGTGAACCGTCCCTGCTACATGCCTGCCTCAGCTCTGCTATTTTACTGGCTGAACTCTGCTACTTATAATGGTAAAGATCATTGCTCGGTTACCATGACAATCTTACTCATGTCAGTGAGACAAAATCGTTAAGGACCTTCCATATATTACATCTTCTATTGTCCAATAGTGGACATGTGACTGTGGATGTTGTGATACATTGCCTGACGAGACCTTAGGGTCCCTATTGGCTGCTATATTTCAGCTATTTGCATATGTGCTGTGATTGGCTGTTAGCGGTTAGAGTGTGGCCATTATTTCGATTGGGCCATTATTTTCTATGGGAAATTCGGGGTCATTAAACGTATATTTCTTAAAAACGACAAATCCGATCGAAACGAAAAATAGATAGCACACCTCACACGGCCGAGGGCTTCAAAACGCAGTTTGAACGGAGTCTGTGCGCTAAGCAGTTCGGGCTGTATTACGCGCAGAAAAATGTCTGGAAGAAGAATACGGATTACAATATAGTGCTTTTCAAGCACTATAATTATTCAGTTAGTACCTGCTGTGTTATAGAAAATATGGATTATAAATTAAAAGTTGCACGAAATATTGGGATATTTAAATTCTTCTGTAATTTTGAATTTGTATCTGTGACCCAACTAAAGGGTTGATGAATGTCACAAATCATGTTTTTGAATCTTTGAGAGGTGCAGTTTTTAAATGGGGTAATAAATGGAGGTTTCTGACATATAGCTCTTTCAAATCCATTTCAGAAATGAACTGGTCCCCAATAAAACAGATTTTGGAAATTTCTATAAAAATGGTATAATTTGCTGCTAACTTTCTAAGCTTCTACTTTTTCATGAAAATGTATTAAATTTCATGAAGATTTTATTTTTTTTTACAATGAAAGGTTGAATCTAGTGTCAAAATTTTGCTACTATTATAATGTAAAATATGTCACAAAATAACGATCGCAAAATCACTTGGATGTGTTGAAGCATCATGGAGCAATAACCACATAAGGTCTGGACAAATTTGAAAATTAGGCCCTGGACCTTAACCCTTCGCATCAGCAATCCGTATATATACATTCCTACTGCACATACCCTGTGCAGTAGGAATGTATATATACGTCCCTACACTGACAGGGGCTTTATGATGAGAGCGAGATCGCTGCAGAGATAGCGATCCCGCTCTCATCTGTGTCCAGCACCACAGGTAATGAGAGTCAGCTGCAATCCCGCAGCCGAATCTCATTAACCCCTTAAACGCTGCGATCTACAGCGATCGCAGCGTTTAAGGTGCTCAGTGACAGATCATGCATCTGTCACTGAGTGATCGGGATCGGGGGTCCCGATCGCATGTGCCGACAGGCGGGGGTAAGCTCCTTACCTCTGTCCTGTCGGTTTGTCGATCTATGTGTAGAGTCTGCTCTCAGGCAGGCTCTATACATAGATCGCCGATAAAACTGATCTATGCTATGGCATAGCATAAACCAGTATATGCAATCTAATGATTGCATGTTTTACAGTTAATAAAAGTGTTAAAAAAAAAAAAAAGTGTAGTTTTGAAAAGTATTAAAAAAAACCTTATAAACCCCCTCCCAATAAAAGTTTAAGACCCTCTTGCCCATTATAAAAATATAAATAAACAAACATATTACATATCATAGCATGCGGAATTGTCCGATCTATTAAAATATAACATTATTGTTCCCGCACGGTGAACGGCATAAACGGAAAAAAGAAAAAACTCTCCAGGACTGCTAATTTTATCAAATTATACATTACAAAAAAATGAATAAAGAGCAATCAAAATTTTTCTGTTACACCAATATGATATTAATAAAAACTAGAGATCATGGCGCAAAAAATGACACCTCAACCAGCCCTATAGGTGGAAAAGTAAAAGCGCTATGGCTCTTAGAAAGCGAGGAGGAACATTGCGTTAATTTGACTCGGACTTTTGTGCATTAAAGGGCTCTGTCTTGAAGGGGTTAAAGAAGCAGATCACAAAAAAATATTATTGGCCCCCCTGGTAGGCACTGGCACGTATACTCACCGAAGCTGATCGATGTCCTGTGTGTGGCTTTGTTCCAGTCCCGCAGCGCCGTTTAAATCCGACGCACACTCACATCCGCCTCTGCTGTGACCCCTCTTCTCTGTCCTGTGATTATACGCCGGAACTCTCACGCTTCCATGCATTCTCTATGGAAGCGCGTGACTTCCGGCGTTCAATTACAAGACAGAGAAGTCATTGTTGAACGAAGCCAGCGCCGCAGGACACCAATTAGCTGCGGTGAGTATACGTTCCAGCGCCTACCGGGGGGCAATAATATTTTCTTGTGAACTGCTTCTTTAAAGCGAGTTTGTGCCCACAATCTGACCCCCCCCCCCCCCCCCCCCCCCCAAAACCACTTGTACCTTTGGATAGCTGCTTTTAATCCAAGATCTGTCCTGGGGTCTGTTCGGCAGGTGATGCAGTTATTGTGCTAAAAAACAACTTTTAAACTTGCAGTCCTGTGCCCAATGGCCGGGGCTTAGATTGTGTATGTATTAGGCTGGCACAACTTCTCTGTCCCTCCTCCCCACCCTCCTCATCATTAGGAATGCTCCAGGCAGATTGTCTTCTATTTCTCAGCTGTGTGAATACTGAACATGGGCTGGATCGTTAGGGCATCTGTGCAATGTTCCGACAGAAGAAAATGTTTCAGTGACATTCCTTATGATGAAGAGGGTGGGGAGGAGGAATGGTGCAAAGTTAGGGCCCGGATTCTCTAAGCCCCGGCCATTGGGCACGAGACTGCAAGTTTCACTTTAAGGCCAAAATTAATCTGGTCCTGAAGGGGTTAATGCTCAAATTTATTAAATTTGCCTAGTCAAACCTTCTTAGGCCACATCCACTTTCTAATGTGCGTTTGTAAGAGGAAACAGGACTACTGAAATATCCCTGCTAGATTGTGAGAAACTAGTTCACAGAACCTGAAAGCCAATGTACCATCACAGGTACTGAATTTGTTTTTTTTCTTTGCAGTACCTGCTTGGAGCTGATGCCGGAATCTTGGTCCTTTTTTTCAAAATACCGTCTGGTTCCCGCACTGCTCTTCTGCTTGATTCTAATCAAGGCGTATCACCGAGCGGAGGGGTTATGGTCACATTGGGGTGCTCCAGGTCTGCCTCCAGTGCTCAAGCAGAAGACAGCACCGAGCATGGAAACTGGGTGGCGCTTTGAAGAAAGGACCATGCCACTGGCTTCCTTGGGCTGAGCAGGCACTGCAAAAAATGTTGTTTAACCTGCTATGGTACATTCACTTTAACACCAGAATCCACTTATGGGAAGACCACTTTAGTTGAATATATTTTTTTTCCTGAAATTCTTGTTGCATTTTTTTTTTCTGTTAAGCAAAATAAATATTTAATTTTTTTTTTTAGGGAGTCTTTGGGTGTCGTTCTGCATAAGGATTCTAAGTGGCATCAGCAATGGAAGGACTTCAGAGATAACAATGTAGTATTTAATAGTAAGTTTGCAGTGTAAAGTGCTTTTGTTTCAAAGTGCATCCAGTTTCTCAGGACCACATTGCAACATTAGTGGCCCCATGTTTTCATGTCATATTGTGGGGTTTTCCTTGATTTAAAAAAAAAAGTTGACTACAATGTGTGAATAGACCCTTCATTCTTAAAGGGAACCTGTCACCCCCCGTGCCGGGGTGACAGGCTCCCGACCCCCCGCTACAGCCCCCTATACTCACCTGATCCCGCCGGGTCCCGCTTCTGGATCCGGTCGAGTCACGGAGATATCAGCCGCTGCAGCCCGGCGCGCACGCTGAGAGTTGAGTCCAACGCTCATAGAGAATGACAGGAGAGTCCAGCGCTCCGTCATTCTCTATGAGCGTTGGACTCCTCTCTCAGCATGCGCGCCGGGCTGCAGCGGCTGATATCTCCGTGACCCAACCGGATCCAGAGGCGGGACCCGGTGGGATCAGGTGAGTATAGGGGGCTGTAACGGGGGGTCGGGAGCCTCTCACCCCGGCACGGGGGTGACAGGTTCCCTTTATGGTGTTGTGGAGGGTAGCCATGTAGTAATTTTTCAGTACAAATCATGTGATTGATTCTTCACGTACCTTAAAGTGTCACTGTAGTGTGTATATATAGATAGATATAGATAGATAGAGAGATAGAGAATTTTTTTTTTTTTTTTTGCAGAAATCAATAGTACAGGCAATTTAAAAATAACTTTCTAATTGGGTTTATTAGGCAAATATTCCATTATCTGCGTTCAATAAGACTTTCCCCAGGTCCCCCCCTCTCTATCATTTTCTGCTCATTATCAGGAAATTTTGACTCTTTTTCATCAGACGTGCCCTGTGTAACCTATGGAGAGGGGAGGAGGTAGATTAGTCGGCAGCAGAGAGCAAAGGATTACACAGTGGGACCTGTGTGAAAGCCGGTATTCAGAGGTCAGAGAGGTCAGTGCTGACTTCAGAGGAGATAGCCCGGTGATGTAGCTGTACATTAACTCTTTGTTGTCCTGTTTTGGTGTCTTATCTTCCTCAACCCCTCCCCTCTCCTTAAGAGAATCATGAAGACAGGGGGGGGGAGAGCTTCAAACTGCTTTTTTTTATTATAAAAATGCATTTTTCGACTAATACACCCAATTACAAAGTTTCGCCTGTACTATGGATTTCTGCAAAAAAAATTAAAAATTTAAACGACAGTGACACTAAGTATTTCTATGCCAACATGCATAGATAGCATGTTTTTTTGCCATTATTTTACCCCCTATAAAAGTCTATGGCAGGAAAACACCACTTTATCCAAATCACAGCATGCTCTAATTGTTAAAACTGCCAGTGAGGCTAAAAAACACCATGAGGGTGTGGTGTTTTATATTTCCCTTCTGAATCAGAGTAGTTTTTTTTCACCATGAATTCACTTAGAGTAAAGCCCCTATTACACGGAACGATTATCGTTTAAAAATTCGCTAAAACGATCGAAATGAACGATAATTATCTGTCTGTGTAATAACACCCAAAGATGAAACGACGAATGAAAAATCCATTAATTTTTGTCTTTCAACATGTTGAAAAGTTATCATTGGTAGCTCGCTGATCGTTCGTATATTTTGTGTAATATCTTGCTAAAAAGCATGTGCATCTTATACTCAGGAGACCGAGCGGCCCGACACTGTCAGACCGCTATGACTACTTCCCTAATTGTCAGGCACATTGCTGGTTCGCCGCTGTGCAGCTACCTTCAGGAGAGGAACCTGGAGGTGATGTGCATGCTGATAATTCAGAATCGCATTAGGACTGGCTTTTAATACTTTTAATATCCTAAAATCACTAAATTACAATGCCAAATATACGTGCTGGCAGCAGGTTGCTTTGAGTGAGGGTTCCGCTGCGGTCCCTTCGAATGAGGGGCTTAATAAGCTTTTGAGATGGGACCCAGATGTCTTGAACATCAATGTTGCGGGAACCGGCTAACCGCTTGCAGATGATCTCGAGCAGTGTTCAAACCTCCCCACAGGTCGCTCCCCACAGCCAAAAGTACAGCACTCAGATGCCATTACAGAGCACCCAGCCTCCACATAAGCATGAGCTACAAGGTACACTGCTTCATACAAGTAATCACCCACAAGTACTTTCAGTACCCCATCCACAGGAACTTTCTGAACTCCCAGCATCATTACAAGAACCCCAGGGATTATATTACCTAACAAAGCTGCCATCTATGCAGGACATTATTTCATGCAGGACATTATGGCAAACTCATTAGAGTTTTTACAGAGGGGACATGACTGCATGAAGCCGCTTCTCCTCATCATACCCCTAGTCAGCTGCCACATGCAACCATTTGTACTCCACAAGCTGATTACTTTCATGGCTTCACTTCCTCACCTCCCATGCAAGGGAATTACACACTCTCATAACAAGAGCAACAGAAATTAAATGGAGCTACCAGATTTACAGACTTTTAACTCCTTGCTTGCCAAACCTCCACAACACATAGAACACATAGTACCGGCCAGGATGAATTTCACTGACACCGGTCGTTCTGTGACATGGCCTGTGTCTTACTGTGTGTGAACCCGGCCATAAAGTGTAAAAAAAAACAAAAAAACATCCTCCAATAAAAGTTTAATTCACCCCTTTGCCATTATGCAAATAAAAATGTAAAAAAAAAAAAGTAATAAGACTGAGAATTTCTTGGCAGGCTGAAATCCACTATCAGCTCTTTTTGCCACTACTCACGCAAATGACCTGCGTTATGACAAATGACAAATACATTGGGAGGCTCTCAAATGTGTTGTGTAGGGTGTACACAGACAGCATGGAGAGAGATTTAAAAAGAAAGCTTGCTTTCCTCTCTCCAAGAGTGAAAGCGTAACTGTAATTTTTTTTTTTTTTTGCAGAAATCAGTACTATAAGCGATTTTAAGAAACGCTATAATAGGTTTTATTAGGCAAAAAATCTTCTTTACTCAAAAAGCAATTTCCAAGCCTCCCCCCCCCCCCCCCTCACTTCTTATCTGTGCATTATCAGGTAAATCCATCTTCATTACAAAGAAGCCAGTGAAGACCAGTTCTGCTGTGTCCATTATATCCCTATGGAGAGGGAAGGGGAGGGGCTGAGGGAGATGAGCGAGCAGGAAGAGGAGACATGAAGGTCAGCTGTTTGTAGACTGTCTGGCCACCTAAAACGATGGATTCAGGGGTCAGAAAGGTCAGTGCTTATCTAGGAACTTGCTGAAAGACGATTGCAGGGTGTTGTGCTGTGCAGGACTGCTCTGTGCTCACTCACTGCTCTCAGCCCCTCCCCTCTCTGTAGCCACATAATGGACACGAAAATCCTGCTTCTTCTGAAGTCGGGGGGAGCTAGGAAAACAGCTTTTTCAGTACAGAAGGAAAGCCTTTTGGTAAATAAAACCTATTAAAGAGTGTATTAAAATCGCTTGTATTATAGATATTTATTGTTTTCAGAAAAATGACCCTGAAATGACAGTTACTCTTTAAAGCCAAGACACAAGGTTACCATGGATAATTAGACACACAGGGATTTTATAAAAAGCCAACATGATATTAAACTGTTGCCTTCAGGCAAATTTGTCCTAATAATTTTTATAAATGGGGCAATAAATTGGGTAGATTGCTGGCATGTGCCCTGGAAGACAAATGTCCTTCTGGGCGACTATCACATATGACAGAAGAAATATTGGCTGCATTCTGTAATTCTGTATAGAACTATATAACCTATATAGAACTTCCCACCCTCTCAGAATAGCTAGCATCTATGGCACTTTTAAAATCCCAGTGCAAACTCTAGTGGCTTTAGGTGACCTCTTTACTTCTAAAGACCTTTCCCTGGCCATTTCTCTATTACTCCCTGCGAAAAGCCAACATCCAGATGGTTGTACAGCCAAATTATTCAAAACCTTGCTACCAGATTTAACACCATTTTTACTATCTTGTTTTGATTCGGTCTCAAATGACTCCCTCTTTGGCCCCTCTTTCTTACAGGCGCACATCACTCAGGATGGAGGCCTACAGATCACCTTGGAAGCTATATTAAGGGTACAAACCCAGTTGACGTATTTGCTGCGTGAATCAGTCTTAAAAATAAGCAGGCAAAACGCAGGTTGGCTTTATACAATTGTTCTGCGTTAAAATACGCAATTGCGTATTTTTGAAGCGTGAAGCTTGTTGTTAGCATAGCATCAGTTGTTAACAACCTGTGCGAAAAACGCATGTAGCTTCACGCTTCAAAAATACGCAATTGCGTATTTTAACGCAGAACAATTGTATAAAGCCAACCTGCGTTTTGCCTGCTTATTTTTAAGACTGATTCACGCAGCAAATACGTCAAGTGGGTTTGTACCCTTAAAGGGAATCTGTCAGCTCCTGGGCCCTACCTAAGGTGCTTACAGTGTGCTGTAGCTGGCAGCCCCCAGTGAGCATGGTGCCTTTTTGGTAATTTTCTGTGCAGTGGATTATGTACAATCTTATGTCTCCTACTGTACTAAAGAGTCACAGAGCAGTTGTTCGTGCCACACTCTGGCATGCATCCTCCTCCCTCTTCATAAATAATCAATGCTGCCCAGCCTCCTGCTCGCTCAGCTGTCAGATTGCAGATCAGTCCTGTGTAGGCAGCTTATGTCTGAAAGAAACTCTCAGGTATAATTGAATCCCTTCTACCTAAAGTGTTGGAGCTGTGGTCTATGTGGCAAATATTGGACGTTGTTATAAAATAACAGTAATTATTTGCTATTAAATGACAGCCATCCACTCAATTTCAAGTGTGTGAACATAGCCTTTCTGTGTTTTCAATCCACTTCTGGTTTGGTTGTTTGGTTTGGGGGGGATGACAGGTTTCCTTTTAAAAATTTATACAATAATGAGAAAAAAAAAGACAACTATTTAATTTCCATCAGGGGATTCGAACCAGAGAATGAACTATGAACTGCTGGCAGGTCTCTTGGTGAGTTACCCCTACACCACAGCTCCAACACTGTAGGGAGAAGAGATTCAATTATACCTGAGTGTTTTTTTCAGACATAAACTGCCTACAGAGGACTGATCTGCAATCTGACAGCTGAGCGAGCAGGAGGCCGGGCAGCATTGATTATTCATGAAGAGGGAGGAGGATGCATGCCAGAGTATGGCACGAACAACTGCTCTGTGACTCTTTAGTACAGTAGGAGACATAGGATTGTACGTAATCCCCTGCACGGAAAATTACCAAAACGACACCATGCTCACTGGGGGCTGCCAGCTACAGCACACTGTCAGCACCTTAGTTAGGGCCCAGGAGCTGACAGATTCCCTTTAATAAATCCTGGGTGAACCTGTATTTCACAAAGTGAAATTTGAGAGAGTGCATCAGGCCCAAAAACCTAAAAATGCTAGAGGTGCACTGCGTGATGTCATTTGTTGTGTGCAGGATTTCACTCTCAAAGAAAGGGTCATGTTGAACTTTGGGTTCAATGGGTCTCTAATCCAGCTTTTTCCAGACCTGTCTTAGATTACCCTACAGAAGAGGAGAGACCTATGTTCGCTACTGTACCCTGAGAGACAAACAAGTCATGTATACAGCTTCCTCCCTCCGAGCACGCCGACAGGCAGAGCGCGGTGACTAGATACGGGCAGGAAGCTGCCCAGATGACTACCTCCCCGCCGCTGCCTGTCATGTGCCCAGGGGATTAAAGTCCTTTTTTTGGGTATACAGCTACTGCTGCGGCCAGTACGTGCTGCGGCTGCTGCAGGAGCTGCATACAGCAGTTCAGGGAACCATATCAGCCCGATTGTGCTGATTGGTTCCCTTTAAAATGAGCCACCAGTGCAACTAGGCGGTAGGGAAAACAAATCATATGCTGGGCTGTATAGCTAGAGGTATAACCAATAGGAAGAGGAAGACTGTGATTCTGCTGTATAAAGCTTTAGTGAGACCACATCTGGAATACTGTGTTCAGTTCTAGAGATCTCACCTAAAAAAAAAATTTGATAAAATGTAATAGGTCCAAAGACTGGCTGGAAAAATGGTGGAGACTGTGAGGCATAAAACATAGGATTTGAATCTGTATAGTCTAGAGCAGTGTTTCTCAAACTGTGTTGCTTAGTTGTCGGTGAGGCCCATCTGGGGAGACAGTTTTCACAAAAGTGACTATGATCTGTACAGTCCTTTTGCTGTTTGCAACAATCTCCATTTTACCAACATTATTTTTTTTTCTACTTCTTAGTATACAGAGCTTAGAAGACAGGTGAAAGGTAGCCCTAGCATTATTTTCAGCTAAATTGGACTTCCACCTCAGATGGTGAGATCTGCTTGGTCTGCCTGTTGAGGCCCAAGCATTGCTTTGATGTGTTGAGTGAGGCTCCAGTAGAAAACATTTGAGAAGTGCTGGTTGAGAGGAAAGGGGGCACATGATCGAAACCTTTAAATATGTTAAGGACTAAATAAGAGGGAAGTGTCTTTAGAAAAACACTGAACTCAAGAACAAGGGGATACAGTTAGAAATTAGTAGTTGAGGGATAGATGAAAAGCATTGTGTGAAAAAATTACTTTACTGAAAGAGTAGTATATGCTTGGAACAAACTTCCAGCAGATGTGGTTGGTAAATCTGAAATAACAGGAAAAATATGTTTATGTCAGGCATGTTTAAATTCTAATATAATAAGAAAGTAATTACTAAAAGGGCGAACTAGATGGACAAACTTTTTCTGCCGACACTCCTCTATGTTTCTATGTTTGGCTATGTTCACACTACTAATAAATGTGTATTCAATCAGCGTCTGTTCTTTACTCAAAAATTGTTGTTTGAACATAGCCTCTAACATACAGGCTGCAGAAACAAAATTAAGCAAAAGACCTACAACCCTTAACCTCCCCTTTCCGGCCCTTTTTGGCTGACAGAGTCCTGCACATTGGTCAAGGAGGTTCTGGTGAGTGAGAACTTGTATCTGGCTGTGGCAATTATCATAAAGTGGATAAGTGAGGCTGATGTTGCCATCCACTTTTTTTTAGTATACAATATTTAGTTATTTGACTTCACCTTTTAGAAATAACACCTAATGTTTGCCTTATAACGATTTACATAAACTAATCCTATTTTGTCTCTAAATAGGATTTTTTGAAATGAAGATGAAATATGATGAAAGTGATAATGCGCTTATCAGAGCATCACGCACAATCACAGACAAAATCAGTGACCTTTTTGGTAAGAAAAATGTATTTCGTAACGTTTTTAGTGTTCGTAGTACAGTAGCTTTTATGTGAATGTATTATTTTGCATTCATTTGCAGTGATGTACAAATTTATATTTACAGAAAAATGTCAAGGGCTATGTTCACACAACGTTATATTTAAGTAAAGAACGGGCGCTGATTGCAATGGAATCAGAATCCTTTTCTTTACTGCAGGGGCGGCAAGTCAATTAAGGAACATGTTAAATGCAGCCCGGCGGCCGGCAGCTTGACAACTGATTTTTTTAACCTCTTAAGGACATATGCCGTACCCGTACGGCATATGTCCGCAAGAGGAGTTCAGAGGGGGGCAGCGCCGCGACCCCGCTCTGAACTGCTGCGATCACGACTGCATGACAGCTGCATCTAACAGTGTTATTTGCAGACCATAGCAATAGAGCACCGATCCATGAGATCCCTAATAAAAGTCGGAATAACCCCCTTTTCCCATTTTATAAATAAAAATAAATAAATAACTATATATACATGTTTGGTATTGCCGCATGCGTAATCGCGAGAACTATTTAATGATCTCGCATGGTAAACGGCATAAGCACAAAGACCCGCCAAAGTGCATAAATTGCGCATTTTTCATCGCATCAAATCCAGAAACATTGTAATGAAAAGCGATCAAAAAGTCGCATATACGCAATCAAGGTACTGATAGAAAGAACACATCATGGCGCAAGAAATGACAGCTCAATCAGCCCCATAGACCAAAGGATAAAAGTGTTATAAGCCTGGGAATAAAAAGGAGATCCATCTCACCACACCTGCTATCCTTTCACCTGTCCGGTGCTCGGCAGTGCAAGCTTCACCCAGAAATAGTTGTAGAAAGCCAGCAATCCAGGAAATTATCCACTAAAATTTTATTGACGTCTTCACATAAAATCTGATTTAACAGCAGTAGCTGACATGTTTCGGCCACCAGGCCTTACTCATAGCTCATAAGCCTGGGAATAGAGCAATTTTAAGGAATGTTTTTTTTCTGTAGAAGGTTTTATTTTTATTTTTTTAAGTTATCAAATAATACAAAAGTTATGCAAGTTACATATCGTTTTAATCATACTGACTTAAGGAACATATTTAACATGTTAGTTTTTCCATAGGACAAACAGCGTAAAAACGAAAAAAAAGAATTGAGGGTTTTTTTTTTCAATTTCACCGCGCATATATTTTTTTTCTGATTTCGCAGCATATTTTATGCAAAAATTAAGTCGCCATTGCAAAGTACAATTAGTGATGCAAAAAATAAGGGCTCATGTGGGTTTTTAGGTGAAAAATGCAAGTGCTATGGCCTTTTAAACACAAGGAGGAAAAAAACGAAAAAGCAAAAATGAAAATTGGCTCCGTCCTTAAGAGGTTAAAGTCTCACTGTCGTTATATTTTTCAAAATCTAAATCAACAGTACATGTGAAATTAAAGTGACACTGTCAACCCCTATTTGCATTTTGACTGCTCTCCACAGGTGTAAAGGGTAAATGTTACAGCTTTCATTACTTATTTTATATCACACCTCATGGTGTTTGTTCTGGTATAAAGTCGTTTTTATCACCTGTGGATTGGTATATGTGGGCGGAATTCCGTCGCCTGTACGCGCTCAGTCATGCCTTTCCGCCGGCTTAATAGACACCATTCTATGGGCTGGCTGAGTCCACATTTCGCCGAAAGAATTGTCACGTCAATGCGGAATCAGCCAGCTCATAGAATGGTGTCTATGGAGCCGGCGGTAAGGCGCGCGGCTGTGAGCGCGTACAGGCGACGGAATTCTGCGGAATTTATCTGCGAGAATTCCGTAGTCTGAACCCGCCCTCATGCAGTTGCGGTGGGAGGTGAGGAGGGACAGAGATGTTGTGCCAGCCTAATGCATATACAAATGTAAGCCCCGGCCGTTAGACACAGCACTGCAAAAAGTTGTTTTTAGGAGAATAACTGCATCACCTGCCGAACGGACCGCAGGACAGATCTTGGATTAAAAGCAGCTATTTGAAGGTACAAGTGGTTTGGGGGGGTCAGATTGTGGGTACAGAGTCGCTTTAAAAACATAGATTATGAAGGAGAAAATGACCATCTAGTCTGCTCTTCTCCAGCAGAGGAAAAAGGCATGAAAGGCATACCAGTGGTCATTAAAGAGTTAAAGGGGTTATCCAGTAAAAAAAAAAATCAAATCTGATGTCAGAAGTTACAGATTAGTAAATTACTTTTATTTAAAAATCTCCAGTCTTCCAGTACTTATCAGCTGCTGTATGTGCTGCATGAAGTTCTCTCAAGTCTAACACTGCGCTTTTTGCTGCCCCCTCTGTCCATCTCAGGAACTGTCCAGAGCAGCAGCAGATCCCCATAGAAAACCTCTCCTGCTCATGTACTATTTCTTATGGGTTCTGCTGATTACAGGAAACAAGCTTCATATAATATAGTGGAGACTGTCATCTGTAATCAGCTGGACTGTGCACAAGGTCTGGGAGTGATGCTTCACCTGACTGTTACTTTCAGAGAGAGACCCTGACCAAGCTAAACCTCTCATATGTCAAAAGTTCATTTAAATAACAGTTAACACTTTAAAGACTGCAAATACTGACAATCAATGGTTACGGCAGGACATTGCAGTGATTGGCTGAGCAGGTTGTCAGCGAGCCAGGACCAGGAGAGGCAGATGGGAAAGCACCAGTCTTTTCTCTTTTAACCCCTTGCCGCAAAATGACGTTTGGGAAACGTCATGTAAAGCAGGTAGTTCCCGACGTTTCCCAAACGTCATGGTTTCCCTGCCTCCCCCCGCTGTCCCTAACGGTGATCGGGCAGCAGGAGGAGGCTGTGTCACACAGCATCCTCCTGCTGCCACTGCCTGGAGGGGAGCCGCGCTCCCCCCGGGCAGTTAACCCCATAAACGCCGCGGTCAATGCGACCGCAGCGTCTATGGGGAGATTCAGTGTCCCCCGCCGATCAGATCGCTGCCTCCCCCCACCGCCACTCAATATGTGTCCCCCGGCCCCCTCCCCTCGTCCCCCGATACCGGCGGATCGCCGCTACTACCGTTTTAGCGGCGATCCGCCGGTACCGGGCATTACCGGCGCCGCCGATAGCTTTCATCTCCCCCCACCGTGAATCCAGGGTGGGGGGAGATGAAAAATGTCCCCTCAGACCCCAGATCAGCCCCCCGATCAGACCCCAGATCACCCTACCCGGGCGGCCATCAGATCCAAGATGAATTAGTGATCAAAGCCCCATGCTCTCCGCCACCGGAGGTAGCGGAGAGCATGGGGCAGTGATCGGGGACCCCCCCCCCCCGTGTGGTCCCGGAGCAGGCGATCGGCGGTATATACTATATACCGCCGATCGCCTGTTCCCAGTGCTGATCAGCACTTTTCACTTAAAAAGTGATAAAAAGTGTCACCGTTCCCCCCCCCCCCCCCCAAGTCACCCCTCCCACCCCACATACATTACCTGATCCAGGGAGGTCCGTCCTCCTCGACGTCCAGGCTGATCCTGAAGTGCGCATGCGCTCCAGAATCAGTTATCTCGGAAAATTTAAAGTGACCAATTTGGTCTCTGTCACTGAACTATGATTACTGTGATAGAAAATATCACAGTAATCATAGAAATACAGTGAAAATAAATGTATAAAGTACAAAAAGTAAAAAAAACATGCAAAAAAATAAAACACACACTTATTATAGTAATAATTGCAGTTTACTTCCAGATTACCCCTAACCCCCCTCCAAATTACCCGTTACCACCGCAGGTTGCCCATATCCACCCCAGGTTGCCCGTAACCACCACAGGTTGCCCGTATCCGCCCCAGATTGCCCGTATCCGCCCCAGATTGCACGTAACCGCCCCAGATTGCACGTAATCACCGCACGTTGCCACTAACCACCGCACGTTGCCCATAACCACCGCACGTTGCCTATAACCACCACACATTGCCCATAACCACCGCACGTTGCCCATAACCACCGCACGTTGCCTGTATCCACCCCAAATTGCCAGTGAGCCCCTCCAGATGGTCCGTAAGCAGCCCCGATTGCCCGTAACCCCCATATTGCACGTAACCACCGCACGTTGCCTCTAACCACTGCACGTTGCCTCTAACTCACACACGTTGCCAGTGACCCCCTCCAGATTGCCCGTAACCACACCAGATTGCCGTGACCACCCTAAATTACATGTACCCACCCCTGATTACCTATAAGCACTTCCGTTTATCCGTAACCACCCCAGATTGTCTGTAACCACCCCATGTTGCCCGTAACCACCGCAGATTGTCTGTAACCACCCCATGTTGCCCATAACCACCGCAGATTGTCTGTAATCCCCCCAGGTTGCCCCTTATCACATGCAATTCCCCGCACGTTGCCCCCGACCACCGCACGCTGCCCCCGACCACCGCACGCTGCCCCCGACCACCGCACGCTGCCCCCGACCACCGCACGCTGCCCCCGACCACCCCAAATTGCCAGTGACCCTCTCCAGATTGCCCGTAACCAAGCCAGATTGCCTGTAACCACCCCAAATTACCTATAAGCACTTCAGTTTATCCATAACCACCCCACGTTGCCCGTTACCACGCTACGTTGCCCGTTACCACCCTACGTTGCCCGTTACCACCCTACGTTGCCCGTTACCACCGCACGTTGCCCATAACCACCGCACGTTGCCCATAACCACCGCACGTTGCCCATAACCACCGCAGATTGTCTGTAACCCCCCCAGGTTGCCCCTAATCACATGTAATTCCTACCAGATTGCCCCCGACCACCGCACGTTGCCCCCGACCACCGCACGTTGCCCCCGACCACCCCAAATTGCCAGTGACTCTCTCCAGATTGCCCGTAACCACCCCAAGTTACAGGTTCCCATCCAAGATTACCTATAAGCACTTCAGTTTATCCGTAACCACCCCACGTTGCCCGTAACCACCGCAGGTTGCCCGTAACCAACGCAGGTTGCCCATAACCACCCCAGATTACCCGTAACCACCCCACATTACCTGTAATCTCATTTTTTTATTGTATTTTAGTAACTGCGCTATTCTAATAACCATTACTAGCTGCGGTTTTGCTCCAGCAAATTGGCGCTCCCTTCCTTCTGAGCCCTGCTGTGTACCCATACAGTGGTTTATGCCCACATATGGGATACCGTTCTACTCAGAAAAAGCTGCGTTACAGATTTTTGGGTAAGTTTTTTCTCCCATTCCTCGTGAAATTGAGAAATTTTAAACTAAGCGAACATATATTGGAAAAATTAGAGTTTTTCGTTTTTACTGTCTTATTTTTAATACTTTCCTCTAATACCTGTGGGGTCAAACCGCTCACTGCAGCCTAAAAAAGCCTAAAAACAGCCTAAACTGTAAAAAAAAAAGCCTAAAAAAGTAAAATATGTTTCCCAAATTATGCCAGAATAAAGAGGACATATTGGTAATGTGATTTAGTAACTAATTTATGTGCTATGACTTCCTTTTTTAGAAGCAGTGAATTTTAGAAGTTCATAAAATGCAAAATTTTCAAATTTTTCATGATATTTTGATGTTTTTCACACAAAGTAGTGACCAAATTTTGCCACTAATATAAAGTGCCATATGTGACGAAAAAACTATCTCACTGAGCTATAAGCGCATAAAGTGAGACAGGTCAGATTTTAAAAAATGAGCTTGGTCATTAAGGCCAAAACAGGCTTTAGAGGCAAGGGGTTAACATGTTGAAAGACAAACGACCGTGATAGCAGAGATCTGATGCTGTTGCTCCGTGGAATAGGAGCAGCAGCAGCAGACCGCCACTATCCTCTATAGGCTGCCTGGATGATCTAGCGATCAGCGATCGAGGAACAAGGAGCAAGGAGCAAACAAGCGCTGACAGCGCTCGTTTGCCCCTCTGTTTCCCTGTGTAATAAGGGCTTTAAGGTGTAATCTGCCACCATAATATGTACTAGGAAAAGAGAGAGAACACCATATGGCGCACATAGCGTATTACTGCAGAACAAATGTGTGCAGAGAAGTGTCTGTACCTGCTGTTCACCTTGGGCGGTCTTGCTACAAGCCCAACGCCGCCAGTCACTTTAGTGGTGGTTTATACAGCATGATGCTTTTTCAATGGAACCAGGAGACTCGGTACAATAATTCAGCAGCAGAGACAGCAGTAAAGTAGTGAAAAATCTTTAACTTTCTTCACACCCTTCTGCGTGACGTTTCGGCTTTACTCTTGACTTTCTCGGGGCGAAAACTGAAACATCGCGCTAAAGGGTGTGAAGAAAGTCACAAGTTTTTATACTACTTAACTGCTGTCTCTGCTGCTGCTTTTTTGAACCGTCCTGAATGGAGTGCAGTCAGATGAGGGGGGCATTATCCTACCTGTGTCTGCTGCTGCTTATATCTTTATTTTTGGAGTCGGTACAATATCACGGATGGGGACAAAGCTGAACTTACCCACAATCCCGGTCCAGCCTCCTAAAGGTAGATTTTCTGACTTGTGCTGGTGCTGTGCTGGACAGCTCAATATTTTTGTCGTTTACATGACTGCCTTCTGTCTGTGAGCGCACAGATGGCTGGGATACACAGGACTTCCTGTTATCCGTCTGTTTCCTGTTTCTTGAGAAAAAATACAGATTGTGCCGTGTTTTCCATGATGATAAAAAAAAAATAATATATGTTAATTGCAAACTTACTTTATATCACATCTGTTAATTTAGATTTTGAAAGTTATAGCGACATTGACACTTTAAAGTTTAACTGTCATTTAAAACAACTTTGCAGAAATCATTCGCACAAGCAATCATAAAAAAAAACTATTAGGCAGAAGAGCTTCCTTCTGTACCGACAAGTCTGTTTTCTTACCTCCCCCCACTTCTTATCTGTTTATCATCGAGACATAGTTGTCTACATTACAGAAAAGCAAAGTAAGGACAGGTTTGCAGTGTCCACTATAGCCTATGAATGGGATGGGAAGGGGGATTAGAAGAGGAGAGAACCAGCCCATGCCGTTTGCAGTATAAGAGCCAGCACAGAACAACATTCTCCAATCTTATCAACTTTCCAGACCAGCACTGAACAGTCTGACCTATAAATTCAGCCAGACAGTCTACAAACATGCACGGGCTGGTTCTCTTCTCTTCCTGTTGGAGAACAGCTTTGTGATTACAGAAGCAAGCTGTTTTGCCTAATTACAGAGTTGCTTAAAATTGCTTGTTCTAGTGATTTCTGTTTGAAGTGACAGTTACACTTTAATGTACCACAAATTTAGTAGAAAAAATGGCTGCACATCTACATGTTAAGCTTTTTGGCAAAATAACCTTAGCTATTTAGGTTAGTTACACATTTAGGGTATATTCACACGAACGGGCTCGCAGCGAGATTCTCGCTGTGAGTCCGGCAGGTCCTGGCAGTTCCCATACACTACATACTTGCTGCGGTCTAAACGACCGCAGCGAGTATGTAATTCTGCCGCCCTTAACCCCTTCTGCTCCCTCCCGGCTCCCCCGCTGTAAGCATACATTACCTGTCCTTGCTGCACGGGTCCGGCGTCCTGCTCTCCCGTCCGGCCAATCAGTGTGTTGCCCAGCTGCAGCCACTGATTGGCCGGACGGGAGAGCAGGACGCCGGACCCGTGCAGCAAGGACAGGTAAAGTATGCTTACAGCGGGGAAGCCGGCCGGGAGCAGAAGGGGTTAAGGGCGGCAGAATTACATACTCGCTGCGTTCGTTTAGACCGCAGCAAGTATGCAGTGAATGGGAACTACCAGGACCTGCCGGGCTCGCAGCGAGAATCTCGCTGCAAGCCCGTTCGTGTGAATATACCCTTAAATCTATGACTCTGGCAAGTGGTCTTGTATGTGTAGTAGAATACTTCACACTTGGTCTGTTGAAATGTACATTTTTCACTTTGGTTTTGAGCTTGCTCCTGTTTCTCCTGGCACTGGTATTTTCTAATATTTTTATTTATTTTACAGATAAAATTCAGAAATTGCTGTGACCTGAATTAAAAGTAAATATTATACTTTGTACCCTTTTTTGTTTTTTAGGGGGGGTGTTTTCTAAAACTGAAATGTCAGAGGTTTTAACAGAAATTGTGAAGGTTGATCCAAACTTTGATAAGGATGCATTTTTAAAAATGTGTGAAAAGGATATAATTCCAAACATTCTGGAGGTAAAATATATTTCTTTTTTCTAATGCTATATATTAATTAAAAGGCATGGAAGACAAGAATGAAATATTTGGTATGATAAAGAAGCCCTGGCCTTAAAATACCTGTGGAAATTAAAGGGGTTATCCAGTGCTACAAAAACATGGCCACTTTCTTTCAGAGTCAACACGACTCTTGTCTCCAGTTCAGGTGCAGTTTGCAATTAAGCTCAGGGCCGTTTCTAGCACCGTGCAGGCCAGGCCACTGCACGGGGCGCTGACAGCTAGGGGGTGCCCTCCCTCACCACACACACACAGAGCATCAGTGACGTTCTGCACAGAGCAGCAGGCTCTAATGTGCCCCCACACACAGCACCTGGTTCCTGGGGGCTCCTTTGTGGCCTGGGACTAAACTGAAGAGGATAGAGGAGGCAGCAAGGTCTTCCCCACGTTCCCCCCTGCGGCTCTGAAGAGCATCCAGCACACAGGCAGCAGCTCCTGTGTGAGACCGTCTCCTCCCCCGACCCGGCCTACACACAGCTGAAGAGAGTGTCCCTGTAAGTGCTGCTGCTGTCTGGAGGGGGAGAGGGGGGGTGACTGTGGGGGATCAGCAGTACAGTATTGGGGTGTATGTAATTGTGGGGGGTTGATGGGCAGCTTCATACCCCAGAGTCTATACTTTCTTATCTTTCTCATCCTTTCCACCTTATCTCAGGAGCCTCTGCAGCTTCAGTCGGGAGGAGGGGGTGGGGGTGGATTATTAGCATAGGACCTCTGCCTGATGGTTTAACCCTTTCTAGACTGCACCCAGCTACAAAAAGTTACTGCACTATATTTGTGTGTGAAGAGTTCAATGTGCAAAGGTATGTGTGATGTCCTATGGTATGTATAGTGTGCTGCTAATGCTCTATGTATGTGTGATGTCTTATGTCATGTATAGTGTGCTATTTGTGTTGTGTGATGTCCATACTGTGTAGTATACTAGCGTGTGTGTGTGTATATATATATATATATATATATGTATATATGTGTGTGTGTGTGTGTATGTATGTAAGTACATATCTATTGATCTGTCTGTATATATACTTAATACGTACCGGATTCGCAGCGGATTTCACGCTGCAAGTCTGGTAGTGTGATTTTCAATAGGGTTACATATCCGCAGCAGAACTTACATTCCCCTGCGAGTATGTAACCCAGCCCCTTTAACCCCCTGCTGCCCGCAGCATACGTTACCTCGGTCGATCCCGCTCAGCCAATCAGTGCACGGCCCCGCTGCAGTCACTGATTGGCTGAGCAGGACTGATCCTCACATGCAGCGGCGGCACTGAGCAGGTAATGTATGCTGGGCTGGGGGGTGTTAAAGGGGCCGGGTTACATACTTGCAGCGGGATGTAAATGCTGCTTTGGGTATGTAATAAGCTGCTGAAATGAAGTCTATTATTTTGGCGCATGAAACAAGCAGATAGCCGGGAACTAGTCTTTTGGGCTGTGACTAGTCACCGCTCTCTGCCTCTCTGCGAACTCTGCAGGATGACTGATAGGAAAAGAGGTCGGTTAGAAGCCTCTTTTCCTGTCAATCATCTCAGAACACATCATTTTTTTAACGTGCACAAAATTGTCTACCACGATTTTGTGTACGTTTTTTTTTTTTATAATGGAAGTCTGTGGAAAAACTAATCAAAATAAATGCACACAAGTGCAAAAACGTTGCGTGTACCCAGCATTAGTAAATTCAGTGGGACTTGCACCTGCTCCAGAGGAGGTGTAAGGGGAGGGGGGCTCTTTTTTCAGAGTCGCCCTGTAGCCAAAATGGCCTAGTAACTTCCCTGATTAAGCTCAATTCACTTCAATAGAACTAAGTAGCAAAACCACGCCCAAGCAGGAGACAAGAGTTGGGCTGTCTCTGGAAGAAAGTGGCAATGTTTTTGTAGCACTGGATAACCCCTTTAAAAGACTGTCAACAGGGTTGTAATTAAGGTCATGGCTAGATACTGCTAGTTATCATAATTCTCAGCACACTTTTTTTTTTGGCAGGGTTACAGTGCAGAAAAATAAGCCGTTTGTTAGCACCTTTCAGCACCACGTTGTATAGTTGCGTCATGGTGTCTGTAAAGGGGGATAGAGTGGGGAGTCACGCCCTATAGCTAAAAAAACACACATTATAAGGATCAGAATATAACAATTTTAACACTTTTTTGGTTTATGTTTTACATTTTTATTTTTTTATTTTTTTTATAATTTTATTTTTTCCCATTCACAGGATGTGTACATAGTACTAAAATATTACAAAAAAATGAAAGAAAAGAGCATTTTACATTGTTTTACATTTTTAAAAAAGTAGTAAAATAAAAGTTGTAAAAAATTGAATAGTGTTATAGGCAGACTGACTTGAGGAACATAGGTAAAATATTTTACATTTTGAAATTTGAAAATATATATATATTTTAATTTCACCTCCTAGATGTTTATTTTTCAGTATCACAGCATATTTTATGGAAAAATTAAGCATGTCATAAAGTACAATTGGTGTTGCAAAAAAAAAAATTGGTCTATAGTTGGAAAAATTAAAGGGAAGTGACTTTTTAAATGCTATGAGGAAAAAATTAAAGTGGAAAAACTAAAAAAAAAAAAAAAACCCCGGAACAAATAAAGACCCTGGTCCATATAGTCTCATGTTGCTTCTGATCTTCCCAACTACTAACCTCTAATTGTGTCCCCTTGTTCTTGCATTTAGTTTCTTACTAAAAACACTTTCCGTCTGAACGTTTACATAGTTAGTACAGTTAGAAAAAAAAAAAAAAAACATGTTCATCAGGTTCAAGACTTTTAACATATTTAAAGGTTTTGATTAGAGATGAGAGAACTTACAGTAATAACAAAGTGAGGCACTTCGTTAGCTCTGCAATCCTCTCATCAGCTTGCTTCCATTTAACTGAGTGGTGCTCTCTGCCACTTGTCCCTGGGTGCTGGGAAAAGCTGGATCCAGCTTTTCCCAGCACCAGGTGAGCAGTGGCTCGAAGCGCTAGTCAGTTAAATGGAAGCAGGCTGATGAGCGGATTGCAGATGATGACTAAGCACTTCACTTTGTTATTTCTGTAAATTCGCTCATCTCTCGTTTTGAATATGTCCCTGCTCTCAGCTCTTTTTTTAAGACTATTCAAATTAAGATCCTTAAGTCTTTCTGATTCTAAGCTTCAAACTATCCACCATTTCTGTAGCCTGTCTACCTCCTTACTACTGGTTATACCTTTAGCGATACAGCTCAGCATTCGATTAGCTTTCCCTACTGTACTAGTGACTCATTTTAAGGCTGTCTTTGCAAGCACAGCACTGCTAATACGGTACTCGGATTGAGGATTCTTTTTTCTCAATCCGAGTATTGTAATAGCATCAACCAGTATTTCCAATAGAATAAATAAATGGAATAGTACCCCAGAGGGACCTAAAAAATGTAAAAAGTAAAAATGTTTTTAAAAATACCCAAAAGCCCCTCCACCAATAAAAGTTAAAATCCCCCTTTCCCATTACACAAATAAAACATGTAAAAAAAATAAATAAATAGACATATCAAAGCATGCATAATTGTCCAATCTATTAAAATCAGGGCTGTGGAGTTGGAGTTAGTTTTGGCTGGAGTTGGAGTTGAAAAAAAATTTACCGACTTCAGCTCTAAAAAGAATCTTCCAAAATTTTATAATAGAGTTTTTATAGGAAATTTTTTAAATGTTACACATCAATATTTATTTTATGTTATATCAATCTAAGGACCTTTCCTCCATATATCAGTAATAAAGCACTGGCCCTATTAGATAAGGGTGGTCGGGAAAAGGTTGGTGGTCACTATTTGCCAGTTGGTTTCTGAGCTGGATGAGTCCATTGTGTGTGTGGGGTTGGGGGATCTGTGCTGTTCTTTTCCTAGATGCTGGATTATTGTAATTGAGCAGTTGTGTAATATGAAGATGTCCTATGTGATATAGAGAAGGAGGGGGACAATCCATAAGTAATTTAGCAGTAAACTACTGTAGTCCATGTGGTGTCTTCTCTCTGGGAAAAGATTGTTTTTCTTTATGCCATGGCTGCAGCAGGCTGTGTGTGTGTGTGTGCTATGGCTGCGGCAGGCTGTGTGTGAAAGAGAGAGAAGTAGAAATTGAAGGATTATTCTGGGCAATATTGAAAAATCCGGGGGGGGGGGGGGGGTATAATCATAAAAAAAAAGTCCTATTTACCCGTCCCCATGCCCCCGCAATGCAGCATCATGGCTCATGCTCTCATGGCTGACCTCTACGTCTCTGTGTCTGACCCTTCTAAATCATTATGGCTGACCTCTATATCACAGGTATCTGGCATTATTAGCAATATTTTGTTGTGTATGGTGATTATTTAAAGCGTAACTTGTCATTTCAGGGCCATTTTTTTTAAAACATTACATATCAACAGTACAAGCAATTTTAAGAAACTCTGTAATAGGTTTTATAAACCAAAAGAGTTTCTTTCTGTACTGAAAAAGCAATCTCCCAGCCTCCCCCCTCCCTTCAGAAGCAGCAGGATTTCTGTGTCCATTATGTGTCTATGGAAGGGAGGGGCTGTTAGGAGTGACTGAGCACGGAGCAGCCCTGCACAGCACAACACCCTGCAATCTTCTCTCAGTAAGTTCATAGATAAGCACTGACCTTTCTGACCCCTGAATCCTGCGGTTTAGGTGCCCACACAGTCTACAAACAGCTGACCTTCATGTCACCTTTTCCTGCTCCCTCATCTCCCTCAGCTCCTTCCCCGTCCATAAGGATAGAATGGGAGAGCAGAGCCCGTCTTCACTGGCTTCTCTGTAGTGTTTGCCTGATAATGCACAGATAAAAAGTCAGGGGGGGAGGCCTGGAGATCACTTCTTGAGTACAGAAGGAGGCTTTTTTGGCTGATAAAACCTATTACAGAGTTTCTTAAAATCGCTTATACTACTGATTTCTGCAATAAAAAAAATATGACCGTTACGCTTTAACTCTTTCCCGCACGAGGACGTAACTGTACGGCGACCCCGCTCTGAACCGTCGCGGTTTCAGGTGCCTCATGTAGCCCGGGGCCGCGGCTATAAGCGGGCACGGTCCAATCGCCGTGCCCGCTAATAAGGTAATCAGATGCAGCTGTCAAAGATGACAGCTGCATCCGATTACCGGATCCAGCGCTTCCCTGGTGTCTAGTGGCATAGATTGCTCCCCCTGGACGTTGTCCAGGAGGAGCGATCTCCGTCTGTGGTGCCGGCTGGGGTCTCTGCCAAGATGGTGCTGATCCCGGCTCGGCACTCGTTTGTTTTCTGCTGCAGCAGCCGAAAACAAATGAGTGCCTATCTCATCGATCTTTGCTGTGTAAGTATATACAGCATACATCAATGAGTGATCAGTGCACTTATAGTGGAAGTCCCCCAGGGGGGCTTCTAGTATAAGTGTAAAAGTTTTTTAAAAAAGTGTTGTTAATAATAAAAAAAAACCTCCCCTAATAAGTCAGAATCACCCCCCTTTTCCCATTTTATAAATAAAAATTAAATAAATAAATAAACATGTTTGGTATCGCCACGTGCGTAATCGCCCAAACTATTAATTAATCACATTCCTGATCTCGCACGGTAAACGGCTTAAGCGCAAAATAATCCCAAAGTGCAAAATTGCGCATTTTTGGTCGCATCAAATCCAGAAAAATTGTAATAAAAAGTGATCAAAAAGTCGCATATGCGCGATTAAGGTACCGATAGAAAGAACACATCATGGCGCAAAAAATGACACCTCACACAGCCCCATAGACCAAAGGATAAAAGCGCTATAAGCCTGGGAATGGAGCAATTATAAGGAACATATATTTGTTAACAACGGTTTGAATTTTTTACAGGCCATCACATACAATAAAAGTTATACATGTTACATATCGTTGTAATCGTAACAACTTGATATATATAACATGTTAGTTTTTCCATAGGACACACGGCGTAAAAACGACCCACCCCCCAAAGAAAAAGAATTGTGTTTTTTTTTTTTCAGTTTCATTGCGCATATAATTTTTTTCTGGTTTCGCAGCATATTTTATGCAAAAGTTCAGCCAATTGTACTTGCAAAGTACAATTAGTGACGCAAAAAATAAGGGCTTATGTGGGTCTGTAGGTGTAAAAATGCAAGTGCCATGGCCTTTTAACGAAAACGCAAAAACAAAAATTAGCCTGGTCCTGAAGGGGTTAATTAGAAACATAGAAGGGGGAAAAGACCACCTGCTCCATCTAGTCTAGTTCTGAGTTGTTCAGGACATGGAGTCTGGAGACTGGCTGCAATCACTGCACACACAGGAGAAGCTGCTTTATATCTTTCCTTATTCCCTCAGAAGTTGCCCCAGGATCATGTAGGACATAAGGAAGAAGCCACTGAGCCAGATCTACTTCACACCAGTTACACAGTCTGTACTAGTCAGCTCACTGGACTGCAATTTTGGGATCTGTGCACAGCAAGACCCGGAGCAAGGGTCAACAATAGGAACCAGAAGAAAAGATCCAGCACCCGATCTCCAGATAAAACTTGGACTTCTTTATTAGAAAAACTTCACATTACAGGAACAAGCGCCTTGATCACACCTTGGTTGTGATCTTGTCTCCAGCTTGGGTGGGGTTTTACTGCTCAGTTCCATTGAAGTGAATGGAGCTTAACTGCGAACCGCACCTGAACTGGAGACAAGAGTCGTGTGGCCATGTTCATTTCATATATTTTATTATTATTTCTTATTCAATTACATCCAAGGAAAAAACAAAACAAAAACATAATCAACAAAAACATACTCACGTGGTCGTGATGTCCTGTGGCGCCGTCTGGCCCCCCCCCATGGTCTCTATGGTAATCCCAGGGGCCTATTGAGGGCCCCTAGAATTACCATATATATGGCTGTGCAGATTACCTGTCAGCATAGGCCCTGTCACTAAGGGGTTAAAATTTTGAGCAGTTACTGTGCATGTTTAGTCATGTGATGATTTCATTGCCAGCATAATTACACGTGCGACAATACTAATATGTGTACTTTTTTTCTTTTTTTTCCCCCTACATACATAGTATTGGGGGCTATATGTTTATTACACTTTATGTATTTATTTATTTTACTGTCAAAGTTTTTATTAAGGAAGATTTAATGCATACAATAAGCAGGATCAAGGCAAAATCTCCCCACGCAGGGGGGATAAAGTACATTGGATACCTCCTCCAGGTTTGGAAGAAGAAAACACAAGATCAGGGAAGAGGAAACACAAAACAAACAAACGGATATACCGTATTAGCATACAAGGTTGTTCAAGTGCCTGCAGGGTTTAAACATGAAGGGTAATAGAGTCCCTTGGGTGGGGGGGGGAGTGGAGGGTTCAGCTCATGCATAGGTACGGAGGATTCCATCGCTAGGAAGCTAGACGGAGCATTGAAAGTAGGGATGGGGTGGTTGCATAGTCTAGCCATGGTTGCCAGACTGCGGTGTATCGTTCGAGTGTGTCAGTAAGGGTGGCTTCAATTTTTTCATAGAGCATGATTACATTCACCCTGTCAACAACTGCCTGGACTGACAGTGTGGGAGATCTCCATTTGGCTGCTATGTGGATTCTGGCAGCCATAAGGACGTGTTGGAGTAGTTTATGTTGTTTGAAATTAGTGGAGGGAAATTTGTCTCCTAGTAGGAGTGCTGATGGCCTTTTAGGGAGGGCTTTGTGAAGCAGGGAGGAGAGAATTACCAATATAGAATCCCAAAAGCTAGAGACCACAGGGCAGGTCCACCAAGTATGCAGTGTATTGCCAGTAGCTGAGCAGCCACGGAAACAGGTCGGTGGCACATGGGGATAGAATTTATGAAGGAGGCTGGGCACATAATGGACCCTATGTAGCACCTTAATCGAGGATTCCATAAGGGACACTTATCGGCTTCCTTTAGTGATCTGTTCACAGCAATGATGCCATCTCTCTGGGGATAGTGTAAGAGCGAGGTCAATTTCCCATTTGATCATGAAAGGGAGTAGGGTTCCAACAAGGCTGATTCCAAGTGAACCCAGCGGGGTGCATTTTGTCGGGCGGAGATCACGGAAAGTTGGGCAATACGAGCAGCCTTATAGTACCTGTCAAAATGAGGAACTGAGAGGCCTCCCAGTCTTTTGTGATAGTGCATAATAGATTTAGCTATTCTGGCTTTAGCATTGTTCCAAATAAATTTGAAAACTTGTGCTTGAAATCTATGGAGGTCACAGGCAATTATGGGTATTGGGAGGGCCCTGAATAGGTATAGCAACCGGGGGAGGGTTACCATTGTAATTGCATTTATCCTGCCGACCCATGATAGGGAGGGGGAGGACCACTGAGTCAACTCTTGGGCCAAAAGACTAAATAAGGGGGTATAGTTCCATTTATAGACTGACGCCAGTGTTGCAGGGATATTTACTCCCAGGTATGTGAGGTAATGCTCTCTAAATTGGAAAGGGAATGTATCTATAAGGTGGTGTCGCTCTGGAGGGGCAGTGTTGATAAGTAAGGCCTCAGATTTATCTACATTAACTCCAAGTCCAGATAATGTTTCAAAGGTGTGGAGGAGTGAGAGGAGATTTGGAACAGAGATGAGAGGTTTGTGGAGGGCGAGGAGAAGATCGTCCGCAAAAAGGCTGCATTTGTAGGTTTGGTCTCGCATGATAGGTCCCTGAATGTCCGGGTGTATTCGTATGGCTTCAGCAATGGGTTCCATTGCTTGAGCAAATAGGGCTGGGGAAAGAGGGCATCCCTGCCTAGTACCTCTGGTGATGGGTATTTGGTTAAGAGAGCTAGAAGGGAGTTTTAGGAATACTGCAGGTGAGTCGTATGAGAGCTGTAGTGCTTTAACAAAGGGGCCTGAAAAGCCGAGTTTTTGTAAAACTTGGAAGAGATATGGCCATGATAAGGAGTCAAAGGCTTTCTCTATATCGAGTGCCAAGAGAAATAGGGGGCGCTTGTTCAGGTGAGCGGCATGGATCAGATTGAGGGTGCGGCGTATATATTATCAGGGGCTTGTCGTCCTGGGATGAATCCTATCTGGTCTTTGTGTATAAGGGCCCATTTACACAGAAAGATTATCTGACAGATTATCTGCCAAAGATTTTAAGCCAAAACCAGGAATGGATTTGAAAAGAAGAGATTTCTCAGGCTTTCCTTTATGACCTGATCTCTGTTTATAGTCTGTTCCTGGCTTTGGCTTCAGATCTTTGGCAGATAATCTGTCAGATAATCTTTCTGTGTAAATCAACCCTTAGTGAGGGGAGTAGTAGGTTAAGTCTCTGGGCTAAGATGGAGGTGAAAATTTTCAAATCAATGTTGAGGAGGGAGATAGGCCGATTTTTAGTCTGCAGGGGGTACTTGTTAGGTTTTGGGATGACAGTAATTAATGCTGTGTAAAATTCAGGTAGCATTTGCTTTCCAGCTAGGATGTCATTATAGGCTGATTTAAGGTGAGGTATGAGGAGGGTGGAGAACTTTTTAAAATAAAGGGCAGTGAGGCCATCTGGGCCCGGGGACTTCCCGTTTTTTAGGTGTTTTATAGTGGCTGCTATCTCTTCTTCAGTTATATCCCGTCCTAGTGAGGTGGCCGATTTAGCTGTCAGTGTGGGTAGACGTAGCGTTTGTAGGAAAGTTGTAATGTCAGGTAGGGAAGGAGGAGTGGGTTCAGAATATAAGGAGGTGTAATATTCACAGAACGTTTTGTAAATGGTGTCAGGGTTAGACGTAGGGGAGCCTCTCGGTCCATTTATATGGTATATGGTGTTGAGTTTTTCTTTGGAACGGAGTTTTGCTGCTAGTAGTTTGTCTGGTTTGTTAGCAAACCGATAGTAGGTGGCTTGGGTCCACCTAATGGCTTTTTCAGCTCTATTTGTTAGAATGGAAGATAACTGCATCTTAATAGTTTTAATCTGTCTATGGAGGAACAAGGATGGGGCATGTTGGTTTGCAATTTCTAGGCCGTGTAGTTGTTGTTCTAAGTTAGTTTGCAGTTTGGTTCTCTCTTTCTTCCTTTGCGCTGCTTTTTTAATTAGGGTGCCTCTGACATAAGGTTTATGAGCCATCCAGACAACACCGGAGGAGACATCCGGCGTAGTGTTAATACTAAAGTAGAAGCGCAGATCAGCCTCTATTTCAGACCTTACTGTCGGGTCTGTCAGCATGGCCTCATTGAGTCGCCAGCGGAATGGAGGTGGAGAGGTGGTGTTGAAGAGGAAGACTGATAAGACACTGTCATGGTCTGACCAGGAGGAGACCACGTGCCTAGAATACAGCAAAGATGGAAGAGCTGGGGAATTTGTGAGGATCATGTCAATTCTTGAGTATGATCGGTGGGAAGGTGAGTAGTAGGTGTACCCTTTGTGTGGGCCATGCGATTCTCTCCACGTATCTGTTAGGACGTGTGTTTTAATAAGTGCGTGGAATCTGGCCCGGTCTGTCTTGGACAAGTCGGAGCGGGTGGCAGTTGTGCTATCTAGGGATGGGTTCCACGTAAAGTTAAAGTCTCCGCACCAGATGAGCGTATGATATTGTAGGGATGCTAGTTTGCGTAAAATATGTTGGAAGGTGTGGAACGGCTTATCGGGGGGAGCCTAACTATTTACTATGCAGACCGTGTGTGACATGAGAGAACCAAGCAATATGATATATCGGCCTTCAGTATCTGCTATTGATGAAGTAATTTGTAGCGGAAAGGAATTTTTAAGAAGTGTAAGGGTTCCTCGTTTTTTTCGTTCATGCGTTGCTACTTAAAAATGAGTATAGTTCTTGTGGAAGTACCTGGGTTGTGAGGTGTTAGAGAAATGGGTCTCCTGAAGACATATGATGTCTGGGTGGCGTTTACTGTAATCAATGAAGGCTTTCCGTCTCTTTTGGGGTGAGTTGAATGCACATGGTTAAGAAGTGGAGGAATGTTGCTAAGGGAGCTCATGAATAGAAAGGGGTTAGAGTTAGGGACCTGCACGGTAAGGAAGGCATTGTAAAATCTAGACCTAAGCAAAACAGTATATGACCAATAGATAATGTAAAACAGATGAAAAGTAATAAACAGCATAACAAAATGGGCTGGTGTGAGCACCCCGATAGGAATGCCAGAGGACATCAAGTGGGTCGGATGTCGTGCATCTGACATTATATTGGGCAGCACAATTCACAACTGCCAGGGTGACCATGTGAAAAAAACAATAGAAAACAAACGAGGAAGTAGAAATAGAAATCAGTCCAGTTCCCCCATTAGACTCCCATAGCAAATACCTGAGGGTCTGCAATGTTGGGTTTATGTGGAGTATAAGGCAAGAGAATCTGGTGGTCATTGCAGACTTGGAAGTCTATGAAGGTTTACACCTTCTTGGAGTGGGATGGGGGAATGGTAAACTCACAGTTCTGAAGTTCTATGTTAGAGACAACTGGCACGTTCAGTCATCAGGTGGTTCAGGATCCCGCCGAGGTGTCTGGGCTCGTCCCACTGCTGTCCAGGTTCTGGCAGGTCGTCTTGGTTCAGGTGGATCTTGGGGGTCCATCGGGATGTTCAGTCTTTCCAGTGTCTGTCGTCCATCTTCCAGGGAGCGAATGGAGTGTTGGGAGTTGTCATGAAGAAACGCCAAGGCGAACGGGAAATTCCAGCGGTATTTTATGTTGGCCCTTTCCAAAGCCATGAGATTGGCCTGAGTTCTCGGCGCCTGGCTAAGGTCATCGGACTTATATCAGCAAATAGTTGCACTGCACCCGGCACTCCAGGTAGAACTGCAGAGTTTCTGGACGCTGCTAGGATCATATCTCGGTCTTCGGCATGGTGTAGATTGAGAACAACGTCCCTAGGTATGTTTGGGTTTCGGGGTCTGCCTAGTGCTCGGTGAATGCGGGTAATGCAAAAGGTCTCTGGTGGTAGCTGAGGTAACAGAGCAGAGAAAAGGTTAAGGGCTGTCTCTTTGAGGGCAGTTATGTTTTCCGGGAGGCCTCTAATTCGAATGTTCACTCTACGAGACCTGTTTTCAAGGTCTTGTAACTTCAGCTCAAAGGGCGGCGATCTTGTGGTCTTGATCTGTAAGTCGCAGCTTGTCTTCTTCTAGAGCATCTGCCACTTCGTCCATACGTTGTTCCAGGTCTGATGTGCGTTGGCCCAGTTCGTGTATTTGCTTGGTAAAGGTTTCCACAGCAGCGGATAATTCCAACTTGAATGTGGGGGGGGGGGATGACGACGGTGAGGTGGAAGCCATGTTGGGGCGTGTGTTCTCAGAGGCTGAAGAATAGAATTGTTGTAGAGTACGGGTGGTAGCAGTCTTGGAAGATGTACGTTTATTCCGGTTCATATTGCAGAGCAGTGAGTAGCTTCAGTAGAGCATCGAAGATCGCTACATGGTCACATTAGGCTGACAGTTGGGGGCAAAGAGCTACTGGCTACATTTAGCTTGCCAGATGTTGCACGTGCGCCCGTTACATCGTAAGAGAGCGTGGGTACAATTAATGTAAGGAAGTCACTACAGCGGATAGAAGTGTCTCAGAGGAGGAAGGTGGAGCAGTAGGGGTAAGTTATTGCGATAACAGCTCCTTCTGCGGGAATGTTCTGTTAAATGAGACAGGTATAGGTAGTAGTCAGCAGGTGACCGCAGGACACTGTGGTCCGAGACCGCAGGAAGATAAGGACTAGCAGTAAAAGCGTGCTAATGGGAAGTTTCTTCCCCGTATGAGTTCTCTTGTAGATGAAAGTTGTTGGTACTGGCCAGTGGGTGGCAGCGGAGGACTGTAGATTGGGACAGCAGGAAGATCTCAGTTAGATGAGGCTTTGCGGTAGGAGCAGGTTATTAAGAGACCTCTTCCCTGTGTCAATTCACTTGTAGATGGGATTTACTGGTAGTGGCAAATACGTGGCATCAGAGTGCTGGAAGATTGTGAGAAAAATTCTAGCCCCTGTATTAACTTGTATAGGGGGCAGTGTCAGGTTATGGCCAGAAGGTGGCAGCAGAGAGCTGGAAGACTGTGGTAATGGTTCTAGCCTCCGTATTAACTTGTATAGGAGGCAGTGGCAGGTTATGGCCAGAAGGTGGCAGTAGTGCACTGTAAGTTAGGATCTAGTGTTCCCAGTAGGAGATTTCTAATAGATGCGGCCTGGCTGTGCAATCAGCGCAGTCACCAGGGTGTCAGTTGCTGTGTCACCAGGCCACTGGAGTGAAGGGGGAGCTCTGCAGGTGTGGGATTCTGTGCCAGTGCAGCACTGCAGGTTTGGTGCACTGTGTCAGTGCAGCCCCCGGCAATTCCAACATGGCGGAATTCGCGCCAGTTCTTTTCCCTGTAGCTCTGTGGAGAGCCCAACTGTGTTCCTGATTGCTGTGGGGGCCTCCTGGGGATGATCCGACCTGGAGGTGAGCTGATGTTGTCCCTGTGGCTTCTCTGCACTCGCGCGAGTCCGGGTGTACTCCCGGCCGGAAGTGTGTGGGGCCCGGCTTGCTGGAGCTACTAGAGGCCGGGGCTTCAGAGCAGCAGGTAGGCCTCGGCTGGAGGTAGTACAGGGCTGGGTCGGGGATCTCCTGAGCCCTTGTGGTGCAGGGGGGCTGTGATGGGTTTGGGGTGTGGGAAATGGGGTAGAATAAGGGAAAAGCTGCAGAAAGTGCATCTGGCAGTCTCAGCATACAGGCCACGCCCCCGTATTTATTTTAGTTATGTGTTTTTTAATATTTTTTTTTTTTACTTTTATACTGTCCCATCATGGGGAACTCAATATCTGATTGCCTTATGACAGGCAGATTACATTGCAATGGAGATCTGCATTGCATTGTAATCTGCCAGTCATAGGCAAAGCTGATCAGGCTCTGTCTTAGGCCTCATCCTTATCAGCTTCTGTAGCTATGACACAGGAGGCCTCAAGGAAGCCTCTTTTTGTCATATCAAACATTGAGGCTCTGCGATTGCTTTGCACAGCCCCGATGTGAACATAGGGTCAATTCTCCCCCTGTTTTACACTATACGTGCTGCAATCACACTGCTCGCAGCACATATAGTGTTCACTGCTGCGATCCGGGCTCGGCAGATGGGGAGCATGCCCAGCTATCACTGACATCCAGGACCCACCGCGGATGGCACAGGCGCAGCTCCTGCGCCTGTTTCATCACAGGACACAACTGTACGTTCAAAAAGGGACGTACAGTTACGTCCGTGGTGGGAAACAAGTTAATTGAATGTGGCCAACCTCTTAATATATCCCTGTTTTGGCTAGATGGCCAACCAAAGGTTGCCATTAATCCTATAAGTGACAGTTTGAACTCTGTGTGTCATTCTTATACTTTGCGAAACAACTGTAATTATATTTAGGCAGAAGTGCCCATAATAGGAATGTATTAATTGCTAATGCCTTTATCTCTCAACTTTCCTATTCATACTGCGCTGTGTACATGTGCAGTCGACCCTGTCCTAGTTTGACATGTGACTTGTACTGTGCATGTTAGATGCGTCCCCTGTATGAGCTTGACAGGCCATCCGCACTGTACATGTCATGTATATCTGTGCATGTGATCATACAGGCTGGGCCTTGGCACACCATCTGGTCATTTATTAGTGCTGGTCATCACACATGGTGTCTAAATGAGTGGTCCATTATTGGACTTTGGTGTTTATCTATAATACACTGTGGTTGGGTTTTGTTTCTTTTTTTTTAATCTTTATAGTCCCAGTATTTTTCCAGTGGCAAGAAATAAGCCTTTTTGTTAATGTGTGAATGAGGCTAAAAACCCCAGCCAATATACTTTTTCTTCGATTCTTACGTTTTTGTATCTACCTATCCCATTTCACTGACAGGCAGTGCGTAACGGAGACTTGAGCTGGATGTACCTAGGGTTTTGCTGTGCTGCGAAATACCCTTTCCTGGCTTTTCGTGTTAGTTACATATTTAGGCCCCGTTCCCACTGAGCAAAAGTAGCGGAACATGTTCATTCTTCAGAGCATACAGAGCAGGAGCGCGCGCCTTCCATAGACTCCCATTATGAGCGGGAGGCTAACGGCATTCCGTGGCGGACAATTCCGTTGCGGAATTCCGCTACTTTTGCTCAGTGGGAACGGGGCCTAACAAATAGACCGGTTTCTAAGGTAGAAATGACTATTAATATAAAAGCTGTGGCTGGAAACATTGAGGACTAGCACTATCTAGCTTTGGGCTTATTTATTTTCCTGCTAACAGGCCCACTTTAAAGGGAACCAGTAAAGTTTCATCCTGTGTAAACACACTCCAGTCTACAGTACCTTTATAGCTGCTGGGCACAGTGGGGTGGCATTTTCAAAATAGCTGTACCTGGCAACTATAAGGTGTCGGGGGGTTACACACAATAAGGGGTGTGTTCTCTGATAAACCAGTCTATTGAGCGAGGGGGAACATGTGGGGTTTTTGGGTTTATATGAATCACCTTGGACCAGGCCTTTAACTGGTGACTGTTTTCCCCAAGAGTTGTATCTTTTCTGTTTTTGGAATTTGTTGTGAAGCCTAGTGTTTTATTGACTTTCTGAGTGTTTTTATTTTGGTTTATCATCTTTTAATACATACTTAAAATGTACCTGTCATGAAAACTGACTTTTGACATGTCATTAGACGTGTTAAAAGTTATTGATCGGGGCGGGTCTCACTGCTGACTGCTCTGATCAGAAGATATAACCGGGGAGAGATTGTGGCAGCAGTGCAGTCCATCGAAATTCTCCATAGAAATCTATAGGAAATGTTTATATTCCAAGACGCCGGCTGGTAGAGGATCACACTGCTGTTATCTTTCCCCAACTATATCTCTTGATCAGAGCGGTTGTAAGCAGTGAGACACACTCTGATTAATAACTTTTGGCATTTCTGTTGACATGTCAGAAGTTAGTTTTCGTGATTTAATGTATTTTCTTGTGACAGTGCCCATTTAATGTATTTTCTTGTGACAGTGCCCATTTAATGTATTTTCTTGTGACAGTGCCCATTTAATGTATTCTCAATGTTACAAAGTATTCACTTTAAATATATTTCTTTTTTAATATAGGCAATTGTAAGAGGTGATCTTGATGTTCTCAAGGACTGGTGCTATGAAGCGGTAAGCTTGCATTTGTTTAAGTGTGTGTGTGTGTGGGCACTTATTTGCAAAATCTGTGCAGAAGGTGAGGGTGTGGCGCAGGCTCCCTCTATCGGTAGTGGGCAGGGCTAATCTGACGAAAATGATTTTGATGCCGCAGTTCCTGTATATTCTGCCTAATGCTCCTGTTTGGGTGCCGGCGGTACACTTTAAATGAATACAATCCCTATTCAGAGAGCTTATTTTGGGATGGGGAAGTGCCCAGGATCAGGTTAGACACCAGAAGTCTTCAGAAGAGAAGGATTTAGGGGTAGTGATTTCTGACAGCCTTAAAATGAGTCACCAGTGTAACCAGGCGGTGGGGAAAACAAATCGTATGCTGGGGTGTATAGTTAGAGGTATAACCAGTAGGAAGAGGGAGATTGTGATCCCGCTGTATAGAGCTCTGGTGAGGCCACATTTGGAATACTGTGTCCAGTTCTGGAGACCTCATCTAAAAAAGGACATTGATAAAATAGAAAGGGTCCAAAGACTGGCTACAAAAATGGTGGAGGGTGTGAGGCATAAACCATATCAGGAAAGACTTAAGGATTTGAATCTGTATACTCTGGAGGAAAGAGGGGACATGATTGAAACTTTTAAATATGTTAAGGGACTAAATAAGGTTCAAGAGGAGAGTGTTTTTAGTAAAAGAAAAAAAACTGAGCTCAAGAACAAGAGGACACAGTGAGAGGTTAGTTGGGGGAAAGATCAGAAGCAATGTGAGAAAATATTATTTTACTAAAAGAGTAGTAGATACCTGGAACAAACTTCCTGCAGAGGTGGTTGGTAAATCTACAATAAGAGAATTTAAACACGCCTGGGATAAACATACATCTATCCTAAGATATTAAGAAAGAAAATACTAAAAGAGCAGACTAGATGGACCCAGTGGTCTTTTTCTGCCGACAATCTTCTATGTTTATATGTTACAGAACGGGTAAGGTTTGAGGTGGTCTTGCAGTCCCGAATCCATATTTGTACTATCTAGCAGCTCAATTCCAGCAACTTAAGAGGATGGGGTGGCTCGGGGAATATGGCTCCGACTGGCTCACTTTTTCAGCAAGTGTCTGGTAAGGACTCCAGTGTACCTACTGGAAATTGCTTTTCGGACGAGGCCCCCGGATGTACCGATCTTGTTTCCTTTAATACGGAAAGTGTGGTCCCAGATTAAGAGATTCCTATCCTGTATCTCCTATACGAAATATACTCCATTATGGCATAGCCCTGATTTTCCACCTTTGATGGATCTAGATGGTGCTAGATTCTGGGAACAAAGGGGGATGTGTAGCCTTTTGCAATTATATAGTGAAAGAGTCTTTAAATTTTTTGCCCAACTCCAAACGAACTTTGAGCTGCAGCATTCGGCTTTATTTAGATACTTGCAGCTACGCCATGCAATAGAGGCGCAATTTGGAAGGGCGGCCCCGGATATCTCTTCACATCCTCTGCTAGACACAGTTCTTCGGGCACCTGAATCTAAAGGTTTAATATCTTTGATTTATATGGAATAATTGGATTCATACATGAATAGTAGACCGCTGAGGCTCAAGAAACAGTGGGAGGGAGATATTGGTCGTTACAGATGAGCAGTGGTCGGATATCCTGGCCTTAACCCCCAATTGGCGGTATCTGAAGCATACCGAATTTCTCATCTGTTTCTGATACATAGTCTATAGAAGTGATTTTCAACCAGTGTGCCGGGTGGTCGGGTGTGCCGCCGGGAAAGTTTGTCTTACTACACTACACAGCAGCAGAGTGGGCCCCTGATCGCGTTATCCGTGAAGTCCGCCGCGGCGCCGCCCCTGCGCCACACTTAGCTCTCTGACCCCTGCGTGCGTACGTACGCTGCTCCAGGTGGGCGGGCCTTGAGACGCAGCGCAGCGTTGAGAAGAAGCACGTCTGGCGTTAGCTCAGCTGTACCGTGCACCGCTGTCCGTCGCCCAACGCGAAGACGAGGTGAGCAGCACAGAACAGCAAAGCAGAGGAGCTGCCTGTGCCTGTCTAACATGTAAGTTGAATTAGGCACTGGGGGGGCTCGGACCGGGACGGAAAATGGACGGACCGTTTAGGGCTTGAGGGAGGGGAGGCTGCCTGGCAGTAGGACTGGGCCCAGCGCACAATGATTATTGGGGCAGGGCCAGGCTGCATAAGGGGGCCAGATGGCCATATGTTTATAAAGGGCAATAAGTTAAAAAAAAAACAAGATGTTAATGGGGGGAGGGAGAGGGGTTGTGACCTGACCTCCCTTATAAGATCAGCACCTTCCTCTCCTGACATCCTCTGTGCTGCTGTGACCTCCCCTTTAAGATCAGCACCTTCCTCTCCTGACATCCTCTGTGCTGCTGTGATACTGTGACCTCCTCTATAAGATCAGCACCCTCCTCTACTGACATCCTCTGTGCTGCGGTGACCTCCCCTATAAGATCAGCACCCACCTCTCCTGACATCCTCTGTGCTGCGGTGACCTCCCCTATAAGATCAGCACCCACCTCTCCTGACATCCTCTGTGCTGCGGTGACCTCCCCTATAAGTTCAGCCCCCTCCTCTCCTGACATCCTCTGTTGAAGTTCCCCATTCTGGCGAACAAAGCTATTTTGACATTGCTCCCATTTTCAACCACATATCTATGTGAGCTGGGCTTCTCAAGCTTGACTGCGATAAAAACTAAAAACAGGGAGAGACTGAGAACTGTTGAGGAAGAGCTTTGCGTGTGTCTTTCCACCATTCCTGCCAGGATATCCCTTTTGTGTTTATCGAAAGAGGCCCAGGTTTCACACTGAGTGGAATCTGGGCTGACTCTCAGTGCCCGTGTTGCAGTCTTTATGATGCGCACCTCCTGCATATGATGTGGAGCTACGTTGAATTGGAGAAATTCTGAAGGGAGGTGGTAGCCCTAATCAAAAGAGCCTATGGGATAACTATACCACTTGAGCCCTTAAAGTGTGTATTAGGTTTAGTTTGCTCTAAAGACGAACCTACAGGAATAGAACTAGCCAGCTGTAGAATTTTGTATTCAGCCTGAAAATTAGTATCTCAACATTGGATTCAGGCTGCAGTGCCCACTATTACAGAGTTGACCCTGGGTTACCTTCTAGGTTTCTCAAACGGTCTCCTATGTAGGCCTTCCACCTATTACCTGACCAGCATATGGCTGCTACAAGTGGAGTGCGTGGTAGACACTGAGTTGGACCTGTCTGGGAGGCCCCTCTTCCCCTCCCCCCCTTTTGATTCCCACGTTTATTCGGTCCCCTTTAAACAATGATTAGCTAGATTGTGTGCCCTATGTGCTTCTCCTCACGGTCTTTGAGTTATGGTTAGGAGAGTGTTGGTTAAATGTCCCTGAATGCTTTTCTTTGTCTGCTCGTCACTTAAGACAGAGTTTCTTTTCATGTATCTTGCACTACCTCTTTATACTTATTGTGTACTTGTTTATTTTTCGGAAAAGGATGTTTTGGGAGGGGGTGGGTGATTATGGGGTGGTGGGTGGTAGGGATTTCTTTGTTGGGGGGAAAAGTTAAGCACTTTACTGTGTTTGGAAAAACTATTTTCAATAAAAAATATCTGATTTAAAAAAAAAAGTGTGTGTGGGGGGGCATTTATCAAAACAGGTGTAATCGTACATCAGTCCTAAATAAAGCCTCGTCCCTATGCGGTCCGATGGATTTACTAAGAGGAGCATGCATCTGAGCTAATCTGACAGGACCGCGCAAGCCATGCGGCGGCGCAAAAGTCTACACCTGCCATAATTTATGACTGCTAGCAGGAGTAAATCTTGATAAATCGGGTGCGGGAGGAGGCTGCGCTTCCCTGACCGCCCATCTGGCGAGTGGGGTTTATTTCTCAGAAATGGGACAGATTTTTGCTCAAATATCTGCTGATTTTCCATGGCGTACACCAGGACATAAATTCATAAATGCGCCTCATGGTGTTTAAAGTGACACTGTCACTTTTTGCATTCTGACATCTCTACACAGGTGTAAAGGGTAAATTTAGCCGTTTTCATACCTTATTTCATATCATACGTCATGGTGCTTGTTCAAGTAAAAAGTGTCCCTTTATCAACTGCAGATTGTATTAAGTGGGCATGGCCTCGCGACACTAGCGCCACTGAGCCCCGCCCACAACACCACAGTTGATCCCGCCCCCTCGCCGGCCATTGGAACAGGCTGTCCGAAAGGTCTAGACCCCCACCCCCTTTACGTCGGCCAACCAATGGGTATCAACGGGGCGGGGCAACCAATGGTGCCGTTGTTGGCGGGGCTAATTGGCGCTAATGTCGCGAGGTCACGCCCACTTAATACAATCTGCAGTTGGTAAAAGGACACTTTTTACTTGAACAAGCACCACGACGTATGATATGAAATAAGGTATGAAAAACACTACATTTACCCTTTACACCTGTGTAGAGATGTCAGAATGCACAAAGGGGGTGACAGTGTCACTTTAAGGCATTTTCTCACTTACTGTCTTTTTGGAGCTATAAATTCCCTGTGCACCCTGGCTAATTGGTCAATTTACTGTTATTAGAAAGTCCCTACTGTTTTGGTGCTGCGAAAAACCTCAAGAGGAAGAAAGAATAATAAAATACTTATAGGAGTGAGTTATAGTGCGTTTACACAGTCAGATTTATCTGACAGATTTTTGAAGCCAAAGCCAGGCACAGACCATAAACGGTCATAGAGGAAAGACTGAGATTTCTCCTCTTTTGAAATCCATTCCTGGTTTTGGCTTTCATAATCTGTCAGATAAATCTGCCTGTGTAAACGCACCATTATAAATCTCCCAACTATAGTAAAAGAAAATAGATGAAAAAATAGACAAATAGATGAGGCAGCGAAAGAGACCAAAGTCATTATTATGGGGGACTTTAAAGCGACTCTGTACTCACAATCTGACCCCCCAAACCACTTGTACCATCAGATAGCTGCTTTTAATCCAAGATCTGTCCTGGGGTCCGTTCGGCAGGTGATGCAGTTATTGTGCTAAAAAATTACTTTTAATCCTGCAGCGCTGGGGCTTAGATTTGTATATGCATTAGGCTGGCACAACCTCTCTGTCCGCCATACCTCCCAACTTTTGTGAAGAGGGACACGCGCGCCGCAGTCCCCATAGCCATGCCCCTATAGCGACCCTCCATAGCCATGCCCATAGCCACATAGTATCCAATCCCCCATATAGTGCCCCACATAGTAGCCAATGCCCCCATATAGTGCCCACATAGTAGCCAATGCCCCCATATAGTGCCCCACATAGTAGCCAATGCCCCCATATAGTGCCCACATAGTAGCCAATGCCCCCATATCGTGCCCCACAGAGTAGCCAATGCCCCCATATAGTGCCCACATAGTAGCCAATGCCCCCATATAGTGCCCCACATAATAGCCAATGCCCCCATTTAGTGCCCACATAGTAGCCAATGCCCCCATATAGTGCCCCACATAGTAGCCAATGCCCCCATATAGTGCTCCACATAGTAGATAATGCCCCATATAGTGCCCCATATAGTAGCCAATGCCCCATATAGTGCCCCACATAGTAGCCAATGCCCCCATATAGTGCCCACATAGTAGCCAATGCCCCCATATAGTGTGGCCCGACTTGAAAAACAACAAAGCAGTAACTCACCTGTCTGCCAGTCCCAGCAGCTCCTCTCCCGGCAGAAAGCGCACTCCCATCATCCTCCGGCGCGGGCAGCGGGGTACAGAGACACTGACTGTGCCGGAAGTGACCTGCAGCCTCTATAATACATGATAGACGCTACAGGACGCATCCGGCGCAGGCTGCGTCTCAGCCGGAGGATGACAGGAGTACGTGTTCTGCCGGGAGAGGAGCTGCTGGGACCGGCGGACAGGTGAGCCCCCCTGCCCAGCCCGCCACTGTGGCCCCACCAGAAAAACAACAAAGCGGTAACTCACCTGTCCGCCGGTCCCAGCAGCTCCTCTCCCGACACAGCGCGCACTCCCATCATCCTCCGGCACAGACAGTGGGGTATACAGACACTGACTGTGCCGGATGTGTCCTGCAGCCTCTATCATGAACAATAGAGGCTGCAGGACACATCCAGCACAGTCGGTGACTGTACCCTGCTGCCCGCGCCGGAGGATGACAGGAGGGCGCGCTGTGCCGGAAGAGGAGCTGCTGGGACCGGCGGACAGGTGAGTTACCGCTTTGTTGTTTTTTCTGGCGGGACCACACTATATGGGGTACACTGGGTGCTATGGCCACCGCAGACTCCGAAGGGGGGTGGGGGGATGTCAGCCGGCGCCGCTCCCGCTGGTGAGTCCAGCGAGGGGAGGGCAGGGGAGCGGGTGTCGCCGCCTCCGCTGCGGCTTGTGAGTCCGGCGAGGGGGGGGGGTCGGGGGGGGGGGGTGCCGCTGCTTGGGAGGGCCGCAAGTGTCGTGCGCGGGGGGGGGGGGGGGGTTGCTGGGGGGGTGAGCGGGTGCCGCCGCTGTTTGTGATTGGGGGTGGGGGGGATCGGGGGTGTCGGCTGGGTGCTGGGTGCCGCTGAGTTGGGGGGGGGGGGACTTCTTGTGGGGGCCACAGGTGAGCTCAGAGGTCGGGGGGGGGGGGGGCACAAAGTTGACCTGGGGGGTGGGAGACGGAAAACACAGAACAGCAGCTGTCAGTGTCCTCCCTCACTTCAGTGGGCTGGGTTAGAAGCCAGCCCATTGAAGAGACTGAGGACACGTGATGCCGTCTTGGAGGGTGCGGGCCAGGAGCAGGGAGCTTGTCGGAGTGGACTGAGATCTGATGATTCTATGCAATCCGTGGGGGTGGATGCATCAAAACTGTGCAGAATCCATAATAACTTTATATTGGAAAGATGGAAAGCTACGGGTGGGCAACGTATTAATGCAAAAATAATTTTGGGGAGAATACCCCTTTAAGACACCTGTGCAAAGTTCAAACAGCAGTAAATGTTCCTGGATCATTCCTAATGATGAGGAGGGTGGGGAGGAAGGACAGAGAGGTGGTGCCAGCCTAATGCATATACAAATGTAAGCCCCGGCCGTTATACACAGCGCTGTAGGAATAAAAGTTGTTTTTAGGAGAATAACTGCATCACCTGCCGAACGGACCCCAGGACAGATCTTTGATTAAAAACAGCTATCCGAAGGTACAAGTGGTTTGGGGGGGGGGGGGGGAATCAGATTGTGGGTACAGAGCCGCTTCAACTTCCCCAATATAAACTGTAAAGCAGAAACTTGCAGCTCCAGCAAAGGAAGTGGGTTTTTGGAAATAGTAGACAACTACCTTTTCCAACTAGTACAGGAACCTACAAGAGCGAAGGCTTTTATGGACCTGATTTAAACCAATAGGCCAGACAAGAATATTAAAGGTAGAGGTGGGGGGTCACCTAAGTAATAGTGACCACAACATAATAAATTTTCATTTATTCTTTAACCCTTGGAGGACCGGGCCAATTTAAATTTTTGCGTTTTTGTTTTTTCCTCCTTTCATTTTTCACCTAGAAACCCACATGAGCCCTTATTTTTTGCGCCACTAATTGTAATTTGCAACGACGGGCTGAATGTGTTCACTAAGTACTTCAAAAGCAGAAAAAATTAAAATGTGTAGTAAAATTGAAAAAAAATATATAATTTTTTTTTATTTGGAGGGTTTTTTGTTTTTACGCTGTTCACCCTGGGGTAAAACTGTCTTCACATATATGTTCCTCTAGTCGTTACAATTACAACAATATGCAACATGTATACAGTAACTTTTATTTTATTTGATGGCTTTTAAAAAATTCAAACCATTGTTAACAAATATATGTTCCTTAAAAATCGCTCTGTTACCATGCTTATAACGCTTTTATCCTTTGGTCTATGGGGCTGTGTGAGGTGTCATTTTTTGCGCCATGATCTGTACTTTCTATCGGTGCCTTGATTGCGCATACCCGACTTTTTTGCTTTTTATAAAAATTTTTCTGGATTTGATGCGACCAAAAATGCACAATTTTGCACTTTGGGATTTTTTGGTGCTTACACTGCTTACCGTGCAAGATCAGGAATGTGATAAATTAATATTTTGGGCGATTTATTTATTTTTATTTATAACATGGGAAAAGGGGGGTGATTCAAACTTTCATTAGGAGAGGGGGCTTTTTATTAATAAAAACACTTTTTTTTTTTTTCCTTTTTACACTGGGGGACTTCTAGTAAGTGCATTGATCTCTCATTGAGATCTATGCAGTATAGTTATACTGCATAGATCAATGAGATCGGCACTTGATTGCTTTCGGATGCTGCAGCCAAAAACAACTGAGTGCCGAGCCGGAATCAGCGTCATGTTGGCGCAGACCCCGGCAGGTACCAGACACGGGGATCACCCCTCCGCAATCGTGTCGCGGGGGGTGATCCCCCCACTACACACCGGGAATAAGGCTGCATTTAGTAATCAGATGCAGCTGTCAATTACGTAATTAGCGGGCACGGCGATCGGACCATGCCCACTAATAGCCGCGGCCCTGGGCTTCCTGCGGCACCCGGGACCACAGCGGTTCAAAGCGGGGGCGGCGCGCGGTCCAGGACTTATGGGTACGCCCAGGGTCGGCTAGGGGTTAATAAAATGCTTAGTAGGGGGGCTATGAAAACATTACACTTCAGGAAGGCTAATTTCCAAAAACGTGACCTAGGGGGACATAGACTGGGACAATGCCCTGAGAAGTAAAGTACACAAATTAATTGGGACATTTTTAAGAGCATCCACATACCCTATGGGCAGAGGTGTAGCTAGCCTTTCCTGCACCTGGGGCACACATTCAGTTTTGCCACTTCCCTTTAGTTTTTAGTTAGTAACAGTGACGATTTAACCCTAACACAGCATGATCCCCTGGTTAGCGACACAACATCTCCTGTCATAGCCAAAACCACTGTGTAACCCAAGGGTGTAGTAGGCCTCCCAATGACGGTGATAAAAAGGTGTATTAGATGCCATTAAGGCATTACTGTCGTTATAAAAAAAAAAATGACATGTCAGACAGGCATGTCCAAAGTTTTGATTGGATGGGGTGGTCAATACTAAGACCCCTCATCAAGATCCATCCATCATGCTGTCAGAGATGGGCTCCATTATAGCTAGGGCTGGGCAATATACCGCAAAAATACAGATACCGTCTCTGGCGTCGGTTAACTGACTTAAACTTCGCCAGGGCGGTATCTGCGGTATTTCTATGTCACCCTCTGAGCTGTAATCTACATGTGCAAGGACGCCAAGCTCCCAGTACCTTATTACAGAGCGCCCCCAGTATGGCCCAGCATGTCACAGCCTCCCCACCCCCACCCCCCGCATGGCTCGGCAAGTCATCCCCGCTCCCAGCACGACCCGGCATGTCACTCACTATCCCAATCGCTCTACAACTCACAGCATTTACTGGGAGACCTGCTGCTGCGATTTGCTTTGGCCTGGGTGAACTACAACTCCCAGCATTCACTGGTAGATGTGCTGCTGCTGAGATTTCCATTGAGCTGGGTGAACTACAACCCCCAGCATTCATTGAGATTTCAGCTGCTGAGAGTTGTCATTGGCCACAAGTTGTATATCTTAAATGAAATATCTATTTTAAACTACTAAAGGGGTATTCCCCCCAAAATTATTTTTGCATTATTACGTTGCCCACTCGGAGCTTTCCATCTTTCAAATATAAAGTTATTATGGATTTTGCACAGTTTTGCTGTTATCTAGATGAACTTATCCCCACCGAATGCATAGAATCATCAACTCTCAATCCATCCCGACACGCTCCCTACTCCTGGCCCCCACCCTCGGAGTCGGCATCACGTGTCCTCCCTCTCTTCAATGGGCCGGGTTAGCGCTTCTAACCCGTCTCACTGAAGTGAAGGAAGATAGTGAGACAGTTACAGCTGCTGCTGCTGTTCACCTGCTGGACGGCGGCGATATCACCCTTGGCATCCTGAACCCGGCACTCACCCGCGGCCCGCAGCCCCCTCCCCCCCCCCCTTGATTCACTGACTGGCCCGTGGCTAGCAACCCCCCCCCCCCCCCCCCCCGGGACATGTGTGTGTAATATTAGCGCGTGGATGACAGAACTGCACTGCATCCAACCCCCGCACCCGGAACTCACCCGCTACTTCAGCCACGCCGATTCAGGGGATCCGGCGCCATCACTCACAGCCCTCACGGAGCGGGCGCCGTCGCTCACAGCCTGCTGCAGGAGACTTAATGAACTTTGTCCTCCTGTGAGAGCCGAGTACCGGCGGGAGACGGAGATTGCCGAGTCACTGCATACAGAAACGTCTCTCACCAGATCAGCGGTGCGGCTTTCAGCAGTGACCCGGCAAGCTCGTCTCCGGTACTCGGCTCTCACTGGAGGACAAAGTTTATTACCTCTCCTGCACCAGGCTGTGAGCGACGGCGCCCGCTCCGTGAGGGCTGTGAGTGACGGCGCCGGATCACCTGAATCGGCGTGGCTGGAGTAGCGGGTGAGTTCCGGGTGCGGGGGTTGGATGCAGCGCAGTTCTGTCATCCACGGGCTAATATAACACGCACATGTCCCGGGGGGTGTTAGCCGCGGGCCAGTCAGTGAGTCAAGGGGGGGGGGGGGCTGCGGGCCGCGGGTGAGTGCCGGGTTAAGGGGGGGCTGTGAGTGACGGGGCCAGAGCTTGCCGGGTCACTGCTGAAAGCCGCACCGCTGATCTGGTGAGAGACGCTTCTGTATGCATTGACCCGGCAAGCTCCTTCTCCTACCGGTACTTGGGTCTCACAGGGGGACAAAGTTCATTATCCAGGAGATTCGGTCCCGTTACTCACAATCCCCAAAGATCAGCCATCCTTCGCCTGCTACTCCAGCCCGGGGATCCGGCCCTGAGCTGGAGTAGCGTGCGCCGTCACTCACAGCCTTCACAGCCTGCTGCAGAGAAAATTAATTTTGGGAATATCTCCTTTGCAGCAAGTGACCCCCCTATGATCACTGTGTTTTGTTGCTTAGTAAACACAGTCCTGTTTGCAGTGGGCAGGAAGAAAGCAAAGGGGGCAGGTACAAAGGGTCCAATCAGGGAGAAGCAATGCATGATGGGAAATGTAGTTTCCTATCTTGGTTATAGATGGCTCTCAGAAAAACTTTTAACCCAGGAACGGCAGCAACTAGAAAAACAGGAGATGGCTCAAAATACTCGGGGGGACTTGGGTTTGGGAGCATTTCATTTTTTTAGCTCTTAGGGGGAATACCCCTTTAAGAGTTGAACTACAACTTCCATTCACTGGGAGCTCTGCTGAGAAATGCAATAGGCCACAAGTTTCAAATTTGTACTAAAATTATCTGACTTGACTATCATGCCAGCTAATTATTTTGACTCCCAGCATTCACCGTGAGCTTTGCTGAGAGTTGCAGTGGGCGGTGCTCCCTGTATAGTAATACACTCCTATCCTTATCTATGTCCTGTATAATCCCATACCCCTATCCCTGTGTGCCCCCCCCCGTATAGTCTCACACCCTTATTCCTGTGTGACCCCCTGTATAGTAATATACCCCTATCAATATGTGCCCCCCTGTACAGTCCCATGCCCCTGTCTCTATGTGCCCCCCTGTATAGTCATACACCCCTGTCCCTATGTGCCCCCCTCTGTATAGTCATACACCCCTATCCCTGTGCGACCCCTGTATAGTCATAAACCCCTATCACTGTGTGCCCCCGGTGTAAATATATCCTGTAGTGTATACATAGCTGTATACCTGTATATGCATGTCCTGTAATGGCTGTATACCTGTATATACACATCCTGTAGTAGCTGTGTACCTGTGTATACACATCCTGTAGTGTGTATATAGCTGTATACCTGTGTATACATGTCCTCTAGTGGCTGCATACCTGTATATACACATCCTGTAGTGTGTATACAGTCATGGCCAAAAGTTTTGAGAATGAAACAAATAATATATTTTCACGTGATCTGCTGCCCTCTGGTTTTCATGTGTGTTTGTCAGATGTTTTTATCACATACAGAAATGTAATTGCAATCATATTATGAGTAACAAAAGCTTATATTGACAGTTAGAATGAGTTAATGCAGCAAGTCAATATTTGCAGTGTTGACCCTTCTTCAGCACCTCTGCAATTCTCCCTGGCATTCTCTCAATCAACTTCTGGACCAAATCCTAACTGATAGCAGTCCATTCTTGCACAATCAATGCTTGCATTTTGTTAGAATTTGTTGGTTTTTGTTTGTCCACCCGTCTCTTGGTGACTGACCACAAGTTCTCAATGGGATTAAGATCTGGGGAGTTTCCAGGCCATGGACCCAAAATCTATCTTTTGTTCCCTGAGCCATTTAGTTATCACCTTTGCTTTATAGCAAGGTGCTCCATCATGCTGGAAAAGGCATTGTTGGTCCTGGCGCTTGCTGGTCTTTCTTGGGCGCCCTGGAGCCTTTTTGGCAACAATGGAACCTCTCTCCTTGAAATTCTTGATGATGCGATAGATTGTTGACTGAGGTGCAATCTTTCTAGCTGCGATACTCTTCCCTGTTAGGCCATTTTTGTGCAGTGCAATGATGACTGCACGTCATCTTTAGAGATAACCATGGTTAACAGAAGAGAAACAATGATGCCAAGCACCAGCCTCCTTTTAAAGTGTCCAGTGGTGTCATTCTTACTTAATCATGACAGATTGATCCTAAGCCCTGTCCTTATCAACACCCACACCTGTGTTAATAGAGCAATCACTGAAACGATGTTAGCTGGTCCTTTTAAGGCAGGGCTACAATGATTTTGAAAGGTGTTTTGGGGGATAAAGTTCATTTTCTAAGCAAATATTGACTTTGCATTGAATTGCTGTTAAGCTGATCACTCTTTATAACATTCTGGAGTATATGCAAATTGCCATTTTAAAAACTGAAGCAGTAAACATTGTAAAAATTAATATTTGTATAATTCCCAAAACTTTTCGCTATGGCTGTATACCTGTATATACATGTCCTGGAATGGCTGTATACCTGACAGTAACGGACCTCTCTGCCTGTCAATTATCCCCTCCGAGCCGCCCAGATGACTACCTTCCTGCCTTTGTCTGTCACGCTCCCGGGGAATAAAACTCGTTTTTCTCCGGCATACAGCTTCTGCACCAGCCGCAGCTGGTAGTGCCACGGCTGCTGCAGGAGCTTTATAAAGCGCTCCTGGGAACCATATCAGCCCAGTTGGGCTGATTGGTTCCCTTTAAAGCCAGATTCACACATACAGTATTGCAGCGGATTTTTCATTCCACTGCGAGTTTGTAAAGCCTCGTCCCACTTAACCCACCGGTGCTCAGCTAAAACGTTACCTGCCTGCGCTCCTGCTTTGTGAAAAATGTGAACTTTTCATTTAATAAATCACAAAATTAACATTTTTCTCATTTTAAATTTTCTACGGTCACTGTTCGGGTTTAATCATGTGATTTCTAATTTTAGTCCATGGGGACTTTACTGTGTTATTGATTGATTACAGGCATATCACATTTCATTGCTGATCTGCACTACAATGCAATATGCCTGTAATAGGCAAAGCTGATCAGGCTTCCATATCTATGACACAGGAGCCTTCAGGGAAGCAATCGCTTCCCACAGCCCTGATGGGGAAGGGAAGGAGAATTCCGGATTGCAGCACCTATAGTGTCAAGTGCCGTTATCCTAGTTGGGATGCAGCTAGTGCCTGGTTATTACTGACAGCCGGGACCCACCACTGATGGCATGGGCACAGCCCCTGCGCCACATGTTATCCCAGGACGTAACAGTACATACTTGAGCTAGCAGTGCACCACAAGAAGGGACGTACAATTACGTCCTTAGTCCTCAATGGGTTAAAATGCATAAATCCCGGGGCCCAGAAGGCATCCATCCCAGTGTTTTAGACTCTTATTCCTAATATTTAAAGATTCTGTAATAACTGGGATGGTTCCACAAGACTGGTGCATAGCTAATGTGGTACCGATATTCAAGAAGGGGTCAAAAAGTGATCCTGGAAACTAGAGGCCTAGAAGTCTTAACATCTAAAGTGGGTTAAAGTATTTAAGGATTTTGTAAGAGATTCTGCCTTAATGAAAATAATCTTTTCACACAGCACTAGACCTGGGGGAGGCTGTTGATGTTGTGTATCTTTTTTTTAAACTGTTTATTTTCATAATTTTTCCATTTTATAACATCAACACACAAAGAGGGAAAAGATTGGAGCAGTTAAACAGGTTCCATGAAAAAGCAGTATGTATAGCACTCAAAGTAGACAATTCTCAGACAGATAACAAGAAAACACGGTATCTTAGTAAGACTGTATAGTAGAACTACAGCATGGGTACTACCATTGTAGTCTTCCTGATCCTACAGTATGTAGTGCCGACCAACGTGGAGGACCTGATAAACATCAGAGCTATTGCTGGCCCCCCAATCAGGAAAACTTCCTCAGCAACGAAGTTAATGATCTCAAACACCTTAAACTTTGTAAAACTAGAATGGGGCATCCAACGTGGGTCCCAAAATAACAGTAAAATCAAACTTGAAGACTAACAGGGGAGACGAAAGACCAACAGACACGACAAGACAAAGAAGCACACAGGGATGATCAGGGAAAGAGGGGGGGGGGGGTCACCCGTTCTGTGTTAAGGTGGAGGGAAGGCGGCATTCCAAGGACCCCAGATTTTCCTAAATTTGTCTACTTGAGACCCATTGAGAGCTGTTAAGTATTCCATACCAAAATTCAGCGTAGGGACTTACCCTTAGCCAACCCTCCCCAGTTACCATCACTCTGGTCCAAACACATCCGCAGTGTCGTGTGCAGTCATACCCACATATTATCTCCTTTTGGATGGATGCAGACATAAAATACCTCTGTTCATACATCCTACACATATGAATCACACTGACGAAGATATGGGCATGATACAGACTATCGGAAACTACTGAGTGTAGTGGCTAAGTCCCGTGACATGCACGATATAAGTTCTCTTGCCCGAGAATAAATCTAAGTGCCCAGAATCGCGCACCAGCCCCCCGCTCCTCACTTAAAAACTACAAGACTGTTGCCATGCGCAGAATGTCGGAGCCTTGATCAGCACCCAGAGACTAAGTCCCGACACATGCGCAACGGAGGTCCCGCAGCCCAGAACTTCTAAGTACCCGCACATGCGCACTGACATCCCTCTAAACGAGGTTCTTCTAAGTGTCATGTCATGCGCAATACAACACGGCATGGACCAACGTTCAGTGGGCTGTTCTGGCACGCGAATTCTCTTTTCAAAGTTATCCCTATTGTCCAATCAGAGGCGGCCATTTCCGATGCCCTTCAAGCCTCGATTCAAATGGTGATTACCATAGGTTCTGACTGATAGGACCGGGGATGCGGCCACAGTAAAAATGTATATAAACAGTGTTTAGCCCCTCCCCTCCCTAATGCCTCCTTTAAAAAAGCCAGTGTACTGGCAAAACTAGTCAGGTCTGATGGCATAGGAGTTTTAATATAGGATACGCATGCTGGAATAGCCTGAAGTATCACTAGCATTATTGATTAAAATTATTGCAACTGAGAGTAGGCGAATTCTGAGGTCTCATTCTGTTACCACTGAGCAGAGCTTGTGAATCAATACAGTTTTGACGCCCACTACCTTTTGTGTCCGACGAACCTCACGCCACGCTGTATATGCCGAGCGCTGCCAGCGGGCGCCGGTTCTGACCGAGCAAAAGTTGATGTATCTAGTGATGTATACAGCGATGTATGTAGCGATGCTACAACCAATCTAAATAGCAAAAATTACATCTAGGTGAGAGCTAGCTAGTCACTGGAGGTAATCCCTGTCCAAAGACAAACAGTGCTGTCGGTAACCAAAAGTGGTGCCACTGATTGATTGTGAACAAAAAACTTAAACAAACACAAGATTGATGGTACGCCTAGTGTTGTCCCCTGCTTGTCTGGAAGACACAAAACCTACTTGGTCCTTATAAATTAGAGTCTGCAGGAGTGCCCCCAATCTATTTGCTTATAATTTAGTAAAAATTTTTAGGTCTGCATTGAGCAGCGAAATAGGCCTATAGCTGCTACAGTCTGCAGGGTCTTTGCCCGGTTTAGGCACTACTGTGATAAAAGATTCCAGCATAGTATCAGGCACAGGGGAACCAGACAAAAAGGAATTGTAGAGGGGCAAGAGGTGGGGTGATAATTCATCTACGAGTGACTTATGGTAAGTATACGTCAATCCATCAGGGACGGGGGCTTTACCATTTGGTAGTTCCTTCAGCAACTCCAACAACTCTTCAATCGATATTGGGGAGTTAAGCTCCTCCCTATCACTCCCTGAGAGGGTGGACAGCTGACAGGAGCGAAGAAATTGATCAAAACATTGTTGTCGAGCTTCAGGGTTTGATGGTAATTCAGAAGGGAGAGAGTATAGATGAGTATAGTAATCTGCAAATAACTGCTATGCGGTCTGGCGCATAGTGTAGGCATCTAGAGGCATCCCTCACTGCTTGAGGGGAAGCCTGTATCTTAGCATCCCTCAATTGGGAAGCGAGCAGGGTATGTGCCTTGTTAGCCTTATCATAGTATTTATGTCTGGTATATACCAATAATTTGTCCACATGAAGTACCATCAAATCCTTCAGCTGGGATCGTACTTCCACCAGCTTACGCAATACAGAGACAGAAGGTGAGGTGGCCAGTTTGCGTTCAAGGGCCCGCATCTGAGCCACCAGTTCCTGTTTCCGCAAGCTGGAATCCTTTTTTAGTCTAGACGAAAGGGCTATACAGTGTCCTCTAAGGACCGACTTATGGGCCTCCCAGAGGACCAAAAGGGATGCGACACTCCCCGAATTTTCAGCAAAATAATGGCGTAAACACTGTTTCAGGGATTCTAGGTGTGCCCGGTTCTTAACTAAGGGCCCTATTCCACTGGACGATTATCGTTTGCATATCATTAACGATTAACGATCGCAAACGACCACTATTGCGAAAGACCTGAAAACGTTCACTCATTTCCATTGAACGATAATCGTTACTTATGATCGTAATTGCGATCGTTTTTTCTTCGCTATTTATTCGCTATTGCATTCGTATCTATTGCGAACGATTCTCCGAACGATGTCTTATTCAACCGCGAACGATTTGCGAACGAGCAACGATAAAAATAGGTCCAGGTCTTATAAAGCGATCAACGATTTCTCGTTCGGTCGTTAATCGTTAACTGCATTTCAACCGAACGATTATCGTTTAGATTCGAACGATTTAACGATAATCTGAACGATAATCGTCCAGTGGAATAGGGCCCTAAGGGTCCTATTCCACTTGTAGAGATTTGAGGCTTAAAGTCACTGGAGAGTGATCAGAACATGTGATCCCTGTGATCTCAGAGGATTCCAACAACCTCAGTCCTAAGATGTTACTAAAAAAGTAATCAATGCGCGTATGTGTAGAGTGTACCGGAGAGTAAAACTTATACACTTTATCTGAGGGGTTAGCAATCCTCCATAGATCGTAGAGATGATGTCTACGGATAAGTTGCCGAAACCTCTGGGAGAGTTGGACCAAAGAGGATGGAGGAGGCCCTCGTTGTACAGAGAGCCTGTCCATCCCCAGGGAGAATTGTACGTTAAAGTCTCCCCCAATCAGTAGCACAGGGGAGGATAGATTGCTGAATTTTGGAGACTTTCGAAAATAGATGGGTAAGAAAGGGGACCTGGCCAGAGTTCGGGCAATACACGTTACAGAGCACTATGGGGGAGTCCCTGAGACATCCCACTAAGGTCACATAACAACCATGAGGGTCAATGACTGTCTGCGAGATCGTGAGTGGGCAATCTTCAGCTATTAGTATGGCTACACCTCCCCGTTTATCCTCTCTACAGGCCGAATAAGTTGTAGGGAATTTGTGTCTAATAAAATTGAATGATCCTGAACTGTCATAGTGCGTCTCCTGCACGAATACAATATCTGAGTGCGAGGACTTCAACTCTTTTAGCAAGAGTCTATGCTTGCGGTTGGAGTTTAATCCCTTAACATTAACCATAAGGAAGCGCACCATGACAGCCCATCAAAAAGAAGGACACCAGCATAAACAAGTGGGCGTTTCCCCTAATAGGGGAAGGGAAGGATTCAAACCTGAACACATCCAAGCCTTCTCGAAGTGGCCATACCCAAGGAGTAGCATGTCCCAGAATCCTGCAACAGCGTTCGTCAAAGCTGAAATAGAGAACACAGCGGGTGAGGGGAACATACATCGGGAGATACATAAGGGAGACAGGGGAAGACAACACAAACCAGAACAGGACAATGAGTACAAAAACTGTATCCATATAGCTGTAGGTGTAACGGCAGATATGCAGCTATAAGCCCACAACATAGCTCCCGCTAGGGAAATTGGAATAAGAGATAAGACTAAAACGGATCAGATCAAAGAAAAGGGAGAGAGATGGAAAGGGTAAGGGGATGGGTCAGTGAGCAAAGGAGAGAGAAGGAAGAAGGAGACCAGAAAGAAAATATTCCTCTCGGAGGTATGTATCCAAACCTCTAAGAGATACAGTGATCCCTAGCGGTAAGGGGGAGAGTCGAGTTAGTGTCAGCAATAGTAACCAATACAAAACAGCAGCGCCGGGGGAGCACCATAAAGAAATAACAATAGTAACTGTAGCTCATGAGGGGGGAAGAGAAAGATTCGCAAAATGCACACATTCAATACAAATGAAAGGAGAGAACAGAAAGCGAGGTCTCAAGGTGAAATAGGTGAAGTCCTGGCAATTCAGGGTATTTGGATTCTGGTAAACCAGAACTCCGCCTAGGCAGCGTCCTTAGGTTGGGATCTCTTGCGTCTGGGTCGGACTTGGCACCAAACCGGAGGTGGCAGAGGAGGGAGGGAAACCATCTCCCAGTGAGGCAGATCGGGCACCGGCAGGCCCAGGGAGTCACAGAAATCCTGGAGATCCATAGCAGTTCAAAGGTTGACTAACCGGCCAATCTTGCGGGCTATGAGACTGAACGGGAAACCCCATCTATATATGGGACGTTGGCATCACTAAGGACCTGTAGGAGGGGCCGGAGTAAGCGTCTCTTCTGTAGAGTGACCCATGAGAGGTCAGACATCAGTTGGACTGGAGCATCTGCAAAATCAATGTGGTCAAGCCCTCGTGCTTTTGCCATTATAGATTCTTTCAAAGCATAGTCTGTTATGCAACAAATGATGTCTCTGGGTTGTGATGTCTTGTCTTTAGGGCGTAGCACCCTGTGAGCACGATCCATTTTAATGACGTGATCCGCAGGGGGCGAGAGTATGGTATTGAAAAGAGATGTAAGAGTAGCATATACGTCGTCTTCTCCTTCTGCCTCAGGTACCCCTCTCATTTGGATGTTATGTCGGCGCTCTCGGTTATCCAAATCTTCCAGGTGGCGCTGGTAATCACAGAAAGCATTATGGTGGTCCACCACCGTGGTATGCATATCAGCCACATACGCTCTGGTAGCATCATGTTCTTCTTCAATATTATCCACTCGCTGCGCGATATGATGTAAGTCCTTCCTAACTGCAGTTATTTCAGACCTACAAGCTCGGACCTCCTGTATGAGGGACTTAAAATCATCCTTAGTAGGTATATTTTGCAGGCATTGGCGCCAGGTAAGGTCTGCAGGTGGAACAGGGAGAGTAGAGTCCTCAGGATCCGAGGCAGAGGATCTGTTAGACCACCAAGATTCAGTCTGTGCCTCTGTCATTTTATTATGTTTAGACATATGGGGGCCATCCCCTGTGTCCTGTAAAAACCAGTGTGGCAATGGGGAGAGGGGTTTCGCTGGATGAAATACAGGGGTACCTTTATTCTTCCCTTGCTGCCTTTGAGGGAGTGGTGGCTGTTCCCTGTCCCGAGAAGAGCCTGTAGATATGGGGGTGGAGGAAGATGGAGGCCCTGCAGCCTCCACGGCGCCTGGTGAAGCAGCTGATGGCCCTTGCTCTATGGTGGACCGGACTGATGCAGAGTAGGTCTGTCGCCCTTGTGGCGGTGAGGAGTAGGTAAGTGGATCATTTACTGTCCCATCTCTCTGTCCCCCTGACCTGTGAGTGTCCTGGCTGCTGCTGGAGTGTGCCGGGGATGAGGAGGGAGAGCCCTCAGGCTGTGTCGCGGCACGCCACGCTGCCGGCGCCATCTTGGATTTTTGGCTCCCTTCTTCTCCTACGAGATATGCGTCCAGGGGGCCAGAGGAAAGCGGGCCCATGGAGCTGGAACGGGTGCAGGACTTCTGCGATCCCCTCCTTGACATTCTTGGGGTGAATCAGAGTGCGGGCGCGTAAGTTATCCCCCGTTCCCCCGGCGGAATTGCAATAGACAGTGCAGAGGTCTTTGTAGTGATCTTTTTACTCCTAGGCCTGTAACCAAGACAAGGGGGCATCCTCTACATCTATAGGAAAGGGGTTTTTACCACCAGCACAGATGTGGATTCTTTACTGTAAGAGCAGTGTGACTATGGAATTCTCTGCCACATGTTGTCATGACTGATCATTAAATACGTTCAAGTGAGGCCTGGATGCTTGTCTTGAAATATATAATCAAACAAGTTATGGGCACTAGATGTGATGCGACACTGATCCTGGGATTTGTGCTGATTGCCATTGAAGTCGGAAAGAAAATTTTCTCCCTTTCATAGGGCAATTGATATCTGCCTTATAAGGGTTTTTTCCTTTAGCACAGTAGGGGTTCCATAGGTTGAACATGATGGACTCTTGTCTTTTTTCAGCCTTATTAATTTATGTAACTATGTAAGAGCGGTCTTTTGGTTATCCTTTAGATCAGGGATGGGGAGCCTTCGGCCCTCCAGTTGTTGCAGCAGCTGCCTAGATATGATGGGAATTATAGTTTTGCAACAGCTAGGGGCCAGACTCCCCATCCCTGCTCTATATGTGCTCAAAGGGTTGTGGTCAGTTATTCAGTGCATTGCAGGTGCTGATCAGTCAGCCTGCATAACTGTCTGTTATATAATAGTGTTATGAAGAGACCTGTGACTGGGGAAACATGGAATAGTGTGAACACAGCCTAAAAGGATCAAACTTTCCAATGGGATGAGCAGGGTGAACATGCAAACGGCTCAGAGAAGGACTTTTGTGGGTGGAAGAAGGCCAGGCTGCCAAAGAACTATGGACACCCCCTTCCAAGCAGGCAGGCTTAGTGCATACTCAGTGTAGTCTGAGCTGGACTTATATGGAGATGAAAGAAGGCACCAAAACACATAAAGTTATTGAAATATGTTTACTTATGCGTTAATATACATGTTTTGTAGCACCTTTCTAAAGTATTAACCCCTCCCTACCTACTTAACCCCTTAACGACCGCGGGCGTAAGTGTACGCCCCCAAAACCCGTGCCTTAACGCAAACGGGCGTACATTTACGCCCGCGGTTTCCCCCGATCGCTGCGTGTACACACGCAGCGATCTGGGAAGATGGCCTGCTATAATGTATAGCAGGCCATCCCTGCTTGTCGGCACGGGGGGTGATTAACCCCTCCCGTGCTGACGATCGCCGCTATTGGCTGATCAATTCAGATCAGCATATGGCGGCGATCTGCAGCTTTCCGGGTCATCGATGGCCCGGAAAGCAATGGTGGTCGGTGCTGTCCGAGGACGGCACCGACCGCCATTACTGTTAAAAGTGGTTAAAGGTTAAAGGTGGCCACGGTGCCACGTCCCGATATAAGTACCCCATGAAAGGGTTAAATACCTGCTGTGGACACCTCAGCTAGGTAGCTGAGGTGTCCAGAGCAGGTATTGACCCATACTCACCGGATCCAGCGTCCCGATCGCGTCTTCCGGGTTCCGAATGCGTCTTCGTCGGCGTCTTCGTCTTTTTCCGGCGGTCCCCATCGGCACTCATCGGCTCCAGCGTCGTCAAACTTCGGCTTTTTCTGGAATTTGCGTTCTACTGCCCCCTAGCGGCTGATAAGTGTATATAATACACATATCAGTAGCTATAGGGTTGAAGAAAGGGTTGTTTTTTTTTTTCCCCCCGCACCCTATCGCCGCTGAGTGCTGATCAGCATCGCACGTAAGTGCGCTGCTGATCAGCAATTCCTCCTTTTTGGCGTAGAGTGTTTTTTTTCCTATATCCTACAGCCACGGTCTGCTTATAAGTGCCGCACATAAGTGCGGCATTTATCAGCAACTCCTTTCTTGGCATAGTTTTTTTTTTTTTATACTTAATGTTAAAAAAAAATGTAAAAAACACCATTACACTACACGGAATAAATTTTTACACTACACCACTACACATTTACATACCCCATATACCAATCCCCGTATAAAGATGGCCCCCAGGGTGTTTTCGCATACGCTATTATTACCTCCGACACCGAAGCAGCCAGTGAGGATGAATGGGGGGTCCTTCGTTCCTCCATTCATCCTCATCATCCAGTGACGTGTCTGGGGTAGCGTAGCGTACGCTGCCCCCCAGACACGTCTTTTCCGCCAGTACCGTCCCAATAAGAGATGACGGTATGGCGCGAAATTCTACAAACTCTGTGAGAGTACCTCAGGGTACACTTACAGATTTAGGGTACGTGCACACTGCGGAATGGCAAAGGATAACCCTTTGTGCATTCCGCAGCTGGCACCCACCGGCAGACTGATGCAGGCGCACGTCTCCACCCGTGTCATAGACTCCATGTTATGCAAGGGCGGATTCCATCGTCCGTCCAAAGAATGAACACATTTGACGGAGAGCGGAATCCGCTCGTGCATAGAATGGAGTCTATGACATGGACGGAGACGCGCGCCCGCATCAGTCTGCCGGTGGGTTATCCTTCACCATTCCGCAGTGTGCGCGTACACTTAGAGTGTATGATGGAAGGGACACCCAAATCCAGCCCCCAGAGGCCTCCCCCCCCCCCCATCCTCGGAGTTAGTGGGGAGATCGTTGGGGAACTGATCTTCCCACTGCTGGATAAAAGTTACCACCACCTGTACAGGGATAACTTTTATACCAGCACCCCCCTCTCCCGGTCCCTCGCTGCCCGAGCTACTGTAGCTTGCGGCACGATACAAACATATCAGAAGAAGTAATACCAGCCCTAATATTTGGCAGCCATGGAGGGGACCCAGCGCTTATGGATATGAAGGACCCCGTATCGCACCAGGACATTTTCCAGGTGACGTCCCCCACACTGGAAAACAGGAGACCCCAGAAGAAGTGCAGAGTGTGGGGTAACAGGGGGATCAGGAAGGACACCATTTTCCAGTGTGACACCTGTCCTGATCACCCCGGCCTCTGCATACAGGATCGCTTCAAGGCGTACCACACGTCATTGGGGTTCTACATTATCTAAATTCTTCCCCTTATTCCTATTTCAGGGGTCACGTTGATCCGAGGATTATTCTGATTGCCATTATGGAGTCAGGAAGGAATTTTTTCCCCTGTGATAAAGCTACTGTCGTCTGCCTCACAAGGGTTTTTTGCCTTCCTCTGGATCAACACAGGTTGAATTTGATGGACACCTGTCATTTTCAACCTTATAAACTAATAATTGGCCTAATACCCCCAAATAAATTAGAATGGTCCCTTTTCCCCAGCTAAATAGGTATGGCCGCTATTCCCATTAGAGGATGCCATGATGCAATTACAAAGCCTCTGTAGGACAGTAGAAACCCCCCACAAGTGACCCCATTCTGGAAACTACACCCCATAAGGAATCTAACAAGGGGGGCAGCGGAGATATGGCCCCTGGTGACGGCCACATTTTGGACGTGAAAATGAAAAAAATTGTATTTTTTTATTTTCACGGCACATGTTCTACATATGTGCCTGTTACCAGTGGGGTCCATATGCTCACTGCACCCCTTGTTAGATTCCTTATGGGGTTTAGTTTCCAGAATGGGGTCACTTGTGGGGAGTTTCTACTGTCCTGGCAGCACAGGAGCTTTGTAATTGCGACATGGCCTCCATCCTCCATTCCAGCCTCTAAATGGCGCTCTGTCCCTTTGGTGGCTTGCCCTGTGCCCATATGGCACATTATGTCCACATGTGGGGTATTTTCGTACGCAGGGGAAATTACCCTACACGCTTTACGTTTATTTTCTTTTTGAACCCCTTGTGGAAATGGAAAAAAAAAATCAAGGCTAGACCAACATTTAGTGTAATTTGTTTTAAATTTTTACTCTAAATCATTAATCTTGTCTTGATTTTTCATTTTCACAAGGGGCTAAAAAATAAAGAAAAACACAAAATTTGTAGAGCAATTTCCCCTGAGTACGGAAATACTCCACATGTGGACATAAAACTCCATGCGGGTGCAGGGTAAGCCTCCAAAGGGAAGGAGCGCCATTTGTTTTTTTGAGGTTGGAATGGATTTCGAGGGGCCATGTTGCATTTTAAAAAGGCCCCCGTGTTGCCAAGACAGTTGAAACCCCCCACAAGTGACCCCATTATGGAAACTACACCCCTCAAGGAATGTAACAAGGGGTGTAGTAAGCATATGGACCCCACTGGTGACGGGCACAAATGTGGAACAATGTGGCGTGAAAATGAATTATTACATTTTTTACACTATAATGTTGGTCTAGCCTTGAATTTATCATTTTCACAAGGGGTTAAAAGAGAAAAAAAACACACAAAATGTTTAGAGCAATTTCCCCCGAGTCGGTAAATACCCCATATGTGGACATAAAGCGCCATGTGAGTGCAGAGCAAGCCTCTCAAGGGAAGGAGCGCCATTTGGATTTTGGAGGTTGGATTTGGCTAGAATGGATGATGAACGCCATGTCGCATTTACAGAGCCCTCGTGCTGCCAAGACAGTTGAAACCCACCACAAGTGACCCCATTCTGGAAACTACACCCCTTAAGGAATCTAACAAGGGGTGCAATGAAGATATGGACCCCTTGATGACGGGCACATTTGTGCCGTGAAAGTGAAAAAATGAAATTTTTCCCTTTCCCGTCACATTGTTCCACATTTCTGCCCGTCACCAGTGGGGTCCATAGCCTCACTGCACCCCTTGTTAGATTCCTTGAGGGGTGTAGTTTCCAGAATGGGGTCACTTGTGGGGGGTTTCTGTAAATGCGACGTGGCCCTTGAAATCCATTCCAGTGAAAAACAGCTTCCAAAAGCCAATTGGCGTTCCTTCCCTTTGGAGGCTCGTCCTGCGCCCGCTTGGCACTTTATGTCCACATGTGGGGTATTTCTGTACTCGGGAGAAACTGCGCTTTTTTTTTTTTTTTTTCCCCCTTTTATCCCTTTGTGAAAATGAAAAATTGAAGTCTAGAACAACGTTTTAGTGTAAAAAATACTTTTGTCTTTTTTCACGCCATATTGTTGGGAAAACCTGTGAAGCACCTGTGGGGTCCAGATGCTCACCGCACCCCTAGTTACATTCCTTGAGGGGTGTAGTTTTCCGAATGGTGTCCCTTTAGTGGTGTTTTTTAGGTTTTGGCACCCCAGAGCCTCTGCCAAGCTGAAGTGGTACAGTCAGAAATGACCAAATATAACAGAGCCATTGAAATGCACTAGGCGCTCCCTTATATCTGAGGCTTGTGGTTGCGTCAAATAGCGCAATAGGGCCACATATGGGGTATTTCTATAAACTGCAGAAACGGGGCAATAAATATTGGGGTGCATTTCTCTGGAAATAAGTTTATAATTATGAAAAATATTGGATTACAATAAAATCTGCACAGAAAATTAAAATTTTCAAATTTCTTACACACTTAGCTTTTATCTCTGTGACTCCCCTAAAGGGTTAAAAAAAACTTTCTGGATGTGCTTTTGCAGAGTTTGGGGGGTGCAGTTTCTGAAATGTGGTGCTTTGTGGGGCTTTCTAGCATACAGTCCCCTCAAATACACTTTAAACCTGAACAGGTCCCTAAAAATATCTGATTTTGAAATTTTACTGAAAATTTGGAAATTTGCTGCTAATGTTTTACGCTTTCTATTGTCTAAAAAAAAAAAAAGAAATATAGCTTAATAAATGCCGCCAACATAAAGTACACATGTTGCTAATGCTATTTAATATATAATTTATGTTGCATAACCATTTTCTGTATAAGCAGAAAAGGTTTAAAGTTGGAAAAATGCATTTTTTTAAAAAATTTTCATGTTATTTTGGGTTTTTTCATAAAGATTCGTTATAAGTATCGACTCCAATTTACAAGAAATGTGAAGTACAATATGTCACGAGAAAACAATCTCAGAATCAGCCGGATAGGTAAAAGCATCCCGAAGTTATTAATGAATAAAGTGACACAGGTCATATTCATAAAATTTGCTCCGGTCCTTAAGGCCATTTTAGACCCGGTCCTTAAGAGGTTAATACCCCATTATACGAATGTGAAACAGAATTTTAGAATGCTCTCAATTCTTTTTTTAAAAACTAACCTTTCCCATGGCCATAAATGTTCAGTTCCCAGCCTCCCTAATTCTAATTGAAGAAATTTAGAACAACCAGGACTGTTTCTAGAGCTGGTTTACTAAGCATTCCTGGGGAATTGGGCCTTGGTAAGAGGTGACCAAAAACTCAATGGCAATGGTAATGGTTTAGCTCTAAAGATCCTGTGTGCAGATGAGAGAAACTTGCAGAAGGACAACCAGCAAGCCACCAATCTGGGCTTTATGGCAATGTGGCCAGAAAGAAGTGTCCTCTTGGTAAAAGATATGTAAAGGCCATCCTAGACTTTGCAATGAAGCACCTTATGGACCCTCAGACTAGGAAACCACACTCTATACTCTTGTTGGCCTCTGTTCTAAGCACCATTATATGCTCATCATATGCCAACAGTAAAGCATGGTGGTGGCAGGATCATGCTGTTGGGTGATTTTTCAGTTGCTGGGACAAAGGGAAGTGGTTAGGGTTAAGGGAACGCCAAATGGAGCAAAGTACCAAAAATGTTAAAAAATAAGTTTCCCCCAATTATTCGGCACTCAATAACTGATAATATCAAAGCGAAAATAGAAATTTAGAATTCTTTGCTAATTTATTGAAAAGAAAAAACTAGTACAGAGGCAAATCTTGTGGCATCATAACCAGGAAGACTGGAGACTGTAATCACTGCCAAAGTTGCTTCAAGGGAAGTATTGAGTAAAAGGTATGAATACTTATGTCAATACAATATTTTAGTTCTTTCTTTTCAATAAATTAGCAAAGAATTTTCTATTTTCATGATATTTATGAGGTATTGCGTACAGAATAATTAGGGAAATTGTGAAGAGAGTGAAAACTTTTCTAAATTCATTGGCTGATCCCATTTTTTTTCCTTTTTCTATTCAACAGTAGAAAAATCAGAAGGCTTTAGATGACAATAATCTATCACTTAAAGCGCAACTATAATTTCAGTAGCCAAAAAATTTAATTCCTCAAATAAAAAGCCCATGTGTTACCTTTTAAAAAGAGCCCTAAACTGTGTTGATAGCGTGTACGCTTGCTGAGATATCACCAGTTGTTTGGCTCAGAAGAATAAATTAATTTTTCTCCTGGCTGAGACAAAGTGGGCGTGGCCTATCCCTCATCTCCCTGGCTGGCTCCCTCTATCCACTGAGCAGCACTTTAGCAGATGTATCACACATAGCAGGATTAGATACAGCCCCAACATACAGTATCACAATGTAAGATTAGATACAGAGCCCCAGCAGATGGTATCACACACAGTGGGATTAGATACAGTCATCTGCTCTCATTACACTGTAGGATAATGTCAGCCATGGAGGTGGGGGCACCTGCTGCAGACATCTGATAGTGAATGTTATATGTACTACGGAAGGACTACAGCTGTGTTGTGCTGGGACTTGTAGTCCTCCCCTCAGTGACTCACCCACTCTCCCTCATGCAGTACATTGGAGTCATGGTGGCATGTCCCTCCTGGGTGAAGCACTGAGTACTTGTCCCTCCATCCAGCTCTTCCCCTGCGCTGCTCCTCACACACAACACCCTCAGCTCTGCTTAGTCACCTCTGTGAGGGGAGGGGGGAGAATTTGCTGCTAAGAGATGGGGGAGGAGGTTTTGTTTATGTTTCTCTCTGTGTCAGGGCTGTTATCTGATCCTCCGTACACTCAGGACGGATCTGCAGGGAGGGGGCGTGTCCAGCAGGAATGCAGAAAAAAGTCAGAGCCAGACAGAGCTGTAAGGGCATAGTCAGCCTTATGTATTTAAAAAACTGTTCATTTTAGGTTATTAATGTATATTGCAAAAAGTCTTATCATGACCTAAGCTAACTAAAACTGAAAGGTCAAAATATTTTATAGTTGCGCTTTAAGTTTTGAATCAATGAAATTGCATAGTGTTATGTACGAATTTTTTAACAAGTGCTTTTTTGTTTTTGTGTGTAGACATATAGTCAGCTAGCTCACCCCATTCAGCAAGCCAAAGCAATGGGGCTTCGGTTTCATTCCAAGATTCTGGACATTGACAATATAGATGTAAGTGTGTGTATCGTAAAATATTTTGAAATATTAGTAGTACAAATGTTAATGACTAGAGATGAGCGAACCGGGTTCGGGTTCGAGTCCATCCGAACCATTGGCATTTGATTAGCGGGGGCTGCTAAACTTGGATAAAGCTCTAGGGTTGTCTGGAAAACATGGATACAGCCAATGACTATATCCATGTTTTCCACATAGCCTTAGGGCTTTATCCAACTTCTGCAGCCACCGCTAATCAAATGCAGAAAGTTCGGGTTCGGATGGACTCGAGCATGCTCGAGGTTCGCTCATCTCTATTAATGACATGTGATTTGGATGCATTCCAAGAGTGCTGCCATATTGACTGTCACTACCAGAGAAACAGAGATATGCCAGATATAGGAGCACACCAAAAAATAAGTTTATCAAAATACATGAATAAGTTCCGGTGGAACGCAACGCGTAGAGGCATTATGGGCTGCCACAAGTCGCTCCTCTCCATCCTTGTTTGGTGATATGATTTTTTGACTGATTTACTGTTCATAACTTCACATCATGATTACCATTCACATGACACGTGCATATTTTTGTTTTTGATTGGAACACTTCATATTTACACTCCCTTTTTGTGGTTTATATACTTTGTATCATTTCTGAGGGTTGTTTGAGCTACATTGTATGACCGTCTGCTGGCCTGGGGGTCCCTTCTATTGTGTGGGTCCCACCGTGTTCTTTCCCTCTTTGTGAATTTTAAATGTTTTTAATGTGCAGGGATCTGCTCTCCTTTGCCATTTCTGTGTGTGTTTTTTGTACTTTTGCATTTATAATTAATAAACTTATTCATGTATTTTGATAAACTATTTTTTTGGTGTTCTCCTATATCTGGCATAACTCTGTTTCTCTGGTAGTGTCTGCATGTTGATCTGCCTTAGGAAGCACCCATTGTTCTTTTCATTTGATGGTGCAGGCCCCAATTTTGTTGTGATGGTTGCCATATTGACTGTCTGTTCCAAATTACCAGTTAAAAGTTTACCGTGCGCGTGGAAGAATCACACAATGACACATTTATGGTCAAAGTAGATCTCATTTATTTAAAGGGAACCTGTCACCCCCCGTGCCGGGACAGAGCCTGGCCGACCCCCCGCTAGAGACCCTTATACTTGCCCCATGCACGAAGTCCCGCTCCTGGACCCGCTCCCGTTGCCGAGATATCACCATCTGAAGCCCAGCGTGCACTCATCAGAGTTTAGTCCGGCGCTCATAGAGAATGACGGCTCCATTCATTCTCTATGAGCGTCGGACTCATCTCTGATGCCCGCGCCGGGCTTGAGACGGTGATATCTCGACAACGATAGCGGGACTTGATGCACGGGGTAAGTATAAGGGTCTCTAGCGGGGGGTCGGCCGGGCTCTGCTCTGGCACGGGGGGTGACAGGTCCTCTTTAAAGTGTCACTGTAGTTAAAACTTTCAAAATCTAAATCAACAGTGATGTGAAATAAAGTTTGCAATATACATTCATTATTTTTTTTGTTATCATGCTGTAAAACAAAGCTAAACTTACCAGAAATCCAGGTCCAGTCTCCTGAAGACAGATTTTTAGATTGGTTGAAAAAAACAGACTAAACACAGGAATTCTAGTCAGTACACAGTGTCACGGCTCAATGTGTCCATCAATCACATGACTTCCTTCTCTAGATGGTGCTTAGATGGTCTGGAAAACACAGGACTTCCTGCTTTTGAGAAAAGAAAAAGAGTCAGAAAACAGGAAGTGCAGTGTTCTTGACAACTAAAAAAAATAATAATAAATGTAAATTGCAAACTTGCTTTATATCATATAACTACTGTTGTAAGTTATAACTACAGGTACACTTTAAAGCGACTCTGTACCCACAATCTGACCCCCCCCAAACCACTTGTACCTTCAGATAGCTGCTTTTAATCCAAGATCTGTCCTGGGGTCCGTTCGGCAGGGGATGCAGTTATTGTCCTAAAAACAACTTTTAATCTTACAGCGCTGTGTCTAACGGACGGGGCTTACATTTGTATATGCATTAGGCTGGCACACTCTCTATGTCCTTCCTCCCCACCCTCCTTATTATTAGGAATGATCCAGGAACATTTTGTGCTGCTTGAGCTTTTCACAGGTGTATTAAGATCCAGCCCATGTGCCGGGCTGCCACAGGTGGGGAATAGGAAGCATTCCTAATGATGAGGAGGGTGGGGAGGAAGGACAGAGAGGTTGTGCCAGCCTAATGCATATACAAATGTAAGCCCCGGCTGTTAGACACAGTGCTGCCAGATTAAAAGTTGTTTTTATGACAATAACTCCATTCCCTGCCGAACAGGCCCCAGGACAGATCATGGATTAAAAGCAGCTAACCGAAGGTACAAGTGGTTTAGGGGGGGTCAGATTGTGGGTACAGAGTCGCTTTAAAGATAGCAGGCAGTATGTATATATATATCTCCTTGGGGCAGGTGTTCTTCTATTTATGCTTGTGCCATTGTTTCATTGCCTGTGGTACGAAAAAAAAGTAGCACTAGTGTGTTTACTTACATAAGCTATAACCCTTTAAGGGCCCATGATGTACTGGTATGTCATGGGAGCCTTACACTTAAGAACCCATGACATACCGGTATACCAATGCGTCCGGCGGGGCTATGAAGCAAGCTCAGGAGCTGAGCTCCCTTCATAGCATGTGGGGACTGGCTGTTATCAGCATCCGGGTCCTCACTGTTAATGACCCGCAACCTGCCATCAACCCCTGCGGTGCCGCAGCATTTGAAACAGCTGCGCTCCTGTCACTGTCTGATCAGGATCCCTGCAGTGTGACTGACTTCCGGAGGTCTCTTACTTTCCTCCCAGCAGTCGGATTGGTGATCAATGCATAGAGTCTGCCTATGCCTATACTGTTAAAAAAACAAAACAAAAAAAACATATATTAGAAAAGCTATATAACCTGCATATCGCTGTATTCAGACCTATAGAATAAAGAGATCATGTCAATTTTACCATAAAGTGCATTACATGAACACGGAAACCATTTTGTCATTAATTTTATGGTAGATTGAAAGGCGCCACTACAAGGTACACTTATTTCAGAAAAAAGCAAGCCCTCACATGGAAAGGGGAAAGTAGTTCCAGGTTACATAGTCATTACTGGTAAATAAGTAATACATCACTGCAAGTTTGTTTCCTTTACTAATTGTGTACATTTTTTCCATAGCTTGCAATGGGAAAGATGATGGAGCAAGGTCCAGTACTTATCATAACATTTCAAGCTCAGCTTGTTATGGTTCTAAAAAATCAAAAAGGGGAGGTTGTTGAAGGAGATCAGGCAAGTTAAAACTCTTAAATATTTTTTCATATGAAACTTGATGCTTTACTTTGATTGTATACAGATGTAGAAATGATGGAATCCAACAGCACCCACTTTTGAAGCAAAGGTTTTATTGCATATTCATGGTACAATAGCAACATTTCTACATGTAGAGGTCTTTATCAAGCATACATAGAATGGTAATACACAGGGGTATACACTACCGTTCAAAAGTTTGGGGTCACCCAAACAATTTGTGTTTTCCATGAAAAGTCACACTTATTCACCACCATACGTTGTGAAATGAATAGAAAATAGACTCAAAACACTGACAAGGTTAGAAATAATGATTTGTATTTGAAACATTGAACATTGTTTTTACATCAAACTTTGCTTTCGTCAAAGAATTCTCCTTTTGCAGCAATTACAGCATTGCACACCTTTGGCATTCTAGCTATTAATCTGTTGAGGTAAGCTGGAGAAATTGCACCCCACGCTTCTAGAAGCAGCTCCCACAAGTTGGATTGGTTTGATGGGCACTTCTGGCGTACCATACGGTCAAGCTGCTTCCACAACAACTCAATGGGGTTTAGATCTGGTGACTCCATTACCGATAGAATACCAGCTGCCTGCTTCTGCTGTAAATAGTTCTTGCACAGTTTGGAGGTGTGTTTAGGGTCATTGTCCTGTTGTAGGATGAAATTGGCTCCAATCAAGCGCTATATGGCATGGCGTTGCAAAATTGAGTGATAGCCTTCCTTATTCAGAATCCCTTTTACCCTGTACAAATCTCCCACCTTACCAGCACCAAAGCAACCCCAGACCATCACATTACCTCCACCATGCTTAACAGATGGCGTCAGGCATTCTTCCAGCATCTTTTCATTTGTTCTGCGTCTCACAAACGTTCTTCTTTGTGATCCAAACACCTTAAACTTGGATTCATCCGTCCACAACACTTTTTTCCAGTCTTCCTCTGTCCAGTGTTTGTGTTCTTTTGCCAATCTTAATCTTTTTCTTTTATTGGCCAGTCTCAGATATGGCTTTTTCTTTGCCACTCTGCCCTGAAGCCCAAAATCCCGCAGCCACCTCTTCACCGTAGATGTTGACACTGGTGTTTTGCGGGTACTATTTAATGAAGATGCCAGTTGGGGACCTGTGAGGAGTCTGTTTTTCAAACTAGAGACTCTAATGTGCTTATCTTCTTGCTTAGTTGTGCAACGCGGCATCCCACTTCTTTTTCTAGTTTTCTAGCACTAGTTGACTGCAGAATCAGTCTCAAATATTAATATACAAATATATATATATATATATATATATATATATATATATACACACACACACACACACACACACACACACACACACACACACACACACACACACACACACAGTGGTACCTTGGTTTCAGAGCACCCTGTACTGGGTGGGAGCGCGAGGAGGGGCATAATCTGCATAGCGGGGTCTACAGCACTGTACTCTGACCCAGGAAGTCTCCCTCACCTTCCAAATCATAGCAGATCCACGTCAGGCTGGGGATTACATCAGGGGACAGGACTGTGGAGGTGATATCTCCATAGCTGTAACCCCTCTCTCCTCAGACAGAGAGTGCTGCATTTATGTGCCCACATATACCCTGCTCATTCTTTCATGCTCCCTGCAGTCTCTGTCAGCCCTTTCCATCCTCTCCATTACCGTACAGTAACTTATAATGTCAGATATTCTGCTGTTTTTGAATCCTTTTTTTTATTTGTTTTACCTGTTATTCAGAATAATAAATCATTATTTTTGTGGTGTGCAACCAATTGTCTGCCTGTACTGAAGGGGGGGGTCGCCGGGAGATCGCATGGGGGGGGGGCTGCACTCACAGGAGCGGCCGCCGGGTGAGCTACGGGGGATAAAGGGTGCAGGGCGGGTGAGCTCCGGGGCAAGGGGGTGCACACAGTGGGGGGGGGGGCTGTCGGAGGGAGACAGTGAACAGCAGCAGCTGTCACTGTCTTAGTGTCCTCCTTCACTTCAGTGGACTGGGTTAGAAGCACTAACCCAGCCCATTGAACAGAGGGAGAACACCTGATCCCGACTCCGAGGGTGGGGGCCAGGAGCAGGGAGCAGTGTCGGGCTGGATTAAGAGTTGATAATTCCATGCGTACAGTGGGGGTGAATGCATCTTGATAGCAGCAAAACTGTGCGGAATCCATAATAACTTTATATTGGAAAGATGTAAAGCTACGGGTGGGCAACATAGTAATGCAAAAATAATTTTGGGGGGAATACCCCTTTAATATTTGGTTGTACACCCTTTGGAAAAAAATAACTGAAATCAATCGCTTCCTATAACCATCAACAAGCTTCTTACACTTCTCAGGCTTTTTAAAGTATGTTTGGGGTCATTGTCCTGCTGGAAGACTCGTGACCTAGGACGCAAACCCAGCTTTATGACACTGAGCCCTACATTGCAACCCAATATCCTTTGAGAATCTTCAGATTTCATGATGCTTTGCACACAGTCAAGGCACCCAGTTCCAGAGGAAGCAAAACAGCCTCAAAACAACCGCCACCATATTTGACTGTAGGTACCATGTTCTTTTCTTTGTAGGCCTCATTCCGTTTTTGGTAACAGTAGAATAATGTACTTTACCAAAAAGCTCCATCTTGGTCTCCTCTGTCCACAAGATGTTTTCCCAGAAGGATTTTGGCTTACTTACATACATTTTGGCAAACGGCAGTCTAGCTTTGTTATGTCTCTGTGTCAGCATTGGGGTCCTCCTGGGTCTCCTGCCATAGCGTTTCATTTCATTCAAATGTTGATGGATAGTTCAAGCTGACACTGATGCACCCTGCAGGACAGCTTGAATTTCTTTGGAACTTGATTGGGGCTGCTTATCCACCATACAGACTATCCTGCGTTGCAGTCTGTTATCTATTTTTCTCCTCTGTCCACGTCCAGGGAGATTAGCTACAGTGCCATGGGTTGTAAACTTCTTGATTATGTAGCGCACCGTGGATAAAGGAACATCAAGATCTCTGGAGATGGACTTGTAACCTTGAGATTGTTGATATTTTTCCACAATTCTGGTTCTCAAGTTCTCTTCTCCTTTCTGTTCTCCATGCTTAGTGTGGCACACACAGAAACAAAATGCAAAGATTGAGTAAACTTCTTTCCTTTTTATCTGGTCAACTCTGACACGCTCCTCTTCTTTTTTTTCCTCTAGCCGAGCGGGGTCACATGATTTGTGGGCGGGTTAGGTAACCAATAAGAGCTAACCCAGCCCATAGGAAACATCACAATGATCCTGTAACCCCTGTCATGCTGTTTAGCAGCATATCCTGAGCTCAGCTCTATCAGCTCCACCCCCCACACCCGACACAAGTGCATGGCAGCAGATCCCCCCAGCTGTCCGCAATCCAATTCCTCATAGCGCCCCCTACCCCCCAGACACATGTGCCTCACAGCACCAGCTGTAACCAGCATCACCGCTGGACGACCCCCCCCCCCCCCCACACACACACACACACACACTTCTGTCATAGGCTGCCACATCTGCTGCACCCTACCCCTTGCTAAATTTGAAGAACTACAACTTCCAGCAAGTTCACTCTATCCTGCTTAGCACTGTACTGGGAGTTGTAGTTCCCCAGCAGCTATCAGTAATATGATGCAGAGAGAGCTTCATATTACTGATAGCTTCTGAGGAACTACAAGTCTCAGCATAGTGTTCATGTACTGCAGAGATCCCAGCTCCTAACCTCTGCTGCAGCTCTTTAGATCACAGATTGCTGTTAGAGAACTACATCATCATCATGTCTGCTACATCAGGGACCATTTAGGGAGAAGCACCGCCATCTTGGATATAGACCGGATTTTAGAAAAACTTGTAACTCAGGAAAGACTACAGCTAGAAAGATGGGAGATGGCTCAAAATACTCAGGGGGCTTGGTGAGTAAGAAGAGCTATGCTTGGGAGCATTTACATTTTTTACCTCTTGGGGGAATACTCGATTAAGTTTGAAACCACTAGCATTGCCTGAGACATTGCTTCTTGGCTATGTTCTCTCCCATAGCTGTGGTACAGGTTGACATCTGGTTAACCTGTAAAGACGACATTGACACAGACAAGGACATACGGGCCACCTGTGGCAGCTGAGTTAAGGCCACTTACAGTCGCTGGAACTGGCAAGACGATCACAAACTGTGCTGACAGGCACCTTTTATTGTTTTGCCTACAGTTGGTTATGGCAGATGTAGATAACATGGTTCTACACAAACCTTTTTACTATTTGCCATACCCTAGGCCACCCAGTTTAAAGCGGCCCAATGAATCTGCTGATATGCTGCAGTAGATCATTACCTGATAAGAGCAGGGCTGGTACTAAATCTTCTCTTCTTTCCCGCATTCGTGTGATAGCCCCTAATTGCCCCTTTGCTAATGAGGGGTTTAAGAGCATTTGGGGTGTCACCCTAAGCGCTGGCCCGCCCCCCCCCCCCCCAGTCTGCCTCCCCCCGTGACACCAATCCCCCCCCCCCCCCTGTGACGCTCGCTATGCACACATAAATATGCATAGTGGGCGGCACAGAGCAACCCCTTGGCCCGCCCAGAGCAACCCCCCCCCCCGTGCCTCACAGCTGCCATCATGGGGATGGAGCATTGGGGCAGCTTTTCTCCCCCTGGAGGCCACATGCTGACAGAGCTGTGCAGTGCCCAGCTTCGCCATAACACTCCTCCTGTGCCGCCAGCTATAGGGGGTCCGCACCTGAGGCCGCGCACATTTCACCAGCCTGCCCTGCATCTCTCATTCTCCCCCCTCCACTGTGCGCATAGCGGCACGGGAGGGGGTTGCTTCGGGCGGGCCGAGGGGTTGCTCTGTGCTGCCCACTATGCATATTTATGTATGCATAGCAAGCGTCACGGGGGGGGGGGGGGCGTCACGGGTGGAGGCAGACTGGGCGGGCCACGCTGGTGCTCAGCGCTTAGGGTGATGCCCCAAATGCTCCTAAACCCTTCAATAGCATAGGGGCAATTAGGGGCTATCGTACGAATGCAGGAGAGGAGTCTGGGGCAGAAGAGAAGATTTAGTACCAGCCCTGCTCTTATCAGGTAATGATCTACTGCAGCATATCAGCAGGTTCATAGGGTTGAACCTGCTGATAGTGCCGCTTTAAAGATACTGCACCACACTGCTCCACGTTGCTTTCTTTTACTAGTTTTTATGGGGCCATGTGTCTCTAACTTACAGTGAGATACAGAGTTGCCAGCAAACACAGTTTCTTATTAACTGTCCGGATGCCACCTCTAGCCTGTACCTCTTTTCTCCATCTGTTGGCCTCTCTCAGCTTGTTGCTGCTTGTCCCGAGAACATATCTACATCTCCCTATCCACCTGTACAGTTACCTCGGGAAGAGTCTGGAAACTGCAGCATTGGCAGCTTCATCCATTTCCTTCTGGCCTCAGAGGTTGTCTGTGCAAACCTGAAACTTGTGTCAGCTGTCCTCTATGGCAGCTTTATCTTTGAACAGTTTTACTTCCAGGGACACAACAAAATCTCTTAAATACCGATTCGCCCTTGATTGTGGGTGATCCAAAAGTGTGCCTGGAATGCATATAGACATCTGTGATGTCATGTTCAACCATCCCATATGTCTCATTGAGTTTCTTGAACTCCACCTTCTGATCTGACACCTCAGGCAGGAGTGGTTGGTGTCTTAAGGTCAGGACCTGTATAACAATGTTTTCAGATTTTACCCTATTGAAGTCATCCTGAAGCCTCTTATAGTAACAGTTATATTAATACAGACAGCCAATATCAGGATTTGACCAGGTCCTTTGGACAAAGGCTTATCTTATGTGGTCAGTCAGGTGTCCACCCACACAGCCATATCACACACAGCACAGACCTAGGAGGGTGTTGGAAGGTAAGATAAGTAGTTTTCTTACATCGTTATTTTGGAGCGGCAGTCTCCCCCTTGTATGTGTTTGACCGATGGGGTTTCTTGCAGCTGTTATTCTGGACTGTCTTGCTCCACCAGCTGAAATGGATGCACTCCAAGATTGTTGTCATATTGACCAGGATCGTTTTAAAACACTGGTGGGCCAGTTGCAAAGCCCTCAAGAGTGTAGCCCCCCCCCCCAACCCAGCGTTATCAGAATCAGTGCTCCACTCACAGTATAATGCCCTGAAAGTGCCCCCACACTGTATAAAGAGCCCCAATACATATGGTAGTTATCTTTTATAACATTTCCACCATACAGTGATTACATATTGCCTCAAAACTGCTCTGAACAAAACAGAAAGGTATCAAAAATGATACCTTTACATAATACCACCACACCATGACCACTAACACTACAACCCTATAACAGAAAGCAGTTACATCCAGTGACTCACAGGAGGGTGTCTTCTCTAATTAGAGTCTTAAACTTTTTTTTTCCCCCTCTCTCCATCCAGCCTGGGCCACCTTAAAGTCTTCCCCCCAGCTGTGAATCCTGTCTCCAGAAACTGCCTGAGAAACATTTTAGGCTAGTAGTTAGGTCCCCTGTACCCCTATATAGTAGTTGCATCCCTCTGTGTCCCCAGTTTCAGGTGTCCCTGTGCCCCCACTTAATAATTAGGAATGCTTAGTGCCCCAGTATAGTAGTAATACATGTATAATCTATATAATACTGGCACCTCTCTGCAGACCCCATATAGTATCAGGCCCCTCTGTGCAGCCCCAATGTAGTACAGACCACTGTGTGCTGCCCCCAGAATTATGTACCCCTTGTGCACTGCCCCCAGTAGTATTTACCCCTTGTGTGCTGGCCCCAATAGTATATAGACCCCTGTGTGCTGCCTCCAGTAGTACAAAGATCTCTGTGTTCTGTGTCTAGTAGTATATAGACCCCCTGTGTGCTGCCCCTAGTTGTATATAGACCTCTGTGTGCTGCCCCCGGTAGTATATAGATCCGCTGTTTGCTCCCCCAGTTATGTAGACCCCATGTGCGCTCCCACAGTTATGTAGACTCCCATATGCGCTCCCACAGCTATTCAGACCCCATGTGCGCTCCCCCAGTTATATAGACCACTTGTCCCATATAGCAGTGATTTTCAACCTTTTTGAGCCGCGGCACACTTTTTATACTTAAAAAATCCCGGGGCACACCACCAACCAAAATGGCACAAAATGACACTAAACAAGAACAGTACATATTATGCATATAGTTAATAATATAGATTCTAAATGTATTTATACTCACTCAGTGTGAAACCTGGGCCTGTTTTCTTCTCCCCCTGTGCTTCTCTCCTGTACTTCTCTCCACCATACTTCTCCCCCCTGCTTCTCTCCTGTGCTTCTCTCCACCATACTTCTCCCCCCCTGCTTCTCTCCTGTGCTTCTCTCCACCATACTTCTCTCCTGTGCTTCTCTCCTGTGCTTCTCTCCAACATACTTCTCTCCCCCCTGCTTCTCTCCACCATACTTCTCTCCCCCCTGCTTCTCTCCCGTTTCTCCCCCATCCCCATGTTTCTCTCCCCCATCCCCATGTTTCTCTCCCCCATGCTTCTCTCCGCTGTTTCTCTCCCACATCCCCATGTTTCTCTCCCCCCTGCTTCTCTCCGCTGTTTCTCTCCCCCATCCCCATGTTTCTCTCCCCCATTGTTTTCTCCTGTTTCACAGGGGCACCATAGTTTGGGGAACTTTCCCCGCGGCACACCCAACCATGTGTCGCCACGGCACACTGGTTGAAAATCACTGCCATATAGCATATAACAGGGGGAAAAAAATGCTTATACTCACCTGAATCCGCGCATCTCCTCTTCTCTGCACTCTTGTGGCCGCAGGCAAAACGCTGCCTGCAGCCACAAGAGTGGCTAACGGAAGGAGCCAATGGCCCCCGCTCTGTCAGTGCTGCTGCATGCTAACCACCATTTGTTAGCTTGTAGTATATCTGTACTCTATTTGTATTTGCCATTAATATGTGGTATACTAGGTAATCACGAGTTGATGTGGGTTTGCAGCAACTAAACATGAAATACAGAGACATTACAGCTAAATAACAAGGCCACCACCCCATAAATCATGCATTTATGACATCATTTGGCGTAGAATTGTGTGTACATTGTAGTCGCCTCTATTGACAGACGAATAAAGATTGGAAATCCAAACATGTAGTGTAAAATGTATTGAAATTTAGGGGAAGATTTGTCAAACTGTAGAATTGTCTTAGTTGCCCCTAGCAACCATTCAGATTCCACTTTTCATTTTTCAAACAACCCGTTAGAAATGAAAAGTGGAATCTGATTGGTTGCTAGGGGCAACTAAGACAATTCTACTTTACACCAGTTTGATAAATCTACCCGTTAGTGTGTAAAATATATTGTGCATATTAGGTCTGGATATCTAATAATAGAAAGAACAATGAAGGAAAGTTTTCTTTGACCAGTCATTTGACATACATTTCATTTTTTCCCCTTCTCCTGCAGGATAAAGTTTTACGCATGCTATATGTGTGGGCTCTTTGTCGAGACCAAGATGAACTTAATCCTTATGCAGCCTGGAGGCTTTTAGATATTTCCTCATCTGCTTCTGAACAAATCCTTTGATAACAGAATTTTTCGGAATTAAGTTTGCCCTGTTAAAGCAGTCTCAGAAAAGAAGAAACTCAGAGTTAAGTTGTATTCTGAAAAGAACACTGAAATAATGTAACTTCTCTCTTTAAGCGAGAGTAAAATTTACTACCATATTGGTTAGATCCAACTACCAGGAAATGCCTGACTTATATCACCTTATTTAAGTTTTGCTCATGAAGAGTGAACTCCACAGTTTCCTTTAAAAATACAATAGTTATATATAATGTCTTTGTGTATGTTTCCTAAAAACTCATTTTAAATAGTAGTAAAAGAACAGTGCTTTTTTTTTTCTTTCCCCACTCAGAAAAAATAAGATGTGTCTTATTTCATTTTTGACTGTTGTGAAAAAAATCATTTCTTCTGTTCTAACAAGTGAAAAAATATTGGGTTGCACTATATATATATATATATATATATATATATATATATATATATATATATGTATACGGTAGATATATAATAGTTTTTTAGTTTTTTTTAAAGATATTTTTAGTTAATAAGGTTGTCTAAATAAAGGTTACGCTCCCACGCACACACTTTCCCCTTGACAATGTAGTACTGCAAGGAAGCTAGTAGTTAGATGAATGGCTATCATACAAGTGTGACTCTATGATGCCAGATTGGAAACCACTCATACAGAGCATCTCTCTGTATCTTAATCATAGAGGGGAGTTATAGCTGATTGTCTTTATAAAGCATTGCGGACCATTGTTGTCAAGTCATAGGTATAAAGAAAAGCAAGTATCCCAGTGCTGTTAAACAATATAAATTATGTAGACTTAGTGTTAAATATAGTATAATCTGAGTTCATACTTTGGCATAACTGAAATTGCTAAATTCTGTCCATGTGTCTTAAAGGGGTTGTTCAGTAACAATAAAAAAATCTTTCAAATCAACCGGTGCCAGAGATTTGTAATTTACTTCTATAAAAAAAAATCACATCTTCCAGTACTTATCAGTTGCTGTATATCCTGCAGGAAGTGGTGTTTTCTTTCCAGTCTGACACAGTGCTCTCTGCTGACCCCTCTGTCCATGTCAGGAACTTTCCATTGCAGTAACAAATACCCATAGAAAACCTTTCCTGCTCCCCAGACTGGAAAGAATACTACTTACTACTTCCTGCAGGACATATTACTTGCTATAAGTACTGAAAGACTTAAAGAGTACATCCTCTTCAAGCTGAACCCACAGATCGGACGGTGTCGTCACGAGAAAGCCGGTTCCCGTGCACGTTGCCGTTCTATGCACCGGAACCGGCCAGTGCTCAAGCACTGGAGGCTGGCCAGGCCGTCCTCAATAGGAGGGAATTCCCTCCCCTGTATGACGCGGCTCCATTCATTCTAACTGAGCCCCTTCATAGAGGGGAGGTCATTCCCTCCCACTGGGGTCGGGCTGGCCTACCTCCAGTGCTTGAGCATCGGCCGTTTCCGGTGCATAGAACAGCGCCGTGCATGGGAACCGGTGGTAACTGGTACCTGGTGGTACATCCTCTTTTTAAAGGAGACCTGTCAGCCCCTCGAACCCACCCCCGGACAGACCTGGCTGAAATGGAAGTAAATTACAAATCTCTGGCACCAGTTGATTTGAAATAAAACATTTTTTGCTGAACTTCTCCTTTAAAAGACAACTTTTAAAGTGGTTTACTTTTTTCCTTAAAGGGGAAGTCCGGGCAAAATAATTTTAAGATATGTTATTGCCCAACAAAAGTTATGAAAATTACTAATAGACACTTATTATTGGAAATGCATCTATAGTGCATTTTCTCTGCACTTACTACAGCACGGTGTGTTCAGGTCTCTCTAACGTTGATGTCACGTCACATAAACTGCCGACACCTGCTGCAGCGATGGGACAGACTGGACAAGCAGCAGCTGGCAGTTTATGTGACATGACATCACCAACTTTACATATACCTGAAAATGCCATGCTGTAGTAAGGGCAGAGAAAATGCACTATAGGTGCGTCTCCCATAATAAGTGTCTATTAAAAATTTCCATATCAAAATAATTTTGCTCAGAATTCCCCTTTAATTAACACCAGTAGCCTTTTCTCTCCTATTCAGTTCTACACAGACACAAAATGGTGAGAGAAGAGGACGTGGCTGATATTGGCATGTATGCTTTCTTTCACTTCCAGGGGAAGCGTGCACAGATAGCTAATTAACATACATTACAAAGTTACATAACTTTCTTAGGGTCAATTTACACAGAAAGATTATCTGACAGGTTATCTGCCAAAGATTTGAAGCCAAAGCCAGGAACAGACTATAAACAGAGATCAGGTCAGATAATCTTTCTGTGTAAATGGACCCTAACAAAGTTATGTAACTTTGTAATGTATGTTAATTAGCTATCTGTGCCCCCTTCCCCTGGAAGTGAAAGAAAGCATACATGCCAAATAACTGTCAGCCACGTCCTCTTCTCTCACCATTTTGTGTCTGTGTAGAACTGAATGGGAGAGAAAAGGCTACTGGTGCATTTGCACACCAGCAGCCTTCATTGGCTGGAGCACATCACATGGCTTTCAGCTTGCTCATTGCTGATTGGCTGAGAAGCCATGTGATATGATCCAGCCAATTCAAAGGCTGCCAGTGCACATGCACAGCCTTTTCTTTCCCCTTCATTTCACTGGAACCCGGAAGTGAGGGAGATCCAAAGACACATTGGATGCGAATCTGATAAAGAGGCTGTGCCTTGAGATGCGTAATTCCTGCAATAAAACTTTAATTTTACATCAAGCTTTGGTTTTACATCAAGTACTACTACTCCCATCATTGAAGGAGTGATGTTTATCTGATGTCGTCAGCGCTACTAAAAGTCCCGGATCTTCCTGCACGGTTGTACCTCCAGCTGGCATAACCTTCCATTGAATTTACAAATTAGGGATAGCCAATCAGGTTGGGATTACACCTAAGAAGTAGCGAAGTCCCAAAACCATTCCAAGAGAATAGTTTAATAAACAAGAGCCGAGGTCAGGATAATCAAATAACACAGCAGAGAATAGGGAACACCAAGCACATTAAAAATTCTAGTCTAATAGCTAGCGCCAATATATAGCCACTGGTACACTTTATAGGAGGTCATGGACCCGGTCCTGGAGGTGATTGGAACCACACATCTGAATCTGCATAAAAACACCTGTTGTCTGTAAGAAATAACTGGCCGGGATTCATGGCAGTCAAACCTCTCTGTATGCAGCACAGCTGCAGACAGTCTGAGCCCCCTGGCTGGTGACACGAGCCCACAGCGTCGTTGGTAGTTAGGAATAGTGTTGGGTATCCATTATGTCACCTGGCTGGAGCCAGATAGTGAAGTACCCCTTCAGCATGTGGCTGCTGGGGCAGTTCTCAGAGAGCCTGAAGCGGTGCTCCAGACGCCAAAGAGGATGTCGCTGGAGTGTGGGGAGGTAAGGATGTTACAGGAGGTATCTGGTAGGAGTACAAGTATGCCACTGCTGAGTTTTAGCAAAATACTATATGAACCATGAAAATTGAGAGGTTTAGTTTGAAATGGCATTTAAATGAATGAGAAATCAAATCGCTAGGGTGGGGGAAAAAAAGTCCTTAAGGTTGAATCAGCACCCCTTTTTTAAATAATAAAAATGTAAACAAATTAAACATATTGGGTATCATTGTGTGCATAAATGTCTTAAGGGGAAGTCTGGGCAAAATAATTTTAAGATATGTTATTACCCATGAAAAGTTAAAAATTACTAATAGAAATTTATTATTATGCACCTATAGTGCATTTTCTCTGCACTTACTACAGTATGGCCTGTTCAGGTCTTTGTAAAGTTGGTGATCACAGTTGGTCACGTTACATTAACTGCCAACACCTGCTGCAGCGGTGGGACAGACTGGAGCAGCAGGAGCGGGCAGTTTATGTGATGTGACATCACCAACTTTACAGAGACCTGAAGACACCATGCTGTAGTAAGTGCAGGGGAAATGCTCTGTAGGTGCGTTTCCCATAATAAGTATCTAATAGTAATTTTCATAACTTTAGTTGAGCAATAACATATCTTAAAATTATTTTGCCTGGATTTCCCCTTTAACTATGGAAGAAGTGTGTGTGTGCGTGTGTTGGGGGGGGGGGGGGGGGAGGGGGGGAGTTATTGTTACACCTTATATCATGTTACATCTCCCACACAAAAAAATGAAATACAAAAATTGTATCAATTAAAAACTACAGATCACAGTGCAAATTTTGAAAGCCAGAATAGGGTGCTTTTAAAAAAATGTTAAGATATGCTTTCATTAGTTTTTTTTTTGTTTTTTTTAAGTAGTAAACCATATCCTGTACAGTTTCGGTATATTTGTTGTATGGACTCACGGAATAAAGTTAAAGCGAATGTACCACTAGGTACTTTTTTTGTTTGTTTACATCAACAGACCATCGTGGTGATGTTGGTGCTGCAGTTATTACCGAAAACCAGCTGGGCATGAAGCACTGGGGATGGGCGTGCTGGCCTCCAGGTTGACAATCTCTCCTCTGTGACACAGCTACATTGATTCTCATGGAACCGCGTTACAGAGGGGAGGGGGGTTTGCTTGGATGTAAGATTGGTCAAGCATTGTAGGGCATGTATCCTATAAATTTTATTATTTGGACAGCTATATTTCCTCAGCTTTTTTTTCCTCTAGCATTTACTGATAAACTTTACAGCAAACCCCATGGACGTGAATGGAAGACATTACTGTAACATACTCTGTAACCTCCTTGGTTATTCCACAGGGCGGGGGAGGCTAATCTGTGAGCTTTAGTCAGACAGAACAGAAAGTCTCAGCTTAGTTTTTGGCCTAGTTTGGCACATGGAGAATAAGAAGGACCGCAATCGGTGCTGTTCTGGTGGACAGAATATTTATTAAGACAGCACAATACAACAAACTAGCACTTGTTTTACAGATAATATATGTTTTGGAATCGAAACAATTCCTTCATCAGGTAAGTGCCTAACTTTCAAAGTCTTTGAAACCTTTTAAAGATACAGAAAATTACATCAGATAAGTGGGCGTATTCACTTTAAAACATATACAAAAATACACATAGAAACATCTCATAAAATACACAAACAGCATTAAAATGTAAGAAAATTAATAAAAACTAATATAACATATGATAGTGTCTGAGATCTCATTTAATCCGTCTGGTGTGAACGTATGCCTTTTTTTAGGCATTTAAATCTATTAGACATGTTCTCTGCATTATTTTTAGTAAGCTGGGATCCTTATTAGGCTATGTTCACACTACGTAAAAGTACGTCCGTTGTTGCCATTGGCAACAATGGCCGTACTTTCTGCGGAGTGGAACACTGCCTCTGCTTCACACACACATCGTATATTCTCTGGCCGGGATCCCGTGCAGCACCGCAAAGAACTGACATGTCATGTGTAGAAAACCCTGTCGGTTCACACAGTGAAGCGAGTGGCTTCGGCCGCTCCCTTCACTATGTGCTATGGGAAGCTCTAATGCGCCTGCATCAGAGCTCTACGCCCAGAAAGATCATCCGGCTGGTACTTAAGTACTGGCCGGGATGATCTGGGCAGAGACCGGCTGTTCTGTGACCTGGCCGGGGTCATGGAATGGCCAGTCTCATACGTAGTGTGGGCATAGCCTTATTGTTGGAGAAAAAAAAAAAAAAGAGAGAAAGGGGGCGGACCCCGAAACATAGCAGCGTGTTCGGCCGTCATCATCAAACCATCTGGTGAGAGTGAAAGTCTCAGAGAAGGAATGGAGCCTGCCTGCGCCTTGGCGTGAACATCTTTTTCTCCTGATTCCTGTGCACTGTGGTGACATTTTTTGTTATATTTCTACTTTGTATGTGAAGAATTTTATATTGCAAAAGAAAAACTTAAACAAAAGATTTCATGAAGTTAAAAGGGTGTCCTTTTTTTTATTTATTTTTTATTTTTTTTAAACTCATTTTTATTAAGAATGCGTAAAAAAAGCACTACAGAAGAGAAGAGGTCACATGTACAGTCAACAAAAGAATATCATGTACAATTCAAGTATAACCATCAGTAGGTAAGAATATCAAAAGGCACTGCATTAAAGCAATTTTCAACCAAAAACAGATTGGTCCAAACTTACATAACAGAGGCGTTCAGATTATGCGAACAACTAGATAAAGTACTATCAGGGGGAGATATTGTCAGGTGGGAGTCTTTCCATGCACCCCATACTTTAGCAAATTTTTTGGGACATTTACAGTGTATATAAATGATTTTATCTTACATCATTACTGTATTGACCTGTTTTTTCCACATAAGTAGATTCAGAAGGCAGGAGTCCATCCATCTGATGGCAATGGATTTCCAGGCCATAAACAATGCCTCCCTTAGAAAAATGCGTTGGTGGTGCGTCCAGACCTCCTCCTCTAACAAGCCAAATAGGCATACTGATGGTCATAGTGATATTGGCATTGAGAGGACAGAGGTCAATAGCTGGGTTACCTCTCCCCAGAAAGAAGCAATGGTCGGGTATGCCCACACCATTTGCCAAAAGTCTGCAGTGCCATTCTGGCATTTGGGGCATGTAGCGGCCGAGATGCGACCCATACGATAGAGACGCTGAGGCGTTAAATACGCCTGGTGGATGAAATAGTTGGATGAGTTTGTTATTGGCCGCTGGGGATATGAATCTGTGAGACTCTAAAAGGGCCTCACAGTCCTCATCAAGATTGGGGATAAGTGATTTCCATTTGTCTAAAGCTGGAAGAGGGCTGGACGCCACCACCGCTGCTATCAGGTAAAAGTAAAGATTGGAGACAAGGCCCCCTGGGCCTTGAGATCGTATAACACCTATTAGGGGCTGCGAGGACAGTGATGTTGATGGGGTTGGGAACTGCGCATTCAAGGCGTGGCGCAGCTGGAGGTATCTGTAGAAGGAGGTGCGCGGGATGCCAAAGGAGTCCCTAAGGGAGTCAAAAGTGCGTATAGCGTGATCTTAATACATGTCACACACATATAGGACCCCAACCTGTACCCAGTAGTTATAATCAGGGAGGGATAATAAATGTGAGAAGGAGTGGTTGTTCCATAGTGGAGCCTCCAGGGAAGTACCCTGAAACTGAAGTTTATTCCTGGCAATTGCCCAGATTTTACGGCCTACTTTGTGGGCTGGTAGCGCCTGCACTCGGGGGCAAGTGGACGCCCCCAAATTTATTACCCAATAGAGGCCAGGATTTGGAGTCACACACAAAATTAAGGCGGGTTCACACTACGGAATTCTTGCGGACAGTGTCCGCGGAATCCCGTCAGCTGTCCGCCTGCACATCTGGGTGCCTTTCCGCCGGCCCCATAGACACCATTCTATGGGCCGGCGTATTCCGCTATACGCTGAAAGAAGTGTCATATCACTTCTTTCAGCGGATCGTGGAATACGCCGGCCCATAGAATGGTGTCTATGGAGCCGGCGGAAAAACGCGTGCCCGTGCGAGCGGACAGCTGACGTAATTCCGCTGACATTTTTTGCGAGAATTCCTCAGTCTGAACCCGCCCTTAAAGTGGAAAGACACACTACAGGCTGAACCAACTTTGATGTAATGTCCTTAAAATCAAAATGAGGCTCAGTATTGTGTGTGGCCACCAACTGCCAGTGCAGGCTACAAGGTAGCTACACTATAGTGTAGCGGCACTGCTATGGATTGTCAGGCAGTTAACTCCAATCATATAGGTACAATATACGCAGCATAAGGCCCCGTTCCCACTGAGAAAAACTAGCGGAATTCTGCAGAGGAATGCCGTTAGTTTCCCTCTCATAATGGGAGTCTATGGGAGGCGCGCGCTCCTGCTCTGTCCGTGCTGAAGAATGAACATGTTCATTCTTCAGCGCGGACAGAGCAGGAGCGCGCGCCTCCCATAGACTCCCATTATGAGAGGGAGGCTAACGGCATTCCGCTGCGGAATTCTGCTAGTTTTGCTCAATGGGAACGGGGCCTAACAGTGTAATGATAATAGACAGGCTATTGCCCAAATCAGAAGTATCTAAAGGCGGGCTATCGCCTGTACCCACAGAGGTTGTGTAGTGGGGACAGGGGAGGGAGGGAGGAAAGAAGAAGAGGTAAAAAAAAGGGTGGGGGGCATGCAGGGAAATCTACCTCTTCACTTAGCTAAAAGAGTTTTGAATTCATCTATACTCATAAATTGATCCTAATAAAACCAGTTCCGCGAGGAGCAATCATACAATTATGCTGTGAGGTCTTCAATGTGCTTAATATCCTCTACCTTGTGTATCCACATAGAGATACTGGGAGGGTCCAGATTTCTCCAATGAGATACATGCTCTAGAAGTGTTGATCAAATGACTGAGAACAGAGTGGTGGTATGTCTTAAAGGGGTTATCCAGGGCTAAAAAACATGGCCACTTTTCCCCCTCTCTTGTCTCCAGTTCAGGTGTGGTTTGCAATTAGGCTCCATTTACTTTAATGGAACTGAGTTTCAAACCCCACCCAAACTGGAGACAAGAGAGGGGGGAAAGTGGCCATGTTTTTGTAGCGATGGATAACCCCTTTAAGAGGGATAGTAGAGATATGCAGCATGAAAAGTGTGGGGGTAAAAGGTAACTGGTAATCTGTGAAAGTGGAAGCAATATGCCATACCTCCTTCCAGTAAGTTGCCAGTTTAGGACAGCGCTAAAAGATATGAAGGAGCAAACCTTCCTTGCCACAATTGGGAAAGTCTCCGGTAACATCTTGTAGATCCATATGGGGACACAGTAACACCGGGAGAGTACTTTATTTCCTGCTTCCTGTAGGCGGGAGGAGATGGAGGAGGAGTGCGTGCAGGTGTGGACCTGCTCGACCTATACCAATCGATCTCTAAAAGAGATGATCAGGTGATGTGAGTAACAGTGTTTCCAGCAGAGAGAAAGGAGGTGTACGTTAGGCAGAGAGGGAAAACACATAGATTACACATCCAAACAACTGGATAAGTACAGGGAGAGATGGAGAAGGAGTATATATTGTTTGTGAGAGAAGCAGGAGAGAGGAAGATAAAAAAAATCGCAAGATCCAGGGAAAGCTTGATAAGCCCATACATAGTGAAAGAGGCTGAGAAATCAAGAGTTAGGTAGAGAGAGGGAGAGATAGGCATCTAACTAAAAAAAATGTGATATCTAGGGAGAGATAGGGAGATAAAAAAAAGAAATAGGGAGAGAAAAGTGAGAAGAGTCACTCAGGACACGTAGCATTGAACCAGCTACTGTTCCGTGACAGAGAGGAGACGCTAGACGTTGCTGCTCTGCTGGGTGCCGTTAACCGCGTATAACCGAAAGCAAAAAAGTTTAAAAAGAAAAAAAAAAAAAGTTTGTTTGTTTGTGATCAGCTGTTCTAGGTGACGCTAAGTCAGAGCCCCACAAAACCTGTTTGTTTGTGCTCTGCTGGTTGCCGTCAACCCCGTCTAGCTGCCCACAACCAAAAAAGTAAAAAAAAAAACAGAAAAAAAAAAGGTTGTTTGTTTGTGATAAGCTGTTCTAGGTGACGCTAAGTCAGCGCCCCACAAAAGCTGTCCGTTTTTGCTCTGCCAGTTGCCGTCAACCCCGTTTAGCCACCCACAACCAAAAAAAGTAAAAAAAAAAAAACAGAAAAAAAAAAGTTTGTTTGTTTATTTGTGATCAGCTGTTCTAGGTTACGGTAAGTCAGTGCCCCACAAAAGCTGTCCGTAGCAGGGTGCAGCTACCCCAGACGCCCACGGGTCATGTAAGAACCACACAGCCAGCGGTTCTAGATTGGCTTACCCAATCCTCCAGTTCCACTGCCCAAAGCTTCCAAACGAGGTCGGCTGGATCATCCGACACCACCCTTACATGGGACTGTCAGCAACAGTCCTCTGCCCCATCCCCTGTTAGTAATATGCCACTCACCTTTTGGCACCATCTGCCAGAGAACTCTTGGCAAACCTTGATTTGCCCTTGGAGTCTCTACCACTTTTTAGTGATGATGAGGAGGAGGAGGTAGTAGTCCCCCAAAGGCAGCAGGTGGAACGTGTGGAGACTGCAGAGGAGGTGTTGGCTATAAGCAGTCAACAGAGTCAGGGAGAGGCATCCAGTGCCACACCTGAGATCCTGTCCCAGCCCCTGGAAGAAAGTAGCAGTGGTGGTGATGATGATGTCGCTGATTGGACGTGGCGCCCTCAAGCAGCATTATCCTCTGCGTCATCAGGGGAGGAAAGTGAGGTGCTACTGAAGCAGCAACATCCCACTGGTGCAAGGAAGCGAGGCACAAGAGGGAAGGGGTAGAAGACAACCTACCGGGCAGACTTCATCAATACCTTTAAGCCTTGGTCCTGAGAGGGGACCCTCAGGCAGCAGTGGCAGTGAACAACCAGCAAGACCCCCCGTGGCTGGCAGAAAACCACGGTCCTCTGCCGTCTGGCAGTTCTTTCGTCTGGGGACAGATAAGCACATCGCTCTGTGCCTGCTTTGCAATGAGAGGGTCAGTCGTGGCAGGGTTGATAATCTTGGGACAACATCCATGAGGAAGCACATGGAAAGGCAACACCAACAGGCCTGGAAAAACCGTGACCCAAATACCACCTCCTGTCAGGATGCACCATACACTGCAGATCCCATCATGCAGCATCCTCCCACTGGAACTCAGGGCTCGTCAGCCTCAGTTGCCAGCAGCAGCACAGTCTCACTGCCATGTACACCCCTAATGAGGCAGAGCAATCCCTGACCGAGTCCATGGCCAAACATCAGGTGTACTGCAGCAGCCATCCCATGGCACAGAAACTGACCGGACACCTGGTTAAGCTGCTGGTGCTTCAGTCCCTGCCATTTAATCTTGTGAACTCCCAGCCTTTCAGGGATTTCGTGGCGTGTGCGCACCCTAGATGGCGAGTCCCAGCCGCCACTACTTCTCTAGCAAAGCTGTCCCATCACTGCACAGTTATGTGAAGAGAAAGGTTGGCGACTCACTGGGACTCTCGGTGGTCCAAGACAGTGCACCTGAGTGCTGATGTCTGGTCCTCTAATTATGGGCAAGGCCAGTACATGTCCGTTACTGCCCATGGGATAACATCCTCCCAGGAGACCATCAGGAAGTTGGCCCATTCTTGCCACTGTCACCTCCACGGTGCTTTAGGGGGCCAAGCAGCGGGTAGCAACAGTCTGCCTCCACCACCACTGCAGTGCAACCTGACCCAGTGTCTTACCACCAATGTCAGGCCCGCCGCTCTCAGGCTGTCCTCCATTTGGTGAGCCTGGGTCAAGAAGCCACAGTGGGTAGGAGCTCCTCCGTACCATCAGGAGGAGATAGCCTGAATGGCTGACCCCACGTCGACTAACGGAGGGAAGTGTCGTAGCGGACAACGGGAGGATTATTGACTCTGCAGGGGAGGGCGACTCATACACCTTGTATGACACGTGATCAACATCAGAGGTGCAGAGGTTTCTCCGATCATTTCATGCAACTACACGACCTTATGAGGATGTCATGTAGAGTGTGCAAACATTTCAGCCACTCCTACGCTGCAAGAACACCTGCTCAGAATCAGAGACAGCATGGTATGCCCCAACATCGGCTAATCTGCGACGTGTCACCCTCTGGATTCTGCCCTCCATATGCCTCGACCGCCTGTACGAGCAAAGGTCAGCCGTAACAGACTACCTCATGAGGCAATCAGGCAGCTTCACGCCACACTGCGACTTTCAAGTAACACACTGGCAGTTAATGCGGAAGTCTGCCATTGTTGATCCCCTTTTGAGGACGACGACTCTCTTTGTGAGCAGGCACTATGGGATCAACGACATCATCCCATCCTCCATGTTCTGGAAAGTGCGCTGACCAATATCATCAGCGAGGAGTTCCCAGGCCACAACCCCAAGGCTGAACATCGCCTTGAGCCCAGAGCTGAGTATGAAGTACAGATGGAGGTTGAGGAGGAGGAAGATGTCTACGCCCCAGCCATTCCGCACACCGCCACCTGGCTTCTCTGCCTCTCCATCACAAAGAGGAGATGGAGGATGAGGTGGTAGAGGAAGAGGAGGAATACCCCAGCAGACCCTGGAACTATACCGAGGACAGTGGAGAGGAGAGGCGCTCATTGTCCTTGGTGCAGATGGCAAGGTGTCTGCGGAGTGTATGCGGAATGATAGCCGGATTGTGGACATCCGCCAGAGGGACCAATACTGGCTGGCCACCCTGTTGGACCCTCGCTTCCGCCACAAAATGGCAGAATTCTTCCCGCCATCGCAGAGAGGGAGGCTAAAACTGGTGTACTACAGGGACATGCTCACCAGTCAGTTGGTCTCAACTTACCTGCGAGACCAGCCAGGTTCCCAGACAACATCCTCTGGGGGGGAACCAGCGCGCTCCACTCCCACCACCACTAGTGGAGGCGTCAGACAGTGGCTACAACCTGCAAGCCCTCATGAGCGATTTCATGCAGCCAGCTGGTGAAGAAAGGACACAGCACCGGACTCATGGCGTGGACCAGCATGAGCTCAGCCACCATGTCACTACCTACCTTGATTCCACCCTGCCCAAAGTGTCACCGACCCGGTGCAGTACTGGGCAGAAAAACTGGTTTTGGCCTCAACTGGCAGAGTTTGCCTTGGCTCTGCTGTCCTGCCCAGCCAGTATTGTGGTGTCAGAGAGGGTATTTAGTGCGGCGGGTAACATCGTAACACAGCACAGAACGAGGCTCTCTTGCCACTGTGTGGAGATGCTCACTTTTGTTAAGATGAATCGTGCCCTGGATTATACCACCCTCCTGCCTGATGTGAATGACTAAGTCATCAGTCCCCTCTAGACCCCAATTTTTTTTTAAAAAAATCACCTTAAAAATTCCCAACTTAATTCGAATACAGATCCCAATTTCCAATGTGATGCCCATGGTGTGTTGGCCATTTAACATCTCCACACCAGATTAATGCCTCAACACCAGTGCACCTTCCAACCCATACCCTAAGAACAGTAGCAACCCTAAAATAATCCCACGACTTTGCTTCAAAAAGTGTGGATTTCACCTTTTGTGAACTATAGCCGTGGGGTTCTATCCCTGGCACCTGTGCCAAGGAACACTACTCACCGTTTTGTGAATAGGTACTAACTGTTCTTGAGGTATTTTGTGGATATCATGAGAGTAGTGAAATCTTGCACCGCAAATCCCGATGGGGTTCTTCAGTGTGCAAATTATTTCACGCCTCTCATGCAGTCACGCGTGGAATAAGGCTGTCTATGGGGTATATATCACGGAGGCTGCTGTCCTTCAAACTGTGATATAAAAAACCACCACAGTTAGTTAGAGCAACAAACAGTTGCTGAAAGGCAGGTTAACTTGCCTTATTTACGGGTGCCTTTACAAAAAAAACATAGAATATTGTCGGCAGAAAAAGACCACTGGGTCCATCTAGTCTGCCCTTTTAGTATTTTCTTTCTATTATCTTAGGATAGATATATGTCTATCCCAGGCGTGTTTAAATTCTGTTATGTAGATTTTCCAACCACCTCTGCTGGAAGTTTGTTCCAGGTATCTACTACTTTTTCAGTAAAATATTTTCTCACATTGCTTCTGATCTTTCCCCCCAACTAACCTCTCACTGTGTCCCGCTTGTTCTTGAGCTCAGTTTTCTACTAAAACACTTCCCTCCTGAACCTTATTTAGTCCTTTAACATACTTAAAGAGGACCAATCACCTAAAAATCACTATCCCTATATCAAAGGAAATCTCTCCCTAAGTCTATCTATGAAGATACAGACTGCCTGTGCAGTCTGTATCTTATCCCTTTACCCACTTCTCTTGCTTGCTGAACGAAGGCCGGGCGCCGCCATCTGATGACGTCACTTTGCGTTTCACCGCTGGAACGCAAGTGACGTATTCAAGATGGCGTCTGCACCGGCCTTCCAGCACCGAACAAGAGGATCAGGTAAAGTATAGCTACAGACCTGTAAAGGCAGTCTATTTATGAAGATACAGACTGCCTTTGCAGTCTGATATCTTATACTTTACCTGTTCCTCTTGTTTGCTGCAGCAAGGCCGGCGCCGCATCTTGATTACGTCGCTTGCGTTCCACCGCTGGAACGCACAGTGACGTATTCAAGATGGCGCCGCCCGGCATCAGACTGCAACGGACAAGAGGATCAGGTAAAGTATAGATACAGACTTGCGAAAGGCCAGTCTGTATCTTCATAAATAGACAAATGAAGATACAGACTGCTGTTGCAGTCTGTATCTTATACTATACCTGTTCCTCTTGTTCGGCACCGGCCGCCGCCATCTTGATTACGCTACTTGCGTTCACCACTGGAACGCAAATGACGTAATCAAGATGGCGGCGGCCGGCATTGCTGCCGCTGGTGGATGACGGGAGCTTCCTGTCTCGAGCCGGCTCTTTTGAAAAGAGCCGGCGCGAGACAGTGAATTAAAAAGTGAATAAAACAAAAACGCGGCCGAAAAAATAAATAAAAGTATTTACAAATGTTAATTAAATAAATAATTACATTGAATTAGAAAATAAAAAAAAATTTAAATTTCTTCCGTGATTGGTTCTCTTTAAAGGTTTCAATCATGTCCCCCCTTTCCCTTCTTTCCTCCCGACTATACAGATTCAAATCCTCAAGTCTTTCCTGATATGGTTTATGCCTTACACCCTCCACCATTTTTGTAGCCCGTCTTTGGACCCGTTCAATTTTATTAATGTCCTTTTTAGATGAGGTCTCCAGAACTGGACACAGTATTCCAGATGTGGCCCTCACCAGAGCTCTATACAGCAGGATCACAATCTCTCCCTTCATACTGGTTATACCTCTAGCTATACACCCCAGCATACGATTAGCTTTCCCCACCGCTTGGTTGAACTGGTAATTCATTTTAAAGCTGTCTGATATCACTACCCCTAAATCCTTCTCTTCTGAAGTCTTTTCCAACACAGTACTGCCGATGTGATACTCGGATAGAGGATTTCTCCTCCCCAAGTGCATTATTTTACATTTGGAAACGTTGAACTTAAATTTCCACTGTTTGGATCACTTTTCTAGACAAAGCTAAATTGTTTTCCATATTACTGACACCTCCAGGAATATCAACCCTATTACACACTTTACCTACCAACCCTTCTCCTATGTCACTTACAAACATTATTAAAAGAATAGGACCCAGAACAGACCCTTGTGGCACACAACTTGGTAACCAGGGCCGGTTTTAGACTAGATGTGGCCCTGGGACCAAAGTTGAAGGTGGGGCCCCAAATGCTGAAATATTTAGCACAATTTAAGGTCACCATACACGTTACTACTGTTGTTGGTGGTACCTGTTGCTCCTGGTGGGTTCGGCCATCAGCGTAAGGTGTATGGGGCTCTCTGGACAGTCCTCTGACAGATGATATCAGTGGACATAGGGGGTCAAGCTTGATGGAAAATCAACGCCCAACCTCTTTGTTCTCAGAGAGATAAGCCGCATCAGATCTGTATGGCTATGGCTTTCCCCTCTCATAGAGCAAACAGGCACACTCAGATGTGCCAAATTTCTGTGTATGGGGAGGACGGGGACCGGATGGGACAGATAATTGTCAGCTGAATGATTGTTCAGCCAGCAGTTATTGGAAGTGTACGGCCACTTTTAAGGCCGATTACACGGCCTGATATTCTGCAGAAGTGAGCGCCAATCTGGTAGAATGGAGCTCGCTTAGAGAGCCTACTACATGGCTCTTTTATGATGCAGCAAAAGCTATGGAGGAGATTTATCAAACTGGTGTAAAGAAGAATTGGCTCAGTTGCCCCTAGCAACCAATCAGATTCCACCATCTTAGAATGTGAGTAATGAATGGTGGAATCTGATTGGTTGCTAGGGGCAACGGAGCCAGTTTCACTTTACACCATGTTTGATAAATCTCCCCCTATGTGTATATATACAGTATATCATTAGTGATGTGTGTGCAATCCTTGCTGTATAAAGTAAACAATAAAGATATATACTACCTGATCACGTTCCCCGGTGCCCTCAGGCCTTGTCTGTGATATATACTACCTGATCATGTTCCCCAGTGTCCTCACAGAGTGATAGCGTCCTGATTCGGACTATTTTCGCTGCATGTATTAGGCCCCTTACTCAGTTCAGGTTACATGCCGGGACTGCCGCTATATGCCAGGACTGCCCCTACATGTCAGGACTGCCACTATATGCCAGGACTGCCCCTACATGTCAGGACTGCCCATACATTCCGGGACTGCCGCTACATGCCGGGACTGCCGCTACATGCCGGCTGCCCCTACATGTCAGGACTGCAGCTACATTATGGGACTGCCGCTACATGCTGGGACTGCCGCTACATGCCGGACTGCCCCTACATTCTGGGACTGCCGCTACATGTCAGGACTGCCCCTACATTCTAGGACTGCCGCTACATGTCAGGACTGCCCCTAAATGCCAGGACTGCCACTACATTCTGGTTCTGCCGCTACATGTCAGGACTGCCGCTAGTGGTGTAAACACAAGAACTATTTATATGAATTGCTTTAAAAAAATAAAATAAAAAAATCACTATAATCAGGACCAAATATTACCTCCATACCGTTATTTAGGAAAACTTTACTATATATAGGCCAATATTACCACCATAAAGTGACCGCCCCATAAGGACTCTATATACAGACCAATATTACCACCATAAAGTGACCGCCCCATAATGACTCTATATACACTATATACAGACCAATATTACTGCCATAGAGTGCCCACCGCATGACTCTATATACACTATATACAGACCAATATTTACCGCTATAGACTTTCCACTGTATAATGAATGACTCTTTATACACTGTATACAGACCAATATTATGTGGCGATCACTCTATGGCTGTACTTTTGGTCTGTATATAGTGTATATATAGAGTCATTATGTGGTGGTCACTGTATGGCGGTAATATTGGTCTGTATATAGTGTCATTATATGGTAGTCAATCTATGGCAGTAATGACTATATATACACTATATAGAGAACAATATTAATGCCAAAGAGTGACCACTGCATAATGACACTTTATACAGACCAATATTACCGCCATAGAGTGACCGCCACATAACTCTATATACACACTATATACAGACCAATATTACCGCCATAGATTGACCACTGCATAATGACTCTGTATCCAGACCAATATTATGTGGCGATCACTCTATGGCTGTACTATTGGTCTGTATATAGTGTATATAGTCATTATGTGGTGGTCACTGTATGGCGGTAATATTGGTCTGTATATAGTGTCATTATGTGGCAGTCAATCTATGGCAGTAATGACTATATATACACCATATACAGACCAATATTACCAGCATACAGTGACCACCCACCTAAGGACTGAATACCACCTTATATTTTTCTCATAAAATACACCGTATTGCCTTATATACATAGGAGCTGCAGCCAATCAGCGGCCTCAGTGGTCACCGGCAGCAATTACATAGGACTGATGAGGCCGGAGAATGGCTGCAGCTCCTATACACAGTCTATTCACCTCAACACTTGGGAGTCAGCAGTGCTAACTCACACACTAATATATATATATATATATATATATACACTCACACATCCATGAAAACACATTATACAGATACAAACCATCCAGTCTATACACAGGACATGTAACACACACTATACACAGGACATGTAACACACACTGCATTCATCCATTATACACTTACATTCATACACATTACACACTACATATACAGTATACTTACTCTGTCTAGCATGCTGGGTGTAGTGGTGAATCCCCCTCATGTACCATGCAGCAGGCTGTCATCCTCTCCTCCATCGTCCCGACAGCTCCACCCAGAGGAGGAAGTCACGTGCAGTAAGAGGAGCTAGGGGAGAGGGAGCTACACACACACACACGGAGCAGACACCAAGCAGCGTCCTGCAGCCTCTGCGTGACCCCTGATAGCAGCAGCCAGGATCACTGCCAGACGCTGCAGGACGCTCTCCTACTGGAACTGCGGGAGGGGCCCCTGGGGGATGGGGGCCCTGGGCATTTGCCCTGCTTGCCCCCCCTAACGCCGGCCCTGCTTGTAACCAGTCTCTGCTCGGAATATACACCATTAACAACAACCCTCTGATATCTATCCTTTAGCCAACCACAAATCCACTGAACTATCCGGGATTAAGTCCAATTTTCTCGGCCCTCAGTAAAATTTATAACATGATGTGTACAGCGTATGAGAAATACCTTGTGTTGCAGTTCTTCTGTGTTTGCTCTCCGTAATCGCAAGAACATATACTCACAAGAGTGCTGACTTTGCTTATAAATTTACTGTTTAATTCGGTTTCTCGTACAGGACAAGGTAAACGGCCCTCAGTAAAGCCATGCTGGTTTGGATCCATCAAATTGTTGATTCTTAGGTGATCCATTATCTTCTTTTTTAGAAGAGTTTCCATCATTTTCACTACTACAGATGTCAGGCTCACTGGCCTGTAGTTACTGGCTCTTCTCTATTCCCTTTCTTGTGGATTGGTATAACATTGGCTGTTCTCCAATCATCGGGGACATCTCCTGTTAGCAGGGATTGGTTATACAGATCTGTCAGGGGGGCAGCAATCACAGATCTGAGTTCTTTAAGAACCCTGGGATGGATCCCATCTGGACCCATCGCCTTATTTAGCTTTAAACGGGCAAGTTCCTCTGCAACTTCAGTCTCTCTGAAAATACTGGAGCTGAACCACATAGCTGGAGGCAATGTTGTGTCCAACCATCCTGTGATTGTGAAGGCCGCCTTCTGAAAACACTGAGCAGAAGTAACTATTCAAATAGTCAGCGACCGCCTTATCCTCCATTAATAAACGTATTCTCCCCATTACTTATTTAGTAATGCTGCAGCCATTCTTCTTCTTCCTGTCACTTATATATCTGAAGAAGGTTTTATTCCCCTCCTTAACAGATTTTGCCATTTCTTCTTCTTTTGAGGCTTTAGCAGCATTTATAATCTGCTTTGCCTCCTTCTGTATAATTTTATACGTCTCTCTGTCAGCTTCATTCCCAGTCTCCTTATACTTCCTATGCGCTGCCTTTTTTTCCTTTTACAATGGCCTTAACCTCTCTGGTAAACCATAATGGATTCTTCTTCCTTTTACTTTTGCTAACTTCTCGTACATGTACAGTAGTCTAGTTGCCTTTAATATGGCATTTTTTAATTCTGCCCACTGAGTGCTCGCTCCCAATGTTTTATCCCACCCTCTTAATTCTTTATCTAAATACTCCCCTCCTGAACCCTGACATTCTCAGGCATTTGATCGGCATTTACCCCCGGTGTGTGCATACACTCAACGCCCGTCCGTACAGCCATCCATGGACAAGTTTATAACGGGCTGAAGAGCAGCCGCCACAGAAATCCCTGTCGAAGCGGGACAAAGACAAACAGTCATCCAAGATGGCGCTCGGCTCACAACATGCTGCGACACAGCCCCAGGAACCAGCTCCATCTTCCCCACTTGGCGTGGACATAGATGAGAGAGGAGAGGAGATCATACAACCTAAGGTGGGACTATCTTGCAAGCAGATTGCGGTGGAAGTCCAGAATATTAGCGCCCGATATCACAGCAGCGCTGCAGGCTACAGTGGCAGAGGCTCTAAAGCAGATGCAAGGAGAGCTCTCGGTGCACTCTGCCCAGATTGGTGAATTAGAACAGAGAGTCAGCACACTTGAGGACGAACTCTACTGGGAACACAAGCTCAAGTGAAACATTTGCTGAATTTTAATACTGCCATGGGCAAAAAAAAAATAGATGATCTTGAGAACAGATCACGGAGGAACAACCTCAGAATCGTGGGTTACCGAAACTGTTCCAGCGCACCAACTCGCTCACTTACCTGCACTGTAGAAAGAGCGCATAGGCTGGGCTCTATCAGACCTTCACCACCATCATCTGACCCGGCGACACAAAAGGCGAGGCAATGATAATCCGTTATTTGAATTATGCAGAGAAGGCGCTGATTTTGCAAACAGCTAAGAAGATGTCGGCACCTCTGTCGTTCAGGCCATAAGATTTTATTATTCGGAGACTATTCGGCAGACGTGGCGAAAAGAGAGGAGGGCACTTGCTCCTATTTGTACGAAGCTGGTTCAAACCAATTACGATTCTTTCTGCAATTTCCAGCACTCTGCGCAGAATGTGCTTTCTCCATCAGCATCGGTGGACTGAGGAATCGCTGGTCCCTCTAAAGGATCGGTTATGCTGATGAGACAGGAGGGATTCCTATGGGATTAGAGACTCTCCCAACATGCGGATGCACAACACGAGTATTGAGTATATAATGTCAGCACGTTGCCGATGTAATGTGTAAGCTAAAGTTTTGTTAGGCCACTGTAGGTCTGCAGGGTTCCACTAGGGGGCATACCTCTTAAGTTAAGACAGTTCTTGCTACTTCAGTTGGATGGGGAGGAGGTACCAGACGATAGTACTGTACAGGGGGTCCGGGGGGACGTCCGGGCTAGTGAGGAGGGAGTGTATTATTTAGGTTCTCTCCTATGGGGAAATGCAATGGTTCCCTGTACTGGCACACGGAAAAAGTGGAGTCCAGAAGATGCCTTTCATTGCGAAAATGTTTTAGTTGGTATTTTTCTTTCTCTGACAGTTGGGGGGTGGGGAGGGGAGGTCGTGGGGCTTGGGAGGGAGGGGCGGGTGGGGAGCTGCGGAGGGAGGGAGGGGGGGCTATTTCTCTTTCTTCTCTCGTCCACAGGGAGCAAACGTCTGCCCTTGCCACTTACTTACTACTGATGCATCATCCCACACACCACTGGCCACTTCCATTCCGCTGATAGTCCAGGTATGAAAAAGTAACATGGAATGTGAGGGGCTGCGTTCCCCGAACAAACGCATGAAGGTGTTACGACACCTGAAACGGCTCAATGTAGACTGTGCGATATTACAAGAAACGCACTTAGATGCTATAGACTTTCACAGGATGAATAATTGTGGGTAGCTCATGTGGTTGGTGCACCAGGGGGTTTGCTTTTACTGCACAAAAGGCTAAACTGTACAGTCCTGTCTCATACGGCAGACCAGGAGGGCAGATACCTAAGAGTACTACTAGAGGGCCAAATGGGACGGCTTAGTCTATATTGTTTTACGGACCGAATGGCGCTAATTCTTCCTTCTTCCGCAAGGTCGAGCAGGATATCTTATCTGACCCCGAACTAGACATTTTGGTGCGGGGACCTCAATACGGTTCTGAATCCTGTGGAGGACCGTACGAAGCGACATGACAGGTAGGACATATCTCCACACATGACTCGGTCCTGCCGGGCTTCTTGGAAGCTACAGGTCTTATGGATGTGTGGCTCCTAAGAAACCTGCAGAGAGGGAGTACACATTCTTCTCTCCGGTCCACAACACATGGTCCAGAATAGACTAATTTCTTGCTTCCCCGTCTCTGTTACAAAAATTACTTCTACCCACGTTTCGGATATGGTCATATCCGATCATACCCCTCTCATATTGTCTATCACTGATACTTACCCAAAGGGTCGGACATATTGTAGCGTTTTCCAGCGTTCTTAGCCACGGATGACACGTTTGCAGCTGCACTCAAAGGGTGGTGGATGGATTACCAGGCAAATAATAGCAGCTTTCTGGGGACCCCTTCCTGTACTGGGAGGCAGCGAACGCGGTAATGAGAGGCCGTATTATAGGCTATGTACATTCCCTGAAGACATTCCTACACGGCCTTCTTACGAGACCACACACCCACACCAAATCCAAATGGCTAGCTGCGAAAGAAAACTATGACTTGTGGGCAGATAAAGTGGAGAGGTTCAAGGAACAGGTACAGAAGAATGATTTTTTTAGGTTTGGCAATAAAGCAGGTTCTCTACCGGCCAATTAGCGAGAGGACGATATGTCCCCCCTTATGTAAAGGGAGTCCAAAACAATCGTAAAAACCTAGTCCAGCACCCCAAAGACATAGTAGAGGCTTTTAGAGAATATTATGAGGGTTATATAAACAGGAACCAGTGGATATGACTAGAGACAGGCCTTTCTTGATTCCCTATCCCTTCCAGCTCTTTTGGATGAGAATCTGGAATCATTAAATGCAGCAGTCACGAAAGAGGAAATAGTAGGAGTCATCAAATCCTTAACGAACAAAAAGCGCAGAATTTTATAAGATATTGCCGGAGGAAACAGTGACTTGTTTGTTGCTGTATATGATCATATCATTACTGAGGATGGCTTTCTACCATAGGGCAACTTAGCGTACATCCGTGTCTTGCCAAAGGTAGGGAAGGACACGACACAAACAGAGGCTTACCAGCCAATATCGAATCTGCATTCAGTGTTAGCGGTTTAAGACTGGGTTCGTCACAAGACAAACACTCACAGGGTGCCCGGCGCTACTAACACTGGACGCAGAAAAGGCATTCGATAACGTCAACTGGCAATGGTTACAATTAGTGCGGCAAAAAATGGGCATCCAGGGCACCTTTCAGACATATACACTCACCGGCCACTTTATAGGTACACCATGCTAGTAACGGGTTGGACCCCCTTTCGCCTTCAGAACTGCCTCAATTCTTCGTGGCATAGATACAACAAGGTGCTGGAAGCATTCCTTAGAGATTTTGGTCCATATTGACATGATTGCATCACACAGTTGTCGCAGATTTGTCGGCTGCACATCCATGATGCGAATCTCCCGTTCCACCACATCCCAAAGATGCTCTATTGGATTGAGATCTGGTGACTGTGGAGGCCATTTGAGTACAGTGAACTCATTGTCATGTTCAAGAAACCAGTCTGAGATGATTCTAGCTTTATGACATGGCGCATTATCCTGCTGAAAGTAGCCATCAGATGTTGGGTACATTGTGGTCATAAAGGGATGGACATGGTCAGCAACAATACTCAGGTAGGCCACACGTTGCAACGATGCTCAATTGGTACCAAGGGGCCCAAGAGTGCCAAGAAAATATTTCCCCACACATGACACCACCACCACCAACAGCCTGAACCGTTGATACAAGGCAGGATGGATCCATGCTTTCATGTTGTTGACGCCAAATTCTGACCCTACCATCCGAATGTTGCAGCAGAAATCGAGACTCAATCAGACCAGGCAACGTTTTTCCAATCTTCTACTGTCCCAATTTCGATGAGCTTGTGCAAATTGTAGCCTCAGTTTCCTGTCTTAGCTGAAAGGAGTGGCACCGGTGTGGTCTTCTGCTGCTGTAGCTGTAGCCATCTGCCTCAAAGTTCGACGTACTGTGCGTTCAGAGATGCTCTTCTGCCTACCTTGGTTGTAATGGTTGGCTATTTGAGTCACTGTGCCTTCTATCAGCTCGAACCAGTCTGCCCATCTCCTCTGACCTCTGGCATCAACAAGGCATTTCCGCCCACAGAACTGCCGCTCACTGGATGTTTTTTCTTTTTCGGACCATTCTCTGTAACCCTAGACATGGTTGTGCGTGAAAATCCCAGTAGATCAGCAGTTTCTGAATACTCAGACCAGCCCTTCTGGCACCAACAACCATGCCACGTTCAAAGGCACTCAAATCACCTTTCTTCCCTCATACTGATGCTCTGTTTGAACTGCAGGAGATTGTCTTGACCATTTGATTGGCTGATTAGAAATTAAGTGGTAACGTGCAGTTGGACAGGTGTACCTAATAAAGTGGCCGGTGAGTGTATACTTTATACCACTGATCACTTTTTCTAAATGCTGCCGGCACTTTTTGTCCCCTGTCACCAAAAAGCATTGGTGACGGGATAAAAAGTCCAATGCCCCGAATTACCTGTAACCACCTCGCATTACCTGTAACCACCCCAGATTACCTGTAACCACCCCAGATTACCTGTAACCACCCCACATTACCTGTAACCACCCTGCATTACCTGTAACCACCCCAGATTACCTGTAACCATTCTGCATTACCTGTAACCACCCCACATTACCTGTACCACCCCACATTACCTGTAACCACCCCGCATTACTTGTAACCACTCCGCATTACCTGTAACACCCCGCATTACCTGTAACCACCCCAGATACCTGTAACCACCCCGCATTACCTGTAACCACCTTTCATTACCTGTAACCACCTTGCATTACCTGTAACCACCTTGCATTACCTGTAACCACCCCAGATTACCTGTAACCACTCCGCATTACCTGTAACCACCCCAGATTACCTTAACCACCCCACATTACTTGTAACCACCCCAGATTATTCATAACCACTCCAGTTTACCTGTAACCGCTCAGATTACCGTAACCACCCCAGATAGCCAGTAAACACGCCCAGATTGCCTGTAACCACCCAGATTGCCACAGGCTACCCATAACCACTACAGATTGCCCGTAACCACCCAGATTGCCCATACCCACCCCAGATTACCTGTCACTCCTCCCCAGATTGCCAGTAAACACCCCCAGATTGTCCGTTACCACCCCATATAGCCAGTAAAAACCACCCCCAGATTGTCCGTAACCATCCCATATAGCCAGTAAACACCCCTAGATAGTCGGTAAACACCCCCAGATTGTCCGTTAGCACCCCAGATAGCCAGTAAACACCCCCAGATCCATTAACCCCCTAGATAGCCAGTAAAACACCCCAGATTGCCCGTAACCACCCCAGATTGCCCGTAACCAACCCAGATAGCCTAAACACCCCCAGATTGCAGTAAACCTCCCAGGTTGCCCGGTCCCACCCCAGATTACCTGTAATCTCATTTAAAAAAATTTTTTTAGCAACTGCGCTATTCTAATAACCGATACTAGCTGCGGTTTTGCACCAGCAAATGACACTCCTTTCCTTCTGAGCCCTGCTGCGTGCCCATACAGTAGTTTATGCCCATATATGAGGTACCGTTGTACTCAGGAGAACCTGCTTTAACAAATTTTGCGGTGCATTTTCTCTCCTGTTCCTCGTGAAATTGAAAGTTTTCAAACTAAACAAGCATATTATTGAAAAAATTCATTTTTTTTCATTTTACTTTCTAATTTTGAATCCTTTACTCAAAACCTATAGGGTCAAAAATGCTCCTGCGGGGGGCCGGAGCGAACCACTGATGGAGCGGTCGCACACCTGCAGAGCTCCCGCCCACACAGCAAATCAGTGGCCCTACACTACCCCTGTCTCCCCTGCTGATGGGAAAAACCGCCAGGAGGACCCCGAGACCCCCTACATTGACCGGGGCCCCGGAGTCCGTCCAAACACTAGACCGGTACCTCACCAGGAGTGAAGGGGAAAGACGCGGCCCTGCGCCGCAACCGCCTACGGCCTCGCCTCATCCGGCTTGCGGCTGACTCGTACGGCAGTGCGGTCCCACTCTGCCTCCTTGTAGCCCCCGGACTCCAGCCGCCGAGTGGATTATTGCCTCCGGTCCGTCGGATGGTCAGCAGGAGCAGGAGGCCACATACCCGGAAGAGCCGGCACCATCTTGATTGGGGACGCGGGAGAAGAGACTACAGCCCTGGCGCTTTAACCCTCTCCACTCCAGCTACTAGTAAGTCGCCTCACCCCCGCCCTCAGACTTTGCTTCTCAGTGTCTGACCCTGTCTGATTTGGTCGGAGGTGCCGGAGAGGGGCTGCTGAGTACACAGAAGGGGACATACAGCTCCCTCAATCTAACATGGCCGCCATTCCCAAACCACAAAGGAGGTATAAGAAGAGCAAGGAAGTGACTCAGACTCCAGACTCCAAACGCCAGCCCCACTCAGCTAGGGACCCTTCAGACCCTGAACATAGCTGGACATCCACACTGAATCAGACTCAGATGTCTCCTGTGCTGGGGGTAGCTCCCATACAATACTCATATGCTTTCTCAACTTCCCACTAAGCACGAGTTTCATTCTCTTCTCACAGATATCAAAGAAACGTTCAAGACGAAATAGCTGCAGTCAGGAAAGATATAAAGCATATTTCTTCTAGAGTTGAATCCTTGAGGAGGAACATGTGATACAAAGAATATATAGAGGCTTTGCAGTCCCATTTGCTTCTCAAACAGCCACACTTGAAGGTATGCCAGCGCCACCTAGAGGGTCTTGACAATAGGGACGGCGACACAACATTATGATTAAAGGGTCTTCCGGAGGCAACGCCTTGATGAGGACCTAGTGGACCTTTGGAGGTTTGTTCACCACTATCCTGGGCGAACCCTCCTCTGACAGATAAAATTCGATAGGGCTCACCGGGCTCTTAGGCCTTGCCCTACTTCAGGCCCTCCGAGGGATGTCATATGTTTGTTTTGCAAGATTACACCATAAGGAGGCGATAATGGCAGATCTCGGGTGCTGGATTACATTGCAAAGAGACGCATACTACGTCCTCTCCTTGCTGCGCTGTGAGCTATGAATTCCTTATGGTGAAACTTCCTTTTGCCCTCCTGCCCAGAAAGGCTGGACGCTCTGCTGTGCTAAGAAACCTACTTGACCTTCCCAAGTTCTGTGCAACCTGCATCTTCCAGTTCCAAGAGTACGATTGGACTCTAGACCCCCCCCCCCACCGCCCCCTTTGCTGCGGTCTGGAGTCTGTGCGACATAAGCGTAGGCGTTGCTGCCTACCCCCACCTCGCCCCGACCAAGCGCCAAAGGAAATAAAGTGTGGCGTCTGCTGATGAGGTGGCAGATAGCATTGCATGTTGCCATAGTTGTAAACTTTACCGGGCATGACGCGGTAAGCCCCCCCCCCCCGCGCCGACGCTATGCAATGCATTGCATGTTGCCAGCTGTACCGGGCTTAAGCCGGTAAACCCCGCCCCCATCGCGGTAAGCCCGCCCCCGGCTCCGACGCTATGCCATGCAGTTTATGTTGCCAGCTGTACCGGGCTTATGCCGGTAAGCCCCGCCCCCATCGCGCTAAGCCCCGCCCCCCGCTTCGACGCTATGCCATGCAGTGCATGTTGCCAGCTGTACCGGGCTTATGCCGGTAAGCCCCGCCCCCATCGCGGTAAGCCCCCCCCCCGCCCCCCGGCCCCCCCCCCGCTCCCGATGCTATGCCATGCTCTTTATGTTGCCAACTGTACCGGCTTAATCCGGTAAGCCCCGCCCCCATTGCGGGGGCTTGTTTAAAATACAAATGGCAGTGCAATGCCATGAAAAGTAACAGCGGACCCAGCGCCAAAAGGAAAAAAGTGTTGCGTCTCCTTGAGAGGTGGCAGTAAGCATTGCATGATGCCAAGAACCGGGCTTAAGCCGGCAAGCCCCCCGCCCCCTGCGCCAACACAATGCTATGCAATCCAATTTATATATATTATGTTTGTTTTAGGGAGGAAACCGGAGTACCCAGACAGAACCTACGCAACACAGAGAACATTCAAACTCTTTGCAGATCTTGCCCTTAGTGGGATTTGAACCCAGGACCACAGCGCTGCAAGGCTACTGTGCTAACCACTGAGCCACCGTGCTGCCTCTACAGAAATGCCATTTGAATGGGGACATGTGTAAAAAAATGGGTTGCTATGCCATGAGAAGCAACAGCCGACCAAGCGCCAAAGGAAATAAAGTGTGGCGTCTGCTGATGAGGTGGCAGATAGCATTGCATGTTGCCATAGTTGTAAACTTTACCGGGCATGACGCGGTAAGCCCCGCCCCCCCCGCGCCGACGCTATGCAATGCATTGCATGTTGCCAGCTGTACCGGGCTTAAGCCGGTAAACCCCGCCCCCATCGCGGTAAGCCCGCCCCCGGCTCCGACGCTATGCCATGCAGTTTATGTTGCCAGCTGTACCGGGCTTATGCCGGTAAGCCCCGCCCCCATCGCGCTAAGCCCCGCCTCCGCCTCCAACGCTATGCCATGCAGTGCATGTTGCCAGCTGTACCGGGCTTATGCCGGTAAGCCCCGCCCCCATCGCGGTGAGCCCCGCCTCCCGCTCCGACGCTATGCCATGCAGTGCATGTTGCCAGCTGTACCGGGCTTATGCCGGTAAGCCCCGCCCCCATCGCGGTAAGCCCCGCCCCCGGCTCCGACGCTATGCCATGCTCTTTATGTTGCCAACTGTACCGGCTTAATCCGGTAAGCCCGCCCCGCCCCCATTGCGCGGGGGCTTGTTTAAAAATACAAATGGCAGTGCAATGCCATGAAAAGTAACAGCGGACCCAGCGCCAAAAGGAAAAAAGTGTTGCGTCTCCTTGAGAGGTGGCAGTAAGCATTGCATGATGCCACAGAACCGGGCTTAAGCCGGCAAGCCCCGCCCCCTGCGCCAACACAATGCTATGCAATCCAATTTATATATATTATGTTTGTTTTAGGGAGGAAACCGGAGTACCCAGACAGAACCACGCAAACACAGAGAACATTCAAACTCTTTGCAGATCTTGCCCTTAGTGGGATTTGAACCCAGGACCACAGCGCTGCAAGGCTACTGTGCTAACCACTGAGCCACCGTGCTGCCTCTACAGAAATGCCATTTGAATGGGGACATGTGTAAAAAAAGGGTTGCTATGCCATGAGAAGCAACAGCCGACCAAGCGCCAAAGGAAATAAAGTGTGGCGTCTGCTGATGAGGTGGCAGATAGCATTGCATGTTGCCATAGTTGTAAACTTTACCGGCATGACGCGGTAAGCCCCGCCCCCCGCGCCGACGCTATGCAATGCATTGCATGTTGCCAGCTGTACCAGGCTTAAGCCGGTAAACCCCGCCCCCATCGCGGTAAGCTTGCCCCCGGCTCCGACCGCTATGCCATGCAGTTTATGTTGCCAGCTGTACCGGACTTATGCCGGTAAGCCCCGCCCCCATCGCGCTAATCCCCGCCTCCGGCTCCAACGCTATGCCATGCAGAGCATGTTGCCAGCTGTACCGGGCTTATGCCGGTAAGCCCCGCCCCCATCGCGGTGAGCCCCGCCTCCCGCTCCGACGCTATGCCATGCAGTGCATGTTGCCAGCTGTACCGGGCTTATGCCGGTAAGCCCCGCCCCATCGCGGTAAGCCCCGCCCCCGGCCTCCGACGCCATGCCATGCTCTTTATGTTGCCAACTGTACCGGCTTAATCCGGTAAGCCCCGACCCCATTGCGGGGGCTTGTTTAAAAATACAAATGGCAGTGCAATGGCAGTGCAAAAGTACAGCGGACCCAGCGCCAAAAGGAAAAAAAGTGTTGCGTCTCCATGAGAGGCGGCAGTAAGCATTGCATGATGCCAACAGAACCGGGCTTAAGCCAGCAAGCCCCGCCCCCCTGCGCCAACACAATGCTATGCAATCCTCTGTAATCCAATTTATATATATTATGTTTGTTTTAGGGAGGAAACCGGAAGTACCCAGACAGAACCTACGCAAACACAGAGAACATTCAAACTCTTTGCAGATCTTGCCCTTAGTGGGATTTGAACCCAGGACCACAGCGCTGCAAGGCTACTGTGCTAACCACTGAGCCACCGTGCTGCCTCTACAGAAATGCCATTTGAATGGGGACATGTGTAAAAAAATGGGTTTGCTATACCATGAGAAGCAAACAGCCGACCAAGCGCCCAAAGGAAATTAAAGTGTGGCGTCTGCTGATGACGGTGGCAGATAGCATTGCATGTTGCCATAGTTGTAAACGTTACACGGGCATTACGCGGTAAGCCCGCCCCCCCCCGCGCCAACGCTATGCAATGCATTGCATGTTGCCAGCTGTACCGGGCTTAAGCCGGTAAACCCCGCCCCCATCGCGGTAAAGCCCGCCCCCGGGTTCCGACGCTATGCCATGCAGTTTATGTTTGCCAGCTGTACCGGGCTTATGCCGGTAAGCCCCGCCCCCATCGCGCTAATCCCCGCCTCCGGCTCCAACGCTATGCCATGCAGTTTATGTTGCCAGCTGTACCGGGCTTATGCCGGTAAGCCCCGCCCCCATCGCGGTGAAGCCCGCCTCCTCGCTCCAACGCTATGCATGCAGTGCATGTTGCCAGCTGTACCGGGCTTATGCCGGTAAGCCCCGCCCCCATCGCAGTAAAGCCCCGCCCCCGGCTCCGACGCTATGCCATGCTCTTTATGTTGCCAACTGTACCGGCTTAATCCGGTAAGCCCGCCCCATTGCGGGGGCTTGTTTAAAATACAAATGGCAGTGCAATGCCATGAAAAGTAACAGCGGACCCAGCGCCAAAAGGAAAAAGTGCTGCGTCTCATTGAGAGGTGGCAGTAAGCATTGCATGATGCCAACAGAACCGGGCTTAAGCCGGCAAGCCCCGCCCCCCTGCGCCAACACAATGCTATGCAATCCAATTTATATATATTATGTTTGGTTTAGGGAGGAAACCGGAGTACCCAGACAGAACCTACGCAAACACAGAGAACATTCAAACTCTTTGCAGATCTTGCCCTTAGTGGGATTTGAACCCAGGACCACAGCGCTGCAAGGCTACTGTGCTAACCACTGAGCCACCGTGCTGCCTCTACAGAAATGCCATTTGAATGGGGACATGTGTAAAAAAATGGGGTTGCTATACGATGAGAAGCAACAGCCGACCAAGCGCCAAAGGAAATAAAGTGTGGCGTCTGCTGATGAGGTGGCAGATAGCATTGCATGTTGCCATAGTTGTAAACTTTACCGGGCATGACGCGGTAAGCCCCGCCCCCCCGCGCCAACGCTATGCAATGCATTACATGTTGCCAGCTGTACCGGGCTTAAGCCGTTAAACCCCGCCCCCATCGCGGTAAGCCCGCCCCCGGCTCGACGCTATGCCATGCAGTTTATGTTGCCAGCTGTACCGGGCTTATGCCGGTAAGCCCCGCCCCCATCGCGGTAAGCCCCGCCCCCGGCTCCGACGCTATGCCATGCTCTTTATGTTGCCAACAGTACCGGCTTAATCCGGTAAGCCCCGCCCCCATTGCGGGGGCTTGTTTAAAAATAGAAATGGCAGTGCAATGCCATGAAAAGTAACAGCGGACCCAGCGCCAAAAGGAAAAAGTGTTGCGTCTCATTGAGAGGTGGCAGTAAGCATTGCATGATGCCAACAGAACCGGCTTAAGCCGGCAAGCCCCGCCCCCTGCGCCAACACAATGCTATGCCAATTCCAATTTATATATATTATGTTTGGTTTAGGAGGAAAACCGGAGTACCCAGACAGAACCTACGCAAACACAGAGAACATTCAAACTCTTTGCAGATCTTGCCCTTAGTGGGATTGACCCAGGACCACAGCGCTGCAAGGCTACTGTGCTAACCACTAAGCCACCGTGCTGCCTCTACAGAAATGCCATTTGAATGGGGACATGTGTAAAAAAATGGGGTTGCTATACCATGAGAAGCAACAGCCGACCAAGCGCCAAAAGAAATAAAGTGTGGCGTCTGCTGATGAGGTGGCAGATAGCATTGCATGTTGCCATAGTTGTAAACGTTACCGGGCATGACGCGGTAAGCCCCGCCCCCCCCGCGCCGACGCTATGCAATGCATTGCATGTTGCCAGCTGTACCAGGCTTAAGCCGGTAAACCCCGCCCCCCTCGCGGTAAGCTTGCCCCCGGCTCCGACGCTATGCCATGCAGTTTATGTTGCCAGCTGTACCGGACTTATGCCGGTAAGCCCCGCCCCCATCGCGCTAATCCCCGCCTCCGGCTCCAACGCTATGCCATGCAGAGCATGTTGCCAGCTGTACCGGGCTTATGCCGGTAAGCCCCGCCCCCATCGCGGTGAGCCCCGCCTCCCGCTCCGACGCTATGCCATGCAGTGCATGTTGCAGCTGTACCGGGCTTATGCGGTAAGCCCCGCCCCATCGCGGTAAGCCCCGCCCCCGGCTCCGACGCCATGCCATGCTCTTTATGTTGCCAACTGTACCGGCTTAATCCGGTAAGCCCCGACCCCATTGCGGGGGCTTGTTTAAAAATACAAATGGCAGTGCAATGGCAGTGCAAAAGTAACAGCGGACCCAGCGCCAAAAGGAAAAAAGTGTTGCGTCTCCATGAGAGGGGGCAGTAAGCATTGCATGATGCCAACAGAACCGGCTTAAGCAAGCAAGCCCCGCCCCCTGCGCCAACACAATGCTATGCAATCCTCTGTGATCCAATTTATATATATTATGTTTGTTTTAGGGAGGAAACCGGAGTACCCAGACAGAACCTACGCAAACACAGAGAACATTCAAACTCTTTGCAGATCTTGCCCTTAGTGGGATTTGAACCCGGTACCACAGCGCTGCAAGGCTACTGTGCTAACCACTGAGCCACCATGCTGCCTCTACAGATATGCCATTTGAATGGGGACATGTGTAAAAAAATGGGGTTGCTATACCATGAGAAGCAACAGCCGACCAAGCGCCAAAGGAAATAAAGTGTGGCGTCTGCTGATGAGGTGGCAGATAGCATTGCATGTTGCCATAGTTGTAAACTTTACCGGGCATGACGCGGTAAGCCCCGCCCCCCCCGCGCCAACGCTATGCAATGCATTGCATGTTGCCAGCTGTACCGGGCTTAAGCCGGTAAACCCCGCCCCCATAGCGGTAAGCCCGCCCCCGGCTCGACGCTATGCCATGCAGTTTATAATGCCAGCTGTACCGGGCTTATGCCAGTAAGCCCCGCCCCATTGCGCTAAGCCCCGCCTCCGGCTCCAACACTGTGCCATGCAGTGCATGTTGCCAGCTGTACCGGGCTTATGCCGGTAAGCCCCGCCCCCATCGCGGTAAGCCCCGCCCCCGGCTCCGACGCTATGCCATGCTCTTTATGTTGCCAACTGTACCGGCTTAATCCGGTAAGCCCCGCCCCCATTGCGGGGGCTTGTTTAAAAATACAAATGGCAGTGCAATGGCAGTGCAAAAGTAACAGCGGACCCAGCGCCAAAAGGAAAAAAGTGTTGCGTCTCCATGAGAGGTGGCTGTAAGCATTGCATGATGCCAACAGAACCGGGCTTAAGCCAGCAAGCCCCGCCCCCTGCGCCAACACAATGCTATGCAATCCTCTGTAATCCTCTGTAATCCAATTTATATATATTATGTTTGGTTTAGGGAGGAAACCGGAGTACCCAGACAGAAGCCAGGCAAATACAGAGAACATTCAAACTCTTTGCAGATCTTGCCCTTAGTGGGATTTGAACCCAGGACCACAGCGCTGCAAGGCTACTGTGCTAACCACTGAGCCACCGTACTGCCTCTACAGAAATGCCATTTGAATGGGGACATGTGTAAAAAAATGGGGTTGCTATGCCATGAGAAGCAACAGCCGACCAAGCGCCAAAGGAAATAAAATGTGGCGTCTGCTGATGAGGTGGCAGATAGCATTGCATGTTGCCATAGTTGTAAACGTTACCGGGCATGACGCGGTAAGCCCCGCCCCCCTCGCGCCGACGCTATGCAATGCATTGCATGTTGCCAGCTGTACCGGGCTTAAGCCGGTAAACCCCGCCCCCATCGCGGTAAGCCCGCCCCCGGCTCCGACGCTATGCCATGCAGTTTATGTTGCCAACTGTACCGGGCTTATGCCGGTAAGCCCCGCCCCCATCGCGCTAAGCCCCGCCTCCGGCTCCAACGCTATGCCATGCAGTGCATGTTGCCAGCTGTACCGGGCTTATGCCGGTAAGCCCCGCCCCATCGCGGTGAGCCCCGCCTCCCGCGCCGACGCTATGCAATGCATTGCATGTTGCCAGCTGTACCGGGCTTAAGCCGGTAAACCCCGCCCCCATCGCGGTAAGCCCGCCCCCGGCTCCGACGCTATGCCATGCTCTTTATGTTGCCAACTGTACCGGCTTAATCCGGTAAGCCCCGCCCCCATTGCGGGGGCTTGTTTAAAATACAAATGGCAGTGCAATGGCAGTGCAATGGCAGTGCAAAAGTAACAGCGGACCCAGCGCCAAAAGGAAAAAAGTGTTGCGTCTCCATGAGAGGTGGCAGTAAGCATTGCATGATGCCAACAGAACCGGGCTTAAGCCAGCAAGCCCCGCCCCCTGCGCCAACACAATGCTATGCAATCCTCTGTAATCCAATTTATATATATTATGTTTGGTTTAGGGAGGAAACCGGAGTACCCAGACAGAAGCCAGGCAAATACAGAGAACATTCAAACTCTTTGCAGATCATGCCCTTAGTGGGATTTGAACCCAGGACCACAGCGCTGCAAGGCTACTGTGCTAACCACTGAGCCACCGTACTGCCTCTACAGAAATGCCATTTGAATGGGGACATGTGTAAAAAAATGGGGTTGCTATGCCATGAGAAGCAACAGCCGACCAAGCGCCAAAGGAAATAAAGTGTGGCGTCTGCTGATGAGGTGGCAGATAGCATTGCATGTTGCCATAGTTGTAAACGTTACCGGGCATGACGCGGTAAGCCCCGCCCCCCCCGCGCCGACGCTATGCAATGCATTGCATGTTGCCAGCTGTACCGGGCTTAAGCCGGTAAACCCCGCCCCCATCGCGGTAAGCCCGCCCCCGGCTCCGACGCTATGCCATGCAGTTTATGTTGCCAGCTGTACCGGGCTTATGCCGGTAAGCCCCGCCCCCATCGCGCTAAGCCCCGCCTCCGGCTCCAACGCTATGCCATGCAGTGCATGTTGCCAGCTGTACCGGGTTTATGCCGGTAAGCCCCGCCCCCATCGCGGTGAGCCCCGCCTCCCGCTCCGACGCTATGCCATGCAGTGCATGTTGCCAGCTGTACCGGGCTTATGCCGGTAAGCCCCGCCCCCATCGCGGTAAGCCCCGCCCCCGGCTCCGACGCTATGCCATGCTCTTTATGTTGCCAACTGTACCGGCTTAATCCGGTAAGCCCCGCCTTCATTGCGGGGGCTTGTTTAAAAATACAAATGGCAGTGCAATGGCAGTGCAAAAGTAACAGCGGACCCAGCGCCAAAAGGAAAAAAGTGTTGCGTCTCCATGAGAGGTGGCAGTAAGCATTGCATGATGCCAACAGAACCGGGCTTAAGCCAGCAAGCCCCGCCCCCTGCGCCAACACAATGCTATGCAATCCTCTGTAATCCAATTTATATATATTATGTTTGGTTTAGGGAGGAAACCGGAGTACCCAGACAGAAGCCAGGCAAATACAGAGAACATTCAAACTCTTTGCAGATCATGCCCTTAGTGGGATTTGAACCCAGGACCACAGCGCTGCAAGGCTACTGTGCTAACCACTGAGCCACCGTACTGCCTCTACAGAAATGCCATTTGAATGGGGACATGTGTAAAAAAATGGGGTTGCTATGCCATGAGAAGCAACAGCCGACCAAGCGCCAAAGGAAATAAAGTGTGGCGTCTGCTGATGAGGTGGCAGATAGCATTGCATGTTGCCATAGTTGTAAACGTTTACCGGGCATGACGCGGTAAGCCCCGCCCCCCCGCGCCGACGCTATGCAATGCATTGCATGTTGCCAGCTGTACCGGGCTTAAGCCGGTAAACCCCGC